>NC_090646.1:507380823-507980823 GCF_040937935.1 Hyperolius riggenbachi | reverse complement strand
GATGGCAAGCAGGAAGTACGTGGTTGTGCAGCGGACCAACTCGTTACACCTCCACGGCTTGCAGGCAGGCCTCATGCCACCTCCTCTCCTCCTGCTACATCCTATTCGCTGTCATCCTCCTCTTCCTCCTTGGCTGAGTGGCAGTTCAACTGTACTGGTGCTGCGATCTCCTCTCCAGCTACATAGCCTCAGCTCCCTAGGGCCTATGCTGCATGCCAGGTACGATGGTGTCACGCCATCTTAGACATGTCTTGCCATAAAGCCGGAGAGTCACACTGGACCAGCTCTCCTGGCTGCTCTTAACAAACAGGTGGATCACTGGCTTGTGCTGCTCAACATTTCCATGGTATTGTTTGTGGCTGGGGGAGGAGGAGGACTTACCTGACGTCACTGAGGAAGAGCAAGAGGAGATGGATAGTAGGTCTGGATCCAACTTTGTGCAGATGGCGTCATTCATGCTGTCCAGCCTGTTGAGGGACCCCCGTATAAAAAAACTCAAAGGGAATGAGCTGTACTGGATGGCAACGCTACTAGACCCTCGGTATAGGCACAAAGTGTCGGACATGTTACCAACTCACCAGAAGGCAGAAAGGATGCAGCATATGCAGAACAAGCTGGCAATTATGCTTTACAATGCGTTTAAGGGTGATGTCACAGCACAACGCAATAAAGGTACCACTGCCAGTAATCCTTCTCCAATGTCCACACAAGTAAGGACAGGATGCTCCAATGAACTCGTGGTGATGTCGGACATGCGGACATTCTTTAGTCAAACGCCTTGCCTTAGCCCTTCGGGATCCAGCCTCCACTAATGCCTGGACCGGCAGGCAGCCGACTACCTGGCCTTGAGTGTGGGTGTGGACACTGTGAGCAGCGATGAACCCTTGGACTACTGGGTGCGCAGGAAGCATCACACTGACAAAAATTCAGCACCATGGACAGCTTTCTACGCTGTGGTGGCTGAGACAATATGCCCTGTTGGACAGTGCAGAATCATAGCTCATGCGTGAACTAAATTTCATGGTCATTTAATTTACTGAACTCAGTGTACAATAAGCACTAGAGACAAAGACAGCTGCTGGGTGTAAGAGAAGGAAAATTATGGATTTCACAGACTGGAATCAGAGGGATAGTAGAAAGAAAAAACACAGAGAGATCCGGGAGCCCAATCTGGTGCAATATGGTTAGTGGGTCTGGATGTAGCTATTTAAAGCAGTAATTATACTCACAAACGTGGGTTGCAGTAAAGGCAACCACTTGTTTCCGCAGGTGGGGAAGTACCGTCCCCACTCGGCCTTTAGGTCCTAGGTGGTCGCTGCTCCAAGAAAACGTTTAACGGTCGTCTAGAATCGGCCTAAACTCCCCTACTGACAAGAGGGGTGTAAAATTGCTGGGTACAGGTAGGAGGCACCCGGGAAAGGATGTTCAATATAATACTCTATATGGCAGTATCCAACTGCTACAAAATAGGTTGTCCTACCTTATAGGTGTCCCTTTAGGAAATAGAGACAATCAGGAGTAAAAAGGGAATAAGTTTAATGGTGCACTAGATGACATCTAGATGACATCTAGTGCACCATTAAACTTATTCCCTTTTTACTCCTGATTGTCTCTATTTCCTAAAGGGACACCTATAAGGTAGGACAACCTATTTTGTAGTAGTTGGATACTGCCATATAGAGTATTATATTGAACATCCTTTAACGGGCGCCTCCTACCTGTACCCTGGAATCAGAGGGAGGCTTTAGGGCAGATGGAGCATGTAGAGTTTATATACAAATGTGAGCAAATTATTTGATTCCCTTCTTACAGGTATAACTACAAACCACAGGGCCCTAGAGCAAAACTCTCCAGTTACTGCCCTCCCTATGATTGAAACTCTCCACCCACCCATCCCCTCCTCCCCATAACAAGTGTTGCTAGTAAAGTAGTCCCCTTCCTCCAGTTGCAAGTAAAGTTTGGAGCGGCATGGTGGCATAGTGCTCTCACCTTGCAGTGCTGGGTCCCCAGTTCGAATCCCAGCCAGGGCACTATCTGCACAGAGTTTGAATGATCTACCCACGCCATGTGGGTTTCCTCCAGGCACTCCAGTTTCCTTCCGCATCCCAAAAACATACAGATAAGTTAACTGATTTCTTCCTAAATTGGCCCTGTAGTACAAAATATACACTACATGATACATAAATTAATATATGACCATGGTAGGGATTAGTTTGTGAGCCCCTCTGAGGGACAGTTACGTGACAAGACAATATACTCTGTACAGCGCTGCGGACGATGTTGGCGCTATATAAATACTAAATACAGGTAGTCCCAGGTTAATGAAAGAGATAGGGACTGTAGGTTCGTTCTTAACCTGAATCTGTTCTTAAGTGAAAACAATGTGCTATCTCTGTCCCCTGTACCTCCTCTGTGCCCCCCTGTGCCTCCAGTGTCCCCTTCTGTATCACCTTTGCCCTCTGTACCTGCTTATACAAGTTTAAAAGCCATTTTTTTCTTAGAATCTTTTAAAATTCGATTTTCTCAAAAACTACAAGTCCAATTTAAATAAAAAAAAAATTGGCTTGTTCCCATGGAAACACTGAATCCATGCCGATCGTATCGGTGGGTGGTTCGTAAGTTGGGTGTTCGTAAGTCGGGGACTACCTGTAATAGTAAGTAAAGTAGCCCCCATATAACAAGTATGGCTAGCTCATCCACCTCCCATAATTGTGGCCAGAACACCACCCCTACCTCACCAACTCTACAACCACCACCCCAACTTTTCCCCACCCACCAAGCGTGTGAAGAACCTTCTTCCCACAGCAAATTTGGCAAGTAGGCACCCCTCTTTATGAACACTCCCCCCTCCCCCCACTCTATGCAGATTAGCACATGTATTTGCAGAGAGGATCTAGTGCTGGAGCAGGTAAATACAATGTCTCACTGCACTGATGTTACTGTTCCCCGCACATGGACCGACAATCTTAGTTGTAGCAGCACATCCTTTTACTATACTGTGACAAGGAGAACAGACTCTCCTATGAAGTGGAGAACTCTTTGACCAATGTTGAGATCAGAGGCCTAGATCAGTGCAGATGCCAAGCAAAAACAAATTCAAAGTCCAAGGTCAAAGCTGGAAGATACCGAGCAATAACAAGGTCACAGGCCGAGGTCAGTGCAGGGAGATAACAAGTAGGGTTGAGTTTACAAGTTGGATTCACAATTTAACAGGAGAATGAGAGATATTATACAAGCTGGGTCAGAAACAAGGGCAGAAAAGCAGAAATTCATGAATATTCACTAAAAGAAATAATATTGACTTCCACAGAAAGTTTACATTTACAGTATTTACTTCCCTGTTTTCTCTGCCTTTAACTTGGAACATCGTTACCAAACCTAGCTGACTGACAGTGACTCATGAGATTTAAAGTCAGGGCTGGTTCAAGTAACAATTGGGCCCTAGGGCAAAATTAGCCTGAGGGCCCCCAACAGACACCCCCGACCAAAAAGCGTCATTAGGGGCCCTTTGTTGCAGACAAATTTCCCTCCGGGGCCCCTGAGCTGACTGCTGACCCTCCCCCAATCACCTCCCAAATTAACTGTGCTCTCTAGGACCTCTGCAGTGTCTATGTCAGTGTAGTGTCTCACCTGCCCGCCAGCACAGATGAGACGCTACTCTGCAAAAGACTCTGCAGAGTCCCTGGGGAGCAACAGTTAAGATGGGGAGGGACACCTTGGGGGCTCCTAGAGGCTCTGGGGCCCTGGGGCAATTGCCATTTTTTCCTATGTTAGCTCCGGCCCTGTTTAAAGTACCCCTGAACTCGCTTTAAAATAACATACTTTTAATGGTTTTTTTGTAGTGCTGTGAAATAAGTCACAGCACCTTCCTCCCCATCCAGCGACCATCCTGTTCCCCGCTCTGCTCCACCAAAATATTTGACTTGAGCAGAACGTCGATGATGGGTCGGGTGGAAGTGTCAGTACTTACTTCTCTAGGGGAAGGTTACCTGCTGCAGTTAAGGGGTTAGGGATAGGCATTAGTAAGGGAATAATGTTAAGGAGGGCAATAGGAAAGACAAAGGGAGGGAAAAGAGCCATTTAGGATATGATAAAACTGGGTTAAAAACAGATAAAATAAAAAAAAATAGGTGACTTACCTGAAGGATGACAAAGTTGAATGGTAAACAACAAACTTTAATATGCACTTAGCAATGCATTTTGGGGGTCTCAGCCCACTTCCTCGGGCTGAATAAAGTGCCAGAGAGATCAAAACCAGAGCAGAGGCACCTCTACTCTGGCTTTGATCTCTTTGGCACTTTATTCGGTTTGAGGAAGTGGGCTAACACTCACGAAAAGTGTTGCCAAGTGCATATTAAAGTTCGTTGTTTACAATTCGAATGTGTTATCCTTGAGGCAAGCCACTTTTTTTCACTTAGCTTTTTCTCACACAGTTTTATCATACCCTGGGCGCCTCTTTTCTCCCTTTGTGTTACCTACCTTCCCTCAGGAGGGGTATTTTATTTGGTCAGGTGGTTGATACCTCCCCCACAACCAGCTAAAACATTTTGCATCAAGAGAGTGACCACGTCCACTTTGACTGGATACCTGAGCCGAGTCGGGTTTGTGCATCTCCACCTGCCTACAGTGGTTGGTTGCCACCCTGCAACCTCCCTTTGTAAGTACCTCTACTTACTCTACTTTCTACTTACTCTACTTCAATTGTCCATTGTTGTGACTTACTGCACCATTGGGGCTACCATTGTCTCTGTGTTTTTTGTTCACCCTACCCACCCGCATCAGGAAAGAGTTATTGAGTGATAAGACACAGAACATTTATATTGTACTTTTCTCCTGGCGGACTCAAAGCACCAGCCACTAGGCTGCGCGCTATATGCAGCAGCAGTGTTCCCAACCCAGGATGTTGCAAGTTCATAAAGTCTGGGATTTGTTAGGGTGAGTTTCTTGAAATATTATAATATCTGATTTATTACTCTATACAGAATTCAAAATAGCAACCATCTTTTTTTCATTATTCAGGATGCTGACTGACTAGGAATGCTCATTCAGATTCCGTGATATTGAAATTTCCGCATTTTCGATTGGAAATTGGCATTTCCAATCAGAACCCAGAAAACAGGACTTGGAAATCAGATCTCCATGAAAATCATTTACCACAACTCGGTAATTTTAGCCCAATCACAGAACTTAGAATCATGGGACCAATCAGAGAAGGCAGAATTTTTAAGCAAAAATTGGATTACTGCAGTAATTTTAGACCAATCACAAGACTTGACTACTAATGAGTATTCCTGAGTCTTGTGATTGGCCTAAAATTTTCATGGTATTCCGATTACCACGGTGCAATTCTGCATTCTCTGATTGGTCTAATACTTCCGAGTCAACTTGGATGTAGTTAGCCAATAAAAGATGCAAAAAATGACAAAAAAGACTTATCAGAAATTGGAAAAACAGAAATTGGCATCAGCAGAAATCGAACTTTTCACTTAATCAGAAATTGGCATTTCCGACCACCCCTAATGCTGACATCCACCACTACCACTTGGATTGTGACATCCACCACTCCCAAAAACATTAAAAAATATATATTTTATTTGAACTGGAAAACAGTAATAGATTTGATTCAATAGCTATATAACAGAAATGGTAATCCCCACAACCTTGGCCTAACATCAAAAAGACTCCACCCATAAAGTAAGGACAACCAAAAGTAAAGTCATATCCTCCTGCAATATGCATTAGGTGGAGTAATGGAACAAAATGACAGAGCAGAGCAGAAGAGAGGGAGGAATACCTCTTCATCATCACTTTAAAATAATAATACAAAGATATTAAGCTTGTACGCCTACACTGTATGCAGAACTTTTTAGGTTCATCCCAATACTGTATATAGAGGAGTCTAATACCATCCTGTGATTAGGATTCCTACAGTATAATCTAGTTGTGGTGCTTTAGTTATGCTGTTTTGTGTATTACTTTTTGACTTTGAAAACATTCTTTATAATGTTTATCACCGGAATGGCAATCATCTCAGTTGCTATGCAATTCTGTGAAGCGACCCACTTATCTTCTGCAGCATTTTTGTTTAATTCACATTTAAAACTATCTTAATTAAATAAAGCATTAGGTTTCACAACAAAATGTACTTACACATGTACAATTATGCAGATTATAATTGATTGTATAAACAACATTTTCACGCTATGAAATGCCCAAAATCACAACATTTCTCCAGCTTCTGGACACATTTATTGGCAGTATATGGCCTCCCGCTTTATCCAAAACAACAGAAGTAGTTTGGGTTTTTACTGCGAATAAAAATTCAGCTGCTCATTTTTTACACTAGCTCTAACAGTACTCAGATGAGTGAAATGTTGATTTTTCTAAATAAGGGACCTTTCAGTAATTGGAAATATCATCTTATTCCATAAGCTATTTTTGGGATATTCATATCATTCTAGTTCTTTTACTTTTTGACTAATTTGTAAGATCTTCAGCCTGTGATTGGATTAGGGGTGCAAATGTAATAATAATTTGTAAAGTGTGATCCCATAACAGCATTGAGAAGATTTCGGCTACAGTGGGAATGTCTATTAAACTAATATTACAGAAAGCAGCAGCAACACCAGCGGGTGGAACCCAACAATGGTGTTGCAGACATTTTTTCAGCCCATAGTTAGCAGGTTTGTCCAAGGTGATACTGCTTGCCCTTGATGGTCAATATGTATACTTAAACTTCTTGGTGCTCAAGATGAACTAGTAGCTGGGACTTGCAAGACATGCACTAGAGCAGGGGTCAGGAACCTTTTTGGCTGAGAAAGCCATAAATGCAACATATTTTAAAATGTAATTCCGTGAGAGCCATACAATATGTTTCAAACTGGGACAGTAGGGCTCACGTTCCTGTTGCCATGGTGATGTTTATACAGTTGATCTCCTGGCAGCGGAAGTGTCAGACATGTCTTCAGCTTCTCATGGGTTTCAACAACATCAGCAATTTCCCTGAGGGCCAGACAGGAGAAATACAGACTAACAGCTTGTACAATTAGCTAGCTGACTTGGGGGTGGATTCACTTTGTAGGACGAGATCCCTGCACTTGGGTCCAATAGGCTGCCTGTCAAGTGACAGGCAGCCTATTGGGCCAATCAAAGTGTGGGGATCTCATCCTACAAAGTCACTGGACCTGACAGGGTCCAGAGTGGGACAATTGGAGCAGCCGTTAGTTTTGGGGTAGCGTGAGTAAGTTAGTAGTGCATGCTACAGCAGTAGCATGCCTACTTTGAAAATTTTACTTGCGCTGCCACACTAAGCTGCGCTGCTTGAGCAGTAAAACTTAGTGAATCAACCCTTACTGATTTGTATGTGAGCCAGATATAGCCATCAAAAGAGCCACATCTGGCTCCCGAGCCATAGGTTCCCTACCCCTGCTCTAGAGGCACGAATCCTGCTGAATGTGTTTTATTGAAAAGTGTTTTCAATGCAGGTGAGTGGGGTATCCATATGTCCTATGTCCACAGGCAATATGGCTCACCTGTCACCATCTGGCGATGGTGCTGCTGCTGCTACTGCCCACCGGTGCCCTAGTATTTCTCTTAATGTAGCTTACCTGCAATACATTTGGCAAATGTAAATAAAGGGAAGTTTACAATGTTAAAGGCTTTTGATGTTTGACTATGTTTGTGGGGTGCTGCTGATGCTGTGGACAAAACAAGAGATGTTGGTATGTAGTGCAAATAATGCACAGCCTACATATGGTGTCACTATTGAAAGTCCCAGAAATGTCCCTTTGTGGTTCCATAACAGTGTATGAATCATTAACAGTAGTCAGCTGTAGGAGCCCCCAGTATAGGTAGCCAGCTATATGTGCCCCCAGTATAGGTTAGCTAGGTATTGGTGCCCCCAGTATAGATTAGCTAGGTATAGGTGCAGCCAGTATAGGTTAGCTAGGTATAGGTGCCCTCAACAAAGGCTATCTAGGTATAGGTGCAGCAAGTAAAGGTTGACTCAAGTCTAACTGGAATAGCCACATGCTTGTTGTAGATGCATTATACTGACAGTACTGATGTCAGAAAGATTATCAGGACTGCCAGGCAACTGATACTGTTTAAAAGCAAATAAAGAGGGCAGCCTCCACATCTGTCTCACTCCAGGTTCCATTTAAAGTGTAATGCAGTTATACTTAAGGTGCGTACACACGCACTACTACAGAGAACGACGGGTCCGTCAGACCCTCCCACTGGGCGGTCGTTCTCCCGACAGTAGTGCGTGTGTACAGTCTGTCTGCAGACTGATAAGGCTGTTTCTGAACGATCCGCTCAGCGGGAGGGTCTGACGGACCCGTCGTTTTCTCTAGTAGTGCGTGTGTACACACCTTTAGGTGTAGTGTTAGATTTGTTCTTTGTTTATTGGCTTTCCTGGACTCAAGAACGGCTCCAGCTTTAATTTTGTTTATACAGTATGTGGGGGGGGGGGGGGCAAAGGGGGCACAATGGCTGGCTGGTAGGGCACATTTGGGTAATCATAATCAATGTTTGTATGGCAAACCTTAGATATAACTCAGGTGGTGATAAGTTAATGGCTTAGTAGTTTAGCAATGTTAGGAACCAAATGTAAACATCACAAACAGAACCCAGAGGCTTTTGAGCAGAGTTTTCAAATAATGGTGATATCATGGAAGAAAAGTTACCTACAGACGTACTTAGCTTTTTGGCTGGCATGCTTTAATCCTTACTTGCTAGCAAGCTGCTCCAGTGTGTACAGATCACAGACAAATCATTCCAGCCCCCAGCCTGTGCCTTACCACTCTACAAACAAGGAAAGGTGAAAGGCAGGAGGGAGAGAAAAACTGTGTGTGTAATTCCTAATCTTAGTAGCTAAGCATTGCTGCAGGCTTGTATTTTAAAGGCAGAAAGTTTTGAATCAGGATAATACCATTTATTGGCTAATTTAAAAGATAGATTTTAGACATTTTTTTTTACTTTGCAAATATAAGTTTCATCCAGATACATTGATTACAAGGGATCTTGCAAGGATTGTGAGATATTTATGGCAAATAAATAAGACCCTTGGTTTACTCAATGCCTACATAGACTCAATCTGTAATGGAGAGTTTTTTGACTGACCCTATCCTGTTCAGTGTACACTGCTGGAGCCTAGCAACAGTTAACCTAGCAGGGGGAGCACAGTGATTATGGGGGGGCAGGGCAGTGTCTTAGCGTGGCCCTGTGTAAGGCCGCCACTGCTCTGACTATTCAGAAAAGAAAATTTGCAGACATGCGTTAGACATTCATGTATAAATAGCAAACAAAACTGATTCTCCTTGCTTATTACGTTACTGAGATGTACGTAATTTATTTATTAGTTGAGTTTGAATTATTATTTTGTTTTTGACCAAAAAAAGTTGCATGACACTAGTAACAGTATATGTCTTGCCTATGACAGCAAAAATGCCTAAAAACCTTTATGCTGGTGAACAAAGGGTTACTGTTCTACCGTTAAATCTTTGGAACACACACTGTGATTTATCAAGGTTTCACAGCTAAGGGTGTGTGAGCGCTTATGACAAAGCCAAGTGAGTGTTGCGGTCTCCTCTCTTCCCAAGGCCAGCATTACTGAGGCATAAAAGAGGCTTGAAATGTACAGAATCTTTGTCAGTGGGTGAGCAGTGAAGTATGCTCAGCTGTTGGAAGCAAGGTTATGACAAGCGGCCTGTGTTTGATTTATTATTCTGAATATCGAATACCAAAGGTGTATGCATCACCGTGCATATCATCTCAACACAGCACAAGCGTGCAATTACAAAGTAAACCCGAGCAAAATAAACGCTGCACTAAACAGACTTTGATGTAAGGCTCGACTTATTGAAAAGGAGCATGGAGATAACACGAAAACAAAGCTATTGTCCCATAATTATCAAGCAAAAGCGATGAAATCCATGTAGCTTTCCCTCTGAATAAGAAACTAGAGCAGTCTGTCCCTGCATCACCTGAATATTATTATTGTACTGACGTAAGTGACAATGAAGTGCTTGTCTTCAGATGTAACAAGCCAATCTGTATCATGGCGGGGAAGACGCTGTATAAAACTTATCATCCATAGAGTGAAAGCTGAACCACTCATGCAGCCTATTTAACAAAGACTTATCACCATTATAATTGTACTGTCTCCATTATTCTCATGATGCCGCTATATAAATATACCTCCTCGGTCTTCAATAGGATTTCAAGGTAATAATTAATTGAGTTTTAAAATGTAGTTATAAAAAGTAGGCTTTAAGGGCAACAAGAGTTTTCTTATTTTTCATTTTTTATTCCCTTGTTACTGCATGTGATGTGATGTCAAATTATTTCACAATTACTATTATTATTTGCTTTTAATGTATGTACAGCCAGCATGTTCCAAATAGGTCTTATTTTGTGCTAAGCAGTACATCAGACATAAAATGTAACAATACAGAACATTAATGAATACAAATGGTATAAAAGCTTTGCTTGTTAAAGCTTACAATTTAACAGAATATTTTGATGGGTTATTATTAAGTTCCTTGGTCTTTGAAAATCAATGACAGAACATAGCATTATGGAACAGGTTCATGGTCTAGCAGTATTTTGTGCACTTAAAGCATAACGTCAACTTATTGTTCATTAACAAAAAAAAAAACCCAAAACATAAATTCAATTTTCTATAAACTACATTGCATGTATTTTACCAAACTGTATTACACAAATATATTTACTTGGCCCTGGCACTGACCATCTAATTGAGTGGTATGACCCTGGCAGGAAGTGGCTGGTGGAAGTGAAGTATATGCATAGAAATAATATATCCCTGACATCCTGCCAAACAGGAAGTAAGAAATGTGGGCGTCAGAGGATGCTATACGTATCCGCAGTTTGCATAGCTGGTGGCCCAGGCACCCATTATATATCGGGCACCCCTGCCCAAATCTCCATCTACAAACGATATTTGTATGGACATCTGTTGCAGCACTCAAACCTCTGCAGAACCTCCGGTATTTTTCATTTTTTGCAGCGGTTTTGCAAGATTTTAAGGTTAGACATCACGGGGCGGCGAGTTGGGTTAGAATTAGGCATCAGCAGGGGATTGTAGTTAGGGTTAGGTATCGGTTAGGGGCTAGTTATGGTTTGGCATGGAGTGGAGAGGGTTCTGTGTGAGATTAGTGAGAGTAGGGTTAGGTTTAGCTGTAAAAAATATATCAGTAACATTTACTGATATTTTACTATCGGAAATACCACTGTTAAATAGTAGATAGTCTGTAAATGTTACTGATATTCTACCAGCGGCTTATTCCCGGTGCCCAAATTTTCTTGCTAATTTATTTCACGTAAGCCTACAAACATACACTCTCCTTCCCTATGAAATGAATGTGTCACTGCAGTAAATGTAGAGATACTGAGATGCCATGCTCTTTATTTGCCATTTTGTGCAGTCTTCTGAATAAGCTCCAAACTGATGATGCAAACATAAAGATAAGAATTCTGGGAATTCCTGCACACTAGATTGTATGCTATTACCATGGTTTTATGCAAGCTTTGTTTGAGCATTTATTGGAGGGTAAAATCATGGAAAAAAAGAAGGGGGTTTTGAAGAAACTCTGTTGCCTATTGCTTGCTTGAAAATTCTTATTATTCTGTACCACAATAAATGCTAGCAAATTTTATAAGCATAAAATATAGGTTTACTAAACATCAGCTTAAAAATGTTGCATTGGGAATTACAAATTGCTTTTCCAATATCTCGTAAAAATAAATATGGCTTCATATAAATAGCACAAGGTGTCTGTAAACAGGAAAATATTGTCATCAAGATGGTTTAAAGTGTAAAGTGAAGCTAAGTTTCATGTTTTTTTTAATGAGTATTAAAATGTAATAGTTGCGGACTGATAGAAAAAGGGGATTTTAAATAACATTAAAACACAAAATGTTTTTTGTATTATTGACATACTGTGTAGGATGGTCGGAAATACAGATTTCCGATTCCAACTGAATGTTGTACTCTGAAAGTTTCTTTCAGATTTCCAAGGAATCCAGCAGAAATCAGAATTTCCAATTTCTGACGAATGTGTTTTTTTAAAAAAATTTGTATCAATAAAGTTAGTTACCGTATTTTTTGTAATCTTATACTGCAGGGAATCCCCAACTTACGATCGCTTGCCAATATGAGCCGTCAACCCACCAGGATTCCCTGCATTAGCTCCCGCTGTGCGATCGGCTTCCCCCATCCCTTCCTCCCCTCCCCTCTGTGTCCTGCACCTTCTGTGAGTATAAGTGTATAGCGGCAGTGTCTTACCTAATTCATGGCATTCGTGGGAATAACAGGACCTCTCCTGTCCCATGTGGCACCAGAAGAGTAAACAAGAGGGCACATGGGGGACACAGGAGGACACAAATTGGGGGAAAACATGTACAAGGCGCTCCTGGAACATGGTTGCACCAGGTTAAGTATATACCGTATTTTTCAGACTATAAGATGCACTTTTTCTTCCCCAAAAGTGGGGGGAAAAGTGCCTGTGTCTTATAGACCGAATAAAGGGAACGAACGCCCGCCACTACGAACTGCCGCCTTGCCGCATTGTCGGGGACTCCCTGTAATGTCTGTGCTGTCCTTCTGCACTGCCCATATGTAAGGTGAATAGCGGCGGTTATCTCCTGTTAACATAATTAGCATTGATCCCCGGCCGTGATGAACAGCTGCTTGTCTCGCTCACTCCTTCCTCCCATTGCCGGCACTATCTGGTCGCGTCATTACATACGTGACCGTCTCTATGAGGAAGGAGTGAGCGAGATGAGCAGATGTTCATCGCAGGCTTCCAGTTTCAGGTGAGTGATGTCCGCGGCTAATTACCGATACCTTACAACGGGAGATTGAATGCTAATTTACTTACATGGGCAGGAGGCACGACATTGAATGCTAATTAGATTACACAGGCGGGAGGCGCGTCTTTGAATGCTAATTTACTAACACGGGTGGGAGAGGGGTAATTAAATGCTAATTAGCTTACAAGGGCGGGAGGTGGGGTGATTAAATGCTAATTAGCTCACACAGGGTGGATACATGTAGCTGATTACCAGGGGAGAGATACTGGCTTGGGGGCAAGAGGGGGACATGAAAGGGGACAGGAGGACGACTCCAATGGGGACAGGAGGACACAAAGGGGGACTGGAGGACACAAGGGGGAGTAGAGGAGGATATATAATAGGGAAGAAAATATACAAGACGTTCCTGGACCATGGACGCACCACATTTAGTATTTTTCTTTTTTCCCCCTGGTTTTTGCTCTCTAAAGCTAGGTGCGTCTTATAGTCCGGAGCGTCTTATAGTCCGAAAAATACGGTATTTATTTTTTCCCTGGTTTTTGCCCTCAAAACCTAGGTATGTCTTACATTCCAGAGCACCTTATATGGCGGCAAATTCAGTAATTGTGAAAAAAAAATTGTGGAATCCACTATATCTTGTGGATATACCCTTTGATGTGTAATCTGCATTTCTGATTGGCAACCACAGTAAACTACTACATTCTTTGATTGGCCTGATACTTCCAAGTCCTGTGATTGGGGTGTTCCAATTTCCATGGTAAAATGCTGATTCTCTGCTTTTGTGATTTTGCTGATTCTTAGTCTTGTGATTGGCTTCAAATTTCCAAGTCTCAGTACTGAGGTATTCCAGGGAATTCTGATTGCACATACTGATTTCTGATGGGGAAGGCCGCTTTCAGATCAGAAACTCGGAAATCAGAATTCCACGGCATTCGGAAGCTCATCCCTATTAATATATATTGTATTATGTCATATCATTTTTTAAAAATATTCTCTCTTTGCTTTATACCTGTTCCACTCCAGACATTATGTTGGCCTTGAGAATCCACAAAGCCCTGGCTTGTAGTAATGAATATGCCTCCAATAAATAAGAGAAATGTGCTTTAATGCAAACTGCTTCTACATACATAGGTAGCTTTCTCAACAAATCTAATAATTGCCACAAAAAGAAAATGTGAAAAGAGTCCTTTACAGCCACAGTACAATCAAAAGCACAAGCTGTAGAAAAAAATGTACCCTCTGGTCTAGAAAGCACTTCATAAAAAGAAATATCACTCTTGCTAAACATTTTCTATAAATGTATATCAAGGCAGCATAAATTCTTGCAATTTAATCCTACCTAATAAAAGCTGACTGTCGCTGCGTCCAGCAGTTTTGTCCCTGTGTCCCAGGATTTTTGTTACTGCGCATGTGCGCAGTAACTGACAGCTGGAACCAGGGAGCTGGATGGGCGAGCGAGGTGGGCGGGTGCAGGTGGAGCGAGGTGGGTGGGTGCGGGCACGCGCCTGCATTGGGTGCGTGCACGTCGTGCGTGCGCTTGCCCACTGGCGGCGGCGGCGGCTGTAGACCTAGAGCCCATTTTTAAACGGGCTGGGTCTACTAGTGGAATTATAAATTACCTTTCCATTTCAGTCTGCAGCCAGCTATGGATTTGCAAAACTGACCGTTGTAATGATTGCGGAACTATTTCCGTGGTCAGCGCACAGGACGCACGCCAACACTGCGGAAATCCTCCACAAGCGTGTAATTTGATAGAACCCAGCTTGGGTGTGATGCACCTGTAGAGGGCAATTCCCACCGGCAGATGGAGCTGTGGAGTGCAGACGAGCACAGCCTCTGCACGGCCACAGATATCAGATGGGAATTGTACGAGTAAGCAATGCAGGGCAAGATAGCCCTTAAAGAGAGAGAACACAGAGACAGAATGTATGTGTGTCCACCAATCTAGTCGCCACCCAGCGACGGTGAACACACAACAACAGAACCGAAGTGGGAACGCAATCGCAAGAGTGGCGGTTGCCAAAAGTGACACAAGACCGAACTAGATGGAGCACAATTGTAGAGAAAGAGCACAGAGACAGAATGAATGTGTGTCCACCAATCTAGTCGCCACCCAGCAACGGTGAACACACATCCGCAGAAACAAAGTACGAACGCAATCGCAAGACTGGCGATTGCCAACAGACACAAGACCGAGCAGGACAGAACACGAGAGAAGCAAAAGGCACAGCAAGCAAGAACAATCAGAACATCAAGGAAAATAACAAACGCTAGCTAAACGCGAACACCGCACTCATTCGCAACAGCGAACGTGTTTTACGACACGATCACCGTGCGTTAGGCGCCCAGTGATAAGCGTGCCACCCTAACTAACCAATGAAACACAAACATGAAATAGAGAACGCGAACGCTTGCTAAATGGTTACCTCACCGAGCCTACAGCAGCTTTCATACCAGACAAGACAGTCAGATGGGGCTACCAGTAGCAAGCAACGCTCTGGCTAGCACCCCTAAAGCAGAATACAGAAGGAACCACCGCTGCTACCGCTAGAGTGGATGCGATCCAGACAAACAGATGGGGCTACCAGTAGCAACCGCTGCTCTGGTTAGCACCCCTAAGGCAGAATACAGAAGGAAGCACTGCCACTACCACCAGGGCGAATGCAATCCAGACAGATGGAGCAGCCAGTAGCAACCGCAGCTCTGGCCTAAACTCCCAGACAGACAGAACAATTTCCTGTCGACCGCCGCTGGTGACAAGTCAATCGAGACAGAGAGACAGAACAAGGCAATACAGATAATACAACCTGACTGCACTAGAAGGGATGACTAGTGCAGTCCCAAGGAATTAATCTAAGATAATCTTAGCAAATGACAGCAAGGCTGACACTCCAGGAGAGTTTGCAGGAACAAACCATCATGACCAGCAAGGGATTCTGGGGGCAAAAGGTATTTATACTGCAAGCCATCAGAGGAGGCAGCTAGGCAATTTGCATGACAAGTGTATGCAAATTCCTCAGCAGAGTAACTCTGAAACCTGTAAAGCGAAGACAGGTCTCTTTTTCAGAGACCTGCAAGACTCAGAGCTAAAGAATGGACAAACAGCTGTCTGCCCATGCAGACAGCTGAGCAGATCATTACAGTACCCCCCCCCCCCTCTAAGTACTGCTTCCAGACGTCTCTCAAAACTGACGTTTCCAAAAAAATCTAACTAAAGACTCATGAAGGTCGGGTCAGCCCGACAAGGCCCAATTCCAGAGTCAATCCTCCCAAAACCGACCTCGTTGGAAGCAGAAGCCACCGAAACATGCCCGTCAGTACTACAAGTCTCAGCGTAAAACCCATCAGAACTGTAAATTCCAGAGAAGAACCCATCGACACACTCCGAGTAATATCCACCACCTTCCAGGGACCGCCCAAAAATACCAAACCTGCCACAATACCTATTCAAAGTGTCCCTTTCAACACAAAAGCCACTGTTGAACCCATCCAGGGTACCTAGCAAAATTTCTCCCGGAATCTCCCAGAACACTTTGAAGCTCTGCAGAGATCCCAAGAGGCCAGGATGTTCACCAGGCTCACATGGAGAACTATCAAGAACCCCTATTGAACCTATGACAATTCCGGATTCAGGATTACCAGGACAACTATCAAGATCATGGCTTTCAGGGACCACCTCTGGGCATGCAGGCAGGCAGGCAATATCAGAACATGTCTCCACCGAGGAAGCATCTGAACATGCTGGTAACCAAGGCACACTTGGGCTTTCTGGGTCACAGAGCACATCGGGGTACACTAGCACAAGAGAAACCCCAGGACATGTCGGGGAACTGCCAACCTCAGAGTCCGACACGACAAGACCAAAACCAGGACCGGGCAGAAAATCATCACGAGTAGTGGTCACAGGTACTGGTCTTTCAAAAGAAGACTTGGACTCAGACTTAGAAGTTTCTGTGACTATAATTGTATCTAACCAAAACTCATCATTGACTACGCATGACTGAAGCTCCACAAGAACTGCAAAGGTAGTCAGCATAATAGCAATGCCTACTGAAGTGGGCATAACCTCAGATAGATCTGGGCAGAAGGAGGAATCTCCTAAAAGTTCTGCACCCTTTGGGAGGAACTTGAAAACCTCCAAAACATCAATCAAGACCTCAGAAGTATCATTTCTCAAGTTTTCTGACAAGGATTCTGAACTATCCATGTTACAGGGCCGAACATCAAATTCCTTCTGCAGACAGGGCAGATGTCTCAGGAATGGTTCTACCATATGCTGAGACTGAATTTCATCAAGAACAGGATGCACTGGAATATCTAGTGAAACTAACTCTGACTCCTTGAGTCTTGTTTCACTGCAGGCAGAATCCTTCATAGCAGTCAAACCAGACTGCAATTCTGAAATGGAAGAACAACAGATGCAATTAGCTGCAATACCTAGAGGAGCCCCTGGACTCCCTGCAGGAGGTTCATTGCAAGGCAATATTGACTCATCCAGAGTACAGGGTGGAAAATCATTACTTTCCTCAGTATCAGATTCACAAAACCAAAGCGCTGTCTCACCCCTAGACTCGGCTAACAATGTCGAATCCGAGGAGACAGAACGCAAAATTTGAGAATCCAAGATTGCTTTAGGTTGTGAAACTGAGGCTTCCAAAGAGCAAGCCTCCGCAATTTGTAGAGCAGACTGCAAAGTGTTCAAAACAGAAATGCTGGCACAACTGTTATCTGGCAACGTGCCTTTACAGGTGTGAACAGAGCGAGACATAGATTTATTTGCAGAATAGGTTGTGACAACAACATGAGGAGCTTTATTAGTCATATTAACATTACTCTTGAGGCTGCATGGTTTAGGAATTTTCCCCATAGCAGGATCATCTAAGAAACAGGTGTCAGATCGCACAGACTCAAACTTCACACAAGCAGAAGAGAATCTATCAGAATTCACACAGGTGTCCACAATCGAGGTACACCTATTGTTTTCAGGTCGCACAGTGTCTAAACTCACTTGCTTAACCCCAGAAAGGCAGGAACAATCATCTGATAATGGTGTCTCTTTATTGGAATCAATTGGTTGGTGTGTGTGCAATTCATCCAAAATCGTCTGCCACACACAAATCACCGGATCCACAAAACACTCGTCACACTCACCAGATTCAATCAAAGTGTACATCGAATCAATACAAGCATTAAGAATCTCTTCGCTTTTTGCGATGTAAAAATCGCAAAACGCCTTCTAATCAAATTCAAACTCCTCAATCAAAGCCCCAATCTCCCACGGAGCGAATGGAGGCTCAAACAACCCGGTACCAAAGAAACACTCATACGGGTTGGGATCAGAAACATGCACAGATTTTTTTACTGCTTTAATATAATGTATAATCCTACCTATAATAGGATCCACAAATGCTTTTGCCTTGGGCAATGAAATCTGAAGCAAATCGAACATTCCCTCTACACTGGGAATTTCGGTTTGGCTGGTCATTCTGTAACGATTGCGGAACTATTTCCGTGGTCAGTGCACAGGACGCGTGCCGACACTGCGGAAATCCTCCACAAGCGTGTAATTTGATAGAACCCAGCTTGGGTGCGATGCACCTGTAGAGGGCAATTCCTATCAGCCGATGGAGCTGTGGAGTGCAGATGAGCACAGCCTCTGCACAGCCACAGATGCCAGATGGGAATTGTACGAGTAAGCAATGCAGGGCAAGATAGCCCTAAAAGAGAAAGAGCACAGAGACAGAATAAATGTGTGTCCACCAATCTAGTCGCCTCCCAGCAACGGTGAACACACATCCGCAGAAACAAAGTACGAACGCAATCGCAAGACTGGCGATTGCCAACAGACACAAGACCGAGCAGGACAGAACACGAGAGTAGCAAAAGGCACAGCAAGCAAGAACAATCAGAACACCAAGGAAAATAACAAACGCTAGCTAAACGCGAACACCGCACTCATTCACGACAGCGAACACGGTTATGACACGATCATCGCGCGTTAGGCGCCCAGTGATAAGTGTGCCACCCTAACTAACCAATGAAACACAAACATGAAATAGAGAAGACAAGACAGACAGATGGGACTACCAGTAGCAACCGCCGCTCTGGCTAGCACCCCTAAAGCAGAATACAGAAGGAACCACCGCTGCTACCGCTAGAGCGGATGTGATCCAGACAGACAAACAGATGGGGCTACCAGTAGCAACCGCTGCTCTGGTTAGCACCCCTAAGGGAGAATACAGAAGGAAGCACTGCCACTACCACTAGGGCGAATGCAATTCAGACAGATGGAGCAGCCAGTAGCAACCGCAGCTCTGTACTACATTCCCAGACAGACAGAACGATTTCCTGTCGACCACCGCTGGTGACAAGACAATTGAGACAGAGAGACAGAACAAGGCAATACAGATAATACAACCTGACTGCACTAGAAGGGATGCCTAGTGCAGTCCCAAGGAATTACTCTAAGATAATCTTAGCAAACGACAGCAAGACTGACACTCCAGGAGAGTTTGCAGGAACAAACCATCATGACCAGCAAGGGATTCTGGGAGCAAAATGTATTTATACTGCAAGCCATCAGAGGAGGCAGCTAGGCAATTTGCATGACAAGTGTATGCAAATTCCTCAGCAGAGCAACTCTGAAACCTGCAAAGCGAAGACAGGTCTCTTTTCCAGAGACCTGCAAGACTCAGAGCTAAAGAATGGACAAACAGCTGTCTGCCCGTGCAGACAGCTGAGCAGATCATTACAACCGTAAGCTCAAGTTGGATTACTTTCCTAGTCTTGGAAACCATTCACTGTGTTGCTTTATGTTTCAATACAGGCGGCTGCCAGTTAAGCTTCCTACTGTTCACTCAGACTGCTATGGGTACCAAAGCCATTTTGACTCTGATTGGCACTGCCCTGGATCCGTGCCACAAGTTCCCATGCAGGATCCCAGAAACACCCACACAACTCTCGTCACTGTGCCCTCACCCCCAAGACATCAACCAAACCGCACAGATCTATGTACTGGAGATAATGGCTCTAACAGCAACATTTCCCTTCCAACCATTGATGAAGGGAGTGGGTGAGTGGAACAAGTACAACACTGTCTCTCCAAAGTCCCTGTAGGATACTGTACCACTGCAATGAAGTGCCAGCATGTTTTGAGGAGACAGCATGGTGCTAGATTAAAGCCTAATCATCAATGGAACCTTTAGGATCTTTGTAAAGGTTAAGCTGTGGGAGGTATTGGAGCCTACACTAGAAGTGTTTATAGTAGGGCAACCCTTAGATAATCAGAATATTGAGTAAATGTAAACAGATATTTTTTTTCACCCCCAAAATGATAGGAAAATAAAATCGTGTTTATATTTGGGTCACCCCTCCAACCACAAACAGAGCATGCATTAGTTGATCAGCTTTCTTAAGTTAAGCCCATTAAGACTCTACCTTTCGCAAGGTCACTGCCTTCTGCCAATCACAGTATCCTCTGCTTTTCAGCCTCATTATGGCTATGTGATGTCACATAACTACAATACAGCCACAATACAGCTGAATGATGGATAATATAATGGCAGGCAGCATGGATTGTCTGGGCGAAGACTAGTGGCCTAGCAACTGATGACAAAAAATGTCAACCACTCCTGGTACACTACATTGTCATGCTATGCGTGTGATGGTGGCAGGGGAAGGGGATCAGGTTGTTCACTGGTGACAGGACCAGTGACAGGTAATCATTATAACAGGTCACTCATTTTACAGTCAGCCTAACAATTTTTGCATGTTTAGTAATATTAGGCTACACTTTAGCATATACTGGTAGGGGTGTAACTACAGGGGAGCACCCCCTGTGACTGTGGGGGGGGGGGACCAGAGCTGTAAGGGGGCCCCAACTACTACTTCACTCTCTCTAATAAAAGTGGTCCTTCCTTCAGATTAGGTATTTTTGTGGCTACACTCGTTATGGGCATAAAGATAACGATGTCCACACTTGCTTTAGGATCCTTCTAAGCAGGGCAGTTTATAGGCTAAATTACACCCAGGGTGAGGGTATAAAAAAATGCATTCCCCCATGGCCTGTGGACTCATAAACTCATACTATGCCCCCAGTATAGGTAGTCAAGTATAGGTGCACCCAGTATAGGTAGCCAGGCATAGGTGTACCCAGTATAGGTATCCAGCTGTAGGTGCACCCAGTAGAGATAGCTAGCTATAGGTGCTCCTAGTATAGGTTAGCTAGGTATAAGTGCCTTCAGTATAGGTAGCTAGGTATAGGTGCAGCCAGTAAATGTTAGCTAGGTATAAGTGCATTCAGTATAGGTAGCTAGGTATAGGTGCCTTCAGTATAGGTAACTAGATATACAGTAGGTGCCTTCAGTATAGGTAGCTAGGTATAGGTGCCTTCAGTAAAGGTAGCTAGGTATAGGTGCCTTCAGTATAGGTAGCTAGGTATAGGTGCAGCCAGTATAGGTTAGCTAGGTATAGGTGCCTTCAGTATAGGTAGCTAGGTATAGATGCTTTTGGTATAGGTAGCTAGGTATAGTTGCAGCCAGTATAGGTTTGTTAGATATAGGTGCATCCAGTATAGATTTTCTAGGTATAGGTGCCTTCAGTATAGGTAGCTAGGTATAGGTACAGCCAGTATAGGTTAGCTAGGTATAGGTGCCTTCAGTATAGGTAGCTAGGTATAGATGCTTTTGGTATAAGTAGCTAGGTATAGTTGAAGCCAGTATAGGTTTGCTAGGTATAGGTGCATCCAGTATAGGTTACCTAGGTAAAGGTGCTTTCAGTATAGGTAGCTAGGTATAGGTGCAGCCAATATAGGTTAACTATGTATAGATGAATAAAGTATTACCTTCATTCACATAAAACAGTCAGTGTGCATTAAAGACAGGTAACCGCGGCAGACTAACTAAAGACCTTTATTTGAAAAATCTAGAAACTGTTTGTAATTTTTAGCATTTATGTATGAAAAAAGGCCTCTGCGCAAAATACATAATTTTTGCAGAATATTTTTGCCCTTGATCCACCTCCACCATGCCACTGCCTGGGTTTCGGGACACTTTCTACACCATTCTAAATAAATCGTGCCTGCAGATATGCCATGAAGGTTTAAGAAGTTCGCCTGCCATTAAAGTTAACAGGGCTCGCCGCGAACGATTGGTTCATGAATGTTTGTGGTGATATTCGCAGATGCATTTGCAAATGCGGAATCACAATGTACGAACATCCCTATCCTTCAACAGATTATGCGGGCTGTCTGCCTTGTAATAGAGTGCTCTGCCCTACCCGTCTTACCTTGCTGAACCCCTATTTCCATACTTATTGCACTGCTACCCGAGAACCAACATCCCTAAGATGGGCTTTAAATATATTGTAAATAAATTGTTTGTTATCCCATGCATGGATGCAATTAAAATCTATATTTTTATGTTTTTCCTCCTAAATTAATACACATCAATGTGTTCAGCTTCATTTAGCCGGCTACATTATACATATGTAAAAGTAACAAAAACAGAAAGGCTATGGCGTGAATATCAGTTTTTTGAATGAAAACTATAAAGACCTTTATACTGGTACCGGTCCCACATATAACTGTATGTGGCTGGCTAGCACCTGTGACCTGTTTGCTCCAATACTAATCCAAAATGTAGCGCCTCAGCAGCTGCATTCATAGTTACTTTATCTCTGTTCAAATCAAGAATGAATGAATTGGCTCTAGTGTTGATTAGAAGCGTAATCCTCTTTGCTTGGGATAAACTAATTCTGCAGAAAACGTAGCTCATTAGAGCTTCTAAATAATAACTTTCAATATTTTGGACTTCAAACATTTAGGCAAAAAGTGTCGCATTTTAAGCTCATATTTAAAGTGGAATATAACCCAGAATTTCTTCTTTGCTCTAAAAGATTATTTACAGCATATAATATACTAACACAATGTTTTTTTAGTAAAACAGCATTCAAAGGGTTACATCGCAGGGCTGACTCTTCTGCAGGGAGAAGTTGAACCCCACCCGAACTGCTGTTAAGCTTATCTTGTGTAGGCATTCTTTACTTGATACATTTATGTAAACATTTTCTGGCTGTGCAATACTTCAGCTGATGAGTCCTGGGGTGAAACACAGGTCAGAAATCCCTGGTGGCTGCATTCACAACAGAATTACAACAGTTATGAATAAAATGCACCATCAGCTTTAAAAATAAATTAACTGAACTTTGGGAAGTTATAATGTAATAATACTTGTGCACAAAAGCAAATATGATAATTGTATGGGTTATAAAAAGTAGGAAAACACATTTTTGTTGAAAATTTTGTCAGAGTTTTAAACCGCTTTAAGTCATTCTGAACATTTTGTTGCATTCACAACAAAAGGCTAACAAACTGCTAGACGAATGGTAGATCCATATTTCTTGATGGCAAGTCAGCATTACTTGTACAAATGTGGTGCTGTCTAATATTGCTGTAAAATCCTGACTCATGATTATTACAAACAAGTAACAACCAATCATTACTAGCTTACAATGCAACACCCCCTTCCCCTCTCACCCTGGCCAATGGGGAGAGAGGGAGGGACTTTTTAAATCACTATATGTGTGTATTTGTCTCATTGTCCTGTAACTGTATGCTTTAGAAAGTGGAGGAGTACTCCCATGAAACACATGGTATTAAAAAAAGCTCATACTTACCTTGCCTGGCTCCTGTGGCTAATCACTGCGTCTTACTTTCCGCTTCCATCACACACAGCTGACTGGACCAGTTCATACTGGCTGTGCACACCTTTCTGTCATACATCATATGCCTCCAGCTGACCACCCCACTTCCACACGGCAGTACCTTCAATAAACATCTGAGGCTACCAGAGGACCTCCCTACACTTCTTGCCACTAGCCCTGTCCCCAGCCTGAGTGGGACGCAAGTGAAATAGCTGGCAACTTTCACCTACTACCAACAATACAGCGCACATTTTCTATTCCAACCAGAAGTACACCTCTCAGAAAAACCTCAATAAAAACAAATTAAAATCACATGGCATGTATCTTCAATAGAACTATAAACTGACATGGGACATTCAGTGCAGATTGTTATGAAAAGGGTGTTCCCAACAGGGGGTATGCGCACACCCTTCCACGCTCAATTTTGTAATAACAATATTGTAATAACAATTGTAGTAACAATTGTAGTAATAATTGTAATAACAATTGTAGTACCGAGGGCTGACTGAATAAATATACTACACATACTCAGGGTAATGCTCTAATTTACTTTTACCCAGACAACTATTTGCAGTACCATGTCATGCAGATGAGGTGCCTTGTGATACTTTTTAATCCGCAAACCCAGAGAGCTTGAAGCTCTGATTTTTCATTACTATAACACATGCCTATTTTGTAGTCTATATCTGTTTCCAGTTTACTATCCTTCTTTCAGCTGGCTGCATGTTGAAATAAAAGGCTTTTGGGAAGCACATCAAGCAAGTTTCATACCATTTACTAACTGACAGTAGTTGAGACTTATACTATATGACTAAAACCTTTCAAATTGATGGATATTTCTTCAAAGATGTAGTGTGGGTGCTTCTCTGCTGATGTTGTGTACCAGCAAAGACTCTTGGGATGGCATGTGACAGGGCCTTACCATAGTGCCCACCTAGCAGAAATTTTGTGGTGGGCCCTCCCACCTCATTTCATGGCTGCCACTTCCCACATAAGAGCTGGACAGAGACCATCACAGTGGTGAGCTTTTCTGCCCCCTCCCCCTGTGCAGAGTAAAAGTGCAGAAAAAAATTGTTATATTAACTTCATCCATGCTGTTTCTGGTCTCATTTTCCTCCTGGTAGCCTGGAAGCTGTGCACTGTATACTGCCCCCTTGAGGCTTCTGATGCCATGACATGCATTAGGAGCTGGAAGATATCAGCATACAGCAAGCAGATGCCTGGAGCAAGAAGAAACCCATTGCAATATGGACTTGGTACATATAACAGTGTTCCCTGAGCTTGCTCTTCACAATGGAGGGAGGGGGGAGCAGTACCCTGTAGCCCCTGTACCCCCCACCCCCCATGATCGTGGGTGTTGTGGAGGCTATTGTAACTCCACTAGTATGTGGCAATGACGGTATGGCAGTACTCATAAGTTGCTTATATAGGGAGGGTTGTACTTTGAGAAGGGTGTACTGGAGGCTTGTAGCTGTACGGTTGGGAAATTCCTGGGGGTTTGGCTAAACTGGATTGGCAGTTCTTTGGAGTGTGACTTTTTGGAAGCCAAACTGCAATATTTGCACTAGGACCTTTGGTCATCTGCCCATCTGTGCTATTTACTAATTTCCTGCCAGCAGCTTTTTGTGTAGATGAGGAATGGTTGTTGTTGTTTTTTTTTTTTTCCTTTTTTTGTTTTTTTTGTTTTTTCAGATTGTTCATTATCTAAGAATATAAATCTAAAGTACAGTGAAACTTCACTTAAACATTAAAAAAAGAAAAATCAGACTTGCACAAATAGCTGTTCTCATTACATACTGTATTTCAATTGAATATTGCATTAGTTAGGGTTCTCTTTTAACATTTCACCCATCATCGAGAATAATTTTTCACCCCCGTTTCATTACATATTTCCGATCTATTTTTTCAAAACCTCTTTTGTAAAAATTTCCATTGCAGTTGTTCCCCTTCCTTTGTACTTGGAAACAATCATTTATCATATTCTCAGAAACCCTCCTCTGAAAGCTTCCTGTATCTGAAGTATTTCAGACATTTATTTAATGATTGACGACTGCACAACACATTTTTGTCTTTTCGTCTACAAATCACAGAATTCATTAGCACTCCCAGGACAGGATGTTTCACAGAGGTATGTGTGTCATCCCTCCTCCATCTACAAATGACACACAGCAATTTAGCTGTAGACAGCAGGATAGCGCTAAAAAAACGGGCATCTCCTACTGGCTCTTTGCCTAAGACCACTTGAAGTCAACATAGGAGTAATTGATTGGCCACAGGTAACACGGCATGAACAAACTGTAACAGCGGTGGAACACTATTCATGAGCTGAATTACTGCGTGATTATAAGTAATATTGTAGACAACAAAAGCATTTTGTGAAAAAGAAAACAAAAATGATAACAGCACAACTATTGAGTGGTAACATGATGAATAGATTTCTTTTTCTGAACACCATTAGGATCGCAACAGTTGTTCTCTATGTTCTGCTTTGGCTGGATATCAGTGTGCTTTCTACTTGATAAGAAAATATGCATACTGCAGAATTCTCTTAAGGCAGCCATATATATATATATATATATATATATATATATATATATATATATATATATATATATATATATATATATCTAATAGGCAGTTAAATGGCTGCATGGTGTGGACACAGTCAGGGCCGGTTTAAGCAACAATGGGGCCCCAGGGCAAAATAAACCTGGGGGGCCCCCCAACATATACCCCGGAACAAAAACCGGCATTAGGGGACCTTTTTTGCAGCTGGTATAACAGGGTGTGAAGTCCCAATCGGTCGGAGCTCTACATTCTGGCTATCCCAGCCTGCATGGGGGACAAGGGGTTAAAAAGTTTCAGTAGGGGGGACCCCACATAATTAAAAAAAAAAAAAATTCCCATACTCTAAACATAAAAAAAAAAATTAGGAAAATAGGAAAAAAATGCCAGGGATCTTCATACAGCCATATTGCGGCTGTATAGCGATCCCTGGCCGAAGCGCTGCCGCTGCGTATGGACCCCCTGGAAACCCCGTCAGGAAATTTATTGCGCTTTCGTTTGATGCATGTAAAATTACACTACCATTAGGTTTGCTACTAAAAGTGACATTTACCGCATTTAAAAGTATACTTTTTTCCTTCAAAACTTTAAAATCAATTTCCTCAAAAACTATAAGGTCTTTTTGAAAAATTGTTTTTTCCTCTTATTCCTAATGATCTCCTTAACATATCCTGCAAATTTAGGGTTTCTAGCATTTAAAGAGACTCCGTAACAAAAATTGCATCCTGTTTTTTATCATCCTACAAGTTCAAAAAGCTATTCTAATGTGTTCTGGCTTACTGCAGCACGTTCTACTATCACCATCTCTGTAATATATCAACTTATCTCTCTCTTGTCAGACTTGTCAGCCTGTGTCTGGAAGGCTGCCAAGTTCTTCAGTGTTGTGGTTCTGCTATGAACTCCTCCTTCCAGGCCCCTCTGTGCACACTGCCTGTGTGTTATTTAGGATTAGAGCAGCTTCTCTTCTCTCTTATCTTTTACAAGCTGGATAAATCGTTCTCTGAGCTGGCTGGGCTTTCACATACTGAAGAATTACAGACAAGGGCAAAGCTGTTTGCAGGAAGAAACAAGCAGCCTGAAACTTCAGTGCATGAGAACAGGGGGAAAGAAACACACAAATGATCTCTTGAGATTCAAAAGGAAGGCTGTATACAGCCTGCTTGTGTATGGATGTATTTTCTATGTGTGGACATACTGTACATCAACCTACTTCCTGTTTTGGTGGCCATTTTGTTTGTTTATAAACAAACTTTTTAAAACTGTTTTTAACCACTTTTAATGCGGCGAGGAGCGGCGAAATTGTGTCAGAGGGTAATAGGAGATGTCCCTTAACGCGCTGGTATGTTTACTTTTGTGCGATTTTAACAGTACAGATTCTCTTTAAGGTGGATTTGCTATTAACCATTAAAGTCGGCTGGTTTTTAAATGTGTATTTTTTTCCTTTGAAACTTTAAAATTGATTTTCTCAAAAACTATAAGGCCGATTTGAAATTTTTTTTTTCCTCTTGTAGCCACTGGGGGCCCCTACAAGCTCTGGGGCCCTGGGGCAGCTGCCTCCTTTGCCTTAATGGTAGCGCCGGCCCTGGACACAGTGCTGGGCGCACATATTACAACTGCCTGTGTAATGAGGCATAAGTGGAGACAAAGTGGAAGAAAGCGCACTCAGTGTGTCAATTATGAATTGATGCCAGCCGGGTGTAGAATGATCTCTCCTCAGTGTAGTACTGATCAGCCCGTATGGATGTGCCAGCTCGCAGGCTTTGTCCCTTGGAGCCAGGGACCTGGCCTGGAATGGGGATTCCTTCGTTCCTCTCCTCTCGTAGCTGTGGGTGGCACCAATTGCCATGCAGTCACCAGTATTCTGCACTATGCAGGTGCTCAGTGGCCATAGCGGGCGCCAATTGTAAGAGTATCTTCCCTTTTGTGGAGGGATTGGTGTGCAAGCTGTCTTCCACCTTCCAGCACAAGCATTACCTGCACTCTGTGGGCGCTCGTTAGCTGGTGGTGTATAATGGAGTTGGCAGGGGTGAGGTGCAAGTCTATGCAAAAAACAATACACATATACAATGTGTGATGAGGGGGGCGTGTTGTGTGTGGTGGTGGTGTGCGTGGACAGTGGGGGCGGGCGTGGCAGAATCTATATAGATTCAGAGGGATGACTAGTTACAGCCTGATGAAGACAATTTTTTGTTGCAGTTGCAGGAATCATGAGTTACCATCTAGATGGACATAACAGCATTAACGCGTTTTCAGCAATGATGATTTGTCTTCAACTTACATGCTGCACATTTGTTATCAGCCTGAATTCCTCATCTCATTTGCCTGTTGGAAATAGTGTCACAGAGCCATAAACCTTTGTACAAATTTTACACTAGAAATTACACAATTAGAAACACTTGGCCACAAAAGTGATGGAATAGATGTTTCAAGGGATCTAACACCTGTAGGGGGGCATGGCGGAGTGGGATATATGCCAAAAGTCCCGGGGAAATATCTGGATTTGACGCAAAGCAGCGTTTTAAGGGCAGAAATCACATTGAATGCTAAATTGCAAGCCTAAAGAGCTTTAAAACATCAGGGAGTGTAATTAGAGTTCTGCTTCACACTGACACACCAAACTCACTGTGTAATGCACCGCAAACATCTGTTTGCGTAGTGACGCCATGCTAGACTAGTGCGCACCATGGCGAGAGTGCAGGTCATGGTGGTTTTCAAGCCCATATGGTCAGGCTGAGGTAGCTGAATGACAGAACAACAGTGACTGAGTGTCCAGCTGATCGAATTTGGTCTGTCCACAATAAAGCAACAACCTTACTATCTTCTTGTATGTAGGTAGGCATAGGAAGGTGCCCCAGTATAGGTAGGTAGGCATAGGTAGGTGTCCCAGTATAGGTAGGTAGGCATAGGTAGGTGTCCCAGTATAGGTAGATATGAATAGGTAGGTGCCCCAGTATAGGTAGATAGGCATAGGTAGGCGCCCCAGTAGTTAGCTAGGCATATGTAGGAGTCCCAGTATAGGTAGGTAGGCATAGGTAGGTGCCCCAGTATAGGTAGGTAGGCATACGTAGGTGTCCCAGTATAGGTAGATAGGCATAGGTAGGTGCCCTAGTATAGGTAGATAGGCATAGGTAGGTGCCCTAGTAGTTAGATAGGCATAGGTAGGAGTCCCAGTATAGGTAGGTAGGCATAGTTAGGTGCCCCAGTAGTTAGCTAGGCATAGGTAGGAGTCCCAGTATAGGTAGGTAGGCATAGGTAGGTGTCCCAGTGTAGGTAGATAGGCATAGGTAGGTGCCCCAGTAGTTAGCTAGGCATAGGTAGGAGACCCAGTATAGGTAGATATGCATAGGTAGGTGCCCTAGTATAGGTAGACATAGGTAGGTGTCCCCGTATAGGTAAGTAGGTGCCCCAGTAGTTAGGTAGGTGTCCCAGTATAGATAGTTAGGCAGGGCCTGGCTGGCACAGTAATAGCAATTACCAAGGTCCAGCTGCAACAGATAGGGCTGTATAATGCAGTGTCATTGGGCAACACAAAAAAAACACATCAGGAGAACATTAGCTCTCAAAAGAGCTGTTGAGGGGTGCTATTTTAGCAATAACAATCAGCCAGGAGCAAGCTAACAAGCCTACAAGAGCCTAACTAATCTTTCCCTATGAAAGTCTGCCAGCAGCTGTCCCTTCACTAATTAATGCAGGCACACGAGTGAGTGTAATGGCCAGCGCTGTCTGTCTTTTATAAGGCGGGGGGGAGTGGCTCCAGGAGAGAGTGTAGCCTAATTGGCCACAATGTGCCAGCTGACTGTGATGTAGAGGGTTAAAGTTGACCCTAATGCTGCACTATGGGGGCAAACCGAACTTCCGGAAAAGTTCGCCTTACATGGCGAATGCGAATCACCGGAAGTTCGCCTGGAACCGTTCGCCGGCGAATTCAGGCCATCTCTCTCTCTCTCTCTCTCTCTCTCTCTCTCTCTCTCTCTCTCTCTCTCTCTCTGCTTGCTTGTGTGCATAAGCAATACTGTCTGTTTACAAATCACAGGTGTAATGCTTGGGGGTTAAACTTTGACCACCCAGAGCAGCTTCACTGGTAGCTGATTAATGGAAGAGGCTACATAGGCTGCCCAGAGCAACTGCAACTCTGGGCTTCTGATATTGCTACAAATAAGATGCAATGGCAGCGCAATGTGATGTTGCGCTGCCCTTGCGATAGCAAGCATTCAGACAGGTACAAGACAGGACTATAGATTGGAGTGTAACTAGACAAGTAAGACACAATGGCAGAGCAGTGCGATGTTGCGCTACCTTAGCGATAGCAAGCATTCAGACAGGTACAAGAGTGGACTAGATTGGAGCGTAACTAGTAGCAACCACAGCTCACAGTCACGTCCACAGAAGCAGAACAAGCTGGCTAATAGCAATCACCAGCAAGCATTGACACAGACAAAACTACAGGAAAGAACATAACTACTAGCAGCCGCAGCCTATAGTTATGTTCCCAGAACTAGAGTAGCAGGAATACTACCAGTCACCAACGTGGTGATAGCAGAATCCAAGCTATCAGGATAATGGACTTCACTAACCCACTGCAGATGCAACGCACGTCCTTTAGGCATGGAAACTAGGCAATAAACAATAATACAGAAAAATAATAAACAGCTCAACTAATGGATAAATATATATTAGCAAGTCTGCATATATATTTATCAAGAACAGGGGAGGACTGGCCAGGGGGGAAGGGGGGAGATTTCCCCCCAGGCTGCTTCTCATTCAATGATTTAGGGCTGGCTGATCCACCAGTCTTTTCGATAATTATTATAGAATCAGATGAAAACCTGTGCTGCCACAAGCATGCCCTATCAACAATTTGACTGATTTCGGGTGGAAATTAGTTGAATGTATTGATCTGAGATGCTGGGAAATCTCAGGTCGATGTGTTCGATCAAGTGCAGCAATCACGAACGGTGAATGTGACGGAAACCTGGGCCATTGTCCCTCAAAATATATTACGTGCCCCCCGATGCGATGCCTGTGCATCATACTTTACCTGTCACGCTGTCCCTCAAGTGTCCTTGCTGTATTTCTGCATTGGTGCCTCACGTAACTACCGGCATATAGCACATGGGGCGCATGTGTGACATAATTTGGGCTGGGGCTGCCATGAAAACGGGCCTCTAGTTTGTGTTTCCCCTCTAGGCCAAAAGGCCCCAGTCCTCCCCGATCAAGAACTAGCTAAAGCACAAGTAATAAGGTTGCGTTGAACTACAATAACAGAACTATACAGAGTAACACAGTGCCCTTTTATGCCGGCCTCGACCAATGGATGCAAACATGGAAATCTCCACACAGCTGAATGGTAATCATTCATTACTGAGCTGGCTTGATTACCATTTGCTAGCTGGCTGTGAATGCAAAGGACTCCCATAGGAAATACATGCAGTATTATGTAACAACATGCCTGTAGGAAATCCAGGGCTATCTGGCTGCAGCTCAGCTGCAACAAGCAATTTGTGGAATGATGACAGCATCCTGAGCTGCCCAGAACTGCAGAGCAATTGCAAATGACAATGTGACTCATTGCGAATGCACAACCGAATGCAGGCAGACATGCCAGAACTGTCTGTTTGCGGCTCCACCGCAACGCCGCAACGGACTGAACACGCCACAGGAGGAATCCTTACAATATATATATATATATATATATATATATATATATATATATATATATATATATATATATATATATATATATATATTGTATATATGTATTGTTTTACAGGTCCAACTTGAGTTGTTGCTGTGGAAAAGTGAATGGGGGTTGGCTGGTACTTAGCAGCCATTGCCTGGTACTAGTCATTGCTTTTGTGAGTGGAATCAGGCAGCCCAGCATGGCGTGATGCTACTGGGGGTTAGAGTTGATCATTACTGTAGATGGATGTGATTTTGTAGTAAACTGGTCATTTAATTACCTTGATCCTCATTGTTGAGCTGTGTGTTGATTTTAAAATGGCTATTTTTTAATTAAACTTATGGTTAGGTTACTTTATTCATGAAGTTTGGTCGATTTAAATTAAAGTTTATTCCGATTTAACCCCAATAAAGTGTCTACAGCCAAGATTGAACTTCTTCGTAGAGTGGCGTCATTTTATGTAATTATGTTTGTTTATAGGTAAGATTATGCATGCCAACTGACATCGTTTATGCCAGCATGCTTCAATGTACAGGAATAGGGCAGAGATGGAGGTGAAGTGAAGGCTAATGGGTGCTGGTGCCAGCTGTACTTACAGCTGTTTCAAGCGGCTACAGGCTTGCTCAATACGCTTCCACAATAAGTACGTTTCCAGGAGATTAATATCCTGACAGGAGTTCTCCTTTAGACAATCAATGGACTGTAACCTTTAAACCAGAGTCATTAAAAAATGATCAAAGGTTCACAGCATCAAAATGCCAAATCATTAATAAAGTGATCAGTGTGTAAGAAAGAAAGGTTGTAATCTGTTCACATCACTCTCTTTCTTGTTGATATCAAGTGATCTATGTTTCTGCATTATACTATCAAAGCAACGCTTTACAGTGAGAGTCCCGCTCGCTCTGCTGGGTTCCACTAGACCTTGTCTTTCTTCTTTTCCCTGAAATATTCAGTAACATAGATTGAATGCCATTATTTTACAGCTACTTTAACCATAATGTTTAGGGGATTTAATTTGACTAAGTGTGATTCCCAGCTGGGAGAAACTGGGGGATGCTGCAGTAAGTAGACATCAAATCCGCACAAGCCACCAGCCCCAGGGACAAACAATGCAGCTTAGTTTTACTCTCCGCAATAAACATTCTCTTATACATTATTCAATTCTCCTTCACTATAAAGAATTATAACAACAATTTTGCAGGCTTGCAAGGCAAATTCTAAATGTGAGTGAAGGCAATACTTTATATAAACATTCTCTTACAAAAGAAAAAAAGTTTTTTTTTTTCTGCAAGTTAAAAACTGATCTAAACATTTTTGAATATTTTTCTTCTGTTTATATATCATTTCTTTATGCGTGGCTCCTACATTAAAGGATCAATATCATGAAACATTGTAAAAATGAAAATACATGTAAACACACAAATAAGAAGTGAATTTCTTCCAGAGTAAATGCGCCATAAGCTACTTTTCTCCTATGTTGCTGTCACTTACAGTAGGTAGTAGAAATCTGATAGAACCAATGGGTTTTGGACTAGACCATCTCCTCATGGGGGAGTTTCGGGATTTTTTTTATTTACAAAAGCACGTAGTTAATGGCAGTTGCTCTGTCCAACTGCATAAAAAGACTGCATCAAGCAGGGAGGCTGGCCAGCATCTTTGTTTAAATCCTTTTCAAGGAGTGTCTTTATAAAGAATAAAGACCATTCTGAGAATCCCCATGAGAAGATGGGCTAGTCCAAATACTGTCATTTTTGTTAGATTTTTACTACCTACTGTAAGTAACAGGGGTATAGGAGAAAAGTAATTTATGGCTCAATTTACACCGGAAGCATCATTTCTTATATGTATTTGTTAACATGTATTTTACATTTTACAATTTTCACAATAGTGGTCCTTTAAGAGCTAACTTAGGACCTGCATGAAGCAGGTGTAAACTTACACTGTACAGCTCAGCTGTTCATTTCTTACATTAAATAAACATGATTCAGCTTTTTCGTTTACAGATAATACATAGACAAAAAAACAGCATGTGGTTACCGTCCAAACTACTACCATCTAGCACAGTGGCTAGTAATTAGTACTCTGTATAAAAATCAAGTTTGTGGCCGTGGAAAAGTTACATAGCAGGACATGCGTACCAGAAAAAAGTAGCTACTGTAATAACTTAAATCAATTCAATTGTATGCAAAAATATAAAACATTTTTTTTTACAGAACGCATTAAAGATAAAAAATAATTCAAATGCACATGGGATGGCCACCCCATCACAACATTCCAGCATCCAAAACCAAACACATCAGCACGCATATGCCAACAAGCTAGTATTGAGTCACTTGGATAAAGCTAAATGCAAATACACTCCATAATTGGTGAAAGCACAGTTCCATTGAATCCCCCAATTACACTCCGGTTCAAAGGTTGTAGGCTAAAGATTTCAAAAGCACCTCATAGCATGGTATGCAGTTCTGCAAACAACAGGTAAGAAGCAAAGCAATAAAAAAAATAGTACTCTGTGCCCTACAGTTGCTAGAAGATTTGGATGTTTTCAAAACGCAAAATACCAGAAGATGGACCTGATCATAGAGACCCTCAGAATACTTAATGTGCGATGATTTGGCCTGTTATCTTTTCTCGGAAGATGCACAGGCCAGTTAAATAAGGCTACATACAGTACATGTCCACTTATAATGTAAGTAGTTCATAAGTGAGGCTGCCCGGTTTCTGAGGTAAAAGAGGACAGGGTCAATCTCAGTAGGGATGAAGCTAAAACATGGAGTTGCTATTAAAATGGTCTGGGCAAAAGAACAAAAAGCTGTACACTATAGCCTGCTAAATCTATAGTAAAATCAGCCAGTTTTCCTGAGGAAATGTAAGAAATAAAACAATTTCCTTTAGGTTGGTGTGAATACTTTTGTCAATAGCCATACTAATTAAAAATAATAATAACAATTACACAGAATAAAGACTTGGATGACATTAACTCCATAACTACAAAGGGGACCGTGCAGAATGCTTGTATTTCACTCTTTTTTTTTTTTTGCTAGTTCTATGCACTTTTCAGTGCATTTTCAGACTATTCCATCTATTCAGCCCTCAGGATTATTCATGTATAAAATGGACTGTAAATAGCCTTTAAATATGCTTTAATACATTCAAATTATACAGCAGTTGCCACAGCCTGCAGGGCTTCTTAGGTCTGACTTTCACTAGAATTTTTCTGTATGTATAAAAATGTAACTATAAAGAACATTTTTGCATACATCCATTTATGTCTAGCTATTTTTCAAATAGAAGGAAAAGCACACTGACTCCCAAAGGGTTATGTAAGTACATTTACACCTGCAAACTCCCAAAAGGTGTATAAATAGTGTTGGGGTGGGGAACAAAGTAGGGCAAACATAAATTTACATGTATAAGAAACACAAATGTGATAAACAAGGGTCTCACCTAAGTGCAGGTACTACATACACACGTGCAGGGGCGTAGGAATAGGCCCTGCAGCCCCTGCGCCCGCGGGGGGGCCCGCCCCCCCCCTGGGGCCCGCTTGGGGCCGTTTTGTGGGTGCTGGAGGGGTGGCAGCATGAGGGGAAAGCCTTGCCCACAGTCGGCGGGGAGAGGGGTAGTTCCCCCCTCTCCCTCACCTCGGGGCTCTCCCCTCTGTGCTCCCCTCCAGCTCTTTAGTGTGTGGGGCTGTGGGCAGCGGGCAGCGAGCGGCGGGCAGATACATACCTGCTTCCGTGCGTTCCATCGACGACTTCTCCCTCTAGCGGCTGACGTCACTTCCGGAAGTGACGTCAGCCGCTAGAGGGAGAAGTCTCCGATGGAGCGCACGGAAGCAGGTATGTATCTGCCCGCCGCTCGCTGCCCGCTGCCCACAGCCCCACACACTAAAGAGCTGGAGGGGAGCACAGAGGGGAGAGCCCCGAGGTGAGGGAGAGGGGGGAACTACCCCTCTCCCCGCCGACTGTGGGCAAGGCTTTCCCCTCATGCTGCCACCCCTCCAGCACCCACAAAACGGCCGCGAGCGGGCCCGGGGGGGGGGGCCCGCTCAGAAAATCTGCAGGGGGGCCCGGTGGGGCCTAGTTACGCCCCTGCACACGTGGCACCCAATCAGTACCTCTTTGGCCCATGTTATCGTGGACCTCTCTGAGAGGATGATGACTGGCTTCCAGAATCTATAGTCACAAATCCGGAGTACCTGTGCCTCATATCCATGTAAACTAAAGGTGGCCATACACTAATAGAGGTGCCACCAGTTCGACCAACAGATATCTCTGATCTAATCTGACCAAAGAGGGATCTAATTTTGCCCATACATTGCACACATGTTTGAATCTATTTCAGCATGAAATCGATTCAAGACCTGTGGAGCCGCCGCTTGCCTCGCCATCCCCTGGCTTTCCCCCATTCCGGCTCCCCCGGCCAGCAGCAATACATTACCTGTCCGGCCGGCGTGAGTCCCTTGGATCCATCCCGTCTCTCACTTCTTCCCCTTTTCTCTTTCTGTCTTGTCCTGTGAGTAGCAAAAATGCAAACAGTAGAGGGCACTTTACTGTTTGAACTTCAGCTTGTCACAGGATGCAACAGGAAATGAGGAGGAGACGAGAAGAAGGCCAGCCGGAAGAACTGAGACTGCACGTATCCCGGGGACTCGTCGCAGAATCGAATGCCACTAGCGATGCACTCCCGACCCGCCACCAATCAAGCAACATTTTCCATCAGGACTGACCAACTGAATCGACCGATGTCGTATGGCAATCGGTTGATTGGTCAGCATTTGCGGTAACGATTTCACAGCAGATTCCATCATAGTGATCGAATCTGCTGTATATTGGCAGGAATTCAATCCAGTGTATGAGTACCTTTACTCTAAACTCAAACCTTGCACTATACCTAATTAGAAATCCTCCATTCTAAAGTGCACACATTATACTTTCCATAATCCAGTCATGGCTGCTTCCAATTCAGCAGTCCTAACTTTAAACAGAACCTACCCTGAAATCCTGGTTCAACTTTTGAATACATTATACGTACTGCTGTCTTGCAATACCTCATGCCTGGCTTAAAGTTGTCTGAAAGTCAGCATTTCTACTTTGCTCTAAAAAAAAATCCTCATAGCTTGAAAGCTACTATTCCAGAATTTTTTTTTCAGCAGAACATCACTGAAATGGTTAAACATAGCACTTTGTCCTGCTATTCAGCCTGAAATCCGGATCCAAACTGGTGATAACAGTATATTTGTTTGCATTCCAATGTTGATACATGTGTGTAAACACAGTGTAACAATTGAAAAGGAGCTCTCTGTGAAGCTCACTGTGCTTCAAGCACTCAAACAGCTCAGAACAGCTAATTAGAAAATGTTAATATATAATAAAAAGCAGTTTGAAAAAAATGAAATGGCAGGTTTCATGGCAAGATAAACTACACTTTGGAAACTTGTAATTTATAAACAGACAATATTACTTATGCACAAAAGCAAATATGATACCTGTATGAGTAATAAAAAGTAGGAAAACACATTTTTATTGAATGTTATGTCGGAGTTTCCGACCACTTTAAATGTCATTTTTATTTGTGCATTAAGTGAAACTTCAGAACTGGATGTAAGTGTTGCCCTCCTTTCCTACCTCACTAAGCTGCTCCCATTAACAATCTGTCACCAGGGTTGCTCGCCAGAGATCACAAATTCGAATTTACCCGTGATCACGGGTAGATTTTCACGATTCCAGAACTCGAATTCGGATTCGAAGATCGATACTGATCCCGAACTTCTCGGTGACCACGCCGCCGGCCGCACTGAAGCACCTCTCGGACAGCACACTGGAAGGAAGGCAAGACAGGACTTCCAGGGCGTACTGCACCAGCTCACTCCAGATTTGCAAGCGCTCGACCCAGTACTCCAAGGGGTCCACAGGCTCCTTGCTGGTGTCAAGCCCACTGAAGGACCCCATGTAGTCGTCCCCCATCCGGGTCAGGCACTGGCTGTGACTTTGAGAGGAGGATGCTGCTGCAAGCACCTCCTCTCTCGGCTGCTCTACCATCATATAGAGTGCCTTTGTCAAGGACAGCAGGTCTCCTGGGCGCCTGATGCTGCTGCTGCTGGCTGCAGGCACCGGCTGCTGTGCTGGCTGGACAGAGACAGAGGGGGTGGAAGGCTGGGGGAAGACTTCCTCTAATCGCTGAACAAGGATCTGCTGCAACTCCCTTGTTCGCTGCTCAGGGTCTCCAGCAGGCAGGAACTGACCCACCTTCCCCTTCAGCTGTGGGTCCAGGATCATGCTGATGCAGGCGTCCTCCTGAGCCCGCATCTGCTAAACCCTGGGCAGCACGGTGGCGTAGTGGTTAACGCTCTTGCCTTGCAGCGCTGGTTCCCCGTTTCGTATCCCAGCCAGGTCAACATCTGCAAGGAGTTTGTATGTTCTCCCCGTGTCTGTGTGGGTTTCCTCCCACATCCCAAGAACATACAGATAAGTTAATTGGCTCCCCCCTAAAAAAAAATTGGCCCTAGACTACAATACATAAAAACTACACGATACATACACATACATAGGACTTATGGCTGTAATTTGCTTCTCAGTGATGCGTACTATATTCCCAACAAGGTACTGACAAGACAGAAGTAGTGATGGGCGAACACCTGGATGTTCGGGTTCGGGAAAGTTCGCCGAACATGGCCGAGATGTTCGGCATGTTCGGGCCGAACCCCGAACTTTCCGAACATCCAGCTTTTGGGGGCCATATGGGGTCGCAGGCATAAGGGGGGAGCATGCCCCGATCGCGGGGGGGGGTCGGAAATTCCCCCCACCCCCTCCGCTAGCGCTCCCCCCTCTGCCCGCTTCCCCATTCAAAAGTTTAAGCAAAGTACCTGTAGTGGATGGCCTGGCAGTGGGCGGCACTGTGGAGTGAGGAGGAGGAGTCCGGAGAGTGACGAGTTGAGGGAGGCCGGGCAGCGGGCGTGAGGTCAGAGAAAGGGCGGAAGTACCACAAGGGTACTTCCGCTGAACCGCCCGCTGCCCGGCCTCCCTCAACTCGTCACTCTCCGGACTCCTCCTCCTCACTCCACTGCCAGGCCATCCACTACAGGTACTTTGCTTAAACTTTTGAATGGGGAAGCGGGCAGAGGGGGGAGCGCTAGCGGAGGGGGTGGGGGGAATTTCCGACCCCCCCCCGCGATCGGGGCATGCTCCCCCCTTATGCCTGCGACCCCATAGGCCCCTGTTCGGCCCTGTTCGGCGGCCATTAGAAGTTCGGGGCGAACCCGAACTTAAAAGGCCGAACACCATCAGGTGTTCGGCCGAACGCGAACATCACCCGAACAGGGTGATGTTCTGCAGAACCCGAACAGTGGCGAACACTGTTCGCCCAACACTAGACAGAAGCTGTAACTTCCATGCCTAGAAATTAACTCTTTCAGACAGCAAAATAAAAGAGCCTGGTTATTAATATGTTTTGCACTGTACATACACATGCTTATTTCATTATGTCACATATCGCCTCGAGTACACTTTAAAACTATTGTGTAAAGAGGAAATCACATATTAACATGATCTAGAAACACTGCTGATGCCTCTGAGCCAGGGCTTATCTAAAATGGACTAAGCTGATGTGTAAAACTGCCCGGTATTCTGATGAATGACCATTTTATTATTTTTAAATGATGGATTCTGTGGCCATTGCACTAATAAGGAGAAGGACCATACAGTTTGTTATGAATACAATGTTCAAAGGCCAGTTCAAAGCGAAGCATCCATAATGGTATTGCAGTGCATTAGCATACCTGGCATTGGCAGCTTGCAATATAGGAAAAGGCACCATTAATGATAAATACAAGTTGTGGTCCAACATATGCTAACATCAAGATGATGTCTTTTTGTCAGGGAGGCTTTCCTAATCTAAGCAAGATACATTACGGCAGCGTGGTGGTTTCACAGCGAAAGAGTCCTGTGCCGAGTGGCTTTCCTGCAGTGTAGACATGTCACCTGAGCAACTGTTCTCCAACATTAGGCAAGAATTGGACATTTCTATTACTATAGCAGCAACATATCCTCAATTCTGAAAAAAAACATTTACAGAGTGTTGTTAAAAGAAGAGGTTATGCAACACAGACACAGGGACAAAGGTGGACGCAGGGACACAGAGGTTTTATTATATAGCATGTTTTGCTGACATCAATTCAGTGTAGGTTTCATGTATATTTTACACAAAATCCCAAGTAATTATTAATTAACACCTGCTTCATGTAGGTCTTAAGTTAGGGTACTTATGTATTATTCTGGAAAGTTTGGCAGCTTTTTGTTAAAGTTCTGTTTGATCCCCTAGCCAGATCTAACCATCTTTGGAAAGCTGAAAGTCCCGGCTTTCCTTTGCCCTAGGTCCCGAGTCAATGCAATGCCCCATTCCCAAGTTGTGGGGGGAGGGGGGTTGGGGGGTGGGTGTCCCCTGCACTTTGCTGCAGAGAGCACAGTGGAATTGAGTCTCCTGCCCATGCCAGTAAGAGAGGAGACGAGGGTGCATAGCTGCGCTGCTCCTTCATCTGTATTGAGAGACCCAGGGCACTTATTATAAGTTTTGAAGACACAGATTTATGCTGCAAAGGAAGAAGTAGACTTCTCGGGTGTGCTGCTTATCATGTCGGGTTCGTCCCGTACTTCTGTAATTGCACTTTCTGCATCCAAGTTCAGCCGACACCCCTTATTCAAAACCCCGTAAAATGGGAACTAAACATCATACCAACTCGGAACCTGGTGCAACAGAAAGCCGGGACTTTCAGCTTTCCTGGGGGAGCAAACAGAACTTTAAGAAAATGCTGTCAAACTTCCCAGATGGGATAATACGAAAGTACCTAAGTTAGTAATTACGTCACAAGTGAGAAACACTCTGTGAGGAGTGGAAAATCTGTCATAAATTGTTGGATATAAATAGATGAGATAATGTAAATCATTTTTCCCAAGTGTTAATTAACTGGCTAAACACTTTTTCCATCAGTATTTTCTGTGAGAGAATATTCATGAGGAAAAATGGATGCGAAATAGCGTTAGTAGAATATAGGTAATTTTACCATTATTCTGCTATCCGCTATATGTAAATATAGATAATTATACAGATATTCTACTATGTACCCTAAAGCTACCATGAACCCTCCTCTATCTATGATTGACAGGAACCTTCCTGTATCAATGTCTAACAAGCACCATCCACTATCTATGCCTAACAGGAACCCTCCTCTATCTATGCCTAACAGGAACCCTCCTCTATCTATGCCTAACAGAAACCCTCCTCTATCTATGCCTAACAGGAATCCTCCTCTATCTATGCCTAACAGAAACCCTCCTCTATCTATGCCTAACAGGAACTCTTCTCTATCTATGCCTAACAAGAACTCTCCTCTAACTATGCCTAACAGGAACCCTCCTCTATCTATGCCTAACAACAACCCTCCCCTATATATGCCTAACAGGAACCCTCCTCTATCTATGCCTAACAGGAACCCTCCCTTATCTCTGCCTAACAAGAACTCACCTCTATCTATGCCTAATAGGAACCCTCCTCTATCTATGCCTAACAGAAACCCTCCCCTATCTAGGGGCCAAAATCTAAAACACAGTCTAAGTCATGGGCCAAATTGTTTATTAAGATTTAACATTTTTGTACAGTCTCAAACTAAGTGGCATAACTATAGCAAACACGGTGAGCCAGCTCCTCCCCCTTCTGTAGAGTAGCACAGAGGAGCAGTTTAATATTTACCCGCCCCAGTACTACTTCAGCAGAAAAGGATCAAGTTGAAATATAGCACAAGGCAAGAGGCTAGCCTTCACTTCCCCCATTGTCTTATTGGTAAGCTGAGGTGGTGGAGGGTTTCCCAGGAACAAAGGGGGTTTGGTTACCACAAGGGGGTCCCATGCTAATTTTGCTAAGGGAGTCTCATGGGTTGTTGCTGCACCCCACCTAAAACTGACAACGTTTCAACCAGAAACATTGTCACTGGTGTGGTCCTCTGGATGGGAAAGCAGTGTGTTGTTTTTACTACTTACAATGATATCATCGTAAGAGAACAGACGCACCAGCAGGATAAAAGGTAATAAAAGTTTTACAATTTGCTGGGAGGCAGTGGTGGACTTACCTCCGGAAAGCAGACTCAAAATACTGTCTGAATTTGGGGTACCAATAATACATTTATTTGTTTAATTCAGACAGTATTTTGAGTCTGCTTTCCGGAAGTAAGTCCACCACTGCCTCCCAGCAAATTTTAAAATTTGTATTACCTTTTATCCTGCTGGCGCCTCTGTTCTCTTACGATAATACTGTGTCAACCCCTGGTGGAGGGGTGACCTACCCCTACTTTCCTGATCTACAGAGAGCGACATCTTAATCCTGAATGAGGACAGGTCTAATCTCCTCACCTGCATCTACAGTGGTTGCCTAAGAGGTAACCCATGTTTGTGAGTATATTCATCTCACACTTACATTTATCCACGGTTTCCAATACATACTACACTATATTGGGCTCTCGGTGTCTCCTATTTATACTTACAATGATGCATATTTGAAGTTCTGGAGGGCCACATAAAATAGCAAGGAGGGCTGCATTCGGCCTGCGGGTCTTGTGTTTGACACCTGTGCTCTAGCATGACATTTTTGAATTACCCAAAGCAGTCAGGACAGCGCTTGGGACTCCAGTGTAGAATAGTCAGTAACACAAAAAAGGGAATAGTTAACTAATGGTTAAGGCTTTTTTCTGCTTTTTGTTTTACCTTATTAAATAAAGGCCACAGTGCTCGGGGCAACATAGCACTGGTTTTCTAGCTGCTGTTACACAACAGATGTCATGATTGCCTCTAAACCATTGTCTGGCATTGCTTGCTGTTAATTATAAAAAAAAAAAAAACACTTGAAACAACTGGAAAGTTATGTCTTGCCTAAGCATTCTGTACGCTATTGCTGTTTAAATGTCTTTCTTTGGTTACATAGAAAAAAAGGAAAAGAATAGCAATGAACAACAGATCCACTTTTGCTGCAGGCTCTTTTGACAACAAAAGGTTTGGAAACAAAACAGAAAAAACTATAACATTTCTAGAAGAGTGATCTGAAATGGAAGTGTAACCATAAATTATTAAGCACCTTATCCTTTAGCTGCCAAAATATATCCCACAGCACAATCGCATACATGGGAATTTATTTCACAAATACCCCTTCTATGCTGGCAGCATATTTCTGTTTTTCCATTGTTTTCCTAGTGGGGAATTAAACAATTTAGAAATAATCAGTATGATCTCTGGGCACATGAATGCAAAACTGTAGGCTTCTTGATTCAATTCTTGACACTATTCATTACCGGCTATAATTTGCTGTGTGAAAGCATTGTGCTGAAGAAAGCATAATACCATCGCATGCTGTTCTGCAGCCACTGCTGTGAGATGTTACAAGGTGATACCGCAAGTTTGCATCCAGAAGGCTATCTTGTCAACATGCCATTAGGCAAGCTACAGTCATTTATCAGGCATAACTGTGATGCCATTTTCAGTTTAGTGGCTTTTTATATTCTGTTTGAGCTCTTTTCTACTTTAAATACTAACCAAAAGGGCTATAGTGTGTCATAGCTTTTGTTATTATGGACAGAAATATCTAGGGATGGAACTAAAACTCATAAGACCCTGTTGCAAAATGGGAACTTACAATCAAAACTGTGGGGTTTTTTTTGTCTTTTTTTTGTGTGGCTGCACATCCAATCTTTAATATAAAGGCTCAAACTGTATTTTCTTTCAACTTGCCCAGTAAGTCTGCTAGAGGCTAAGTCAGCCAATAGAAAAGGAGATGTGAAAGATAGGGAAATCTTGCTTTATTTTTTGTGAAAGACAGTAAAATCTTGCTTTGTTTGTTGCTTTTTGTATATTTTTTTCATTTTTGACTATTTTCTCTGTTGGGTGATGGACTCTCACTCTGACCATTAGAGGCGGTTTATGTTGAACACAAATTCTACTGCTCTTTATTTCTTTAGCAATTCCCTTGCCTCTGTAAACTTTGCTGACTGAACTATATGTGCTAATGACTTACATGCGTTTCGCCCGCCCTACCTTTTCATTAGTCTTTCCTGCAGGGTGTCCCTGGGCGTGGCATGCACTGGTGCAGAGGGAGCTTCAACCTGCAACCGTGGTGACCAATGCGCACTCCAGACTGTGCGTCACTATGCCCTGGAATGCAGCCAAAAGTTGGAGTCAGGTGATGCGCGCATATGTGACGCATGTCCCCATGTCACGCGCAGTGCGCAAATGATAGGCAGGATGGAGCAAGTAGGCATGTTCTCCATCTGTATGAAAGGGAAACGCCTCTTTCCTGGCATTGAGCCTTTTTACTGCGACAGAGACATTAGCGGTCCATGATGATGCATATGAAATGCAAAACAATTGTACCCAGGAAGGGTGAAGTATTGCACTTTACTCTATATATTGTGCTGGATGCTGGCAATAAACACAGTGGTTGTTGCATTTTACTGGTGCCCATGTGTTCCGTTGATGATGACTGCCTCATAGCTTTGTTATTAAGTACAGAAATATATAGGGATCTATATATCGGGCCATCTCTACTAAAGTATAGGTGTCTTTGTGGGTGAAACTGCATTCATAGAGCCCACAGACAGTTGCCAGCCAGGCTAGCTGGGATTTGTAGTCCCACCACTGGCAGCACACTCTATTATACCAGTGCATACCTTTCCACTGTACCTGTGTGACCGCACACTCTATTATACCAGTGCATACCTTTCTTCTGTACCTGTGTGACAGCACACTCTATTATACCAGTACATACCTTTCCACTGTACCTGTGTGACAGCACACTTTTTTATACCAGTGCATACCTTTCCACTGTATCTGTGTTACACCGTACTATACCATAGCTCCTTTTGTGGGTAACACTGCATACAGCCCACAAAGAGACAGGGACAGTTAGCTAGGCTGTTCTTCATTGCTGAAACCACCCCAAAACAAAAACCCTTTTGAGGGCTCATATTCTATTTTGTGTGTGTGTGTGAGAGACAGACAATGCATACAGGGTAGGCCACAGTCATTGCTGGGCCTTGCAGTTCTACAATCATCTTCTATCTATTGCAAGCCAGCACACTATTTGCTATGTCTATCATCATAAGGTGTGCTTAGCTTCCAAGTGTACCTGTAATTGATATCTGTGTGGGTTACACACTGCATACAGGCCAAAGTCAGTTGCTTGCCCTTGCAGTTCTACTATGCTCTTCTAACTATTGCAAGCAAGCCAGCACACTGTCTATCATATTTGTGATTGAAAGTACTATATAGAATATCTCTGTGTGTGTGTTAAAGTACAAAGCCCAGTGATACACACATACAGCTGCTGTATATTTGACACTGATTGTTTGCCTCTATGTGATTATACACACTGTCTACTACTATTTAATATTATTAGTAGTACTGCATACCCCCAATATAGGAAAAATAACAGGAAGAGGCAGGCCACCCCACAGGTATTTTCGAGGTCGTGCTTGCGTGATTTTGTGCGGCCCTCGACCAAAGTACAGTATTCAAAAGACATGTACCCTCAACCCCCAAAAGAGGACGTGGTTGACTGTCTTAAACAGCGCACCACATCTTCTACAGCTTCTGCACAGAACCTCCTTGACACACCGTCCTCCTCCTGCTCTGCTTCTGGTTTCCCATAAAAACTTAACAGTATCACTAGCAGCACAGCTGCTCCACTTGATGTGTCAGAGGACTTATTCACACATAATTTAGAGATACACTTAGGATCATCCAGTCAGTCAAGGCCTGCCGTTGCCAGCCACCACCCGAATGCCGACATTTCAAAGATCAGTGTGGCATGTTTTTTGTTTGCGTGCCTCTAATACCAGCAATGCCATCTGCAACCTCTGCCAATAGAAACTGATTTGTGGGAAGCCCAACACCCAACTAGGGACAACTGCTTTGAGAAGGCACCTGATCGCAAAACACAAACACCAATGGTATGCACACATTAATAAAAGCAGCACACAAATATAATAACGTTAGAAATAATTTTTGATGAATTTGACTAACATGCCTTAAGAAAAACAAAAGAAAATAATAGGTTGTACAGTGAGCCAGTCTGCTTGCTACCATCATAAAGTCCTATAATTAACTTCCCATCCCATCTAGGCCTCTGGTACACACTGGTTCGTTTACTTGAGCATAACGCACTAACTTAATTTAATATTTTTTGTAAACAACATTGTCCCCACACAGCATCTCTTCCTGCAGGCCAATTTACTGCCTCCTGCGCCACCACCAACAGAGTCCAGGACTCCAGGTGGATTCCTGAATTTTTAACATGACATGGTCATAGTCTAAAGTCAAAGATGATCGCTACACAATAAAATCTGATCACCTTTCTATAAATCTGTTATCAGATCATTACTTCTTTAAAAATAGGCCACAGTATTACAAAATATGGTGGAGGTAACCTAGTATGTATGTTATGAATTGCGTAGCTATCTCCACTATCCATGAAGGAAAGCTGACAGCAAACTCTGCTGCCAGCTGTACCCCAGAGGAGAGTCACAGAAGATGATTAATAAGTTATTTTCAGAAATGACGTGATGACAGATGACTCATCTATGACTATCTTCCGCTAGCTGCTGATAGTAAAAGAAGAAGCACATCCATAGTTTACAGTGCAGATTGTACTTTATTTGGTGAAGGAAGTAGCACGTTTACTTTGCTTGAGAAATGAATGCCTTATGCTTTGGATTTGTGCTGGAAGTAATAGTCTGTGAATATGTTCTGTCAAAACAGAGCACTGCTATTCTTTAAAGTAAAATGGTGCAAAAGCTTGGCGCAACAAAGATAAAAATGAATAAGAAATAAAGAGAAATTGTAGGTGTCCAGGCTACAGTGCTTTTCCTTTTTTTTCCCGTTGCACAGTTTTGTGAAATATATTGGCACTTGATTAATAAATCACAAATAATAATGATATTCTACATAAGATGTACAACTTCGGCGCTAAATCATCCACCACCAGAAACACCATAAAAACAGATGCACTTACCAGATTGCTACAGACCTTAATTACAGGGTCTGCAACAAAGCGTTATGAGGTCAGCGGCAGGTGTCTTCACAGCTGGCCTCCTCTCCATGCAAACACAGCGATTCAGATTCTTATAAGCAATGTTTCCACCGTATTGAGCATGGAAAGAAACAATATACTCATCTAAGCGTATCTATTAGGTGTCTTTTAATAAAAATCCAATAAAAAACAACATATAAAAACTTTAAATGAATCACTCACATCTGGGCCCTTATCACAGGGACCCAAAGCGAAAAACAGCATGTAACAATCATAGGACGCCGTCCGCCTCACCCGACCAGTTTCACTGCCGTAGTTTCATCAGGGGCTAAAGGACAAAGTGGCTGGATATGTCTTTATATAGTTTATTTACCTTAAATTAGGCGGAGTTGTCCGGAGAGGGCCACGCCGAAATTCACAGCGGAGTTTCCGGGAACATGGTGCTGCGTTCCACGCCGCATCACTTCCGCTTCTGCTCATCCAGTGACTCCATGCATCTAAACTTCCGGAAACTGTTAAGTCTCCCTATACAACTGACGCATGCGTCACATACGCGTCCCCTCACTTCAACCAATAATATACTGGATCTATGCGGATCAACTTCCGGGAACAATTTAAATCTCCCTATACGGAAGAATCAAGCAACACAATAATGATATTCTATATCTTCCATGGTATTATTTTGCACTTGGAAATGTATACAGTTAGCAGTGATGAGCGAAAATGCCGATTTTCTTTTTGCATTAATTTTCATGAAAACAGATTTGACTTTTGAGTGAAAATGCCATTGAAAATCATTTTGTAATAAGTTTGTGATTTTTTGCATTTTTGCAAATTTTTAGAATAAAAAAACAATTTTTCGCATTTTTTGCAAATTTTTCAAGTTCATTTTCCTTTGACCATTACAATGTATTTTTGCAAATATTTTCTTGAAATTGAAAATAGCCTTTTTGATGTGAAAATGACTTTGGCAAAAATTCACATGCAACACTGACAGTTAACAAGTACTAAAACACCTACATTTTCACTTTCTTCTTTCCACAGCTTACACAGCACTACACTGTCCTATTAATAAATGTTAAAATGAATGCTTATTATTTACGAAGAATTTTAGGATTCTTGACTGTCATGTGAGATGGAAAATGGGGATTGGAGGTAGTTGTTGTCAGAGGCTGCCAGGAATGGTCAATGAGATGCTAATAGTTTTGAGTTGATTTAAATTTAGGGATAATTCAGCTTGAGCCCCGAACATATGCTGGATGATAACATACGCTTCAACCAAGAATCTTCATGTACACAGCGGCACCCGACCCCTCTCAGCCACTCAACTAGCAATACGCTTGGTGGATCGCTTAACCCGATTGATGGCCGATAGCGATGTTCTCTCCAAATACTCCGCCCACTGTGTGATGCAACGCTCGCACCACTTTGGCCGCCAAGGAACACAACATGTCGCTAGCCTGCAGACTAAGAATCTGTTAGTCTCAGCCTTGCAAAGTTGCCTGAGGGATCTGGTGCCTACTTGGTCTGTTTCCAAGCTGTATGAAGTTTGAATCAAATCAGAAATGTTTGCATTTCCTTGACCATCCCTAATGGTTGCTGTTACAGTATTTACTTTGAAAAACATGAGTTGAATTTTAGGAAAATACTTGAAATGTGTTTTGCACATTACCTACAACTGAGTGCCAAAAGCGGACATTTTGAGACCAATTTGGCCCAATAAAAATAATAGATGCTAGAAGCCATTCTATCTGAAATGATCAGATTTTTTGTAACTTTTATTCCATTTATGGGCCCGGTTGATGATTTCCGATCATTTTCTTTCGATTACTATCATCAGATCGGAAGGTCGGTCATTCTGTAACAATGAATCATCAGTGGGCACCTTAAAGTTAACCAAGCACCATTTTTAGCACCCATGACATATCAAACATGCATGCCAACAATGTGTCTCATAATTAAAAAAACATTTACATTTTAGCTTTTTACATTTAATAGTTTAGCATAGGCCTTTATTATCTTACTTACGCCACAGATGCTATCTTCACACATTTCCTGTAATAATAATAATGTAATAATAATAGGCAGCTAGAAGGGGAGGGTGGAACATGGCAGCTCCTATAGCTATTAGAAATCATGGATAAAAGTGATGTGTGGTTCCCTTTAAATGCAACTAGGCCCAGATCACCAGATCATGTTATAGGGCAGGGTTTCTCAGCTCACACCTGAAGTCCCAACGTTTGTGATAATAAACAGAGGTAACTAATTTGCTCTGCTAAGACACTAATTGCCCCCCCCCCCCCCCGAATGTTTGTATTTTCCTGCAAAATATGTACTGATGGGGGTACTTGAGAACCAAGTTGAGAAAACCTGCAATGGGATCTATACAGTACATCTTTATTATGAAGTTGCAATCATCTAACATGAAACTCTGTGTATGGCAAAAGGAAGGCAAAAGGATGGCACACCTGCTGCTGGCTTCCAGCTGGACAAATGTCCAATCTATATTTTGAATGCGTGGAAAGATGTTGTGTTGTAGGAAATTTGCAGTTAGGACAGAACTTTTTTTTCCAAATCATTAGTTTCTAATAAGCATATGGGACACTTAAGATGAAATCTGTTTAGATGCTTGTGCATGCTATAATTGTGTTAAATGAAAACTATTATTGGCAAAGCCAACTCTAATGAGCTTATTTAGAAAAGCAGTGAACAATGCAATTTAATGGATGCAAAGTACAGCAACCCATAGCAGTCTTGACCAAGCTCATTTTAGATAAGGAAAAGATGTGAAATCTGTCCCATGTGTTTCTCCACTTTGCACTGCCTTGTTTAAGGCAGAATATAATTCAGATAAGAAAGCAGTTTTGCATGTATGTTTACATTTTCCTACAGCATATGTGGAATGTGTTTGCAACTCTTTCCTTGGCCATATTGAAGCACAGTAATGCTGGGAGCGCACTTGTCTGTTTACATGCACATTTTCTGTGTAGGAAAACTAAGAACTCATGTAAATCATTGGGCTAGTTCACACTTAAATGCATTTTTTGCATGCAGAACATACAAACACACATGGTGCTTGATTCACTAAACCGTGATAACTCATACCACGGCCGCGCTATTTTTCTTTCACTTTTCACACGCAATCGCGAAAAGTGAAAGAAATTAGCGATTGCGCGTGAAAATTTGCGATTGCACACGAAAACAAACACACAAAACCGCTACTGCGGCCGTGATTTGAGTTATCACGGTTTAGTAAATCAAGCCCATGGTGTGCAGAAAATGCATGCAGAAAAACGCAAACTGATAAGTGTGTTTCCAGCTTTAAGCAGCCTTCACACTTATTACTGCTTTTTTTTCGTATTTTGGAATTCTGCGGGGGTTTTTTTTTTTGCATTTTTTCAGTTCATATTCTTTTGTTTGATCACATGTTTATGATTGTTGGTAATTTTCCTGTACTTATCAATGAAGTTCATTTACATGGCAATGTGTATAAGTAACTTCATAATCGGATACAATGTTCACGCAACAATTGTTCTGAGTTCCTATTGACTTACGATACACATAAGTTGCATGTTTATTAAAAAAAAAAGCGTATACATAGGCCATTTTTTTCGGCCGAAAATTTGCATCCTAAAAATTGCACATCAACACAAATGACATGCAATGCCATTGATTTGCATTAGATGTGCGGCAAACGTGATTCTGCAAAAACCGAACTTGCACACAAATTCTGTTCCATGAAAGGTTAGTCCCTGTCCTCAAGTACCACTAACAGTGCATGTTTTGTGGAAATCCACAGAGGCAGTTAACCGCTTAAGCTCTCAGTCGTTTTCACTTTATGCATCCGAGCAATGCTCACCTCCCATTCATTCGCCCATAACTTTATCACTACTTATCACAATGAACTGATCTATATCTTGTTTTTTCCGCCACCAATTAGGCTTTCTTTGGGGGGTACATTTTGCTAAGAGCTACCTTACTGTAAATGCATTTTGACAGTAAGAATAAGAAAAAAACGGAAACAATTCATTATTTCTCCATTTTCGCCCATTATAGTTTTAAAATAATACATGCCTCCATAATTAAAACCCACGTATTGTAATTGTCCATTTGTCACGGTTATTTCACCGTTTAAATTATGTCCCTATCACAATGTATAGTGACAATATTTTATTTGGAAATAAAAGAGCATTTTTCCCGTTTTGCATCCATCACTATTTACAAGCTTATAAAAAAAAATATATAGAAATATTTCATCTTTACATAGATATTTAAATAGTTTAGACCCTTAGGTAAATATTTATGTGTTGTTTTTTTTTAAATTCCAATGTTTTTGTTTTTTTTATTAAACATTTTATGTGGGTATTTTTGGGAGGTGGGGAAGTAAATAGTGTTTTATTTAGGGAAAAATTTGTGTAGTGAATTTTTTTTTTTTACTTTTAGATGTAGTTTTACTCTTTGGCCACAAGATGGCAACCTCGAGTTTGTTTACATGACGTCACTCTAAGCGTACAATGTACGCTTAGAGGGACATAGTCTCAGAAAAAGCGTAGCTTCCGAGAGAAACTGTCGCTTTTTCAGCGGGGGAGAGGAATCAGTGATTGGGCACCATAGCCCGATACATTAATTCCTGGGCTACCGAATCCGCGGCCGGGAGTGCGCGTGCACGCGTGCGATTGGCCGCGGGAGCGCACCTGTCCTCCTTGACGTTTTTATACGTCAAGGAGGACAAAGTGGTTAATCAGCACTGCTGAACACTAATTACCTCACCTGAGAATGTTTGTGGTTTTCTGCAAAACATGTACTGTTGGTGGTACTTGAGGACAGGGTTGAAAAGCCCTGGTCTAAGGCATCTTCCACATGAGAGACCATGAGCGCCTTTTGACTTCAATTTTATGTTGCAAAACAACAGTGCTTGTAACACCACACAACATCATTTAACACATAGTGGTGTTACCCAGCAGCAAAAACGTGACACATCCACATCTGAGCATGACAGCAGCTGCACTCCAAACCAAAGTCACTCCATAGGGGGACTGCATCTGCAATGCCCAGCGCCAGCAGGCACCCAGCCGCTGCATGTGAGTAGCTGAATTCTCCACCTTCAAGTGAATGTAAATGCCCCCGCCCCCCAAAAAAAAGATTGATACTTATCTATGGACAGGGACCTCTTGTTTCAGCACCGGCATCCTCTTTAATTTTCTGCCCCGTGCAGCTTCGGAAGCACTTGTGTATCTGAGTGCTTCTGAAGACGGTGGCTCCATACTGCGCATGCGTGAGTGTGAACGTAAGCACACTCACGCATGCACAGTACGGAGCTGCCCGTCTTTGGAAGCACTCAGCGACACAAGTGTTTCCAAAGCCCTCTGAGGGCTCACAGGCATATATTCAACCAATTGGTTGAATACACGCAAAGGGAGGTAACAACAAGGGTTACAGGAGAGGACAGGGAAGGCCTTATAGGATATATTACATTCACTTTCAGCCTCCCGTGTGAAAGAGCCCTAAGGGATGCTGAAAGATTAGTGAATTGGCAGTTGTGTAATGACAGTCAAGTGTATTCATACAGCAAGAACTTGGTTTGTTTAGTTTTCTTGGTGTGTGTGTGTTTGTGTGTCTGTGTGTGTGTGTGTGTGTGTGTGTGTGTGTGTGTGTGTGTGTGTGTGTGTGTGTGTGTCTGTGTGTGTGTGTGTGTGTGTGTGTCTGTGTGTTTGTGTGTGTGTGTGTGTGTGTGTGTGTGTGTCTGTGTGTATGCGTGTTTGTGTGTGTGTGCATGTGTGTCTGTGTGTTTGTGTATGTGTGTCTGTGTGTCTGTGAGTTTGACTGTGTTTGTACACATTTAATTACATAATTGCATTTTATTCAAGGAAATTCAGATTGTAAGGAGCAATGTTTTAACGGAGGATTGCCCAATTGTTCAGTTTCCTCTTTAGATATCCTTATTGCATTCATTGTCTAAGTTGAGACAAAGGTATTGGTGCAGTATAGCTGGAGAACACTGGAGGACCCATACAAAAAGCTTTCAGCTAGACAAAGACATATTCATATCTTTAATCTCTGTTGCATGATAATAGGAGAGAATTATAAAGAATATGAAGATGTTCAAAGAAGAGGGAGAGGGAAAGTTTTCCTTTGATTTGTGGAATCACGCAGCTCCATCAGTCATACATATAGATTGTATATTTTATACAATTCCTGCACTTGTCAGAATAAAGTGGTATGTAAAATCCCTCTCATTCTATCTTACTCTAAATACACATGCTAGACAAAAGATTTTGCATACAAACGATTCCTAGCAATTAAATGACATCAGCAAATGATGTGACACACAACAATTCTGTACATACAGCAGTGACGTGGGCATTGAAAACACTATACAGATAGCAGAGAAATAGTTTAGGGATGTGCATTCAAGTCCATGCAGAGAAACCGTGCATGCGTAATCGCCCATATGAATCTACCAGGATCGATTGTTCATTGTGCTTTATAGTCATCATCCTTTTCTTATCATGTCGGTGGGCTGTTCTCAATAAATTGCCTGACAACCGGACACCCATTTCTGGCGACTGTTATTTAGTGTGTGTATGAGGCTTTAAAGTGAAACCGAAAAGAGAAGACTATCAAGTGGAGGCCATAAGTCAGTTTAGAAACACTAATGTCTATTGAAGCTTAACCACTTGAGGTAGAGATCGAAAGCAATTTTCACATATCAGTGCTGCTCCCATTCATTCACCAATTACTTTATTACTCCTTCTCACAGCCAAATGATCTATATATTGTTCTTTTCAGGACAAATTAGGCTTTTAGTGTGTGAAAATTTGCTTAGTAAATAATTTTTTTTCTATGGATTTTAAAGCAAAATTAAGGTAAAAAATGGAAAAAAACACACTATTTCTTCATTTACATCCATTATAGCTTTACAATAAACAGTGCTAAGTATAAGTTAAACCCACACATTTTATTTGCTTATCCATCCTGGTTATTACAACATTTAGATTGTGTTCCTAGTACAATGTATGGTGACAATATTGTATTTGAAAATAAAGGAGCCTTGTGTTTTTTGATTTCTCATTGTACACCATCGATGATTTGTAGACCTTATTTGGAAAAATAACAGTAATATACAATTATGGTATACATATTTAAAAAGCCAAGTTCCTAAGGTAACATACATGTTTTTTCTTTTATATTTTGGCACTTTGTTTTCATTTTACAAGTCCTTTATTTTGGTACAGAATATGCAAAAATGTAATTGCTTTTGATTCAGTTTGTGACTAAAAAGAATACACAAAACATGGGCCTTAACCCTAAAACTCTCTAAACTCTATTCTACAACTTATCAGGGTTAAAATGTTACCACATATGTCTCTTGTAGTTTTGCTAAGACTTTCTCAAGTTTGATCATAATTTTAAAAATTACTTTTTTATGTTGTATTGAGTTTGTCCCTACCCATTTTTTATGTGACATGTGTCCAAGCTTTAAGGCGCACCAAAATGTATTCTACAACTCATCACGATTAAAATGATACCACATGTGCCTCACTTAGTAATAAACTAGTGGTGCACTCTCCCCAACTACACTGGACGTATATGTCCATCCAGATAGGTTTAAAGGGACTTGAAATCGAACAAAAACTATTTGGTGTAGAACAGTGATTCAGGCATCAAATGAAAGAGGAGAGCACAAGCTGTAGAAAGGTATGCATCTTTAAGTACATTGCAGTACTGGTCGGAGTCTTAAAGGCATGTCCATGAGAGGTACTCGGAGTCCCTTTAAGTGGTTAAAGAGGAACCCAGGATTGAACTTTATTCCAATCAGTAGCTGATACCCGCTTTCCCATGAGAAATCTTTACTTTATCTCAAATAGATCATCAAGGGGGTCTGTGTGGATGATATTGTGGTGAAACCCCTCCCACAGTGTGATGTTATGACCATGGTCCTGACAGTTTGCTGTGTGTGAACCTCGTTGCATTGTGGGAAATAATGCCTTTTTCCAACTGCCAAACAAGCAGTATCTCCCTCTGTGCATAGAAATCTCAGTAAAGAACATTTGATACAAATCATCTAGCAGAACTAAAGATGCCACCACCAGTGATACATTTCAAAATGTAAATCAGGAAGATACTAATTAAATAATTTAAAATTGAATATTGTAAATAAATAAGCAATTGTATTCATTATGTTATTTTCACTACAGTTACACTTTAATAGGCATCCAACCCACAACTTATAAACAGGAATTTGATTAAATATCTATATGAAAAGCTATAAGTGGTTTACATACTGTAGGAAATTATCAGACTTCTTTTGGATAAGACGTTTAGTCTTTCCTATTTTCCATGACTTGCCTAGGGTGAAAGGTTTCCCTCTTAAAAGGTGTCCAGTCCTTGTTATTATTAATTCCCTGGAGAAATGACTGGGTAACTGGGTGGCTATCGTTCATCAGTCCCTGATCTGCCACCTATTTGTGTAAATTAGGGACAATAAACATGTCCCATAATCATTACACGGTTCTGTTTAAAGACCTGAGTATGTGTGTGTAACCTTAAATGGTTAAGCTTTGTCATGCATATTGCTAAAATCTATGTCAATATTTAAGAGTGCTATTGGTCAGTGTTGCTTGCATATTTTATCCAAAGTAATTATTGCATCAAAAATGCTATTTTTAACTTCGAGAAAATGTTTGCAAAAATAGCTTGTATTTTCGCATTTGTGAGTTTTTGCCAAAACGAAACATAAAAATGATTTTTCCGCAAAAAGCATGCAAACGCAAACTTTTACTGCAACCATTTTTATTGTGAAAAATCAATATTGTTACCACAAAAACAAAACGTATTTGAATGTAACATTGTTTTTGCAAAAAGAAGAAGAAAAAGAATATTGGCATTTTTGCTCATCACTTATATTGGTCAGAAATTTGACCGAAGCAGGTGATCTGTATGGGGCTTTGGGATCATACAGAGTGAAAGTATGCGTCTTGGAGAATACTATTGAATGTTTTTACTAAATAGGGAGCAAGAATTTCTCCAATTTTTTGGTGAAGTTAAAACTTTTTACTGGTTATCACAACATTTTGTATTATCCACCTTATGTAGTCATGAAAGTGTGCACACCAACAACCTTTTTCTTTCTTGTCACTGTGAAGTTTAGCATGGTCTCTACCATCGGCTATATTCTGTGCAAGTTAAATATTCCATGTAGGATATACCTTTTCAGCTAATTTCTTAAAGTCCATATCAAAGTGCATCTGAGTCATTTCAACTTGCACAAATAAACATAAACTAGAATGACTTCTACTGTATGTGGAAAGTGGTGACTAGAAGCCCTCACACAAAATCACACCACCTTTTGGGAGACAAAAATGTAACATGTAAATAAAGTACATCTGTAATCACTTCATGGTAAATGCCATATTATAGAAGTTATCATTTACAAACAAAATAACACATTTGTGTAGCTTTTCCAGTCCTCCACCCCAAACTAGGAGTAAATCGTCAATGTACTAGTAACCATTCCAAATGCCACAATTGCTGAATGGGTTGACTTTTGCAACAAAAAAAAACCTTTGAGTCAATAAAATTCCACCCCCACCAGAACAAAATAATGTATTTCCCTAGAAAAAAAAAAGAAGTGTAGTGTGATGTTAGTGGTGGTGGAGCAGAAATGCAGGCATCAAACTAACAAACGTTGATTCGGGTAATACCTTTAATTACTAACTGTACATGGTTGTGTTAATTGCATGCTTTCAATACGTTAAAGGTTCTAATCCAGTTCTGTATAATGCCTAAAGAAGAAACTTAAAGGGATACTGTAGGGGGGTCGGGGGAAAATGAGCTGAACTTACCCGGGGCTTCTAATGGTCCCCCGCAGACATCCTGTGTTGGCGCAGCCACTCACCGATGCTCCGGCCCCGCCTCCAGTTCACTTCTGGAATTTCTGACTTTAAAGTCAGAAAACCACTGCGCCTGCACGCCCGTGTCCTCGCTCCCGCTGATGTCACCGGGAGTTTACTGCGCAGACACAGACCATACTGGGCCTGCGCTGTGCGCTCTTGATGACATCAGCGGGATCGAGGACACGGCAACACAGGCGCAGTGGTTTTCAGACTTTAAAGTCAGAAATTCCAGAAGCGAAGTGGAGGCGGGGCCGGAGCATCGGTGAGTGGCTGCGCCAACACAGGATGTCTGCGGGGGACCGTTAGAAGCCCCGGGTAAGTTCAACTCATTTTCCCCTGACCCCCCTACAGTATCCCTTTAAACAGTAAACTTTTCTGCACAAATCATTTAAAAATGACTGAATTCACTACTTAAGGACCACAGGCTTACACCCCCCTCGTGATCAGGCTATTTTTACAGTTCAGGCCACTGCAGCTTTAAGGGCTAGCTGCAGAGCCATACAACTCAGCACACAAGTGATTCCCCCCTCCTTTTTTGCCCACCAACAGAGCTTTCTGTTGGTGGGCTCTGATTGCTGCTGCAGGCATTTGTTTTTTTTTTATGATTTTATTGTCTATTTTTTTAAATCCATTTAACTATTTTCCCTCACTCCCTTGCCAGCCAATCACCGCGTTAGGCTGTCATAGGCATCAGCCATGACATAGACGGCGGCATCCCCTGCAATCTCCGCCCCCAGAACTTCACACCAATTGGTGTTGAGTCGTCCTGGGGCTGCCGACACGTCCATGCCATTTTACGTGGAGCAGTCGGCAAGAGGTTAAAAAGGGTGCGGCTATTTAGGGACTCTACACTGGGATAATTAGTGGCTATAGCGGGTGACTGAGTTCCGCTAAAATATAGTGGGACTCTACAGTGGGATAATTAGAGGCTATAGCAGGCACCAGAGTTCCACTATAGTATAGCAGAATTCTGCAGAGAAATAGTGGCTATGCAGGGGGAAAATAAGTGGCAATAGTGGGCACCGGCGTTCCGATATACTATTGCGTAACTCAGCAGCATGATAATTAGCAGCAATGTGGGGCGTCTTAGGGTTAGGCACCACCAGGGGGGTTTCAGTTTTATGCACCACCTTGGTATGAGGCATTGGTAGAGGGAGGGTTCTGTGTGAGGGAAAGGTTAGGTTAAGTCATAGTGAAATATTGGTAAAAATTACCAATATAGAGTATCAGTCATTTTACTGAAGCTCTGGTAGCAGTTATATCCTATGCCCTTAAATTACTATTATCAACAAATTCCGTACATTTTTCAACTCGTGGCATTTTTTTATGAATGTTTTCTGCAACCCTAACGTTGATCTGACATGACTCTTTTTTTCCATGTGGTAGAAGAATAAAGACCAGGGATGCTCATTCGGATTCCGCGGAAATGCAATTTCCGAAATTCCGATCGGAAATTGCATTACCGCATCGGAATGTGGAAATCGGTAATGCAAGTGCGGAAGGCAGATTTCTGACGGAAATCACGGAAATTTCCGCTGCAAATCGCAGAAATTCCTTCCGACTTTAACATCGATTTTCTCAAAAACTATAAGGTCTTTTTGAAAACTTTTTTTATCTTGTTCACAAGATTTAGTTTAATAAACCCTGAACATTTGGTGTTTCTAGGACTTACGGGGGCTTTGCTATTAACCACTAAAGTCGGCGGACTTTTACTGTAATCTGCATCTGCCTATTTTCTGCATTTTACATTACAGTAAAAATTTGCCGAATTTAGTGGTTAATAGCAAAGCCCCTGTAAGTCCTAGAAACACCAACTTTTCAGGGTTTATTAAACAGAATCTTCTGAACAAGATGCAAAAAAAGTTTTCAAAAAGACCTTATAGTTTTTGAGAAAATCAATGTTAAAGTTGGGCGGAGTTTCCGTGATTTCCGGCGGAAATTCTGCATTGAAATGCGGAAATTGGTAGCGGAAAGCTGAATCGGTAATTGGCAATGGTGGAATGTGGATTTACCGCAGAATCGGAAATTGGCATTTCCGACCATCCCTAATACAGACCACATTTTCAATGATCACTTAAGTTGTCCAATATTCTCCAGCTCCGAAGAACCTTATTAAAGCAAATTTAATTCTGGTATCTTTCTTTGTGTCCTTGTAGGTCAGCAATGCATAGCCTTGTACAAAAAGTGAGAAAATGTAAAAAAAAAAAAAAACATTATATATAACAACTGATTGTCATCCTGAGTGAAGTATTCATTTATTATACAGGACAAAATCATTTGATCTATTTTGTAGACTCAAGAAGCTGCATAATGATCTTATTATAGGATTTGCCATTAGAAGGAGTTACCAGGTGTTTCTTATGGAAGGCAAGGAATTTGATGAGCGATAATGACATTCTTGAGTAATGTAGCATAAAATACTTTGCTATTCTATATACATCTTGCTATGGTTTCAAGATCAAATGCATCATTATGCTACAAACACAATATGATCATTTGTATGAAATTGTCTCCGTGCTTCTGAAAAGCATTTTTTAAAAAATCATTATTTTGTAGAATAAAATGCACATGACACTTAACACTTTCCAACACTGGTAGATCAATTGTGCAAAAGGTCCTCAGATGTTCATCACATACTGGGTCCTGCACTGGCTTGCTTAGCAGAATTATGACCACACATGTATTCCCTTCACAGTTCCTCATAGAAAACGTATTTTGTTCTATATATTCTGAAGTGTCTTCATTGTTATCAATCGTAGACCAGGATCTGAAAGAACATTGGAGTGTTGAATGCTTTATTTATTTATTTGAATGTTTAAATACTTGGCCTATGTAGGTGACAATGAACCTGATTTATTAGAATTCTCCAGGAGATCATTGAAGCAAACAAGTGTTCCTGCAAACCTGCCCAGAGTTTAATATAATTTGTCAGCTATTTAATTGAAGCAAGTAATTCGAGTGTGATTCCAGAAATTAGACATCACCATAGGGGCCAATGTTTCTTTCAAAAAATACTAGCTGCAGCTGGTAATTTGGGCATTGGATGCACCAGAGTTTGGTAGTGGTGAGGAGTTTGGTAGCGGCGGGGACAGCAGAAATAGCAATGGGGACATCAGAAATAGCGGTGTTGGAGTTTGGGTACTGTTTAGACAAACTCTGTAGTGGTAGGGACAGTGGAAATAGTGGAGGTAACGGGAGGGGGGCAACGGAAATAGTGGTGTGGAGTTCAGCTACTGTGTAGCCAATGGGGACACCAGATGGTGGGGACAACTCAGTTGTGGTGGGGACACCATTTAGCAGCATTTGATGAAGGCATTGTTAGTGTTAGACATAGGTAGGGGGTAAAAAACAGTTTTTAGTACTAGATATAATATATAGAAAACGTAAAAACATTTTTTTACTGGGTGGCAACGTTACAGCATGCATCCATTTTATCGTGAAGTTTATGATGCTGCAGTTCTGTCTGGGATGTTATGTATAATTTATAGAAAATAACTGGACGGCGCAGTATATTATTTCTTCTTCTCTGTTATTGAATTGGCCTAGATTTATAAGCCTAATAAAAGAGTGGCAAATCATCTGATATTGCCTAAAACGCTGCTGGATTTTATGCAGCCCCTATAGCATATATAAATGCCTAAGAACACTGTAAATCAGCACAAGGGATATAAATCCTGAGTTATAGAATTTCTTGCAAACCTCCATCTTCTGTAAGACACTGCGGGCTGAATTTTCCTGGTGAAAAGGCAAATGAGGTTCTTTATTTACTGTGTTACAGTGCTGAAAAAGCAAGAGCATTACGCTTAAAAGCAGCAGTACACGCCAGCCCACATAATAGTCTGTTAAAATCAGGTAAGGTAAAATCAAGACATTGAAGTTAACACCCAGTGCCATTTCTGGAAGGGTAAACTGGACCTAAAAGCAACACTTTACTTTCATTATAGCAGTCCGCTGTAATGTAAACTTGACTTTATGTTAATATTTTAAAAGGGTGAGAGAACATCAAAAAAAGGGCACCCAGAAAAGCCGATGGTATAGTATTGGTAAGTTTACTGGTATACTACGAGTGGTAAAAACTTAGAGTAAAGAGTAAAAGATCTGTATTAAATACCAATATTTTAATGCAGCTAAACCTAAGCCTATTCTAACAGTGAACCCTCCCAGTACCTGTGCCTAAACTTAACCACCCACACACCTAACCTTAACCACCCTCCCCCATGGCTAACCTCAACCCCTCCCCCACGGCTAACCTTATCCCACCTAACACTCATGGCTAACCTTAACTCTCCTACCCCTCACGGCTAACCTTAACAATCCCTGCTGCTGCAATAAAAAGAACACACCCACACGCACACACACACACACGCCTTGTTTAAATCAAGGTCGAGAAAATGGGAAAGCATCAAAATACATTGTGGCTATATTATAATTTTTATACTGTTTTCTACATAAAGCAGCATGGTGGTGCAGTGGTTAGCACTCTCGCCTTGCAGCATTGGGTCCCTGGAATCCCAGCCAGGGCACTATCTGCACAGAGTATGTATATTCTCCCTATGTCTGCGTGGGTTTCTTCTGGGCACTCTAATTTCCTCCCACATCCCAAAAATATAGAGATAAGTTAATTTGTTTCCAATTAAATTGGCCCTAGACTATGATACATACACTACATGATACATACATAGACATATGACTATGGTAGGGATTAGATTGTGAGGTACAGTTAAATGACAAGAGTATATATACACTGTACAGCACTGCAGAATATGTCAGTTCTATATAAATACTAAAATAATAATAATAAATTGCTGAGATGAACTATTGACAAATGCCAGATCCCCTGTGGAGTGTATAGCAATGCACAGAACCATGGCCTGTATATGTATAAATATTATCTTCTGAGGTTATTATTGTTGGTTGTCAAAATTGTTGTTCACAGTTGCTAGAGCTGCAAACATACAGAGTTAGAACATTAATTTTTTTATGGTTAATGGTCCACCAAACTGTAGTTTTTATTTCTAGTTCCATACACAGTAAGTATACGTCACTGAATGATCATTTGAAATACTTTGGGATTTTGTTACTCTCATATGCTGCTTGGTGACCTTTTTATGCAATCATAGGGCTCCTTGGTGACTTCACTTATCCTTATAAGATTGCTACAGGACACATCTTCCGTTTTGTAAAAAATATATGACTCTATCACGCCTAAGCATTCTGACTCTCATCTATTCCTCCTGTTTTTATAGGCCAAGTAATATAATTTTCTTACTAAAGCCATAAACTGACAGTTCACATTTATAAAGAAAAAAATGAGCATTACAGTTCCACTTTTATGAAAATCCAGGAAGATGCATTACATTATTATTCTGTGTTGCTTCAGTTCACCTTGCAGAAATATATCAATTCAATAAGATAAGAAAGTGCATAACCTCTTCCTAAAGTTCTTTGTCAGTGTGGGTACTAAGTATGACAGCCAGTGACATGCTGGCAGCTATACACAGCTGTACGCAGAAATCGCAAGATGCTTTAACAACTGGCACACTGAAATTTAGTTTATTTTTTATTATTTAATTAAATATTCAAAGAAGAGTTAATGGTAATATATACTGCTCAGTTATAGGGTAAGGGAATATTGTGCTTTATTTGACAGACGTTTAGTAATATGATGAGCATTTACAGTTCCAAGCCTGCAGAGAACTAAACTGTGTATATTTTTTATTTTTTTCCTGTAAGGGTTAAGAATCCAGGGCTCTAAATGAAAGTTTATCTGTTGTTGGATTGCCGTCAGACTGTAGCATAACTCCCACTAAAGACTAATCAGAAGTTGTTCTGAGTGAAGAACAGGGAATGGATAGCAAGTTCAGTAATTCAACATTTGTTTGTATGGGAGGTGAATAACATTAAAAACATTAAATCATCATTCACCTGAGACAGTCAAAGCTAATACAAAATAAGACTATGGGATATCAGGAAGGTCCTAATCCTACACAGCTGTTTATCTCAATAATGTATTTTTACTTACAGGGTATCCATGCTGTAAAAAAAGTTAAGTTTTACTTACCTGGGGCGTCTTCTAGCTCCTTGAAATATATCTGGGCCAGCCCTCCATAAGATCGCCGACCCAAGCTTGGCTGTGAGCTTCTGCGCATGTGTGGGAATCCCGTGCGCCTCTCCTGATCATGCTCCTGTGGCCAGGAGCATTCTTTGCTTGTGCAGTTCATGTCTCTGTGAGCTGCACAAGTGAAGAATGCATGCGCAGAAGCGCAACCAAACTGGGGTCGGCAATCTTACAGAGCGGACAGTGGCACCCTGGAGGGTATCAGAACTGCACCACTTGACCAGATAGACTTCTAAGGGCTGGGAGAATCCTCAGGTAAGTAAAGTTTGTTTTTTTTTCTTTTTTTACAGTTTGGGTACCTTTTAAGGGTTGCTGTGTGTATTTTTATTTGAAAATACTAGTTTTAACTGGAAATGGGAAAAGGTTTTTTTCTTACTAATTTACTATATGCACCTGTTAAGTGGTGTACCACAATCTTCTGGAAAGCCTTGTTCTGAATTCATCCCACCTCTCTCTTATCTATTTGCTCCAGCTTTAATAACTTTGCTACATTACTAAAGGGTCAGACTGGATCAGTAAAAAACATTTTCTGTGCATTTCCTTAGATCCAATCATCTGTGTGGAAGGTGCATCTCCTTGCTAAGTAACACAGTGGCAGATAGTTTACTCACAAAGAAAACTGCTTCTAGGTTCCAACAATTCTTTAATGCAGTTCAGAATGCATAGGATCAGGGGTGCTCGATTTAACCCTTTTCAAAATCCGAATTGACCCGGATCCGGATACCCAGATATTCGGATCGGATATCCAAATCCGAACTTTTGGGTATCCAAATAGAATCGGATATCCGACCCCAGTATCCGGAATATCCGTGTGGATTCGGATATCTGGATAGAAAAAAATGGAAGTGGCCTTTAAATTGCTTTAAAAACGTTTTTTAGATTAAATGAGGCATGTAGCATCATTGTTTTTTAAAGGGAAACACTAATTGATGACGTGGGGACCAAAAAAAAAAGGCTGTCAATTAACATCAGGACTAGGTTCCAGACAGCGATCGTGCATGCAGCCCACATTGTGTCCAAAGTCAAACTGCACAACTGGGACATGGCAGTTTTCAGCCTAGACACCTCCAAAAAATTACGCAGCAATTGTGTTTTGGGTTAAATATACGTGGTATCAGCAAAGCAGCAGTGGCCTGTGGCACCCTTGCGGTGGGAGCAGCAAAGGCAGCAGGAGCAGGGCAATGCAGCAGCAGCAGGTGTAACGTCTGCCAGGAGCATGCCGGACATGGCACTTGGCAGTGGCACATGGCACGTGGCACTTGGCATGTGGCACATGGCACTTGGCACTTTGCACTTAACACATGGCACTTTACACTTGGCACATGGCACTTGGCATGTAGCACTTTGCACGTGCCATGTGACACGTGCCACCTGCCACGTGCACAGTGCCACCTGCCACGTGCAAAGTGCCACGCGCAAAGTGTCATGTGCCAAGTGTCACATGCCAAGTGCCAAGTGCCGAGTGACAGTCAGACAGCAGAGGAGAAGACACTAGTGCACACTAACTGTCACACTGGCACTGCTCACAGCACAGCAGTTCTGTAGTAAGCTAACACAATAGTACTACTACTCTAACAACTACTAGCACTGACTGCAGTACTACAGTACTAACTACACAATAACACTGTAATCCTATTCCCTAACCTAACCTAATCTATACTGTAGCTAAGGCTGGCAGCAGCTGGCCTGGTCTGTGCACAGCACACACACAGACACATAGCAGCTGCAGCAGGCCTGCAGCACAGACTCTGACTGTCACTCACTGAATGAAATCAAGCTAGCTAGCTGCTACCTAATTAACAATATAACAATAGTGTAGTGATAGTGAAGGGGTTAATCACTGAACAGTTTTAGGTTTATCACTGTGTACAGCACTTGCTAGGCCAGCAGCACTGGAGCATGTGTCTCAGTGAGCATTCACAAGCAAAGACGATATTTCTCATCATGGCAGCCCTCCTTATTATACAGGGGGGCCTGGCCAGGGTTCCTTTCTGTGATTGGGTGCCAGGGTTTAGGCTGGGAGCCCTCTGATTGGCTCAATGAGGTCAGGTGGGGCTGGCCAGGGTTCCCTTCTGTGATTGGTTGCTAGGGCTTCTGCTGGGAGCCCTCTGATTGGCTCAATTATGTCATCTCCTTAGTTACAGTAGAGACAAAATATATGGGCAAGCACCATCCACATTACCATAAAATATGGGTAAATCAGTAAATGAGGAGTGTGCAGAAAGGAACAAATAAACCTATAGCACTACAAGAACCAGAAGTTCCCTGAAAAACCGCACCACTCAACTCATGGATACAAAATTATAAACATCTTTATTAAGTACAATGAGCATAAAAACATTTAAGAACAAAGTCTTGGGGCACACCAAACATCAAGCATAGTAAATATATATATGTCAATAATCATCCGTAATGTCCTGCAATATATCACAATTCTGATGAATGACTCCTGTACTCACACCAATGAGGGAGAAATAAGGCAATAATGTACCCCAGATACCATGATCCAGCACTATGGCTGGTAAAGTGCACAGTGCATAAAGTGAGTGAAGGACCAACGTGTCCTTGTAAATAATTAGGATGGGGAATAAAACATGAAGCCATCCATAGAAACACAAACAGGTGCGTGAATGAACAAAAGTGAAGAAAGTGGGGTGAAGATAAGACCAGAAGAGAAAACAAGTGATAGTGTTGTCGGAAGGCTGGGGCTTACCGGGGTAGTATGGCAGGACCAGGAGGAGGAGTGTGCCCCCGTGAACGGCCGTCGCGATTCGCTGCCTGCAGTATGCAGCTTCATGTTAGTTACAGTATTCGGATCTTGATATCTGCCGGATATCTGCGGATAGCCGGGTATGCGACCAAATATCCGCAGATAGCTATCTGGATTTGCACAGAAATCTGGAATCTGAATCGGATAGCTGAAAAAAGTTTGGATATGCGGGTTACCCGGATATCCAGAATCTGGATGAGCACCACTGCATAGGATACCAGAGATCTTTGCGCTTTGGATTTTTGAAACGCTTTTTAAAGACGGCACCCTAGAGAGATTTGCTAGTCTACACAGATTTGGTGTTATTTGACAATCTTGAGCAATTCTTAGGGATTGATGAGCACTGAAAGGGGAAAATCGCTCTTGTCCATTAGGGTAAAAATGTATTTGGGGGGAAGTGGTTAAAGGCCTTAGATCTGTGATAGCAGCACATTGCTAAGTTAAATGCGTGTATGCATGCTCCAATATTCTCTTCCAGGGTCGGACTGGGCCACAGTAGTACAATTTTTCCCTTGGTGGGCCCTGCCTCCAGGTCTTTGTTGGGCCCCCCCTCCTTGTCTGACAGAGCTCCAATTGCTGCCTGCAGCACAAAAAAGAACTCACAGAAGCAGAGATGGATTACCTATGACTGACAGGCGCAGAGCCAATAGAAACAGCCTGCAAGTCCCGCTGATCAGATGTTGATAGGTTGCGTAGGCTTCTCGGGAGGGCCAAGCTTTTCTACCCCCAGGCAGTGAGCAGAGAGAAGAGAACAAAACAGGTTTCCCCTGGAGCCCATCGGCTGTTTAACCCAGGGTCGGACTAGGCCACAGTAGTACAGTTTTTTCCCTCGGTGGGCCCTGCCTCCAGGTCTTTGGTGGGCCCCCCCTCCTTGTCTGACAGAGCTCCAATTGCTGCCTGCAGCACAAAATTCTCTTCTCAGTGCTGTAATCCCTCATGCTGAGAGCAGTGGCGTAGCTAAGGAGCTGTAGGCTTTGATGCTAATTTTACAATGGGGTCCCCCAAGCACTCTATACATAACAATTGATATGACGCACCAAAACCTGCCAATGGCAACTGCAGTGTCAGAGGTGCAAGAAGGGGATGGGAAATAGCTTGCTAATGATTACCACTGTTCAAAGTATCTATAGAAGTGATTTTTATGAGCACAGGACCAATAGAGAGGTAATACTGTAGTTGAGGGAGGGCCTTTCGGGGCCCCTTTGGCCCAAGGGCCCCGATGCGGTTGCAACCTCTGCAACCTCTGCAGTCGCAACCTCTGCAAAGTAGGACATTACTTTATATTGAAGGAGGGGTTTCTATGCAAAGTTTTGCTGGGCAGCAGTGTCTCTGGATTACAATGCTGCTAAGATCATGTACATTTGGCCCTGTCCATAATACGACATGACCACGCCCACCTTCTGGTGCATGGTCACGCCCTTTTTTCACTGCAATCATGGGATGTGTGGGCCCCAGGTTTAAATTTCTTTGGTGGGCCCCCAGTGTCCCAGTCCAACCCTGTTCTCTTCTATAGCATGTACGCAGGATCAAAGTTTTGTATATGGAACAGAATTATATTAATTTATTGGTTTCCTACTCTCTCAAATCAGTACCTATCTATAACTTATGTTCCATTCTATTATTACTTCTAATTTAAATAGGTCTAGAACTTTACTTGCAACATTAAATCAATAACTCCCTACCTTTACAGTGCTTACTTACCTATACAGATGATTCCAATAACTGGTTTGGTGCTGTTCTGTGTCCAATCAATCAGTAGTGTGTTCTATTATTGAGGTTTATTTTATTTCCTGTAGGCCTGACGGTCTCCTTTTATTTGTGTTCTTAATACAAACTTTCTAATAGATCTGCTCTAGTTTTGTCACATTTTATGAAGCACATTTGGAGACCCTTGGCCTCTTGGTGCAGCCCTCCTTTTTTAGAGTCAGCAGTAGGTAAATGTATTTTTCCATATTTATTCTAACATTGCACCATGCCGTGCTGCTGATTCTGGGCTCTGCTGAGAATCTTAGCAATTTCTTCATCCAGAAAAAGTCAGATTTCTATGATGGCTGCTTAAACAAATCAAATCAATTCACTAAAAAGCAAAGCAACCAAAAATGGCTTCAGCTCAGAGTGCGAAAAAGTGGAAATTGCAATCAAACTGAAACAGCTGAGAAATTCATTTGCACTGTTGTGACATATTCATCCAAAATGCAGTGGTCACGGAGAGAAATAGCAGAAGCCATCAGGTGCCCTTTGATTAAATGAAGCAAATTTGCACATGCATTCCTTAATACGACTTCACATTCTAATTGGAATGACTTTGATTTCTGGAAGCTGTTACCGAGTGCCTACAGCAATGCCATCTGAGGCCGTTGCTGAGGTGACAACCTCTGTGAGAAAAATAAAGATGGCTGTCACTTTAAATCAAGACATTTTTAAAAATCAGCAATTGTGCTTATTTCTGTCCTGTACAAGTAATGTTTATTAACTCATCCAATATAAAAGTATAATCCAGTTTTTGTACAGAAGCAGGTTGCAGAAATATGAGCACCTTCAACGTGTTTAAACATTATTCATGGCTACTTAGAGTGGCAGATATGTCATTTATTAGCACAGTAATCAGTAAAATACCTTATATGCTATAACTGAACATCAATACATTCATTAAGTGAATATCTTATTTAACAAAATCTCTCTGTACATATTTCTGGCCAATGGCATCCATTTTTTTTTATAGTTTAATGTTAACTAAAAAATAAAGTTTTCATATACATTTGGAACCAATATTTTCGAAAGCTGCCAGACTTCCCGAATTGCATTTCTTTGCACCAGACTATCTACCGTATTTCACGCCGCATAAGACACTCCGGAATATAAGACGCACCCAGGTTTAGAGGGCAAAAACCAGGGGAAAAAAAATACTAAACCTGGTGCGTCCATATTCCAGGAGCGTCTTGTACATGTCCTTCTGTGTGTCCTCATGTGTGTTCCTGTGCCCCCCATATCCCCATGTGTCCTACTGTGTGTCCTCATGTGTCCCTATGTGTCCTCCTGTGCCCCCATGTGTCCTTCTGTGCCTCCTATGTGCCCCCCATGTGTACTTCTGTGCCCCCCATGTGTCCTCCTGTGTGTTCTCATGTGCCCCCCATGTGTCCTCCTGTGCCCTCCATGTGTCCTGCTGTGTCCTCATGTGCCCCCCATGTGTACTTCTGTGCCCCCCCATGTCCTCCTGTGTGTCCTCATATGTGCTCCTGTGCCCTTATATGTCCTCCTGTGTGTCCTCATATGTGTCCTCATATGTGCTCCTGTGCCCCTATATGTCCTCCTGTGTGTCCTCATATGTGCTCCTGTGCCCCTATATGTCCTCCGGCACCCTCCATGTGTCCTCATGTGCCCCCATGTGTCTTTCTGTGCCCCCCCATGTGTGCTCCTATGCCCCCCATATGTGCCCCTATGCCCCCCATATGTCCTCCTGTGCCCCCCATATTTCCTCCTGTGCCCCCCATATGTCCTTCTGGGTGTCCTCATTTCCCCCATGTGTCCTTGTGTGCCCCCCTGCCTTCCCCGTGCCTGCCTTCCTCCCTCCCGAGTCTCCTGCCCCCCCCCGGATGGAGTGTCAATAGCGGCGGCAACTTACCTTTGGCAGGCTCCCGCGCTGATCCTAGATCATGGCGCTGCCCCCCGCTAGCCTCCTCTGCCTCCCCCTACTTATCTGGCCCCCCCGGGTGTAGCAATAAGCATCGGTAGCTTACCTCCGCAGTGCGCCCACGATGACTGCAGACATCCGTCTTCCAGGCACTTCTCGCTCTAGTGAGTCAGTGACCGGCTTGAACTGATGACGCGCAGTTCAAAGCCGGTCACTAGAGCGAGAAGTGCCTGGAAGACGGATGTCTGCAGTCATCGCGGGCGCACTGCGGATGTAAGCTACTGATACTTATTGCCACACCCAGGGGGGCAGATAAGTAGGGGGGAGGCAGAGGAGGCTAGCGGGGAGCAGCGCAATGATCTAGGATCAGCGCGGGAGCCTGCCAAAGGTAAGTTGCCGCCGCTATTGACACTCCATCCGGGGGGGAGGGGGGGGCAGGAGACTCGGGAGGGAGGAAGGCAGGCAGGCACAGAAAGGCAGGGAATCCCCGACGGCGGCGGGTCAGCGGTTCGGTATCGGCGGGCGTTATTAAGTCGGGATTCCCTGCCTTTGCCGTATAAGACGCAGGGACTTTTTGGGGGAGAAAAAGTGCATCTTATACGGCGACAAATACGGTAATCATCTTTTACCTTGCTATATGAGTAATAAGCTGCACAGAGCATGAGACAATTTTTTTAATTTACATCACCTGGACCAGTCTATCAAGTGGCAGTAAATGTTATAGAGGAACTTGCTCATTTTTTTATATTCAACTATAAATTATTCAGTCAATATTTGTCCATTGAAAAACCTTATCTCACCCTAATTTACATTCTTAAATGTATCAGTGATACTGGTATCTTTACTACTGGCAAGGTAGATCACTGTGAGGTGGCTTTTTTCCTCTGTGTAGTGAGCAGGAACATCAGTTGCTCTGGGGTAGAACACTGCGAAACATCATAGCCTAGGCTAAACCTCACTAGGACGGCTGGGTTACATACCAATATACAACTATATATATATATATATATATATATATATATATATATATATATATATATATATATATATATATATATATATATATATATATATATATGAAGTGTTTCTGATGCTGAAAGCAGGAAAATTAATGTAAAAATTGGAATCTTGAATTTTTTTATGTTCTGCCGAGTCAAGGGCCTGAGACACAAAATAGCATTTTGTGGGTCGTTTTCAATTTTTTTAAAAAATACTTCCATTGACTTAAATTAAAATCGTGGCAAAATTCTGTGATTGCAATTTTTTGAAAAATCTTGATTGTGGCTATTTTGCCATAATTTGTAATGTTAATCAATCTAAGTGTTTTAAAAAAAGGAAAATGACCTGCAAAATGCTATTTGGTGTGTCAGGGTTCTCACTATGGCTTTTCTTTAACTCTCATCTGCAAGTTTCTGTTAGAATGCAATTCAATGAAATACCTGTGCTCTACTGAATATGTACATGGAGACATGGCAAGCAAACTTGGCATTAATCGTTGCATAACGTAGAGCTGTACTGAATGGATTGCTTTTTATGAACAAAGTTGGGTTTACCCTCTACAATACCATACAAAACAATAACATTTTGTAAAGCGCTTTTCTCCCAACAAACTCAAAGGCCCATTGTTACTTACTTACTACAAGTGCACAAAACAAAGGCATCAATTAATCAAAGGCTGTTTGAAACAAAAAACAAAAGTTGAGAAAATACCGCATTCTGTATTTTAGACTTTTTTTGCTAATTCATCAAGATTTTCACAGGTGCATTAGAAGTTCAGTTATTTACCAAAAGCCCATTGACAAAAACCTGTTAGGTAACTGCAGAGGAGTGTGTATTTATCTCTCTTGTTACATGCTGTTCCGTGCAGTGACGGCATTACAATAGTAAGAGGCATTCCGACATGCCTTTAGATGAACATGTTTGTTACACTCCCTCTGCTTGCTCTAAATGTGTCTATTAGACTTTCTTAACATTTTATTTTATTGCCACAGCTTAGATGAACTTCCAAGAGACATTTATACATGTCATGCTTAGGTGATTTCCCCACTAGCTCCTCTGCATCTTCAAACAGGAACCTAAATGGTTAAACAGCCGATGGGATCCAGGGGAAACCTGTTTTGTTCTCTTCTCTCTGCTCACTGCCTGGGGGTAGAAAATCTTGGCCCTCCCGAGAAGCCTACTCAACCTATCAACATCTGATCAGCGGGACTTGCAGGCTGTTTCTATTGGCTCTGCGCCTGTCAGTCATAGGTAATCCATCTCTGCTTCTGTGAGTTCTTTGAGTCTTGTACTGTTTCTGACAGAGAAGAACTGCTGGTAATGATCAAACTAGTTACTCTGTTTTCCTGCAAGCTGAAACCTTCATGAATTGACATTAACTAACTGTTGATGTGTTTACCACACAAGTCAGTAATTTACCTCATTGTTCGGTTATTTCTGCTTGTCATGCGGTAACAGCCTTGATGAATTGACGTTTTCTTAAGTGCTCAGTAAAGTCAGCTGTTTTCAGCATTTCTGAATGCAGTAATGCTTGATGAATTGATGCCTTAAATTTGATGTACAAAAATCATATTCTTTTCTTCTTAATGTTTTTGTTACCACAATACCAAAACTCTCAACCTGAAAAGTAACATACTGCTTTTTTCTATTTTGTATGAGTGCTATACACTGCTATAAATTCTTCTTTTTAAACAGAAATTACATAACTCCAAATACATTTGAACAATATTTGTATAGACTGCATACAAAACATATTGATTAACACCACTATTATGTGCTAAAGTTTGCAAAAAATTATTCAAAATTGAAAAATTACAATTCTTGATTACATTTACAAATGAAATTAATTATGATTTTCCCCCGAAATTTCACATTACAGTTTCACATCGTAATTGTGAGTTATGATGCTAAGTTAAGATTATGTGAAATTTCTGCTCCTCACTAAATACCAGTAAAGTATGTGTGACTGTATCAACTATACCTGCTAACAATGCATAAATTGTACATGCAGTATGTATTCTGGGGTTTTCCAAGGCCAAGGTACATTGGAGAACATAAGTAATTCTGAAAACCTGGCCTGGACATCTTCCATATGAAGCCATTACATGTGAAAAGTGTGAAAACCCTACTGAGGATCACATCAGACAATGTGGACAGAGTGGAAAGGTCAGTAAATGAACAGTTATGCAACTTTAGGCATTTAATACCCCAGTAATAACCCTTTTCTGTTTAATCCAGTTATCCTAGCTGCAGTTACAGAACAGTTATTTCACTGACCCTAACTAGAGTGGGAAACAATTGCCACCTATTAACAAACCATTTTGATAAATTCATGTCAGAATATTAGGATTACTTATGGTACTTAGTTACTTATTACTTGGGTATGGGTAGGATGAGATAGAGCAAGTGGAAGCATTGTCTGTCAAAGTTTTGCTGTGATCTCCAATTATGTGTAGTTATTCCTCTCGAGGTGGAACCTTGTGGGGTTTGGTAGAACAAATAATGGGCACCTCTTGTCTACACTCTAAATTCTGCCTGTTACTGCGTGAGTGTATGTGTAGGTGCCTAGACATAGGGCCCTGTCAACAAGAGCTTACAATCTAAGAGCTAAGGTAGTGCAGATACAATAGCCACATTAAAACAATCCTGTTTACTCAAATAACTTAAGAACCAAGAAAATGCCTTAAAGTGCAACATGGTTCTGTCATGGAAATCAGAAGGGTTAGTCAAGCAGAGTATCTACCACAACACCACATATGATTTAAACTCAACAAAGCTTTATCCATGGCCTGTCTGAGATTAGAAGTTATTTTGGTACAAAAAATGCATAACTGTATGCGGCAATCCAGGAATTTATCTCATAGTCATTTTATATTTCCCTATAAAATCTAATGGGAAAAGCAGCCTCATTTAATTATATGGCCCTGGAAGTCCTCTGTGGATCCATTATCTTTAAACCATAGTTTATAGCAGTAGGTTCAATATCTCATACATAAAGCAACCTGCATAATAATACAACTTTGTGTATTTTAAATTAGCTTTACATTTATATTTCTATGTGACTCTAAAGGAGATATTTTGCTCCCAGGATCACACAAAAGAGACACTGTCATAGATTGGCATTTATAGGAACTTGAACTCCTACACTTAAAGGGGTTCTGTGGCTCTTTTTCTGATTGCAATTTAAATGAATTGATATATTCCTTTATTAAGTACAAATCTTTTTTTACCTCTCTTGTGTTGAAAAACTGTGCTGTCTATCTCCAGCTCCTTTCTAATTATTTGACTTGTTAGACGAATATTATACTGCAGGACGAGGCGGACTAACAGCAGCTGTTCCTCCTTGTCTTTCCCTCCCCCTGCTGTCTGGATCGTGCACAAAGGTCAATGATGACTCATGATGACGTGACAGCAGGGGGAGGGAAAGGCAGGGAGGAACAGCTAGAAAGGAACTGGACAGCACAGCTTTTTCAACACAAGAGAGGTAAAAAGAAGTTTTGTACTTATTAAAGGAACATATCAATTCATTTAAATTGTAATCAGAAAAAGGGGCACCGAACCCTTTTAATTGTTATCAGGGTTTACGGAAGAATTAAACTACCCCTGAAGCCAGAGGGTTTTTTGGCTTCTTTTAATAATAGTTTATCTGCAGTGCTGTAACAAATGTTACGACACCATCCTCACCCTCCAAGGCACCTTATGGCCCCTGCTCTACTCAGCTTTTATTTTTGACAGAGCAGAACATCGATTATAGGCGGGAAAGGAAGTGACAGTTCCCCTCCTCTCCACCCTTCCATAGGAACTTTCCATTCACTCCCCACTTAGCATTCTGATTAGCACATCCACTTAGCATTCAAGAGCAGACACATCGCAGCTTGACACAGGGCCATATTCTATTTCTGAACTCGCCAGAGCTAAGTGCTGGTGAGTTCTTAAATTAGGTGATGGGAGCATCACCTAATCCAATTCAGTTTAACACCTCCCCCTGGGGAAGTGATGCTTCCCAGCAGATATGAGCATTAGCTTAGACCTGCAAAGAGCAGGTCTTAACCATTTAATGCATGTCGTCACAGCTGCATCTGGGGATCTCTTTTATTAAGAAGACCCCCAAAGCTCCCTGTCAGGCTGTCACAGATCCTGAGGCCCCCACAGCTGCGCCGGTCTCCATGTAGTAATTAGCATACTGCCGAATAACCTTCACCACAAGTATCACTCAGTAATTATAGTGTACTCTCACTGTAATTACTGAGTATCCGAGCCCCGGCAAAGCATCTTTGAACCTCTTGCCTTGGCTTCCCATTGGTCCACTGTCTGGACCATTTTTATTGGCTCCGACAGTGTACCAATGGGGAGCCCCAGTGGGAGCATCAAATATGCTTGGCCTGGGCTCGGATACTCAGTAATTACAGTGAGAGTACACTATAATTACTGAACGGTACTTGTGGCGGAAGCTATTCTAATTAATACAGGGAGACCGGTGCAGCTGTGGGGGCTTCGGGAATCTGTGGCAGCCTGAATGGAGTGGATTCACAACAGTAGGTATACAAATGACACAGTGTGGACACCAGCACATCATGAGTGGATTTGCTTACTGTGCTGTTTCTTCTGCATCTGCTGAGTTCCTGTCACAGTGTGAAGTGGTACTAACTTCACAATGTTAACCATTTGTAAGATAACAAGATACTTTATTTTAGTGCAATTCTAAATGTCATGAACACTGACAAGAATATTTTATGTTAATTATATGTGTGCAACCTAGTTGGATGTGTTAAAAGGGATTTAAAAAAAAAATAGTAGATAAATTAATTATTGCCAATTTGGCCCAGAGCCCAGGTTTACATATTTACAAATAGGTCATTTATTAATTTACTTTCTTGAGTAGAAATGGATGTCTAAATATTCATGCATGAATAAAACTCAAAGGAAGTTCTTCTCTCTTGAAAACAAAGAGGTATTTATCTTCTTAGCATATGAAGGAGTTTCTTTGAAACATTTTAATCAGAGCTTTATTTCGTCAAGCTGTCTTGTTGATCCTGTTATGGTGGATCAGAGGCAAATTCCCTTTCTAATTAATTGTGAAAATAGACCTGGATTTTTGATATTTAGTAGGCGACTTCTGGGCTTAATTAATATGGTCCTGTACTTTTATTATATATAACTATGTTGAGTGTAGCAACAGCCACTCCCTAAGGACCCCTCAACCCAGTACACTTGCTTTTTAAGTGACCATTTGTTGGGCCCAAACTGGTGGCCATGATATATCAGGGGTCATATAAAAAGCTTTAATGCAGGGTATTCTGGAAGATACTCTCCCAAAATTTGAGAAAGTATGGAAACCTTACTTTCTTAAAGGATGCCTTAGTGCTAAATTAATTTCAAAAAGAACACCTAAGGCGTGGCTAGCCATGGAGCTGTGAGGACACGGATGTCCCCAGCTCTCTTGATACCGCGGTAATTTCACAGCAATCCTGCTGTTCAAGTGCGCTCCTCCAGATTCACCCTGGTCCCAGAGACTAAGGGGAACATCGGGTCACGCTGGATGAGGAATCAAGATGCCCAGAGAGCTGACGGGCCGGTGGAATGGCTGGCGAAATTCGACCGAGGTGCAGGCCAAGATGGCGCCGGCGACCATGCAGCCGAGACTGCCCGAGTGGATGATGATAGAGACCCTCAGCCCAGCGTTTCCCGACAGCAATCAACTTCAGCAGAACAGCCAGCACCCTCCGGTAAGGCAATAAATGACCCTACTTCTTGGCCCGAGTGCCCAGGGGAACAGAGCGGGTACTCCAGTCCAGCGTCTGAGCCTGCGCTAGGCCCCAGTCCCCACAACAAGCTCCCAGCTGAGGCAGACTCGCCATATCCTTCTGAAAAGGCCTCCGAACAGGCACAGGCTGCCAGAGCCCCTCTTCCTCACAGATCAATAGTCCAGAAAGGGAAATCCAATCCCACAGCTGGGCATGCTGGCAATCATATGCTCCATAACACCCCAGCTGAGATGGCAGAAGCCCCGCACACCTCTAAAAATGCACAGCAAGTCTCAACTCCTTCTCATGTGAAAGAGAAGGGGCAAAATAGGATGCATATCTCCTCACCTGAGCCCGTATCTCCTTCTATCACCTATGCAGCAGCAGAGGAACCGTCCAGGGCGGAAATTATGGAGGCGATTGTGGCCCTTCAGGTCTCCATCACAAGCCGACTAGACTCTATTAAGTCTGATATATCTTTTGTTAAGCATGACCTTTCCAAGGTCAAAGACCGCACCACTGAAGCAGAACGCAGGATTTCTGACTTGGAGGACTAGTGGCCCCCTTACAACAATGCATGCAGGGGGTGACATCAAGCTAACTCTGCTAAACTGGATGATCTGGAAAATAGGGCTGCTAACTTGTGACAAAAAATAAAATCTTCTATGAACTCACCATACTACTAATGGAATACCTTTGGGTGTCTTCTTTCTAAAATGGGGCCACTTGTGCCCCGGCATTTTAGGGGCCCTAAACCGCGAGGAGTAGTCTAGAAACCAAATGCCTTAAAATGACCTGTGAATAGGACGTTGGGTCCTTTAGCACACCTAGGCTGCAAAAAAGTGTCACACATGTGGTATCGCCGTACTCAGGAGAAATAGTATAATGTGTTTTGGGGTGTATTTTTACACATACCTATGCTAGGTGGGAGAAATATCTCTGTAAATGGACAATTGTGTGTAAAAAAATAAAATAATCATCATTTACAGAGATATTTCTCAACGTCCTATTCACAGGTCATTTTGAGGCATTTGGTTTCTAGACTACACCTCACGGTTTAGGGACCCTAAAATGCCAGGGCAGTATAGGAACCCCACAAGTGACCCCATTTTAGAAAGAAGACACCCCAAGGTATTCCGTTAGGAGTATGGTGAGTTCATAGAAGATTTTATTTTTTGTCACAAGTTAGCGGGTGGCCTATTAGATGACAGGTTGTATTGGCACTGAAGTGCAGGAAGCGCAGGATGTTCTCAAATCGTGACCTGGACATGGCAGCAGAGAACATGGGCATGTGATGTATTGGGTGCGTAGACCAATAAGACCGCAATACATTCTTTTTGACTAGACCCATGTTAAGAGAAGGTCCCAAAAAATGTTACGTGCGGAAACTTGGAGTGGTTTCCACCGAAAAGCCGGGCATGGTAGCTTCTTGGATTGGCGGTTGCGTATTGTGTGGCATAACGGTTGTTCTCAGCGACAATTAAGTCATAGAGACCAGCAGTGATCAGAAAAAAAAAATTCTGTCACAGCGGTGGGGCGGGTGAGGGTTTAGTCGGGTGATCAGAGGCCCACAAGAGGCAGATTAGGGCCTGATTTGATGGATAGGAGTGCTAGGGGGTGACAGGAGGTGATTGATGGGTGTCTCAGTGGTAGATTAGAGGGGAGAATAGATGCAATCAATGCACTGGGGAGGTGATCGGAAGGGGTCTGAGGGGGATCTGAGGGTTTGGCCGAGTGATCAGGAGCCCACACGGGGCAAATTAGGGCCTGATTGGATGGGTAGGTGTGCTAGGGGGTGACAGGTAGTGACAGGAGGTGATTGATTGGTGTCTCAAGGTGTGATTAGAGGGGGGAATAGATGCAAGCAATGCACTGGGGAGGTGATCGGGGGGGGGGGTCTGAGGGTGATCCGAGGGTGTGGGTGGGTGATTGGGTGCCCGCAAAGGGGCAGATGAGGGTCTGATCTGATGTGTATGATGGGTAGCAGTGACATGGGGTGATTGTAGGGTGATTGATGGGTGATTAGATGGGAGAACAGATGTAAATAATGCACTGGAGAGGTGTTCAGGCTTGGTCTGAGGGTGATCTGAGGGTGTGGGCAGGTGTTTGGGTGCCCGCAGGGGGCAGTTTAGGGTCTGATCTGATGGGTAGCAGTGACAGGTGGTGACGGGGTGATTGATGGGTGATTGATGGGTGATTAGTGGGTGATTAGAGGGGAGAACAGATGTAAACAATGCACTTTGGAGGCGATCTGAGGGCGGTCTGCGGGTGATCTGAGGGTGCGGGTGGGTGATCAGGTGCCCGCAAGGGGCAGGTTAGGGTCTGATCTGATGGGTGTTAGTGACAGGTGGTGACAGGGGGTGATTGATGGGTGATTGACAGGTGATCATTGGGTGATTACAGAGAAGAATATATGTATATAGTACACAGAGGGGGGGGGTGTCTGGGGGTGTCTGGGGAGGATCTGAGGGTGTGGGGGGTGATAAGGAGCCCCCAGGGGGCAGTTTAGGACCTAACCTAAAAAATAACATTGACAGATAGTGACAGGGAGTGATTGATGGGTGATCAGGGGGGTGATTGGGTGCAAACATGGGTCTGGGGTTTGGGCAGGGGGGGTCTGGGGAGTGCTGTGGGCGATCAGAAGGCAGGGGGGCAGGATCAATGTTTGTGTGTGCAGACAGGGAGGGCTGCAACCTGCCCTGGTGGTCCCTCGATCACTGGGACCACCAGGGCAGGAGGCAGCCTGTATAATATGCTTTGTATACATTACAAAGCGTATTATACGCTTACTGTGCGGCGATCCGTGGGTTAACAACCCACCGGCGCTTCCGAACGGCTGGTGGGTTGATGTCGCAGGTGGGTGGAGCCTATTGCCGGCGGATGCGCGTGCAAGGAGCGCGCGATCCCGGGCCACACAGCGCAGAACGAGCCGTCGCTGATGGGCGTATTGCGGTCGTTCTGCACACCACTTTGCCGCCGCCCATCGGCTGTGGGTGGTCGGCAAGTGGTTGAACAACAGTCCTTTGAGTATGGCAATAAGTGCAGCAAAACTTTGGCGTATATGCTGAGGGCGTGTGAAGGGTCAGCTGCCATACCTACAATTTTAACTAGCACGGGAACGTTTTGCACGTCAGTGGATATAGCAAAGGAATTTTACGAGTTCTATAGTAATTTATATGCTAGTCGTTTCAACGGCATTGCAATGTGTATCAAGGATTTTTTGGGAGATCTGGAACTCCCAAAACTGAGTAATGAAGCAATGTTGGCACTAGATGCCCCTATCTCAGAGGATGAAATCTCTGTGGCCCTAGCAGGTCTTAACAAAGGTAAAACCCCCGGCCCGGACGGGATTGAAGTCGAGTGGTTCCTTAAAAGTAAAGCAATATCGGTCCCTAAATTGGCTATACTTTATGCTCACTCTCTGGAGAGGGGCGTTTTTCCGCCAACTATGTATGAAACGTTGATTGTGCTCCTTCCCAAAACTAACCCGGATTTATGCGAATCTTACAGGCCCATCTCACTAATTAATTTGGATGCCAAGATTTTGGCAAAGGATCTGTTAAACAGATTGATCCAGTCTATCCCTTCTTTAATACATGAAGATCAGACCGGTTTTATTCCCAGCAGATCCACTAAATCTAACATCAGAAGACTGTTTTCTAATATTCAATTTCCCCACAGTAACGCGGGTTCCAGAGTAATTTTATCACTTGACACTCACAAGGCATTCGACTCTGTTGAATGGCCCTATATATCATTTTATGATAATTAAAATGGTAGTCGCCCCTAAACTACAATACGCAATGCAGATTTCCCATATATATATATATAATAATAAATATAAAAGCCCTAAATATATAAGCAGTTCTAGTGAAACTGGGTTTCGGTGAAAACTTCAGGAAATGCTTTAACATCCTTTATGCAGCTCCCAGGGCCAGAATTAGAGTTAACTCACATGTTTCTGATTACTTTGAAATCTGGAGGGGCACTCGGCAGGGTCTCTTTCACCCCTGTTGTTTGCCCTGGCCATGGAACCTCTGGGGGAACACATTCGCACATCTCCGGCACTAATAGGCCTCAAGGTGAACTGTATGGAGGAACGTATTTCTCTGTACGCGGATGATGTACTATTATACCTTGCTGATCCGGGCCCTTCTCTGGTAGAGGTTTTCCATATTTACAGCACATTTGGCAGGATATCAGGCCTCCGTGTAAATTGGCCCAAATCTGCTCTATTCCCCCTAGACACTAACGCTATGAAGCAAATTGACCCATCATCACAATTAGAGGTAGTTGAGTCCTTCAGATACTTGGGAGTCGCCGTGACCAGGGATGTCAACAACTATATTTCTAACAATCTATTACCACCTCTGGAAAATTTAGAATCCAAATTCAAATACTGGGGTAAGCTCCCCTTAAATGTAGTGGGCAGAGTGACGATCATTAAAATTGTAGTCGCCCCTAAACTACTATACGCAATGCAGATCCCTCATGGTGATCCCCAAGAGCCTATTTAAAAAACTAGACATCCAGATCAGTAGCTTCATTTGGGGGGGTCGGCACCGAGACTAGCCGTAGCCACACTTAGACTCCTGTCAGCTTTACGAGACTAGCCGTAGCCACACTTAGACTCCTGTCAGCTTTAGGTGGCTTCACAAGAAAAAAGACAAAAGTAGTCCCCTTCATATCACTCATAAATATAATACTCAAACCATGGTAGTGCAAAAAATAGGTTCCTTTTATTTAAAGGTGGCCTTGCGCTGCCTAACTTTTATTTATACTACCTAGCCTCACAGCTTACATACATACAACGCTGGATGAGCTCAGATAGACTCAACGCCTCCCTGAATCTGGAAGCGGACATCGCCACTTCATACGAAGCTCTAAGTAATGTGATTTACAGGGGGGGGGGGGGGGGGCTTCCCTCTGTAAATCACATTACTTAGAGCTTCATAGAGAGGGGTTACTCCTCATCAACTCTTCAGTCAGAATATATAAAGTGGCTGCCAAATTATTTCCACATATTGAGAAAGCAGTCTCCCCCTGTACCCCTTTATGGGTCAACCTCTGTTTGCTGGAACTTTATATACTTGACAATGTACAATTCTGGTTTAAGCACGGAATTAAGTACATTAACCACATATACATGGATGGAGTCTTCAAGTATTTTGTACGTCTCAGGAGTGAGTGCGGACTCCCGTGTGGCTCACTCTTCCAATACTTTTATCTTAGGAATGTTCAGGCAGGTTCAGTGGGGCGCATCAGGCAGGTTCAGTGGGGCGCATCAGGGGTCCAGATTGTGCCTTCGGGGCTGGAATTACTTATGCTAAACAAAGATACCTCTAAATTGATTTCCAGATATTACTCTATCTTGTCCACCAAATGCGGCTTCCAGAGGTATGAAGCTGCTAAACATAAATGGCAGACAGACACACACCTTCACGGAAGCTGACTGGGGTGAATTTGAAATGTACTATATGTCTTCCATCATCAGTGCACAGGATAAATTAATCCAAATTAAATGGTTTCACCAGGCATACTATACTCCACTCAGATTAGCCAAAAAAGGCCCTAATATCATTTTGGCGTGCTTCAAGTGCAGCCATCCAGACACTAATTTTATACACTGTATTTGGGAATGTGTTAACATTCAGTTATTCTGGAATTCAATAGCTAATCTTTTGACAAAGGTTTTGGGTCGTGGGGTGGAAACCTCCATTAAGGCTATGCTGTTAGGCATCATAGACAATGTCACATGCAGCAAACATAAGAAAAAGTTCCGGCGCATTGTATTTTTCTATGCTAGGAAGTGTATTATGTTTAAATGGAAACAATCTAAAATGCTTGAGCTTGCCGATTTTAAATAAACTGGTTAACCTTAATCTCCCACTGTACAATTTGACATATCAGGTCAGGGGCCAACCTGGGAATTTTGATAAAGTGTGGGGTGCTTGGGGGGACACCCATGACACAGTAATACCATATTTGGACATCAATGTTAGTGTGTCAGACATTTACTTGTGAGGTTTACATTGCATAGTGAATGGTCCTATGTGTGAGTTAGCTGGCATTCTCTACTACTCAACTGCAGGGGCTAGACTCTGTGTGAACATCGCTTACACAACTGTTTATTTCTCTTAGGTACATGTCATCTTCTCTTGTATATTGGCTCTACAAGTGTGGTTTTTTTTTTGGATTAGGAGGGTGGGGGTGGTTTGGGGATATTGTTTGTATGTATTGTTTATATGCATAAAAATCAATAAAAAGTCTCTTTAAAAAAAAAAAAAAAAAGGATGCCTAATGTGTGTATGGGGAGCTGTGTGGATCCTTACCGCACCTCCTGTGCCCCAGCGTCTCCCTCCATTCTCTGGTAATAATTAAACTCTTGCTTTTCCTGGTACTGCCTGTGCAGTATGCCCACTGGGGCGCCTTGCGACCACGAGAATGGTGATGTCATATGACAATAAAAGTTTATGGTGCAGCTTTGATATTTTCCATAAATTTAGAGGCGTCAAAACACATAGCTAGTTAGAGGCTGCCAAGTGATACTAAAATATTCACATTCACTCTCACCAAACACTTTATTAGCAGTACTTATAGAAATGCTTACCTATGCAGCTTAATCCTCAGACACTAAACATATAAAACTGTTTAGATGCAGCTTAGGAGCCTCAGTTATTGTTCACAACAAACACCACAATGGAAAAAAAATGATCATGATTGTTGGTGGCAGACAGGTTTGTTTGGAGATTTCTCCCGAGACTCTCCTCGGAGAAGACCAGAATGGCAGGATTAGTTCAAGTTGGTAGAAAGACTCCAATGACCAAGATAACAATCCATACATCTTTAGAGAGCAGAAAAATGTCTCGGAATGTATGTCAAAGCCCACTGGTTCCCACCCATGTTGGTTAAGTTTTAAAATCTGAGGCAGCAGTGGACACAGGCTCAACAAACTGGAAACCTGAAAACTGCAAACAAATTGTACCCTGGTCTGATGATTCCCAATTTCTGCTAAGGCATACAGATAAGATTGGGTCTGATGCAGCAAAATTACACTCTGAAATGAATGTTTCTAATATCTTGTGAATTGATATCCATGACGTGAAATATTAAAGCTGTTTTGAGGGCAGAGGGAGGTGCTGCCGTGTATTAGCATATTAGCATAGTTTTCCTCATACATGTTCAGTGAGTGTACATATAAGTGGCAGATGTACTACTGTACACATCACACATACGCCAGTGTGGCAGCCACGTGGGACCTGAATATGCAAAAGAAAGAGCAACTGGACTCACAGCGGCCGGATAGGTAAGAGATTTTAATACCCAGGCACTGGGGCACATAAACGTTTGGGGGACAGCAAAAGAGGTAGCAGCTGTGGCATCATGAGAGATTTCATGCAGAAATCAATTGGGAATCGGCCTGCTGTGTATGGGCAGCTAACAGATCTCTCTCTGATCTAATCTGAACAGAGAGAGAATGATTTGTCTCATTGTCAATCTGTCCATACATTGCTAGATGTATGGGTACCTTAAAGGGAAATATTCTATCTATCTATCTATCTATCTATCTATCTATCTATCTATCTATCTATCTATCTATCTACCATACACAGGAAGAAACAAATCAAGGAGTTAAGGGGCCCATACACTAGTCAATTTCAGCCATCGATCGATTGATTCTATGGAATCAATCATTCGATCGCAAATTGATTTTATCAAATCAGCCGATCGATCTATTTGCCAATTTTGATCGATTTCGATCTATTTGATCCATCTGACAGGATGCAAAATCTAGGTCGATCTGTTGCTGGATGGAGTTGAATTGGATCTAATGGTGCAATAATGCATTTAGATCAATTTTCAATAGATTTCCAATAGATTTCATCCTGAAAACTATTGGAAATCTGTTTCTAGTGTGTGGCACAGATCAGATAGATTCCTGTCAGATTCAACTTCAAAGGCATCTGACAGAAATCTATCTGATGGTCGAATATGCTGCAAATCTATTAGTGTATGGCCACCCTTAGTTCGATGAAGAATAATAAAGATGTGAGTAATATTAATATACAGCACCATTTTTAACCTTCTTGGCGGTAACCCCGAACGTAGTTCGGGGTAAGCCGCCGGAGGGTGCCGCTCAGGCCCTGCTGGGCCGATTTGTTTAATTTTTTTTTTGCTGGACGCAGCTAGCACTTTGCTAGCTGCGCCAGCACCCTGATCGCCGCCGCCGCGCGCCCGATCGCCGCTATACGGTGCGGCGCGCGCCCCCCCCCCCAGACCCCGTGCGCTGCCTGGCCAATCAGTGCCAGGCAGCGGCGAGGGGTGGCCCGGGACTCCCAATGACGACCCGACGTCAGTGACGTCGGTGACGTCATTCCGCCCCGTCGCCATGGCGACGGGGGAAGCCCTCCAGGAAATCCCGTTCTTTGAACGGGATTTCCTGATCGGAGATCGCTGAAGGCGATCGAAGAGGGCGGGGGGATGCCGCTGAGCAGCGGCTATCATGTAGCGAGCCCTGGGCTCGCTACATGATATAGAAAAAAAAAATAAAAAAAAAACTGCCGTGCTGCCTCCTGGCGTATTTTTTTATACCGCCAGGAGGGTTAATAACAGGAAAAAAAAGTGTCTCATTAGACCATATCAATAAATTGTCTTTAGAAATTCCCTGCAAGGTTCAAATGGCATGAAGCTAAAACCCAGTGGTTAATAAATCACAAACAATATAGGAGTAATATTACTCATATCTATACAGTGATATATTTCTCTTTCTTTCTGTGCATTTACAAATTTGGGGATACTGGTGTCTACACTAAAGCACTTTTCTATTTTATGCAATATCTATCTATCTATCATCGAAGAGACATACACCTTCACGGCAGAGCAGCATATTAAGTGTTGTTGATTAGGCTGGGGAACATTTAATTAGACAATCCAGTTACGGAGGTTTGTCTGAGGGGCCAAGTGCTGTGACACGCTGCATTGCCTCCGAAGCAGCTAATGGTGTTTGCTGTAACTATAAATGGATTGCAGTGTTTACTGTAGGGTCCTGGTCTGATGTTAGTGTGAAATATCAGATCTCCAAGAAAGTGGGAATATTTGACTAATAAATCAAATCAGATTAAAATGACATATGGCGAGTCATTTTTTGAATGCAAAATATTCATAGAAATACACCCTGGGATTTCACAGCATTGGAGATTGAAAATAAAGCTGATGTTCATTTACATATTTTTATTACATCTACATTAAAGTTACAAAGGCACCATCAAGTTAGTTGGTGCTGAATTCCACAGGCGCCTTCCCAAAAAGATTACGTTGTGTGATTTAATCTATATTGTGATTTGATTTTGCATTAATGTTCCAGGTCCTGGCCCCAAGAGGACTGAAATTCTGCCATTTAAAAAAAAAAAGACTTGACAAAATTAATGTTCCCTCCCACTAATGTTCTGTGTTATATATTTATTAAAATTGCTCATGGAAGTTGATGTCTGAATATCATCATCATGGTAAATCCAACACAAAATGGGTTACACCGAGCAATATATGAGGCAATATCTGACTTACAGGTTGTTACTGCTTCCATAATAATATTGCTTAGGATTACAGTATATCAGGCATACATGTATGGGAAATGCCACCAACATATCTGTGCTAAAATGCATTGTTTTGGTTACAGAGCATCCCTCAGGGATACTAAGTTAGCAGCCCTTTGGTATAGATGTAGCTATTTTGAGTAGCAAAAGTGGGACATCTTTCAGGATAAAAATATTTAAATAAAGGACACGCCTACAGTGGTGACCAACAGGCAAAAAGGAATACCAGAAGGACAAAAATACTTGACAGTACATGAATTTAGAAGCTGAGAGGAAAGTTTAAAGAACTACGTAAATTATGTATTGGTTTCTGTAAAGCTATTAAAAAAAAGAGTGATTACTATGTAGAGAACATGAAATTTTGCATTAGCGAACGCAAATGCGAATTTACCCCAAATGTTAATGAACCGGCTGTTGCAACTCCATAGACTTAAATGTCAGACGAACGGCCGCCGATTTTAGCAGTTAATAGCAAAGCCCCAGAACATGCTAGAAACTTGCAGGGCATGTTAAGGAGGACAGTGGGAACAAGATATTAGGGTGCTATGTGTGCTCCAGGGTGATGGCGTAGGTGGTGCAAAAGTGTGTGGTGGGTGGGGAGGAGAGTGGAAGCCACGCAGGAGGATGGACTGAGCAGGGCTCTAGCTATACTAAGTACTAGTAGAGCAAAAAGCATCTTTAAATTTTGTCTCCAAGGCTCCCCACTGGTCTAATAACAGACCAATGGTGATCAGGAGATTCCCATTGGTCTGTTATTAGACCAATGGGGAGCCTTGGAGCCAAATAAAATGTAAAGATGCTTTAGTACTTATAGCTAGAGCTGTGCGGTAGGGAGTGGTGTTGTGTGGTGGCAGGTGCATGGAGCAGCAGAGATCTTCAATCAAGGTCGAAAGATGAGGGATATTTGCTTGGGAACTTTTTTAAAGTAACAGGTAAGTATTTCTGGATAATTAAGAATAATAAAGGACTATATTTGTATGTTTAACTCTTTCTGGAAATGGGTAAGGGGTACTCTGTACCCCTATACACCTTTCATCTGGGGGCTGGCATCTGGTTGTCCCCTTCTTAAAGGGAACTCTCAGATGTCAACATGACCCACCTGGGCGTCATCACCCCTACCTCCTGGGCTACCAGAGGTCGGGAAGACTCCCTTATCCATGGATTGGACAAGGGCTCCAGGGAAGAGGGGGAGGCTTGGCCACCCTCTCCTCCTGAGCCCCCCCATACCATGGAACATGTGGGCTGGTATAGCTCAGGTTATAGCCCAGCCTGCATGGGGGCAAGGGATTAAAGAGGCTCATAAGGGGGGATACTACATAATTTGTTTTCATTTTCCACACTCTGAACATATATAAAAAAATTATACAAATAAATTTATATACATGTTAATACATGATCTGTCATTTTACCGCATTAACTTTGCTACTTTCTTCCTCTAATTTTAACATCAATTTTCTCAAAAAATATAGGGTCTTTTTTTTGAAAAAAATGTTCTTGTTTCCACTATCCTCCTTAACATACCCTGCAAATTTGGTGTTTCTAGCACATTCGGTGGGGCTTTGCTAGTAACAGCTAAAGACGGCGGCTAGCGACTTTAATGTGAAAAATGCAAACGTAACTTTTTTACATAAAAATTGGCATTAAATGCGAATTGTGGACAACCAAAGTTTGCCTCGCCAGGAATTTTCCACCAGCTAACTTTTTGGGCAATCTCTAGTGACTACTGGGGAACAAAAATGGACAAAACAGATGTCAATCCTACATTGGTACTTAATGAGAGACCCATGGTAGATACTATTAGTGATTATACATGCATAGTTAGAACAGGAAAGTTGCAATGACTCATGCTGTCATGCTGAAAGTGATGAAACCATTTCTAGTAAAGCAGACCTGAACTCAGAACTTCCTCTCTGCTCTAATTATCTAATTTAAGTTGAACTTATTAGTATTGTTTTAAATTGTATAGATTATTTAGGAGGCCCAAGTGTTAGAAAGCCCAAAGTAAATCCTGCGATGAGACCCTGAGCTGCTTAGCTACACCTCTGGTGGTGTCCATAGTTTTAAGTAGGTAGTGGGACTGGCCGTGGATTAATAGACTTCATTCATAGACCTCAGACATAAAACCATAAACTTTTTGTTAGATACACTCTTTTGGCAGGTACTAGTCTATTACATTAATCTGAACATTGGTGTTGAGTTTAAAGGAACACCTTGCCTGCCAGGAAACCTCTCATGTTTGCTGTTATTGATTCATAATGTAATCATCTTTGTAGATGGAAGAAACTTTAGTATTTGTCAATCAATGCTCGTTTCAGGTAGTGAAAGGAAAGCTTTTAGATGTTAGAGGGATAATAGAAAAAGATGCAAAGACATCAGATCTTATGATATACGAGGAAGCCGTATGATCAGCTTTAAACCTGGAGATTTTTTTTTCTTGGCTACTTTTACACAATATAGCTATATGATTTATGCCATGCAAAAAACAAAACATATCTAGGTCTTGAAGAATAAGAACAGCAACAACATAAAGTATTTACAAAAGATGACTGTAGTGTAAACAAAATCCAGAAAGTTGAATGAGTTTTTCAATTGGTAGTAGTTTTAGTGTAAATTTAAAGTAACATTTGCAAACAAAAACGTTTTATACACAGATTCTCAAGGAGACTGATTCACAATGCTTTTCTGTTGAATTATGTCATCTTACTTAGTAACTCATAATTTATCTCTCCTTAAATGACTTAACTCATGATTTATATCTCCTTATCTAACTTAGGCCTCTTCTCTTAGGCTCAGCAAGCAGTTACCAGGCAGAAGTAAGCAGTTATCATGCAGCAACAAGCAGTTACCAGGCAGCAGTGAGCAGTTAAGAGAGTTTGAGAGGCATTTCACTGCCTATCAACAGTTCGTGGAAATGAGGCCTTAACTCATGACTTGTCTCTCCTTATTTGACTTAACTCATGATTTATCTCTCTGTTTATCTTATAAACTATCTCTCCTTATTTTTTTGATCTCATACATTAGCTCTACTTTCAGTTAAGATAAAAAATACGTAAGCTTGTGAATCAACCTATATGATAGTTAACTCTTTCTGTTGGCATGCTGGCATGACACACGGAAATTAAAATTGCTGTAAATTCTCCATGTCCTTTGCATAGTGGTTACAACACCTGCAAGGCAGCGGCACCTGTGCAAGTAACAAAACAACAACAGAAAGGGGGAAAAAAAGTATAAATAAGCTATGAAAATATATATGGATTGACACCTTCTGCATTCTCCAGTGTATCTGCCCATACCGTACTGTTCTTTTTATAGCCGGAATGACAGACAGGATTAAAAATAACTTAGAATCTGTGCCCGGAGTTCAGCTTTAAAGAAATGCTGCAGCTCACAGTCACTTTTTAAGCAGAGTTATGTAGCTAGGTATGCGGGAAATATTGTTTCATTTAATATAATTAAGGGTCCAACAATGACCTACCTATCAGAGAGTGCAAGGCTCAAATCTAAACTAAAAACTATCTATCAGCCGCATTAATCACAGCAATTAGCACATGCAAATCACATCAGTTATATTATTCCTGACAGAACACCTTCATGCTTAGGTCACCGGATATTCAATGAGACACTCTGTTAACAGGCACAATTGCCAGTCTTAACTTCAAGACTCGGCAGCCTATTTGTAAAGAGCCCATAAATTGTGTTTTAAAACATCTTTGTAGCCCTATAAAAAAGGGGAAAATTTTGAAGGCAGCTAAAATATGCAGTGAAAAGAATAACTATTTAAAAATATTCAAATTACGTTTCTCTAAATATTAAACAAAAGTGGGGACACCGAGAAGGCGCTTATCGTGACCTTGAGCCTGTACTGCGTGTACTCCTATTTGTTATTGCCTGAGGAAGCAGAAATATACCTGCGAAACGAGTTGCATGGTTGTCTGGAGTATATTAATAAACCTGTTGTTGTTAAAAAGCTGACAGTATCTTGTCTACTTCAAGGAGGCGAGTCCACCACCACCTCCTGAGGAATTTTAAACTTTTTAGTACCTTTTGTCCTGCTGGCGCCTCTGTTCACTCTTAAATTTCTCTAAATATTACCACTTGAGGACCGTAGTCTTAAATCCCCCTAGTGACCAGGCTATTTTTTACAATTCAGGGCACTGCAGCTTTAAAACCTTGCTGCACAGCCATAAAACAGAGCACACAAATGAATCCCCCCTTTTCTGCCCACCAACAGAGATTTTATTAATGTATTTTTGCCGATTTTTGATTTAATTTTCCCTCCTCCCTCCGTCCTCCCCCTCCCCCGACAGCCAATCCTGCCGATCAGCTCTCATAGGCATCAGCCTACGAGAGCCAGTTGCTCTCTAAGCCTCTCCAGGGGACAGACGAGTGTCCCAGCTGTCCCCAGTACAGCGCTGCTATAGATTGCAGTGCTATACAATGTAAACCCTCACCTAGCCCGTGCCAGGATAGGTGAGGGTTACAGGTGAAGGCAGGCGGGGAGGACAGCGGGAGGCAGTGGCTATACGTCCGCATAGGACGAGCTTCTCAGCTATACTAAAGTGTATAGCTGAAAAGCATCTTTAAATTTTTGCTCCAAGGCACCCCATTGGTTCTTGAACAGACCAATGAATGCTAATATGAATATTGGGAATGCTGTAGATGTGATATACTTGGACTTTGCAAAGGCCTTCGACACTGTTCCCCACAAAAGTCTGGTGCAAAAGTTGAGGATGCAAGGACTGGGGAAGAGTCTGTGTGCATGGATAGGGAACTGGCTAATGGACAGAAAACAAAGAGTTGTGGTCAATGGATCGTACTCAAAATGGGGGACTGTAAGCAGTGGGGTACCACAGGGGTCTGTTCTGGGTCCAGTGCTCTTCAATTTATTTGTTATTGACCTAGTAGAGCTAGTAGTAGTAAGCAATGTTGCTATTTTTGCAGATGATACAAAATTGTGCAGAATCATCAACTCTCAGGAAGATAGTGTCATGTTGCAACAGGATCTAGATAGGATGGCTATATCAGCACATACATGGCAGATGAAATTCAATGTTGCAAAATGTAAAGTCATGCATTTTGGTCGTTCCAATGGTCTAGCACCATACAAAATAAATGGGATGCAGTTGGGGACATCAAACTTGGAGAAGGACTTAGGAATACTCATCAACAACAAGTTAAATAATTGTACTCAATGCCAAGCCACTGCAGCTAAAGCTAAAAAATTTTGGGATGCTGTAACGAATGGGGAATTATCTCCGTAGTCAGCGCACAAGATGTGTGCTGACACTGCGGAAATCCACAAGCGTTTCAATAACAGAACCCAGCTTTGGTGCAATGCACCTGTGGAGGGGAATTCCCACTGGCAGATGGAGCTGTGGAGTGCAGAGGAATGAACCCTCTGCACTGCCACAGATGTCAATTAGGAATTGTACGAGGGGAAGAAATACAGGGCAAGATAGCCCCTAGTGAGAGAGAGTGAGCACAGAGACAAAATGTATGTGTGTCCACCAATCTAGTCGCCACCTGGTGACGGTGAACACACAACAGTGGAGACCAAGTGGGAGAGCAATCGCAAGAATGGCGATTGCTAATAGCGACACAAGACTGAGTTAAGACAGATCATAGGTGTAGTAAGAAAGACACAGCAAACAATAATGATCAGAACGCCAAGGAAAATAACAAACGCACTAGCTAAACGCGGTCAACGCACGAGAAGCGATACAGCGACAAAACACGTTAATGGCGCGGTCTCCGCACGAGAAGCGCAACAGAGACAAAACGCGCCAACCCTGACTAACAAATGAACCCAGAAACACAAGCTAACAGAAACGCTTGCTAATCGGTTGCCTAACCTCAGGCAACAGCAAGCGGTTGCCTAACCTCAGGCTTCCGCAAGAGCGAGTGCGATCCATACACAGGAACAAGACTGAAAAGATCCACTGCTCTTCCGCAAGAGCGAGTGCGATCCGCACAACAAGACAGACAGAAGGAGTAACCAGCAGCAACCGAAGCCGAGGTTAAACTCCAAGATAGAATACAGAGAGATCCACTGCCTCTAACTCTAGGGCGAATGTGATCCAAACAGACAGAGCGATTTCCTGTCCGCCGCCGCTGGCGACAGAACAATCGCAACAGAAATGCAGAACAAGGCAATACAGATAATACGACTTCACTAAGCTAAAAGGAATGCAAGTGCACTCCCAAGGAACTACTCTAAGATAGCAATATTAGCAAACAATAAGCAGAGGGCTGAGACTCCAGGTAAGTAGCAGGAATAAACCTTCATGACCAGCAGGGAATTCTGGGAGGAAATGGTATTTATACTGCAAGCCATCAAAGGAAGCAGCTAAGCAATTTGCATGACAAGTGGATGCAAATTCCTCACCAGAACAGCAACTCTGAAACTTGCAGAGTGAAGACAGGTCTCTTTTCCAGGGACCTGCAGCACTCAGACCTAAAAAATGGTCAAAAAGCTGTCTGCCTGTGCAGACAGCGGAGCAGATCATTACAGATGCATTAAAAGGGAAATAAAAACTCGAGATGCTAGCATACTATTTCCCCTGTTTAACTCTCTAGTAAGGCCACATCTGGAATATGGAATTCAGTTCTGGGCACCACATTACAAAAAAGATATTGCAGTTTTAGAGCAGGTGCAGAGACGAGCAACAAAATTGATACGTGGGATGGAAGGTCTCACTTACCAAGAAAGGTTAAATAAACTGGGTTTATTTAGTCTAGAGAAAAGACGCCTTAGAGGGGATCTAATTAACATGTATAAATACATCAGAGGGCAATATAATAGCTTGGCGGATGAGCTTTTTGTCCCTAGGCCTTCTCAAAGGACTAGAGGACATGATCTGCGCATGCAGGAAAAACGTTTTAGCCATTTATTTAGGAAAGGGTTCTTTACAGTAAGAGTGATTAAGATGTGGATGGAATTCATTGCCACAGGAAGTTGTTATGGCAAACTCTATACCTGCATTTAAAGGGGGCTTAGATGCTTTCCTTACGTTGAAAGACATCCATGGCTACAATTACTAGGTAATGCCTAATGATGTTGATCCAGGGATTTTATCTGATTGCCATCTGGAGTCGGGAAGGAATTTTTCCCTTTTGGGGCTAATTGGACCATGCCTTGTAAGGGTTTTTTCGTCTTCCTCTGGATCAACAGGGATATGTGAGGGAGCAGGCTGGTGTTGTACTTTATACTGGTTTAACTCGATGGACGTATGTCTTTTTTCAACCAAAATATCTATGTAACTATGTAACAATGGGGGTCAGGAGGATCCCCATTGGTCTGTTAAAGAACCAATGGGGAGCCTTGGAGCCAAAACTTAAAGATGCTTTTCAGCTATACACTTTAGTAAAGCTGAGAATGCATCCTATGCGGACCTATAGCCGCTGCCTCCCGCTGTCCTCCCCATCTTTCTTCACCTGTCACCCTCACCTAGCCTGGCACCTGGTGCAACCATGGGTGCACCAGGTGCCAGGCTACGTGAGGGTGACAGGTGAGGAAGCGGGGAGGACAGCGGGTGGCAGTGGCTATGAGTCCTAAAGGATGCATTCTCAGCTATACTAATTTTTTTCCTCTTGTTCCCACTGTTCTTCTTAACATATCTGGCAAATTGGTAATCCTACCATGTAAGGGGACTTTGCTATTAACTGCTAAAGTCGGCAGGTTTTAGCGGCTTTTTAATCACGAATACTTTTTTGTTTAAAATTTTAGAAACGATTTTCTCAAAAACTAAAAGTTCTTTTTGAATATTTTTTTTGAAGTTGCAGCCACATCTCACCTTTATAATCCACACAATGTTGGTGATTGTAGCATGTATGGGGGCTTTGCTATTAGATAAAACGCTTTTCCGTGATCGCGGCCATGAATTTCCGTGATTGCCTCATTTATGGGAAAAATCCGGGTCAAATTAAAATCCGGAAATTAATCACACCATTTTCGGATTTTTTTTTCAACCACGGCCAAATAGTCGAATCGGTGATTAGGGGGTATCCGAGCATCACTGGAAACTGCTAATATGAAGCATAGGAAAGTGTCAGTGCCATAGGAAAGGTGCAGAATATGCAGGATTGTGTAAATTTAGGAAACAAGGAAACAGAGGTCCGTGGCTGTGAATGCCTACAGATAGAGATGAACCCAGCGAGCAGTAGTGAGAGAAGACGGCAAAAGCCACTGAACAAGGCACAATGTGTAAGTAAAGGCTTACTGGCAGACAGAGGAGAGGAGGAGAGGAGAGTGAGAACCCACACTAGAGGCCACTGTGATTCACCACTACACAGCAGCCTCATCCGTGCATGAAGCCACTGTGTAGCAAATCAAGATTTTCCTTTCTTGCCTATAGTTCATAAGCTTAAATTTGTTCTGCACGCAGCTTGCAATTAGTGTGATATTTTGTATCAGCCTTTATATACATTTTTGTGATGGTGCTTGTCCATCCTCCTTTTCAGTAATTATTAGTACAATCTATGCTGTGCTCACATGTATTTACAAAGCAAGCTAGATATTTCAGTGCAGTTTCAAGGAGGAAAAAAAGAGTAAGGGAGGAAATGACATCAGGATTGGCTTCAGTCAGTCAGAGGCAGCCAGGATGGAAAATGCCTGAAACAGTTTTCTCCTTATTTAGTATATAAAATTAATCGAAATAAAAATGTGGACAGTATAATACATACATTATGTGTATTTATCTACTTATATATGTGGTTTTTTTTTCCTGGGATAATATGGCTGTCCCTGCTGCTTTAAAGGACAGTTCTATGACTGATCAGCCACATGTTGGGGGATACAATTGAACCAGAATTTTCACTAGGGAATTCCTCAGCTGTTCCACACCCAGAGCACATCCCATGGTTTACTATTGAACTAAAATTTCTACTTTGGACACGGACAAATATCTTGTTGATGGGAACAGCAGACTGTCCAACAGACTATACAATGTTGCTTTCTTATTCCAGCATTGAAACATACAACCCTTTGGCTCACAGAAGACAGACAGTAGAAGGCACTTCACATTCTGCTTTGGAAAGTATCTGAACTGCTGCCAGAAAAATGTCCTGTAAGCTGCATCTCTTTTAAAGAAGACAGAAGTAAACCCTACAGGAGCAGCACTGAGGACATCTGCTTTATGCACACCACGCTTTCAATGAACAGTGTTTGGGAACAGCATAGAATCAAAAAAGATGTCATCACCCTCCCAACACATCCTTCAAATAACCCAGGTCTGAAGGCAATGTATGACAATGCCAAACAAACTCAGTCTGCCTTTCACTTGAAGTAGAACATGTATAAATGTATTGGCTAACTGATATTTTATGTAGAGAAAATCAGAGCAAGGCATTTCCTCTTGTTGTCTTTCTTAGAGCTTTGCTATGTTATATAACAGCTGAATTTCTGCTATGCCGCTTTGCTGAAGCAGATTGTTTTACCTCTTATGAGTGTACTTTAGCTAACTGAAAGCCTTGTGTAGAGTCTTATGAGATAAGGTAAAGTGCTTACGTATATCAGAAGAGTACTTGCCTCCTTTTCCCTTCTGTTTTCCAGCAGTTTTTAGCTATTAGACATACTGCACTATATTCCTTTTAATAGTATATTCTTCTTTGACAGACTCATCCACATACCAAAATATGTCTAGCAGTGGGTATAGTGTCGGGCTTAGCAGCAGACACCTGCAACTAGTGCCATCATTAGCTAGAGTAGTGCAAGACTTTGGCGCCTAATGCTATAGCCTAAATAGATGATGAAAGGTGAGTGTTGGTTAGAGTTAGCGTTAATTTTTACTATGTTATATTGTATTATATTTACTGTGTCATAACCTAACCCTATTCTCACACATAACCCTCTCTCTTGATGGTAAATAGTGCTAAATGACACCCCCAGGAGGTGCCTAACACCTACAACTCCCCTGGTGGGCGACTAACCTTAAACCCCCTACGCCTAACCCTTAGGACCTCCCCCATTTCTAACCCTTAAGACCCCCACGCCTGACCCTTAGGACCTCCCCCATGTCTAACCCTTAAGTCCCCACCCCATATGTCTTACTCTTAAGACCACCGCCCTTGCCTAACCCTTAAGACCCCCACACCTAACTCTTAAAAAGAACCTGAACTGAAAATTAAAAGTCAAAATAAACAAACACATCATACTTAACTCCTGTGTAGTCTACTCATCAATCTCTTTCTCCTCTCCTGCATCCTGTTTGTCCACTGTGATCAATGGAATTATCTGTTCTCCATTTTGAAAATGGCCATTACCCCATAACAGCTTCCTGGTCAGCACTCTGTTTAACTGTAATATCACACACTTGAGCCATAGGGAAACATTGACATTACTTTGCACATTTAGTTGTAACTGACAGTAGCTGATATATAACTGACAGCAACTGGTATATTTCAGTTCTGACAAAATATTGTCAGAACGAAAGGGATCACTGTAATAAGAAAATGGTGAGCCTCTGAAAGGAACTGATGGTGAGGTTAGTATGTAATTTTCATTTGCAGCTACATCGTATGTTTATTTGAAATAATTTTACTTGCTTCAGATTCCCTTTAAGATGCCCGCCCCATGTCTGATGCTTAAGATCCCCCTCATGCCTAACTCTTAAGAACCGAGGGGTTAAAACCATGTATATGACGTTTTGCCACCCACGCTGGTGCTGAAATACCAGGCAGCATTAATGACTATTCCCCCTCCGAGTTATAGCAAGTCAGAGGGAGAAGTAATTAGGGGTCCAGCATCCAAATTACCCTGCTGCATGGCCATAGGCATGATAACTATATGACTATAGCGGTGCCCGGGTCAGGTGCAGCATGGGGAAAAGCGCATGCGGAAATGACCTGCCTTGGTTAACACCCCACCCATAACCAGTGTATGAATGGGTGCCAATAGCGTGCCACGTCAAAATCTCTGCGACCTTCCCGGGCACCATATTTAGTGTGTGATGTCACTTACCAGCTGTGGCTACTGTAATTGATTAGCCACTGCTAAATTTATTTTATTATTTATTTATTGTATTTATAAAGCACCAACATATTACACAGCGCTGGACATTAGTTTAGGTTACAGATAACATTTAGGGTGACATACAGCAATACGACAATATAGGAAAACAAGAACAACCAGATCACGCAGCACAGTATAAGTACAAGTTAATGCTTAGTCACTGGAGGGGAGCATGGAGATTAGGCAAGTTGAGTTCACTCAAATGCATAGCATGGCTGCACTGTAAAGGAGGTGCATGATCAAGTAGGACACAAAAGGAGGAGGACCCTTCCTGAAAGCTTACAATCTAGTGGGAGAGGTAGGGACACACAGAGCCGGGACAAGGTCCTCCAGCACCGAAGGCTGAGACACCAAAGTGCGCCCCTCCATCCCTCCCACTCCAAGCCGTCACACAGTGATTGCTATTAGACTAAGAGGCTCCCCAGGGCCCAAACACCTTAACCACTTCCCGACCGCCGTATATACAATTGGCGGCCGGGAAGTGGACGCCGCAAGGACCGCCGTATTGACAAAATGCGGCGGTCCTTGTATGGGCATGGGCGGAGTGATCGCGTCATCCGTGACGCGATCCTCCGCCTCCGCCTGGCGCCGCTCACCCGCCGCAACATCCCGCCGGCCATACGGAAGCGCCGGCGGGATGTTAACCCGACGATCGCCGCATACAAAGTGTATAATACACTTTGTAATGTTTACAAACTGTATTATACAGGCTGCCTCCTGCCCTGGTGGTCCCAATGTCCGAGGGACCACCAGGGCAGGCTGCAGCCACCCTAGTCTGCACCAAGCACACTGATTTTCCCCCCCCCCTGCCCCAGATCGCCCACAGCACCCATCAGACCCCCCCCTGCCCACCCCCCAGACCCCTGTTTGCACCCAATCACCCCCCCTAATCACCCATCAATCACTCCCCGTCACTATCTGTCAACGCTATTTTTTTTTATCCCCCCCCTGCCCCCACTCCCTCCTGATCACCCCCCCACCCCTCAGATTCTCCCCAGACCCCCCCCCCCAGACCCCCCCCCATGTACTGTATGCATCTATCCCCCCTGATCACCTGTCAATCACCTGTCAATCACCTGTCAATCACCCGTCAATCACCCGTCAATCACCCCCTGTCACTGCCACCCATCAATCAGCCCCTAACCTGCCCCTTGCGGGCAATCTGATCACCCCCCCACACCAATAGATCGCCCGCAGATCCGACATCAGATCACCTCCCAAATCCATTGTTTACATCTATTCTCTCCTCTAAACACCCACTACCGTATTTTTCAGACTATAAGACGCTCCAGACTATAAGACGCACCCAGGTTTAGAGGACAAGAATCGGGGAAAAAAAATATATATACTAAACCTGATGCGAATATAGGTCGGGGCATCTTGTAGACCTTTTCCCCCAACTGCACTACACTAACCCCTGCTGTCCACCCCCAACTACATTACACTTCACTGCTTACTACACTACACTAATCCCTGCTGCACCCCCCTTACCCCAGCTAGGTTACACTTCCCTACACTACACAACACTAATCCCAGCTGCTCCTCCTTCCTTCCAGCTATGTTACACTACAACAGCAGGGAACTAACAGTGGGAGCTAAACTAAAGGACACTACAGTCACCCAGCATGCTCCATCCTGGGAGTGGGAACAGCTACAATGATCCCAGGTGATGCCCGATACCTCCCTCCCTCAGATGCACAGCGGTGGCAGCATGTTAATGTCACCCAGCATGCTCCATTGCAGGAGCGGTGACAGCTGCAGTGTGCAATGCCTTATATCCCTCTCTCTCTCTGCAGTGGCTCCAGCTGATTGGCACCCTGCTCCTTTGCGAGTGCAGTGACTGCAGCAATGTCCCCGGTGATCCACCGATCCCTCCCTCCCGTGCGCGTCAGCTGCATCGTTTTGTCACTTACCCTGCTCCATCGTGGGTAAAGTGACTGCAGCAATGTCCCCGATGATCCACCGATCCCTCCCTCCCAAGCACAGCGGCTGCAGCGTTGTCCCCGATGATCCTCCGATCCCTGTATGCGCGGCTGCTTTAGATTTTGTCACGCACCCTGCTCCATCGCACGGGTGCACTGACAGCGGTAATGTCCCGGGTTCCTTTGATCACTCCCTCCTGTGCGCGGCGGCTGCAGCCCGTTATTACTCAGTCTGGCGTGTCCCGGGAGCCGGCTCTTTTATCCACACTTTGGCAGGCATTTTACTACACTGTAGCAAAGGGGCTTTGTTTGATGAGGTCATCACGCAAGGGACCCTTAAAGCTACAATGTAGTAAAATGCCTGCCGAAGTGTGGATAAAAGAGCCGGCTCCCGGGACACGCCAGACTGAGTAATAACGGGCTGCAGCCGCCGCGCACAGGAGGGAGAGATCAAAGGAACCCGGGACCTTACCGCTGTCACTGCACCCGTGCGATGGAGCAGGGTGCGTGACAAAATCTAAAGCAGCCGCGCATACAGGGATCGGAGGATCATCGGGGACAACGCTGCAGCCGCTGTGCTTGGGAGGGAGGGATCGGTGGATCATCGGGGACATTGCTGCAGTCACTTTACCCACGATGGAGCAGGGTAAGTGACAAAACGATGCAGCTGACGGGCACGGTAGGGAGAGATCGGAGGAACCAGGGACATTGCCGCTGTCACTGCACCCGACATGGAGCAGGGTGCGTGACACATCAGGCTGCAGCCGCTGTGCACGGGGAGCGAGGAGGGGACCACTAGACTGCCAGGGATTCATTTTTGGGGAGGCTGTGAGGGCACATTCGGACCATTAGACGCACCAACATTTTCCCCCTCTTTTGGGGAGTCAAAAAGTGCGTCTTATGGTCCGAAAAATACGATAATTACCCATCAATCACCCATCAATCACCCCCTATCACAACCTGTCACTTTTACCTATCAGATCAGACCCTAATCTGCCCCTTGCGGGCACCCAATCACCCGCCCACACGCTCAGATTGCCCTCTGACCCCCCCTTATCAATTCACCAGTGCATTAATTACATCTGTTCTTCCCTGTAAAAATCCACTGATCACCTGTCAATCACCTGCCAATCACCTATCACCCATCAATCACCCCCTGTCACCCCCCGTCACTGCCACCCATCAATCAGCCCCTAACCTGCCCCTTGCGGGCAATCTGATCACCCACCCACACCATTAGATCGCCCGCAAACCCGCCGTCAGATTACCTCCCAAATGTATTGTTTACATCTGTTATCTTCTCTAAACACCCACTAATTACCCATCAATCACCCCCTATCACCAACCGTCACTGTTACCTATCAGATCAGACCCTAATCTGCCCCTTGCGGGCACCCAATCACCCGCCCACACGCTCAGATTGCCCTCAGACCCCCCCCCCCCCTTATCAATTCGCCAGTGCATTAATTACATCTGGCCTTCCCTGTAATAACCCACTGATCACCTGTCAATCACCTGCCAATCACCTATCACCCATCAATCACCCCCTGTCACTGCCACCCAACAATCAGCCCCTAACCTGCCCCTTGCGGGCAAACTGATCACCCACCCACACCAATAGATCGCCCGCAGATCCGACATCAGATCACCACCCAAGCGCAGTGTTTCCATCTATTCTCTCCTCTAAACACCCACTAATTACCCATCAATCACCCATCAATCACCCCCTATCACCACCTGTCACTGTTACCCATCAGATCAGACCCTAATCTGCCCCTTGCGGGCACCCAATCGCCCGCCTACATGCTCAGATTGCCCTCAGACCCCCCCTTATTAATTCGCCAGTGCAATATTTACATCTGTTCTCCCCTGTAATAACCCACTGATTACCTGTCAATCACCTATCAATCACCCATCAATCACCCCCTGTCACTGCCACCCATCAATCACCCCCTGTCACTGCCGCCCATCAATCACCCGCTGTCACTGCCACCCATCAATCAGCCCCTAACCTGCCCCTTGTGGGCAATCTGATCACCCACCCACACCAATAGATCGCCCGCAGATCCGACGTCCGATCACCTCCCAAGTGCAGTGTTTACATCTGTTCTCTACCCTAAACACCCACTAATTACCCATCAATCACCCCCTGTCACTGCTACCTATCAGATTAGACCCCTATCTGCCCCTAGGGCACTCAATCACCCGCCCACACCCTCAGAATGCCCTCAGACCCCAGCCCTGATCACCTCGCCAGTGCATTGCTTGCATCTATTCCCCCCTCTAATCACACCTTGAGACACCCATCAATCACCTCCTGTCACCCCCTAGCACACCTACCCATCAGATCAGGCCCCAATTTGCCCCGTGTGGGCTCCTGATCACTCGGCCAAATCCTCAGATCCCCCTCAGACCCCCTTCCGATCACCTCCCCAGTGCATTGATTGCATCTATTTTCCCCTCTAACCACCCCCTGAGACACCCATCAATCACCTCCTGTCACCCCCCTAGCACTCCTATCCATCAGATCAGGCCCAATACAACCTGTCATCTAAAAGGCCACCCTGCTTATGACCGGTTCCACAAAATCCGCCCCCTCATAGACCACCTGTCATCAAAATTTGCAGATGCTTATACCCCTGAACAGTCATTTTGAGACATTTGGTTTCCAGACTACTCACGGTTTTGGGCCTGTAAAATGCCAGGGCGGTATAGGAACCCCACAAGTGACCCCATTTTAGAAAAAAAGACACCCCAAGGTATTCTGTTAGGTGTATGACGAGTTCATAGAAGATTTTATTTTTTGTCAAAAGTTAGCGGAAATTGATTTTTATTGTTTTTTTTTCACAAAGTGTCATTTTTCACTAACTTGTGACAAAAAATAAAATCTTCTATGAACTCGCCATACACCTAACGGAATACCTTGGGGTGTCTTCTTTCTAAAATGGGGTCACTTGTGGGGTTCCTATACTGCCCTTGCATTTTAGGGGCCCTAAACCGCGAGGAGTAGTCTAGAAAACAAATGCCTCAAAATGACCTGTGAATAGGACGTTGGGCCCCTTAGCGCACCTAGGCTGCAAAAAAGTGTCACACATGTGGTACCGCCGTACTCAGGAAAAGTAGTATAATGTGTTTTGGGGTGTATTTTTACACATACCCATGCTGGGTGGGAGAAATTTCTATGTAAATGGACAATTGTGTGTAAAAAAAATCAAACAATTGTCATTTACAGAGATATTTCTCCCACTTAGCATGGGTATGTGTAAAAATACACCCCAAAACGCATTATACTACTTCTCCTGAGTACGGCGGTACCACATGTGTGGCACTTTTTTTACACCCTAAGTATGCTAAGGGGCCCAAAGTCCAATGAGTACCTTTAGGATTTTGCAGGTCATTTTGCGACATTTGGTTTCAAGACTACTCCTCACGGTTTAGGGCCCCTAAAATGCCAGGGCAGTATAGGAACCCCACAAATGACCCCATTCTAGAAAGAAGACACCCAAAGGTATTCCGTACGGAGTATGGTGAGTTCATAGAAGATTTTATTTTTTGTCACAAGTTAGCGGAAAATGACACTTTGTGAAAAAAAACAATTAAAATCAATTTCCGCTAACTTGTGACAAAAAAATAAAAACTTCTATGAACTCACCATACTCCTAACGGAATACCTTGGGGTGTCTTCTTTCTAAAATGGGGTCATTAGTGGGGTTCCTATACTGCACTGGCATTTTAGGGGCCCTAAACCGTGAGGAGTAGTCTTGAAACAAAAATGACCTGTGAAATCCTAAAGGTACTCATTGGACTTTGGGCCCCTTAGTGCAGTTAGGGTGCAAAAAAGTGCCACACATGTGGTATCGCCGTACTCGGGAGAAGTAGTATAATGTGTTTTGGGGTGTATTTTTACACATACCCATGCTGGGTGGGAGAAATACTTCTGTAAATGACAATCTTTTGATTTTTTTACACACAATTGTCCATTTACAGAGGTATTTCTCCCCCCCAGCATGGGTATGTGTAAAAATACACCCCAAAACACATTGTACTGCTTCTCCCGAGTATGGCGATACCACATGTGTGGCACTTTTTTGCACCCTAACTGCGCTAAAGGGCCCAAAGTCCAATGAGTACCTTTAGAATTTCACAGGTCATTTTGAGAAATTTCGTTTCAAGACTACTCCTCACGGTTTAGGGCCCCTAAAATGCCAGGGCAGTATAGGAACCCCACAAATGACCCCATTTTAAAAAGAAGACACCCCAAGGTATTCCGTTAGTAGTATGGCGAGTTCATAGAAGATTTTATTTTTTGTCACAAGTTAGCGGAAATTGATTTTAATTGTGTTTTTTCACAAAGTGTCATTTTCCGCTAACTTTTGACAAAAAATAAAATCTTCTATGAACTCACCATACTCCTAACGGAATACCTTGGGGTGTCTTCTTTCTAAAATGGGGTCATTTGTGGGGTTCCTATACTGCCCTGGCATTTTAGGGGCCCTAAACCGTGAGGAGTAGTCTTGAAACGAAATTTCTCAAAATGACCTGTGAAATCCTAAAGGTACTCATTGGACTTTGGGCCCTTTAGCGCAGTAAGGGTGCAAAAAAGTGCCACACATGTGGTATCGCCGTACTCAGGAGAAGTAGTATAATGTGTTTTGTGGTGTATTTTTACACATACCCATGCTGAGTGGGAGAAAGATCTCTGTAAATGGACAATTGTGTGTAAAAAAAATTAACAAATTGTCATTTACAGAGATATTTCTCCCACCCAGCATGGGTATGTGTAAAAATACACCCCAAAACACATTATACTACTTCTCCTGAGTACGGCAATACCACATGTGTGGCACTTTTTTGCAGCCTAACTGCGCTAAGGGGTCCAAAGTCCAATGAGCACCTTTAGGCTTTACAAGGGTGCTTACAATTTAGCACCCCCCAAAATGTCAGGACAGTAAACACACCCCACAAATGACCCCATTTTAGAAAGTAGACCCTTCAAGGTATTCAGAGAGGGGCATGGTGAGTCCGTGGCAGATTTCATTTTTTTTTTGTCGCAAGTTAGAAGAAATGGAAACTTTTTTTTTTTTTCTCACAAAGTGTCATTTTCCGCTTACTTGTGACAAAAAATAATATCTTCTATGAACTCACTATGCCTCTCAGTGAATACTTTGGGATGTGTTCTTTCCAAAATGGGGTAATTTGGGGGGTATTTATACTATCCTGGAATTCTAGCCCCTCATGAAACATGACAGGGGGTCAGAAAAGTCATAGCTGCTTGAAAATGAGAAAATTCACTTTTTGCACCATAGTTTGTAAACGCTATAACTTTTACCCAAACCAATAAATATACACTGAATGGGGTTTTTTTTAATCAAAAACATGTTTGTCCACATTTTTCGCGCTGCATGTATACAGAAATTTTACTTTATTTGAAAAATGTCAGCACAGAAAGTTAAAAAAATCATTTTTTTGCCAAAATTCATGTCTTTTTTGATGAATATAATAAAAAGTAAAAATCGCAGGAGCAATCAAATAGCACCAAAAGAAAGCTTTATTAGTGACAAGGTCCTTAAGGGGTAGAAAGCCCTAGGTCCTCAAGTGGTTAATCTCTAGTTATCTGGCCTGCAGTCAATGCCATGTATCTCCTTTTCTTATTTCTCTCTGCTTTAAACACGATAGAGGAATGATAGCTGAGTGAGTTGTGTGCCCCCCTCCTACACTGCGCCCTGTGGCTGGAGCCTCTCTCGCCTCTGCCTCAGCCCAGCCCTGGGGACACAAAAGGTAGGGACTAGAGATCAACTGCGGGTTTAGAGCACTTGTGAGGGGTGGTAGGCCAGATTAGAAAGGTGAGTTTTGAGGGCCTTCTTGAAGGCGTTGAAGAAGGGGGTTCTATGGATTTGGTTAGTTAAAGAGGAACTGTAACAAAACTAACCTAAATAATACAATTGCCTATTTATTTATTTACAATATTCATTTATAAAATATGTTGTCAGTGTTTGCCCATTGCAAAATCTTTTCTCACCCCGATTTATGTTCTGAAGTTTATCACAGGTGGCAACATCTTTAGTCCTGTCAGGAGCAGTTCTGAGGAATGTTTATTTAGTGAGAGTTCTGAAGCCAGTGCAAAATATACCTGGTCTCCCAGAATCTTCTGGTAGGAGGAGTCTGCATAGCTAAACAGCCTGTGCTAAACATCACTGGGAGGGCTGTGCTACATTCAGTATTAAGCAATATTTAGCTATAGGAAGTGTTTCTGATGCTAAATCCTTGAAAATTACCCCAAAAGTGGGTTTGAAGAATTTACTGAATTTTACTGTATGTCACTACGGTGCCTCTTTAAATTGGCATTCCCAAAAAAATGCTCAGGCCATGTGGTTTGAATTCTGATTTGGTGGAACCCTAATTTGTATTGGACCCCCTAGTTGCCAGGTATAGGGTAAGAAACCAGAATGGCGGCTTCTGATCCCTGGATTTTGAATAAATATCACATATTTTCATTGCTGTACTAATAAACAATACTAGTGATGTACGATGCAGCCCTTGTACGATACTGCTACATCCTAGAGGAGTGCTGTAATATATATATATATATATATATATATATATATATATATATATATATATATATATATATATATATATATATATATATATATATAGTAGTTCTCTCACCTGGAACTCAGCAAGTTAGCAGCATAAATGGTCTGCTTCCTAGATGGATATAACATCAAGGCCTGTATGGCACTCCATAGAGAGTTTGAAGACATTTTGGACTTTTTGTAATAGTTTATATTACAGGGTCAGATTTTTGGAAAGGGTATGAGGGTTCAATCTGGGGTAGCTGGACATGGATATGTGATTACATATGGCAGACAAATTGAAAATGGAAATGTGGGTGGAGGGGGTGGAAAGGAGGTGCTGTGTATGAATGTTACACATGGAAGAGGAGGCTGCACATGAAATTGGGAGGGGGGAGGCTGCTGTACATGAACGGAGGACCACGGTAATAGAGATGGCCTGAACAGTTCGTCAGCTGTTTGTGTTCGTGGCGGGTAGCAAACAGATAGGGTGGTCCGATCCGCCCCCTATACCTCATAGTTGGGCTAAACTTTGACCCCCTACATCAGCGCTGCACTCACCCACGGACCCCCCCCTCCCCCCTATAAAAACATATCAGTGCCAGCCATGTTCTCGGTCTGGTGCTACTGCTGCAGTGAGTGGAAGGGAGAGACATTGCTGCAGAGACAGGGACTGTTAGCTAGGCGCTTCTGTTTATTCCTGATTGCTGAAAGCACCCCAAATCAAAAGCCCTTTTGAGGGCTCATATTGTTCTATTTGTTGTTTTGTGTGTGTGTGTGTGTGTGTGTGTGTGTGTGTGTGTGTGTGTGTGTGTGTGTGTGACACTGGTCACACTGCATACAGGCCTCAGTCATTGGTGGGCTGTGTAATTTTACTATACTCTTCTATCTATTGCAAGCAAGCCAGTACACTGTCTATCATAAGCTGTGCTTAGTTTGCTACTGTATCTGTTATTGATATCTGTTTGTGTTGGTTACACTTACACTGCATACAGGCCACAGTGAGCTGTGGTTCTACTATACTCTTCCAGTGGCGTTCTGTCCATTGGGCGCACAGGGGCGCCACACACCGGGTGACAGGTGGGGATGGGGGTGTCAAAGAAGCCAGCCCAACCTATCACAGATTTTAAGCCAGCAGTACATGCTCCGCCTCCCTTCTATTGGCAGCCGGCTAAAACCCCTTTTGGCCCCGCCTCCGTCACCTCGGCTGTCAGTTCAGCCATCCTCCGGAAATCCACCTTCAGCGGGAAGCCGCTCAGGGCTGCACGTGGGACGCACATGGGATGTCTGCCATGATCCCCACCACGGCTGCTGCCGCTGCCGCCTCCGCGTCACCGCAGCACCCTGGGACTATCACCAGACGCCAAATGCTTCCAAGGGAAGACTTGCTCTGCACCTCCTTCCAGGCTCACGGGGAACCCAGAGGCGGGCCCATCCATGCTGCAGCTCCTCCACCGCTGCAGCCATGACAACTAGATGCCGCCTGCCTGCCGCTTCCCTGTGGCTGCTCATCTCCCGACAAGCTGGGCCAGGTACACCTTTGGTGAACATTTACAATGTGACACTTCCGCTGGACAGTACACCTCTGTCTCTCCCTCCTGTCTGTCTCCCCCTCCCTCCAACCCCCCCCCCCCTCCCTCCTGTCTGTCTCTCCCTCCCTCCTGTCTGTCTCTCCCTCCCTCCCTCCTGTCTGTCTCTCCCTCCCTCCCTCCTGTCTGTCTCTCCCTCCCTCCTGTCTGTCTCTCCCTCCCTCCTGTGTCTCCCTCCCTCCCGTCTCCTCCTCCCTCCTGTCTGTCTCTCCCTCCCTCCCTCCTGTCTGCCTCTCCCTCCCTCCTGTCTGTCTCGCCTTCTCTCCTGCCCTCCCTCCTGTCTGTCTCTCCTCTGTCTCTCCCTCCCTCCTGTCTGTCTCTCCCTCCCTCCTGTCTATCTCGCCCTCTCTCCTGCCCTCCCTCCTGTCTGTCTCTCCTCTGTCTCTCCCTCCCTCCTGTATGTCTCCCTCCCTCCTGTATGTCTCCCTCCCTCCTGTCTGTCTCTGTCTCCCTCCCTCCTGTCTGTCTCTGTCTCCCTCCCTCCTGTCTGTCTCTGTCTCCCTCCCTCCTGTCTGTCTCTGTCTCCATCCCTCCTGTCTGTCTCTCTCTCCCTCCCTCCTGTCTGTCTCTCCTTCCCTCCTGTCTGTCTCTCCCTCCCTCCATCCAGTCTGTCTCTCCCTCCATCCTGTCTGTCTCTCCCTCCCTCCTGTCTGTCTCTCCCTCCCTCCTGTCTGTCTCTCCCTCCCTCCTGTCTCTCTCCCTCCCTCCCTCCTGTCTTTCTCTCCCTCCCTCTCTCCTGTCTTTCTCTCCCTCCCTCTCTCCTGTCTGTCTCTCCCTCCCTCTCTCCTGTCTGTCTCTCCCTCCCTCTCTCCTGTCTGTCTCTCCCTCCCTCTCTCTTGTCTGTCCCTCCCTCCCTCTCTCCTGTCTGTCTCTCTCTCCCTCCTGTCTGTCTGTCTCTCCCTGCTGTCTCTCTCTCTCTCTCTCTCTCTCTCTCTCTCTCCCTGCTGTCTCTCTCTCTCTCTCTCTCTCCCTATCCCTGCTGTCTGTCTCTCTCTACCTGTCTGTCTCTCCCTCCCTCCTGTCTGTCTCTCCCTCCCTCCTGTCTGTCTCTCCCTCCCTCCTGTCTGTCTCTCCCTCCCTCTCTCCTGTCTGTCTCTCCCTCCCGTCTCTCCCTCCCTCCTGTCTGTCTCTCCCTCCCTCCCTCCTGTCTGTCTCTCCCTCCCTCCTGTCTGTCTCGCCCTCTCTATTGCCCTCCCTCCTGTCTGTCTCTCCTCTGTCTCTCCCTCTCTCCTGTATGTCTCCCTCCCTCCTGTATGTCTCCCTCCCTCCTGTCTGTCTCTGTCTCCCTCCCTCCTGTCTGTCTCTGTCTCCCTCCCTCCTGTCTGTCTCTGTCTCCCTCCCTCCTGTCTGTCTCTCCCTCCCTCCATCCTGTCTGTCTCTCCCTCCCTCCTGTCTCTCTCCCTCCCTCCCTCCTGTCTTTCTCTCCCTCCCTCCCTCCTGTCTGTCTCTCCCTCCCTCTCTCCTGTCTGTCTCTCCCTCCCTCTCTCCTGTCTTTCTCTCTCTCCCTCCTGTCTGTCTGTCTCTCCCTGCTGTATCTCTCTCTCTCTTTATCCCTGCTGTCTGTCTGTCTCTCCCTCTATCCTGTCTGTCTGTCTCTCCCTCCCTCCCTCCTGTCTGTCTGTCTCTCCCTCCCTCTCTCCTGTCTGTCTCTCCCTCCCTCTCTCCTGTCTGTCTGTCTCTCCCTCCCTCCCTCCTGTCTGTCTGTCTCTCCCTCCCTCCCTCCTGTCTGTCTGTCTCTCCCTCCCTCCTGTCTGTCTCTCCCTCCCTCTCTCCTGTCTTTCTCTCCCTCCCTCCCTCTCTCCTGTCTGTCTCTCCCTCCCCCCAACCTGTCTGTCTCTCCCTCCCTCTCTCCTGTCTGTCTCTCCCTCCCTCTCTCCTGTCTGTCTCTCCCTCCCTCTCTCCTGTCTGTCCAAATCCAAATCCAAATCCAAAAAAGCTTTATTGGCAGGACCAAATACATTTAGCATTGCCAAAGCAAAATAGAACATTAATGTGGGGGGGGGGGGGGATTGTGGGAATAAGGGAAGGACATGGGTATACAGTCCATAGGAGGATGTACGGGATGGTATGGGGGGGATGGGGTATATAGTCCATAGGGGAGGGGGGTATAGGCATACAGTCCATAGGGGAGGGGAGTATGGGGTTATACAGTCCATGTGTTATCATGTTCCTCTCAGTTGGTGGCAGGCCGTGACATATCGGGCAGCTATTTGCACAGTTTCTTCCTCTTCCCCCAGTATGATGTAGAGTTTCCTCTTCTCATCTGTGGAGGTGAAATCTGCAATGTGGGCGGAGAGTCTTTGGAAATGGGCGGTCCTCAACGGTGTATATTTGCTGCAGTGTAGCAGGAAGTGGGCCTCATCCTCCAGGACCCCCTGGTCACATTGCCTGCACAGTCTCTCCTCCCGGGGCTTCCATGTCTGTCTGTGTCGTCCTGTCTCTATCTCCAGGTTGTGGGCACTCAGACGGTACAGGCTCAAGGCCTGTCTATCTTTGTGGTGGTGTAGCCTCTCCAGATATGGGGCCATTGTGTACTCCCTCTGTAGTGATTGGTAGATAGTGAGTTTCTGGGAGTTCTTTATGTCACTTCTCCATTCCTCTATGTATCGGTCCTTGCAGCTTTCTATCATTCCTTTTATTTGGGCTTTTGTCAGCCTGTGTTGGTGGTCTTGGCTGGGCTGGCTCTTGACGTTTTGTTTCAGAGAGCGTGGTATGGCCTCCCCACCCTGGCTCAGTGAGGCTTTATGGTGGTAAGTGCTGGGGTTGCTGCTCTGTATATGCGCCCAATATGAGAGCGCCCTCTGCTGGATAGTCAGCCATAGTGGGAATCTGCCTAGCTCTGCCCGGCAAGCTGAGTTCGAAGTGCTGCGATGGACTTGGAGAAGATACTTGCAGAACTCTAGATGGAAGATTTCTGTTGGGCTGGAGTCCCATTTTGATTGGTCAGGGTAGGTGACCGGGCCCCATACCTCACTGCTATAGAGCAGGATTGGGGTGATGATGCTGTTGAATATCTTTACCCAGACTCTCACCGGTGGTTTTAGGTGGTAAAGTTGCCTTCTGATGGCATAAAACGTTCTGCAGGCTTTTTCCTTCAGGGCCTCTACTGCTGGTTTAAAGCTCCCAGTTTGGTTAATTTCCAGCCCCAGGTAGGTGTAACTGTTTGTGGTCTCCAGTGGGCAGCCATTTAATATAAATGAGGAGGTGGGCATTTTTAGATTTTTTCTCTGGAACACCATCACTTTTGTCTTCTTTGGGTTGATGGGCAGTGCCCATGTGGTGCAGAAACTCTCCAGTACTGCCAGGCTGTCCTGTAGGCCCCTTTCTGTTGGGGAGAGCAGCAGGAGATCATCTGCATACAGCAGGAACTTCACCTCGTGGTCATGCAGGAGGAGGCCTGGTGCTGGGGAGGATTCCAGGGCTACAGCCAGTTGGTTAATAAATATGTTAAAGAGCGTTGGGCTCAAACTGCAGCCCTGCCTGACTCCTCGACCCTGCTTGAAGAACGCGCTTCTCTTCCCGTCCACTTTCACACTGCATTGGTTCCCAGTATATGAACTCTTGATGACATCATAGATTCTACCTCCTATTCCGCTCTCTAGGAGTTTTAGGAAAAGGCCTGGGTGCCACACCGAGTCAAACGCCTTCTTAAAATCCACAAAGCAAGCGTGTATTTTGCCACGTGAGCTGTGGACATGAGTCTTGATAAGGCTGTGCAGTGTGTAGATGTGGTCGGTTGTGCGGTGGTTTGGCATGAACCCAGCTTGGCTTTTGCTGAGTACGTCCTGCTGTGTGAGGAAGGAGAGGATCCTTTTATTGATGATGCTGTTAAACAGTTTCCCCAGTGTACTGCTGACACAGATTCCTCTGTAGTTTGCTGGATCATATCTGTCCCCATTCTTGTAGATGGGTGTTATGAGGCCTTCACTCCAGGCCTGAGGAAAGGAGCCCGCACTCAGGATAAGGTTGAAAAGTCTTGCGAGTGCCTCATGTATGTCCGGGGGGCTGTATTTGATCATCTCTGGCAGGATGCCATCGGTACCGCTAGCCTTCTTACATTTTATCAGCTTTGTTCTTTCTCTTATTTCCTCCATCGTGATTGGTGTATCCAGGGGTTTTTGAAAGTCCTTGATTGTCTCCTCCATGTCCTTCAGCTTTGCGGCTATTTGTTTCTGTTCCGGGGTTTGGGCATTTTCTGGGATGTCTTTGTAGAGGTCCCTGAAGTAGTGGAGCCAGATGTGGCCATTTTGGATGTGTAGAGGGCTTTTCTTGGGCTTTGTCCCAATGTGGTTCCAGGTCTCCCAGAATGAGTTGTCTTGGAGGGAGTCCTCCAGCTGTTGGAGTTTGTGGGAGATGTGGCTCTGTTTTTTCCGCCTGAGGGTGTCTTTGTATTGTCTCTGTAGGTGGTCATGGGCTTCCCTTAGGTCCTGGTTGTTGGGGTCTCTGTGCTTTTGGTTAGAGGCTGCCCTTAGAGAATTACGTAGAGCCTTGCACTCACTGTCAAACCATTTTTGGGACTGTTTATTTGTGGATCTCTTAAAGTTGGTCTGCTTGAGGCCGGCGAGTACTGCCATGTTATATAAGATGTTGCTGAAGTCCTTCACTGCATGGTTGACACCTTGTTTGTTCAGTTCATATAGGTTGGTATGAAAGTTTGTCAGCAGTTCTTGGATTTTGGCAGTGTTGGTCATGTTGGTGAATTTGATGGCAGACTCTTTGGGCCATTTGAAGGATGGTGGCAGCTTGTAGAGACCGTTCTGGTGAGGTTGCTGTGTGGTTGGTTTATCGGTGGATTTCAGGTACAGCAGGATTTGGTTGTGGTCTGACAGGTGTGTTTCAGGGGTGACTATGAGGGCATTGATGTTTATGGGGTCTGTGTCTGTGACAGCATAATCTACCACACTGCTGCCTACATGTGAGTTCATAGTAAATCTCCCAAGAGAGTCACCCCTGGTTCGCCCATTCATTATGTATAGGCCGAGGCTCCGGCACAGGTTCAACAGGGATTTCCCACTTTTGTTTACTGTCTTGTCATAGCTGTTTCTTGCTGTCTGCATTGGTTCCTGGTAGTAGCTCTCTCCTCCAAGTATGTATGTGTTTCCCTCAGAGGTCAGATAGTCCTTCTCTGTGCCTGTTCTAGCGTTGAGGTCTCCATAGATGAGCACTCTGCCCTGAGACTGGAAGTGGCTGGCTTCTCTTTGTAGGACCTCATAGATGTCAGGTTTGTAGTAAGGGGACTCTGTTGGGGGGATGTATGCTGCACACAGGTACATGTCAGACTGAGAGGTGAGGATGGAGCTGTTTATTTTGATCCAGATGTGGCTGTCTCCTCGTTTGATTGCTTTGATGTGCTCTGTGAGCTCCTCCTTATACCAGATTAGTATGCCTCCTGAACGGTGGCCCTGTTTAATGTTCCTGTTTTTCTGGGCAGATATGGAGAATTCCCGGTACCCCATGGGTACGAAAGATTCATCCTCTGCCCGGGTCCATGTCTCCAGGAGGATTTGGATATCAATGTTTTCAAGTCTCTTTTTAAAGTCTGGATCATTTGTTTTGGATCCAAAAGCTGAGGCGTTCAGCCCTTGGATGTTCCAGCTACTGATGATAAGGGATGTCATTTTGAGTCGGTTTACCTTGTAATGAGCAGAAATTTTCATAGGACTCAGTATTTTCAGGGGGAGGGTGGACACTGTTGTGGGTGTCACCTCAATCTGCTTTGTATATTGATAAGCAAAGTTCTGATTTCCGCCATGATGCTACCCTCTGTCGCTTTGTGTTGCCATTGTGGGGCAGGCGGTTTCCTACATGTTTTCCATGCTTGTGGGCTCTCTCTCTGGTGTTGGGACATTGTGGTTTGCTGTCTGATTGTTGAGTTGGGGCTTTCTTGGAGTCTCTGGGGTCTACTTAGCACCATGTCCTTTAGTTCCTTTGCTAGGCGGCTGACTCCTTGTTTGTCAAGGTGCTTGTTGTTGTACAGATGGTCGGTTGTGATTGTGGTGTGCTGTGCCAGTTGTATGTCTGGTGAGGATCTGAGACTGGAGGCCAGCTCTGCATTGATCTGTGTAATTGTCTGGTGAGGAATGTCTCTTCTTGGGAGCAGGGAAGAGAGGATAATCTTTGTGCTGGGGAATTTCTGCTGTGCCCTTTTAACCAGTTGTGACAGTTTGTATGTGATGGTTTCTTGGTCTGTGGTGTTTTCTTGTATAATGTCATTGGTGCCGGTGTGCAGGATGAGATGTTTTGGGTCGGTGAAATAAGGCTCATTAATGACCTGTGTTACTTGTTCAATAGTTGAAGTGATGATTTTGATGGCATGCATCCCTGGAAAGAGTCTTCTTATGTCCAGGTATTTTCCATTAGAGTCTATAACCAGCACAATGTCAGGACTGCGATGTTTATAGGAGCGATTTGCTTGGTGTTTAGGCTTGGGCTGTGGGTTGTTGGATGAGGCTGTGTTGGCAGTATTTGGAGAGGGGGCTGGATGGCTGTGATTGTCACTAGTCTCTTGGGTGATTATTGTATCCTGTGTGATGTGCGGAGCACTGTCTTTGGTCGGCATAGGTTTTGTGGGGGCCTTTGTGCTTTTTGTTGTCTCCTCTAACTTTTGTGGCTGTTTTAATATTTTTAATTTCCTGATCTCCTCTTTAAGTTGTGAGTTTTCCTCCTGTAGTTTTTGTAGGGAAATGTTGATATCATGCAAGGCTGCAGTGTGCTCAGCTTTCATCCTGGCTATTTCTTCTCTCAGTTGATCATTTGCATTTTTCACACCTTGGCTGCTTTTCCTTTCTTCCCTGAAAAGGGTGAAGTCCCTTTCTAATTGGGACAGACTTTCTCTGAGAGTCTCCAGGGAGGGGTGTGAGAAGCCTGGTGTCTGGTCTCTGGAGAGGGGCTGTTGTTTTGGAGATTGGTCTTCAGCCTTCTCTCTAGGAGCAGTCCTTGCAGATGATTTACGCCCATTGTTTGTGTTGACAGAGTTTGTCTGGTTTTCTTTAAAGTTAATTGCAAGTCTTTCAATATCAGGATAACTCTTTTCGAAAATATTTAAGTAACGTTCTGCCCCCTGGATCAAGACACTGCCATTGTGGTATACAGTTACTGTAAGTGTAGTAACCTCTGGGTCCTCCTTGTCTTTTATTCTGATTTGTCTCCCATTCGTGATGCCATTTTTTTTAATGCTTTTTTCAAATTTTTCACAGATGGCAGTATGCCAAGCTTGGGTGTCATGTGTAAAAAATATCAGGTTTGTTCTTACTCTAGGGTTAGAGGAATAGTCAGCAAACAGGGTCTCTGGCATGCTTTTAGTTAGCTTCAGTCTTTCTTCTTTCTTTGCATCATTGCTTTTATTGCCAGGAGAGTAAACAATCTCCCGAGTGCCAGACCTCCTGCTGCTAGATGTGCTGGGCTTATCTGCATCCTGGCTTGCCTTTTGATCTGCTGGCTCTAATATGGTTTCCATTGTGAATCCCTTGATAAACTTTTTCCTATTTCTATAAGTAATATTCAGCAGAAATGCCCTTACCTTGTTTTCTGCAGGTTTGGTCAGTTCTGGGGTTACTCTCTGCTGGTGTTAGGATCTGTTGGTTGGCTGGAGCTGGCTGCTGCTGCTTGTTGCTTTTCCTCTGAGTGACACAGCTTGTTCATCCTTTTATAGGTGGTTATCTTCTCCATTCAGAGCATTTGCTTTTTAATCTTTAGTCTTTTTATTCTTTAGACTTCCATAGGCTCCTCTGGTTTCCATGTTATGTCTTGGTCTTGGCTGTGTCTTGGTTGTGTCCTTTGTGTCCATTCAGTTGCCCATTACAAGGTAAAATTGGTAAAGTTTCAGGAGCTCATGTTCAGTGCTGCCATTGTCTCTGGCTGCTTTCTCTCTCCCTCCCTCTCTCCTGTCTGTCTCTCCCCCCCTCTCTCCTGTCTGTCTCTCCCCCCCCTCTCTCCTGTCTGTCTCTCCCTCCCTCTCTCCTGTCTGTCTCTCTCTCCCTCCTGTCTGTCTCTCCCTGCTGTCTCTCTCTCTCTCTCTGCTGTCTCTCTCTCTATCCCTGCTGTCTGTCTCTCTCTCCCTGTCTGTCTCTCCCTCCCTCCTGTCTGTCTGTCTCTCCCTCCCTCTCTCCTGTCTGTCTCTCCCTCCCTCTCTCCTGTCTGTCTCTCCCTCCCTCTCTCCTGTCTGTCTCTCCCTCTCTCCTGTCTGTCTCTCCCTCCCTCCTGTTTGTCTCTCCCTCCCTCTCTCCTGTCTCTCTCTCCCTCCTGTCTGTCTGTCTCTCCCTGCTGTCTCTCTCCCTGCTGTCTCTCTCTCTCTCTCTATCCCTGCTGTCTGTCTCTCTCTCCCTGTCTGTCTCTCCCTCCCTCCTGTCTGTCTCTCCCTCCCTCTCTCCTGTCTGTCTCTCCCTCCCTCTCTCCTGTCTGTCTCTCCCTCTCTCCTGTCTGTCTCTCCCTCCCTTTCTCCTGTCTGTCTCTCCCTCCCTCCTGTCTGTCTCTCCCTCCCTCTCTCCTGTCTGTCTCTCCCTCCCTCTCTCCTGTCTGTCTCTCCCTCTCTCCTGTCTGTCTCTCCCTCCCTCTCTCCTGTCTGTCTCTCCCTCCCTCCTGTCTGTCTCTCCCTCCCTCTCTACTGTCTGCCCCTCCCTCTCTCCTGTCTGTCCCTCCCTCTCTCCTGTCTGTCCCTCCCTCTCTCCTGTCTGTCTCTCCCTCTCTCCTGTCTGTCTCTCCCTCTCTCCTGTCTGTCTCTCTCTCCCTCCTGTCTGTCTGTCTCTCCCTCCTGTCTGTCTCTTCCTCCCTCCTGTCTGACTCTTCCTCCCTCCTGTCTGTCTCTTCCTCCTTCCTCTCTGTCTCTTTCTCCCTCCTGTCTGTCTCGCCCTCCCTCCTGTCTGTCTCGACCCTCCCTCCTGTCTGTCTCGCCCTCCCTCCTGTCTGTCTCTCCTCTGTCTCTCCCTCCCTCCTGTCTGTCTCTCCCTCCCTGCTGTCTGTCTTTCCCTCTCTCCTGTCTGTCTCTCACTCCATCTCTCCTGTCTGTCTCTCCCTCCCTCTCTCCTGTCTCTCCCTCCCTCCTTCCCTCCTGTCTCTCTCTCCCTGCTGTCTGTCTCTCTCTCCCTGCTGTCTGTCTCTCTCTCCCTGCTCTCTCTCTCTCTCTCCCTGTTGTCTCTCTCTCTCTCTCTCCCTGCTCTATCTCCCTCCCTCCTGTCTGTCTCTGTCTCCCTCCCTCCTGTCTGTCTCTGTCTCCCTCCCTCCTGTCTGTCTCTGTCTCCCTCCCTCCTGTCTGTCTCTGTCTCCCTCCCTCCTGTCTGTCTCTCCCTCCCTCCATCCTGTCTGTCTCTCCCTCCCTCCTGTCTCTCTCCCTCCCTCCCTCCTGTCTGTCTCTCCCTCCCTCCCTCCTGTCTGTCTCTCCCTCCCTCTCTCCTGTCTGTCTCTCCCTCCCTCTCTCCTGTCTGTCTCTCTCTCCCTCCTGTCTGTCTGTCTCTCCCTGCTGTCTCTCTCTCTCTCTCTCTCTCTCCCTGCTGTCTCTCTCTCTCTCTCTCTATCCCTGCTGTCTGTCTGTCTCTCCCTCCCTCCTGTCTGTCTGTCTCTCCCTCCCTCCCTCCTGTCTGTCTGTCTCTCCCTCCCTCTCTCCTGTCTCTCCCTCCCTCTCTCCTGTCTGTCTGTCTCTCCCTCCCTCCCTCCTGTCTGTCTGTCTCTCCCTCCCTCCCTCCTGTCTGTCTGTCTCTCCCTCCCTCCTGTCTGTCTCTCCCTCCCTCTCTCCTGTCTTTCTCTCCCTCCTTCTCTCCTGTCTGTCTCTCCCTCCCTCCTGTCTGTCTCGCCCTCCCTCCTGTCTGTCTCGCCCTCCCTCCTGTCTGTCTCTCCTCTGTCTCTCCCTCCCTCCTGTCTGTCTCTCCCTCCCTGCTGTCTGTCTTTCCCTCTCTCCTGTCTGTCTCTCCCTCCATCTCTCCTGTCTGTCTCTCCCTCCCTCTCTCCTGTCTCTCCCTCCCTCCTTCCCTCCTGTCTCTCTCTCCCTGCTGTCTGTCTCTCTCTCCCTGCTGTCTGTCTCTCTCTCCCTGCTCTCTCTCTCTCTCTCCCTGTTGTCTCTCTCTCTCTCTCTCTCTCCCTGCTCTATCTCCCTCCCTCCTGTCTGTCTCTGTCTCCCTCCCTCCTGTCTGTCTCTGTCTCCCTCCCTCCTGTCTGTCTCTGTCTCCCTCCCTCCTGTCTGTCTCTGTCTCCCTCCCTCCTGTCTGTCTCTCCCTCCCTCCATCCTGTCTGTCTCTCCCTCCCTCCTGTCTCTCTCCCTCCCTCCCTCCTGTCTGTCTCTCCCTCCCTCCCTCCTGTCTGTCTCTCCCTCCCTCTCTCCTGTCTGTCTCTCCCTCCCTCTCTCCTGTCTGTCTCTCTCTCCCTCCTGTCTGTCTGTCTCTCCCTGCTGTCTCTCTCTCTCTCTCTCTCTCCCTGCTGTCTCTCTCTCTCTCTCTCTCTATCCCTGCTGTCTGTCTGTCTCTCCCTCCCTCCTGTCTGTCTGTCTCTCCCTCCCTCCCTCCTGTCTGTCTGTCTCTCCCTCCCTCTCTCCTGTCTCTCCCTCCCTCTCTCCTGTCTGTCTGTCTCTCCCTCCCTCCCTCCTGTCTGTCTGTCTCTCCCTCCCTCCCTCCTGTCTGTCTGTCTCTCCCTCCCTCCTGTCTGTCTCTCCCTCCCTCTCTCCTGTCTTTCTCTCCCTCCTTCTCTCCTGTCTGTCTCTCCCTCCCTCTCTCCTGTCTGTCTCTCCCTCCCTCTCTCCTGTCTGTCTCTCCCTCCCTCTCTCCTGTCTGTCTCTCCCTCCCTCTCTCCTGTCTGTCTCTCCCTCCCTCTCTCCTGTCTGTCTCTCCCCCCTCTCTCCTGTCTGTCTCTCCCCCCTCCCTCCTGTCTGTCTCGCCCTCCCTCCTGTCTGTCTCGCCCTCCCTCCTGTCTGTCTCGCCCTCCCTCCTGTCTGTCTCTCCTCTGTCTCTCCCTCCCTCCTGTCTGTCTCTCCCTCCCTGCTGTCTGTCTTTCCCTCTCTCCTGTCTGTCTCTCCCTCCATCTCTCCTGTCTGTCTCTCCCTCCCTCTCTCCTGTCTCTCCCTCCCTCCTTCCCTCCTGTCTCTCTCTCCCTGCTGTCTGTCTCTCTCTCCCTGCTGTCTGTCTCTCTCTCCCTGCTCTCTCTCTCTCTCTCCCTGTTGTCTCTCTCTCTCTCTCTCTCCCTGCTCTATCTCCCTCCCTCCTGTCTGTCTCTGTCTCCCTCCCTCCTGTCTGTCTCTGTCTCCCTCCCTCCTGTCTGTCTCTGTCTCCCTCCCTCCTGTCTGTCTCTCCCTCCCTCCATCCTGTCTGTCTCTCCCTCCCTCCTGTCTCTCTCCCTCCCTCCCTCCTGTCTGTCTCTCCCTCCCTCCCTCCTGTCTGTCTCTCCCTCCCTCTCTCCTGTCTGTCTCTCCCTCCCTCTCTCCTGTCTGTCTCTCTCTCCCTCCTGTCTGTCTGTCTCTCCCTGCTGTCTCTCTCTCTCTCTCTCTCTCTCCCCCTGCTGTCTCTCTCTCTCTCTCTATCCCTGCTGTCTGTCTGTCTCTCCCTCCCTCCTGTCTGTCTGTCTCTCCCTCCCTCCTGTCTGTCTGTCTCTCCCTCCCGCTCTCCTGTCTCTCCCTCCCTCTCTCCTGTCTGTCTGTCTCTCCCTCCCTCCCTCCTGTCTGTCTGTCTCTCCCTCCCTCCCTCCTGTCTGTCTGTCTCTCCCTCCCTCCTGTCTGTCTCTCCCTCCCTCTCTCCTGTCTTTCTCTCCCTCCTTCTCTCCTGTCTGTCTCTCCCTCCCTCTCTCCTGTCTGTCTCTCCCTCCCTCTCTCCTGTCTGTCTCTCCCTCCCTCTCTCCTGTCTGTCTCTCCCTCCCTCTCTCCTGTCTGTCTCTCCCCCCTCTCTCCTGTCTGTCTCTCCCCCCTCTCTCCTGTCTGTCTCTCCCCCCCCTCTCTCCTGTCTGTCTCTCCCTCCCTCTCTCCTGTCTGTCTCTCTCTCCCTCCTGTCTGTCTGTCTCTCCCTGCTGTCTCTCTCTCTCTCTCTCTGCTGTCTCTCTCTCTATCCCTGCTGTCTGTCTCTCTCTCCCTGTCTGTCTCTCTCTCCCTCTCTCCTGTCTGTCTCTCCCTCCCTCTCTCCTGTCTGTCTCTCCCTCCCTCTCTCCTGTCTGTCTCTCCCTCCCTCTCTCCTGTCTGTCTCTCCCTCCCTCTCTCCTGTCTGTCTCTCCCTCTCTCCTGTCTGTCTCTCCCTCCCTCCTGTTTGTCTCTCCCTCCCTCTCTCCTGTCTCTCTCTCCCTCCAGTCTGTCTCTCTCTCCCTGCTGTCTCTCTCCCTGCTGTCTCTCTCTCTCTCTATCCCTGCTGTCTGTCTCTCTCTCCCTGTCTGTCTCTCCCTCCCTCCTGTCTGTCTCTCCCTCCCTCTCTCCTGTCTGTCTCTCCCTCCCTCCTGTCTGTCTCTCCCTCCCTCTCTCCTGTCTGTCTCTCCCTCCCTCTCTCCTGTCTGTCTCTCCCTCTCTCCTGTCTGTCTCTCCCTCCCTCTCTCCTGTCTGTCTCTCCCTCCCTCCTGGCTGTCTCTCCCTCCCTCTCTACTGTCTGCCCCTCCCTCTCTCCTGTCTGTCCCTCCCTCTCTCCTGTCTGTCCCTCCCTCTCTCCTGTCTGTCCCACCCTCTCTCCTGTCTGTCCCTCCCTCCATCTCTCCTGTCTGTCTCTCCCTCCCTCTCTCCTGTCTCTCCCTCCCTCCTTCCCTCCTGTCTCTCTCTCCCTGCTGTCTGTCTCTCTCTCCCTGCTGTCTGTCTCTCTCTCCCTGCTCTCTCTCTCTCTCTCCCTGTTGTCTCTCTCTCTCTCTCTCTCTCTCCCTGCTCTATCTCCCTCCCTCCTGTCTGTCTCTGTCTCCCTCCCTCCTGTCTGTCTCTGTCTCCCTCCCTCCTGTCTGTCTCTGTCTCCCTCCCTCCTGTCTGTCTCTGTCTCCCTCCCTCCTGTCTGTCTCTCCCTCCCTCCATCCTGTCTGTCTCTCCCTCCCTCCTGTCTCTCTCCCTCCCTCCCTCCTGTCTGTCTCTCCCTCCCTCCCTCCTGTCTGTCTCTCCCTCCCTCTCTCCTGTCTGTCTCTCCCTCCCTCTCTCCTGTCTGTCTCTCTCTCCCTCCTGTCTGTCTGTCTCTCCCTGCTGTCTCTCTCTCTCTCTCTCTCTCTCTCTCCCTGCTGTCTCTCTCTCTCTCTCTCTATCCCTGCTGTCTGTCTGTCTCTCCCTCCCTCCTGTCTGTCTGTCTCTCCCTCCCTCCCTCCTGTCTGTCTGTCTCTCCCTCCCTCTCTCCTGTCTCTCCCTCCCTCTCTCCTGTCTGTCTGTCTCTCCCTCCCTCCCTCCTGTCTGTCTCTCCCTCCCTCCCTCCTGTCTGTCTGTCTCTCCCTCCCTCCTGTCTGTCTCTCCCTCCCTCTCTCCTGTCTTTCTCTCCCTCCTTCTCTCCTGTCTGTCTCTTCCTCCCTCTCTCCTGTCTGTCTCTCCCTCCCTCTCTCCTGTCTGTCTCTCCCTCCCTCCCTCTCTCCTGTCTGTCTCTCCCTCCCTCTCTCCTGTCTGTCTCTCCCCCCTCTCTCCTGTCTGTCTCTCCCCCCTCCCTCCTGTCTGTCTCGCCCTCCCTCCTGTCTGTCTCGCCCTCCCTCCTGTCTGTCTCGCCCTCCCTCCTGTCTGTCTCTCCTCTGTCTCTCCCTCCCTCCTGTCTGTCTCTCCCTCCCTGCTGTCTGTCTTTCCCTCTCTCCTGTCTGTCTCTCCCTCCATCTCTCCTGTCTGTCTCTCCCTCCCTCTCTCCTGTCTCTCCCTCCCTCCTTCCCTCCTGTCTCTCTCTCCCTGCTGTCTGTCTCTCTCTCCCTGCTGTCTGTCTCTCTCTCCCTGCTCTCTCTCTCTCTCTCCCTGTTGTCTCTCTCTCTCTCTCTCTCTCCCTGCTCTATCTCCCTCCCTCCTGTCTGTCTCTGTCTCCCTCCCTCCTGTCTGTCTCTGTCTCCCTCCCTCCTGTCTGTCTCTGTCTCCCTCCCTCCTGTCTGTCTCTCCCTCCCTCCATCCTGTCTGTCTCTCCCTCCCTCCTGTCTCTCTCCCTCCCTCCCTCCTGTCTGTCTCTCCCTCCCTCCCTCCTGTCTGTCTCTCCCTCCCTCTCTCCTGTCTGTCTCTCCCTCCCTCTCTCCTGTCTGTCTCTCTCTCCCTCCTGTCTGTCTGTCTCTCCCTGCTGTCTCTCTCTCTCTCTCTCTCTCCCTGCTGTCTCTCTCTCTCTCTCTATCCCTGCTGTCTGTCTGTCTCTCCCTCCCTCCTGTCTGTCTGTCTCTCCCTCCCTCCCTCCTGTCTGTCTGTCTCTCCCTCCCTCTCTCCTGTCTCTCCCTCCCTCTCTCCTGTCTGTCTGTCTCTCCCTCCCTCCCTCCTGTCTGTCTGTCTCTCCCTCCCTCCCTCCTGTCTGTCTGTCTCTCCCTCCCTCCTGTCTGTCTCTCCCTCCCTCTCTCCTGTCTTTCTCTCCCTCCTTCTCTCCTGTCTGTCTCTCCCTCCCTCTCTCCTGTCTGTCTCTCCCTCCCTCTCTCCTGTCTGTCTCTCCCTCCCTCTCTCCTGTCTGTCTCTCCCTCCCTCTCTCCTGTCTGTCTCTCCCCCCTCTCTCCTGTCTGTCTCTCCCCCCTCTCTCCTGTCTGTCTCTCCCCCCCCCTCTCTCCTGTCTGTCTCTCCCTCCCTCTCTCCTGTCTGTCTCTCTCTCCCCCTCCTGTCTGTCTGTCTCTCCCTGCTGTCTCTCTCTCTCTCTCTCTGCTGTCTCTCTCTCTATCCCTGCTGTCTGTCTCTCTCTCCCTGTCTGTCTCTCCCTCCCTCTCTCCTGTCTGTCTCTCCCTCCCTCTCTCCTGTCTGTCTCTCCCTCCCTCTCTCCTGTCTGTCTCTCCCTCCCTCCTGTTTGTCTCTCCCTCCCTCTCTCCTGTCTCTCTCTCCCTCCAGTCTGTCTCTCTCTCCCTGCTGTCTCTCTCCCTGCTGTCTCTCTCTCTCTCTCTATCCCTGCTGTCTGTCTCTCTCTCCCTGTCTGTCTCTCCCTCCCTCCTGTCTGTCTCTCCCTCCCTCTCTCCTGTCTGTCTCTCCCTCCCTCCTGTCTGTCTCTCCCTCCCTCTCTCCTGTCTGTCTCTCCCTCCCTCTCTCCTGTCTGTCTCTCCCTCTCTCCTGTCTGTCTCTCCCTCCCTCTCTCCTGTCTGTCTCTCCCTCCCTCCTGTCTGTCTCTCCCTCCCTCTCTACTGTCTGCTTCTCCCTCTCTCCTGTCTGTCCCTCCCTCTCTCCTGTCTGTCCCTCCCTCTCTCCTGTCTGTCCCTCCCTCTCTCCTGTCTGTCCCTCCCTCTCTCCTGTCTGTCTCTCCCTCTCTCCTGTCTGTCTCTCCCTCTCTCCTGTCTGTCTCTCCCTCTCTCCTGTCTGTCTCTCTCTCCCTCCTGTCTGTCTGTCTCTCCCTCCTGTCTGTCTCTTCCTCCCTCCTGTCTGACTCTTCCTCCCTCCTGTCTGTCTCTTCCTCCTTCCTGTCTCTCTCTTCCGCCCTCCTGTCTGTCTCGCCCTCCCTCCTGTCTGTCTCGCCCTCCCTCCTGTCTGTCTCTCCTCTGTCTCTCCCTCCCTCCTGTCTGTCTCTCCCTCCCTGCTGTCTGTCTTTCCCTCTCTCCTGTCTGTCTCTCCCTCCATCTCTCCTGTCTGTCTCTCCCTCCCTCTCTCCTGTCTCTCCCTCCCTCCTTCCCTCCTGTCTCTCTCTCCCTGCTGTCTGTCTCTCTCTCCCTGCTGTCTGTCTCTCTCTCCCTGCTCTCTCTCTCTCTCTCCCTGTTGTCTCTCTCTCTCTCTCTCCCTGCTCTATCTCTCTCCCTGCTGTCTGTCTCTCTCCCCCTCCTGTCTGTCTCTGCTCTGTCCCTCCCTCCTGTCTCTCTGCTCTTTCTCTTCCTGCTCTCTTCCTCCTGTCTCTCTCTCTCTCTCTGCTCTGTCTCCCCCTCCTGACTCTCTCTCTCTCTCTCTCTCTCTCTCTCTCTCCCTCCTGTTTATCTCTCTCTCTCCTGTCTCTCCCTCATGTCTATCTCTACTCAGTCTCTTTCTCTCCTGTCTCCCCCTCCTCTCTCTCTTCTCTGTGTCTTCATCTCGTCCTCCTGTCTCTCTGTCTCCCCCTCCTGTCTCTCTCCCTCCTGTCTCTCTCTGCTCTGTCTCTCCCTCCTGTCTCGCTCCGCTCTCTTTTCTACCTGTCTCTCCCTTCTGTCTCTCTCTCTTTCTCTTCCCTCTCTCTCTCTCCTGTCTCTCTTTCTCTTCCATCTCTCTCTCCCCTGTCTCTCTCTCTCCTCTGTCTCTCCCGTCTGTCTCTCTCCCCATCTCTCTCTGCTCTGTCTCTCTTTGCTCTGTTTCATTCCCTCCTCTGTCTCTCCCTCCTGTCTCTCTGCTCTGTCTCTCTCCTCTTTCCCTCTGGTCTCTCTCCCTCCTGTCCTCTGCTCTGTCTCTCTCTCCTGATGCTCTCCGCTCTATCTTCCTTCTGTCTCTCTCTCTGTGTGTGTGTACACCTGGGGGTCACTCAGTCAGAATTACATTGGCCATATACAGGGGAGATCTAACTGTATACACTGGAGATCTGATTATATACGAGGGATCTGTCTATATACAATGGCTATGTACAGGAGGATCTGACTGTATACATTGGCTATATATAGGGGAGGATCTGAATATATACGCTGGCTATAATACTAAAGGGGGGTCTGACTATATACAATGGCTATATACTAAAGAGAGATCTGGCTATATATACTGTAATTGGGTATAATGTTAGTTCCTGATCCTAAATGGGGGGTTATCTAGCTACCTATACAATAAATGGTGGAGGTCATCTGGCTACCGGCACTAAAGGGGGGTTATCTGGCTACCTAATAGCTGTCACATTATATATTTTGGCAAAACACTGCTGCATCATATGTATTTTGTAGGGAGACACTGCTTATTGTGGCTATACTACACTACCTATACTGGGGGCAACAATTCCAGGCTACATATACTGGGGGCACCTATACCTGGCATTACCCGCCATGGTGTGCTTAGCATGCCACACTCCTTTACTTTTTTGGGGGGGGGGGGGTGTAATTTAAGACCCAGCACCGGGTGTCAAATACCCTAGGTACGCCACTGTACTCTTCTATCTATATTTCAAGCAAGCCAGACCACTGTATATCATAAGCTGTGCTTAGCTTGCTACTGGATCTGTTATTGATATCTGTTTGTGTGGGTTACACTTACAATGCATACAGACCACAGTGAGTTGCTGGGCTTTGTTGTTCTACTCTACTCTTCTATCTATATTGCAAGCAAGCCAGCACACTGTCTATCAAAAGCTGTGCTTAGCTTGCTACAGTCAAGCGTGACAATGACAACCCTTTGCGGCTGTTTGCGGCAGTGCATTAAACAGTGAGTTTGGTCTGTCAGTGTGAAGCAGTACACTACTTACACTACCTGATCGATGTATACACATGCAGGATGTTTAAAGCAATTTATGCCTCCAATTTAGCATTGCAATGTGATTTCCAGAAGAGTAGGAGGCAGAGGGACTTTTGGCATGTATCCCACTCTGCCATGCCCCCTCCAGGTGTTAGACTCCTTCAAACAACTTTTCTATCACTTTTGTAGCCAGAAATAGTCCCTGTATATTTTAAAATTTGCCTGCCCATTGAAGTCTATGGCGGTTTTCCTGGTTGGCGTGAACTCGAACTTTTGTGGAAGTTCGCGTTCGCAGTTTGTGAACCCAAAATCTGAAGTTTGAGCCATCTCTACACGGTAATTCATTTTGGACGTAAGTAACAGTTTCGGCGGAAACACTGCAGAAAATACCATTATTTAACTCACCACTAGAATACAAAAAGCTTTTTTTTTTTAATTTTGCATACCTAGCCTGCATACCATGGGCTTGATTCACAAAGCGGTGCTAACCTACTTAGCACGTCTAAAGTCTTTAGACGCGCTAACCAGGGTGCTAAGTAGGTTAGCACCGGATTTCTCAATCAGATCGCACGCTAACTTTGCGCGCGCAAAGTTTTACACGCGCAAAGTTTTACGCGCGCTAAGTCCCATAGGCTTTAATGGGCACTTCGTGCGGAGCGCCCTGCGCTCTGTGCAGTACGCGCGTAAAGTTTTATGCGCGAAAAGCTTCTTTAGACATGCTAAGTGGGTTTTCACAGACGTGCTAACAGTTAGCACCGCTTTGTGAATCAAGCCCCATGTCTGCATGATACTGTGGATCTGCATAGACCATTGTAAAGTGATTTTGTATTTCCGCATGTTTGTAGAAAGTTGCTGCTAATTGCACTTTGGGCATTTATTATAATAAGTGAGTCCACCTGGCCACTCATCAGTGTGATGGACCTAAGAGAAATGATATAGGGCTCATTCACACTAAGAGCTTGATTCACAAAAGAGTGCTAACTGTTAGCACGGCCGTTTTCACGCAAATTTTTGCATTGCGCGCGATCGCGAATGATCGCGCAAAACGATAACGTTTTCGCGTGCAAACCCGAATTTTTCACGCAAAAACGATAACGATTTCACAGGAAAATTCGCGTTTGCGCGCGAAAACATTACCGTTTTGCGTGAAAACGGCCGTGCTAACAGTTAGCACTCTTTTGGGAATCAAACCCATAGTGTGCATTTCACAAGGGGACATGCAAATCCATAGACTTTTATTTTATCATTAACACTACAATATTGAGTGGCTGCGCTTAAAACTCATGGAAATGTGTGGAAACTCACAAACCCATTCACACGTTTTATTCAAACATATCATGCATTTTAATTGTCTTAGTAGCGGGAAAGAGCCTTAAGAGATGGGAGGAGGAATTTTCCTCTGACATTACTAAATATTAGAGTTCAGAATTTCAGTGTTCCCAGGGTGCTCGGAAAGACAAATGAAAACGTGCCAGATCCTCTCACTGCTTGCTTTACAAAGTACATGTCATTGTACGCACTGCAGGATTTACATACATTTACTTAAACAGTTGAGAGGCACTTCACAAACATGCCTCCTTAGGATACATATTCTTTTAAGATCTGAAATCATATAACAGAAGGTAGTCTTCTCTACATTATTTATGGTGTCAGCAGTAAGAATACTGGTCCTTCTGACAAAAGTATATATGCTGCTAAGATGTTAAAGCCGCACAATACGGTATATTTAGCTGCCTAAAGCACTCAAGATTTGCTTGAAGAGTAGGTATTTGTGCACACTCTGTGCAACACCACCCGGGGAAGAAGGTTTGCATAATTCATGTAAAGAAGGCAGATGCAATCATATAACTGTTTCGGTATGGAGTGTGTGTGTGTGTGTGTGTGTGTGTGTGTGTGTGTGTGCGTGTGCGTGTGCGTGTGTGTGTGTGTGCATGTGCGTGTGCGTGTGTGTCTCTCCCACTCCCCATCTAAAAGTAAGGGGCCCACATGGAATTAACTTTTTCTCCTGAGTTTTTTCCTATGTGATATTTTCAAACCTGTCAATGAAAAGCCCTTTAAACCACCAGAAAGCAAAAAAAAAAAAAAAAACACTTAAAGGACATCCAAGATTAAATCAAATTGATGAGAAAAACAATTGTATCTGTCCTCCTTCTCCTAAAAATGACTTTTTTAGATATCCCACAGTTTTATTTTATATTTAAATCTAGCTTTTATGTCTTTACCGTTTCATTGTCTCTGCTCAATGACACCTTCATTGAAGTATGCCAGAGATCAAATCTATGAATTATTGACCCTTGTTATCTCTTTCCTACTCTCAAAAGCCATTTACTGGCAGGAAAGTCTTTTATGGTTGTAATTACTTATCAGTGAGGGTTACGCTATAGTCTGACCCAGACCGACCCGCACAGAAACTGTCACTTGCATACCTGATGTTGAACTCTTTCAGGCAGAAAAATAAAAAAAGGGACAGAGCCTATTTATTAGTGTACTTGGCACTATACATACAGTACATATGTCTATCTCATCATGTCACATGTCACCTCGGTTGTTCTGTAAAATAATGTTGATGGTACTTTTACTTCTACTTTTTGGTATGTTTTCAACTGCAAAGTGCTAAAAAGTTAGTCTACATAGATTAAAAATTATATCCTAGGAGAAAACTCAGGAGAAAAAGCGAATTGCATATTAGCCAGAGTGTCATAAACTAAGAGGCAAGTCACTTGGGGAATATCCTCATACAGGGCATGCATGACCCGGGGAGTTCAATGCATTTCCCAAATAGCAGGACATATTTAGCACATCTGTAAGAAGTATGTCAGATTCTTAAACAATTATAATGCAAATGTTACCTATTATCTTTTATCATCTGCCTTAAAGTGTAGCCGAGCCAAGCTCAGGTACAAATTGAGATACTTACCTAAAGAGTAAAATCCTCAGGATCCTATTGAGGCTTCCCTGGGTGCTCTGATGTCCCCCATCGCTGAGTGTGGCCCCCCAGAAGATTAGCAACAAGGATTTGTCGCCAATCATATCAGGGCCGTGCAGTTTCTATTCTTGCAGCGTGGCCACGCTGTAGCCACACGAGCCAGCCCTCACATGCACAGTAAGCCGGTGCTGTGGGCTCCGTGCTACTACGCATGCGCTGCCATGCTTGCGTGGCTACTGCACGGCCGCGCTCGTAACAGAGGAGGAGTGCTGCTCCGATGTGGATCTCAGCGATGGGGGACATCGGACAACCGAGGGAAGCCTCAATAGGATCCTGAGACTTCCCTCTCCAGGTTACTATCTTATTTTGAACCCAAGCTTCAGTTCAGGATTGCTTAAAGTGAATTATTATCTTTTATCGTCTGCCTTAAAATGACATGAAGTTTTTTTTTTTCTTCTTTAAGGGGCATTGGAAGCTGAATCAGAAGCTATTAGTGCATCAAACTCTTCATATCACTCAGGGCCTGTTTCCACTGAGTCTGAATATGCAGTGTTTCCCCACATGCAAGTCAGATGGAGAAATCCTGCCTATTCAGACAATGGCCTCCATTTACTAGGATCATGCTGGAGATAATAAGGCAAGAGTAAACTTGCATTCGCACAGTGAGTTATCTTATCTCTTCATTCCTTAAGTTACCTCTTCTGTAGTTAAGTTACATCCTCTGTAGTTAAAGGAATACTATCGATTGAAACGACTTTTTTTTTTAATACTCTATATTATTGTACACATTACCACTAGTGCTAGGGGCACTTTATTTATTCCTCCAGGTCTCTCTCTCGCTATTCCTGCTTAAAAATTCATTTCTCACACAGCTCATAGTAGTTTGGGTCACCCTGAGCTGCTTGGTTACTCTGTCACACAGCTCACAAATATATTTCACGGTGTCACTCACAGCATGCAGGAGACATGAGGAGAAATACACTGATCTGAGATGGTAACAGGTAACTAAATGAGCTGTAACATTGCTGGAATATAACTAGTTAAAACAATAGTCTGTGTTTACACTCAGACTGGCTGCCTGCTTGAGGTGATTCACTCCAGACTGCATCCACTTTACAAGCTGCTGAGAGGGGCAGACCACTGTGTACAATTAGCATTATTAGTATCTTTATCAGTCAAGAGAAGCAAAGATAATAAACACACATTGCTAGAATCTTTAACCCCTTACCACCATATCAATAAGATTCTTTCAGCAAGGTGATAATTAAACTATAAACTGAGGAGTTGATAGCATCTCCCCTGTGCAGAGATATGGTCTAGCCCTCTGGGAGCCTCAGTATTTAGATACATTTTGTATCCAACACTGACGCCAAAACTGACGGAGGATTTTACAGCTGAGGGGAACAGCTGTGTGAGGAATCAAATTGCTCCTAGTACTTGCCCTAATGTGTGCTATAACATACAGCATTTAAAATAAATGCATACATCGATAGTATTCCTTTAAGTTACCACCTCTGTAGTTATTTTCACACACAGTTAATTAACAGCCTGTCTTTAACTTTAGAATTCTGGAGTTATTTTAAGAATTGAAGAGATAACTTAAAGACAGTAGGTTTAACTTTAGGTTTGCCTGAGGTAAAATGTTTCCTGAATACTACATGCCTCATCACCATGGTGATAACTCTAGAAACGTTATTAAAGACAGTATATAAGCATAGTGAATTGAGGCCTATATCTTGTTGTCTGAATCACATCCCAGTTTGATTCTAGATGCTGTAGTTTTAGTGGCACACAGAGATAAAAAAAAAACACATACAAAAAAAATTATTGTTTTAAACTGACTTTAAGCAAAACGCGCTCATCCCTAGTTAATGGATGTTTCTAGCATTGTTTACACATGTACATTTATAAACTGCAGTTATTCTGAAAAGAGAAAACAATTACTTAATTAATGAGATTGTACAATGAAATGCACTTTCCTAAAACAAACGCTGTTATTTAAATGTAACCTTTGCTTATTTTGGGGCGTTTTGAAATGTTTCCATTTTGAGCAAGTATTAGGAACACAAAACAAACACTGCACTTTTACTTGCTAGATGTGCAACTTTAGGAATTCAACTTCCATGACAAAGAGACATCTTCACAGCTAATTGAACTCAAGCATACGAATCCTGAATCATTTCTCCAGTTCTTTATAGCCCAACTTAGCTCTTCCATCTGCCACCTCTTTCCTTACACTTTTAATAGTCTTGTAAAATTAAAACCCTGACAGTCTGTAGCAGTGACAAAGACATTCTGTTGCCTATATTGCTCTTAAGGGGCTGCATCAAGGTTTATTAGCTAGGTCCCAAGCAAGCACGAAGCAATACATTATGTGTTAGCGCAACTATTAACACAACCTACAAATTGCATGTGACTTACTGTGAGACATCTCTTTACTAGAGTGCAAAGGTTTTCCTATCCTCATCCATTTCCATGTCTGAATATTATAACTATGGCAATAAATCAAGACGTGTATATACAGTACATGTATTGTATCAAACTGATTACATGCTTCTCCACGAATTTTCTTGTAGGAAATTGATCATCTTTATTACTCCTAGTTTTCTTTTATAATCCATGAACCTGTAATTTAATGTTTCTCTTCTAAAGCCGTAATGCAGCTCATAGTCTACAGCTCAAAGCCCTGTGGCTTTATTTACTACTATTACTACAGGCAAGGCTGGATTTATGGAAAGGCCACCAAAGCCCAGGCCTTGGGCGGCTGCAGCCCAAGGGGGCACCTGGACATGAAATAGGGGTTACTACACGTAAAAGAAAAGGCTGCAAATGGGGAGTAACTCATGAAAATGGAAGCTGATGTCCAAGAGAGCTGTGCATAAAAGAGAGGGTATGCAGTACAGGGATAACACACAAGAAAGAGGGGGCAGCACATGGAAAGGGAGGGGCGCTGCTGCACTTAGAAAGGGATCCCCAATATAATTGGGCAAAAACAGTATAAATCTGTCCTTGATTACAGGGCTAAAGAACACTGGAGAACAGAAGAAAATGTAAAAGATCAAGAATACTTGGCCTTGATTTATTAAACATAATCTGCTATTAAATGGGCAGTATGTCGAAAATTACGTTGCTCTAATGTCCCTATGAACAGTTGTGTAAAAGGAACAGTATACATTTTTACATAGAGCTTGTGTTACAAAAATAACTCCTAACACCATTTTATCATCTAAACGGCTGTTTAGAGGTTTTTCCATCAGAAAATCAGCTGATATCTACGGTGGTCCATGTGGTCCCCCGTACTACATGGTCTCTTCCTAATTGTTATCAGTCTTTCTTCCCTCTCTGCCCAAAGATGCCATTTATAACTGTTTGTATCTCAGCTTACACACTTCACAGGGTCTGTTCACAAAGCAGGAGCATTACCTCTGAGAACGTCTATGGGATCTTATGTGTTCAGAAATATCCCAGCCATTCCCTAGTCCAGCCATCATTATGGCCCTTTTATTATTACTAACTCTAGGGGAGGCCCTTCAGAGGCAAAGGATGCATTGACTGGCTGCTTCTTAGACAGCTAAACTACTAATTAGCCAGATTGCACTGTCTAAAGGTACTCAATAATGGTACAATTTTGGTGGTCAATCATATTTTCGATCAGATTATTCAGATTGTATTGCATGAAAATAGAGAAGTCGGTGGGCTCAATTGATCCTGAATGATCACATTTTGGATAATTTCTTTAAAGAAATAGTTGATTAGTGTTGCAGTCTTTTTTTCATAGATAAAATCATAACTTGTTAAGATACAATCACAAGTTGGAATCTTTAATGCTGTGTGGATGTCTCGAATACAATCTTTTCTTTTGATCTGAAAGATCTTATCAAAAATAACATAGTTCACTAAAAATTGCGCCAATGATAGAAACCTTAAAGTAAATCTGTACTGCAGAAAACGCAAAAACAGAAACTTACCTAATAAGAGGGAAGCCTTTGAATTCTGTAGAGGTTCTCCTAGTCCTAGACACAGTCTTCGGCTTACTTCGCTGGTGTGTCCGTACTAGCATAGGCGTGAGAACATATCCAACAAGCTCTGGCACCTGGGTAGTTGGGGAAGCCTCTGCAATATCCAGAGATTGCCTCAACTCGAAGCAGCGCCGCAGCGTTCATGTGGTTCTTGACCTGCGTCGGGAATGTATCAAAAACGTCACTTCCGCCGTGGCATAACCTCGTAGTATGAAAGATTCCATAGACTTTAATTGCACGGAAGTGGGGTGCGGAAAAAATACCGCATGGCCTTGGTGGGAAAGGGCCCTCAGTGTATCACCACTTTGTATACAATTTCCTATTTTACTTCTATTGTTCCACCTGGCTTCACATTTTCAATAACACCTACTCATTAAGCACAAAGCAAGTGGAAAGACAAGTAAAACATAGTTATAGATCGGTTTATAAATAAAACATTACATTTCCCTTAGCAATAAATGGATGCTATTTCCAGATGAATTCATATTAGAGGCAACTTTAAGCAACAATTTCGGTAGGCTGATTCATATCCTTAATTAGACTTTAACACCCTGTAAGTACTCTTCCATATGCTTTATTACTAATTAGTCCAAGCGAGTTATTGCATGCTGCATGCAATACAAATGTAAAATCGTACTTATCCTCACTCTAACGACACATAAAAAGACAGCAATGTCTACCATGATATAAGTTGAAATTGCATTTTCTAACACAAACCCTTTAATTAGCAGACAAGCTTGCAAGTTTTGAAGAGGCACTAAAGTGCCTTTACAAACAGAATTGCATTTTTTATTGTATCATCTGCTGTTTTAACGGCCCTACATTTCATCACCGCCTTGCATGTTGTTGGTGGAGTCACTGGATAAAGACACGACTAGGGAAAAGGTTATGTATAATTTTATGTTAAAGAGCAAGTGAAACCATTGCTGAATAATAATATATATCAAAAATCAATCAAAAGGAATTATTTGGGGGAGTTTAAAGTGTACCTGTGAGCAGTACAGTTCCATTAAACAACAACACTGCATAACCGTTATAACATACTTCCCACATTTCTCTGTTGGGTTGATTTAAAAGGTACCCGAGGAGACATGTGACATGATGAGATAAACGTGTATGTACAGTGCCAAGCATACAAATAGGTATGTTGTGTTCCTTTTCTTGGTTTTCTGCCTGAAAGAGTTAAAATTCAGGTATACAAGTGACAATTTAGGGACCTAGTCCGCCTATAGTGTACCGTAATCCTCACTGATAAGAAACATCAGCAATAAAACTGTTTCCTGGCTGAGAACAACTTTTGAATGCTGAGATAGTAGGAGAAAAGTCAGCTGCAGATCACCCACACTGCGAGAGCAGAGAAAATGGTTGCCCAAAATCAGTTAGTAGAGGAAAAACTCTGCATCACCACATCCAGTTCAAGAAAAAGTCCAACATCTATTAAAAAGGAACTGCAAGCAAAAATAAGGATTCTGTAAAATGCATAATATGAAAGTGATTTAGATCTACAAATAAGAAAAAAGTGGCTAGTAAATCTCCTTGCCCCTGACAGCGAGGTGCTGTACAAATGCCCAAATGCAGCATAGCAGGATTCATGTTTACTACTGGCAGCATGGAACACAGAGCAAGAGATTTTTTTTTATTATTCCAGCAGTTGACACAGTGCCACTGAACGCTTCTCTTCAAAGCCCCTCTCTCCAGCTTAACATGCATGTATGAGGAATTCATCAGCTGATCCTCACGCAGGCAGCTCATGCAGTCTGAAGGGTTTTTTTTCCTAACATAGGAGAAGATTATTTTGACATTTCCAAATGTCTCTAGCCATAGGACAATGTGGACAAGGGTTCAATAATATACAACCCTGCATCAACGTCATCTGGTGGCACCTTAAAGTGCATCCGAGATGAACTTTTACTCATTGCATAATTGTGTTCCTTTCCTATTTTTTATAGGGCATTCCTCAAGCCAAATACTTTTTTTTTTTGTGTTAATACTCTAATTCCCTATAAACTAAACACGCCATGCCCACAGGTTTTCAGGGAGCCAAGGCATTTTCAGATAGTAGCAAGGGCTCATGGGAGCTCAGTCTGGGCAGGAGGAGGGGGAGGTATTACTAGCCAGAGATTTCAGAGGCAGAAGGGAGGAGGGAGGAGGAGGGGGGATTAGGTTTTTTCACAGGCTGAGTGCTCAAGATGCAGATAAGCCTGCCTCTGTGTAATGTTTACAAACAACATGGCTGCTGTCATTGTATCACAGGAAGAAATACTCATATTCTATTAAAGCTGTTTGCAGCGCTGTGTAAACTATCTAAACTTTAGATAAGATATATAGACAAGTTACTTGTTATAGTTAGTTTTTCACCTCGGATCTGCTTTAAAGGGGAAAAAAAACTCCAAAGTAACCTTGATTCATTGCTAGGTTTTTCCCTATAAAGTGGGCGTGATCTACTTACAGGTGTTGAGTAGTTTAGGAGCTTACAGTTTTACAGTTCCTTTTTTAAAAAATGGACTACAGCACATTATAGCTTATGCGTATCAGAGCAAGTATGGCTCTTTAGTCATAGCTGAGATGCAATGTGTTTAAACGTGAATTATAGAAACAGGTAGTAACCACTAACCACCCACAATGGGAGTCACTTCTAAAAAGACATACACAATAAAATCACAATTAGAGCAATACATTAAAAAAGAAGGGGTGTCTCTATACAAATACACAGTGTAACATAATGAAGTAAAAGCAGTGCTGGGCCGAAATTACGCATTAGCGTAATTACGCATCGTAATTCACTACAAATGCACCGTAAGCGTTACGTGTAAGATTACGGTATTACACGTAATTATTACGCGTAGACCGTAGGTTACGTTATTACGCGTAACAAATTACACGTAAGACAGTAAACTCCCATTGAAATTACACAGTCTGCCGTAATCGCGTAATATTACGCTCCCGTATAATATAAAAAAGCCGCCGACTTTAAGGGTTAATAGCAAAGCCCCCTTAAGTGCTAAGAGCCTCAAATTTGGAGAATATATTAAGGAGATCAGAAGGAATAAGAGGAAATTTTTTTTTTTCAAAAAGACCTTATAGTTTTTGAGAAAATTGATGTTAAAGTTTCAAAGGAAAAATATATACATTTAAAAATCCGCCGACTTTAACGGTTAATAGCAAAGCCTGCTTAAAATTTAGGAACACCAAATTCACAGGGTATATTAAGGGGATCAGTGGGAATTTTTCAAAAATACCCTATTGTTTTTGAGAAAATCGATTTTTAAGTTTCAAGGGCAAAAATGTCTTTTAAATGCGGAAAATGTCAGTTTTTTTTGCACAGGTAACAATAGTGTTTTATTTTCATAGATTCCCCCAAGTGGGAAGAGTTTTACTTACTTCGTTCTGAGTGTGGGAAATATAAAAAAAAAACGACGTGGGGTCCCCCCTCCCAGACCTCTTTAACCCCTTGTCCCCCATGCAGACTGGGATAGCCAGAATGCGGAGCACCGGCCGCGTGGGGCTCCGCACCCTGACTATACCAGCCCACATGGTCCATGGATTGGGGGGTCTCGGAAGGGGAGGGGCAGCCAAGCTTTCCCCTCCCCCTCCGAGCCCTTGTCCAATCCAAGGACAAGGGGCTCTTCTCCACCTCTTATTCCTTCTGATCTCCTTAATATATTCTCCAAATTTGAGGCTCTTAGCATTTAAGGGGGCTTTGCTATTAACCCTTAAAGTCGGCGGCTACCTAACATTGATCCATGCGTCAACTTTTCCGCTTGGCAGCATGACAGCATTAATTGCTAGTAGGATTTTACGCGTAAGCCAATAACGTAACAACCTGAATTACGGTATTCTTACGTGTAATTGCGTAAGGGCTATGCGTAATTACAGACATGTACCGAAATTGAATGTCTACGCCGTAAGCGTAATTCCGTAATGCGTAATAGCGTAAAATTACGCGTAATGATCCGTAAGCGTAGCTTTTTCCATTACGCCCAGCACTGAGTAAAAGGGGGACAGCAATAAATTAGTAGTGTGAGGAACGCTAAAAGCAGAGAGCAAAGGCAGAAGCTACAGATATAAAAAGAAAATACTTAACAAACATGAATACAATGTGACCTGTTGATTGGTTTCATACACTAAGTTGACACCCCATTTGGTATTCATGCCCTCGGGAGTCAGAGTGCCCACTTGCTAGATCAAAAAGGCCTCTCGCTTTGAAGGTGTCCTCTGAATGTCCCCTCCCCTAATAGGTCGGAAAACTTGTATTCCATGGAATCTGTCATGTCTCCCTCCCTGGTGGACAAGATTATGCCTGCTCCAACCTGGATCATTGTAGTACTCTGAAATTCTTTTGTGCAAGGCCTGAGCCGTACAGCCAAAATACTGCAGCCTGCAGATATATACCACATTACAGGACTGACAAATAATGTCATGTCTTATATGAAAAGATGCATTTTGGGAGAAAGATGAAACCTCCTGTGTCTGATTGTGGACTTGGCAATATATGTAGGTGACATAACCACATTTGTAACCTTTCCAAGATCAGCATTTGTAATAATCTTTGCAAGTTGGGCTCAAAATGTTCCTGTTTTTGTGAATATAAGCCTCCAGAAAAATAATATTTAACATACTCCCTGCTACTCTTACAGCTATCACTCAGGATTGTTCACTGATCATGAGCAAATTCCAATGGTACACTAGCCTGCCTGTTACAATGCAGTGCTTCTTTTTGATATTAGTATCTGTTCATATTTGTATGCTGCCGATAAGGTCACTGCAAACCAGAACTTATGTTTTTCAGCTAACTGCACTCCCCCCCCCCCCCCCCAATAATAAACAATTTTTATTTACAGTATAGGACCTTTTCTGCAGTACAGTAGCAGTTGCAAATGACCTGATTAATTATCAGTCTATGTATGTTTGATTATAGCTTTTTTGGGGTCATTTTTGTTTTTAAACAAATCCTCCCATTGATGTGCATTAAAATCATGGTACAATTATGGCATGATTTTTTGAAAACTGGGATCACTCCAATTGTGACACAAATTAAATGCAAGTCAATGGAAGCAGGTTTTTAAAAAACGAAAACAACCCAAAAAATGCTCTGGCTCTGTAATATTAACAAGCATCATTGCATTCCAGTGGCGCTGGAGGTGTGTTTTACTATCAGGGACCACAAAGAGATGATCTGTATATTCAGCAGTGATGCTGTCTGTTTTAAGAAGGCAGACTACTGTGTTGCTTTAACAAATGACTGGAAATTACTCTTCAATGAAAATAAATACTAATTATCATGGTTCAAAATCAAAAGCATTATTACTATGCTTATTAATTAGATCTGTAGCCATGCCAGATTTTTTTTCTTTCTTTCTATAACTTTTTTTAACTTTTTATGCTATTGGTTTTCAGACATAGCTCTGTTGCTAAGCAAATAGCTCTGCATTCCTGCGTTGGGTCCGGATTTACCTTTTTTTCTGCCTGAGGGTGTTTTGTTTGAGCTATTTGAGTGCTCTTTATTTCCCTCTGATTGCCTGAAGTGGAAGTAGTATACATTCAAAGGAAATGGATATGAGCATCCTGCACCCGTGGCTGCAAAATCATTATACAGCAGATGCCCTTTTCATCTTCTTAGACAGATTAGTGAAACTGGTAGCAAAAAACAGTAAAACATATATTTGATCTGAACGCACTTGTTTTATGGATAATCAAAATAAATTGCTTTTGAGATTTGAATACTTTCCGCATCTGTGAAATCAACCAGCGGTCTAATACTTTGTATTAAACCAAAATATGAAATGCATTTAAAATAATCATTTAGGAGATCGCTCAAACCTAATGGGGTGTAAAGTTGCATATAATGCATCTTAGCCACACTGCCAGCTTTTCCTAGCAGGACTCTCCTAAGCACAACATGATCCTAAAGGTGGTTTAACTGTAAAAATAAGATCCATCTATACCAGCTTTGAGTCCAAGCACCTTCTGGAACCTTGCTCAAGCTTAAAGAGGAACTCCAGTGAAAATAATGTAATAAAAAAGTGCTTCATTTTTACAATAATTATGTATAAATGATTTAGTCAGTGTTTGCCCATTGTAAAATCTTTTAAATCCCTGATTCACATTCTGACATTTATCACATGGTGACATTTTTACTGTTGGCAGGTGATGTAGCTGCTGCATGCTTTTTTGGCAGTTGGAAACAGCTGTAAACAGCTATTTTCCACAATGCAACAAGGTTCACAGACAGGAAAATGCCAGAAGTACCACGGTACTCAGAGCTTCTTGTGGGAAGGGTTTCACCACAATATCAGTCATACAGCGCTCCCTGATGGTCTGTTTTTGAAAATAATAGAATTCTCATGTAAAAGGGGGTATCAGCTACTGATTGGGATAAAGTTCAATTCTTGGTCGGAGTTTCTCTTTAAACGATATTCAAGGCGTTTAATTAAATTTAGCTTTACTTACCTGGGGCTGTGTAGGCACAGTACGCTCCCAGTGACATGGATGCACGGCCGCACATGTGCAGAAGACACCGACCCAACGGGAGTCGGCAATACTTCAGAGGCTGCCAGCGGGACCTGGGAGATGACTGAAGCTACAGGGAGGGACACACGTGACCTCTAGGGGTTGGAAGAAGCCCTAGGTAAGTAAAGCTAGATTTAATTTATCACCCTGGATATCCTTTAAATTCTTAAGGACCGAGGTGATTGAAATCTGGTGGCTACCTGGCTGGCAGGGCATAGATTTCAATCACCCTGCAACGCATATCCGCCGTTTTTGTTGCTCCCCGCTGATCTCGCCCCTGAATCCCCACCATGTCCCATTGCAGCTCACTTGCTCTGCCTGTCTCTATGACGGCAGAGTCCTGTGAGCCGGTCAGGAGCCGATTTCATTGTCTCCTGCCCATGTCTATCAATGTAAGCAACTCCCATTGGCTTACATTGATAGACACGATCAGGAGCCAATGAAATCCTCCTGACCGGCTCACAGGACTCTGCCGTCATAGAGATGGCAGAGTGGATGTCAGGAGGATCGCGGCGTGTGGCGGTGATGGCGGCTGCGGCGGGTATATGCCGCGATTAGTCAGGATTCCGTTGGTATTGTACCAGCGGTCTCTGCCCCCTTAAGGACCAGAGACCGCTGGTACTTAAGTGGTTAAAGGACCCCAGAAATTAAAAAAAATTAAAATATATGCATATACTCACTTAAAAGAAGTACCGTATTTTTCGGACCATAAGACGCACTTTTCTTCCCTCAAAGAGAGGGGGAAAATATTGGTGCGTCTTGTGGTCCAAATGTGCCAAAACAGACCTGCCTCCCCTTAAGAAGTGGAAGTGGAACATTCCGATCTGCTTGTCGGCAATGTCCCCAGGCGTTTATCTTGTTTTCCCCCGGCTCCTTATGTGGTTCACTTGTGGCTGCCCTCGGTGAACTTATTGCTGCCCCCCTGTATTTATAGCTGTCCCCCGTGTAGTCATGTCGGCTTCCCCGAGCGCCATCCTTAATGCTCTGTGTCCCGCCTGCCTCTATGTAGCGTTATGCTTACCCCCGTGTATTTATAGCTGCCCCCCCGTGTAGTCATGCTGGCTTCCCCGAGCGCCGTCCTTAATGCTCTGTGTCCCGCCTGCCTCTATGTAACGTGAGGCTTACCCCATAACGCCGCTATGAGTAGCGGTAATCCTCCTTGTAAAGCCGCTGAGGGATTCACGCACGCAGGCAAAGTATTTCCCTTCACTTCCGCATTAGTGACATATGCGGAAGTGAAGAGGGAAATACTTTGCCTGCGAGCGTGAACCCCTCAGCGGCTTTACAAGGAGGATTACCGCTACTCATAGCGGCGTTATGGGGTAAGCCTCACGCTACATAGAGGCAGGCGGGACAAGGAGCATTAAGGACGGCGCTCGGGGAAGCCGGCATGACTACACGGGGGGGCAGCTATAAATACACGGGGGTAAGCATAACACTACATAAAGGCAGGCGGGACACAGAGCATTAAGGACGGCGCTCGGGGAAGCCGATATGACTACACGGGGGACAGCTATAAGTACAGGGGGGGGCAGAAATAAATACACCGGGGGCAGCTATAAGTGCAGGGGGGAAAAGTATAAGTACAGGGGGGGACAGCTATAAGTACAGGGGGGGACAGCTATAAGTACAGGGGGGGACAGCTATAAGTACAGGGGGGGACAGCTATAAGTACAGGGGGGGACAGCTATAAGTACAGGGGGGGCAGCTATAGGTACAGGGGGGGAAGCTATAAGTGCAGGGGGCAGCTATAAGTGCAGGGGGGCAGCTATAAGTACAGGGGGGCAGCTATATGTACAGGAGGCAGCTATATGAATGGGGGGGACAGCTATATGTAAGGGAGGCAGCTATATGTACAGGGGGGGGGCCGCTATATGTACAGGGGGAGCTATAAGTACAGGGGGGCAGCTATAAGCACACTGGGGGAAGCTAAATGTACAGGGGGCAGCTATAAGGACACTGGGGGGCAGCTATAACTACAGGGGGAAGCTATAAGGACAGGGGGCAGCTATAAGTACAGGGTGGCAGCTATATGTACAGGGGGGCAGCTATATGTACTGGGGCCAGCTATAAGTACAGGGGGCGGCTATAAGGACACTGGGGGCAAATATAAAGGACACCAGGGGAAGAGATAATGACGCAGGGGGCAGGGATGAGGAAACAGGCACATATAGGGAAACATCAGGCACATAGGACAAGGACAGGGGCAGAGATGGGGACAGAGGACACAGGCAGGGCAGAAGAGGACAGAAAGGAGACACACAAACTACAAAAGGGGGACATAATTAAGGGAAGGAGAAGATGCACAAGATGCCCCTGCTCCATGGATGCACCAGGTTTAATAAAACATTTTTTTCCTGGTTTTTGTCCTCTAAACCTGGGTGCGTCTAATGGTCCAGAGCGTCTTATGGTCCGAAAAATACGGTAAATTCCTCCTAGGGTAAAATACACTATAAATAACCTTTCTACTACAGTAGTAACAGATCTGACAGACTTTGACTAATCCATCTAGCCGAAGAGCTCAGTGCCTTCTACTGCAGGTTCGAGAACCAGCCAGAACCAGCAGGGTCCCCAATACCCTGCGCCCCCCCCCCAGATGCTGAGTCAGAATCGAGCCCACCTCTGCCGAGGGCAAGCGAGACCGAGGTCAGGCACATTCTGGCCTCACTCAACCCTAGAAAAGCCGCCGGCCCGGATGGTAAGTCACCAGCATGCCTAAAATCCTGCTCGCAACAGTTAGCCCCCGTCCTCTCCTCCATCTATGCAAAGTCCCTACAGGAGGGCAGAGTCCCCAAATGCTTCAAGAGGTCTACAATCATCCCTGTCCCCAAAAAGCAGGGTATATCTGACCTAAATAACTACAGGCCTGTGGCCCTCACCTTGGTCATTATGAAGACCTTAGAAAAAGCAGTCCTGTCCGAACTCAAGAACTCCACGCTCCCCCGACTACACCCGTTCCAGTTCGTGTACAGAGCAAACAGGTCCACTGATGACGCCATCAACATCTGCCTAGAGCTCATCAGTGACCACCTGGAAAAACCTGACTCATACGCCAGAATCCTCCTACTCGACTTCAGCTTGGCATTTAATACAATCTGCCCTCGCATACCCCAGAACAACCTGGAGGCACTTGACGTCCACTCGACCCTACGCCACTGGATCACAGACTTTATGACCGACAGATCACAAGTCGTCAAGCTGGGCAAGATCTCCTCCCAAGTAAGGTCTACTAACACAGGTGCTGCGTCCTGTCACCAATTCTGTTTTCCCTCTACACCAACAACTGCAGATCCACAGCAGACTCGGCCAAGGTCGTCAAATTCGCTGACGACACCACCATCATTGGTCTTGTGTCTAAAAATGATGAGCAAGACTATCGTCAACAAGTCGACAGAATTTGCCATTGGTGCAAGGAAAACAGGCTGGTCCTCAACACAGCCAAAACCGTTGAGATGGTTATTGACTTCAGGAAGCAGGCCCCCACCCCACCCCCAATCATCATTGAAGGCACGGAGGTGGAAAAGGTATCTAGTGTCCGCCTCCTTGGTACCCAGATCACCAGGGACCTGTGCTGGAAGACTCACATGAGCACCACACAGAGGAAGGCCCAACAAAGACTCTTCTTCCTTCGCCAACTGAGGAAGTTTGGGATGGCACAGGAGCTTATGTCAAACTTCTACTCTGCCACTATAGAATCCGTCATCTGCACCTCTATCCTGGTGTGATATGCTGGATCCACAAACAGGGACAAATACAAGCTTCAGAGGGTCATCAGGTCGGCGGAGAGAATCATTGGGAAACCACTCCCTTCGCTTGACCCCCTCTACAACTCCAGACTGCGTTCCAGAGCACAAAGGATTGCAAAAGGATCGCAAATGACCGCTCACACCTAGGCCACCATTACTTTAATGCACTCCCTTCCGGAAGACGGCTACAGACCATTTCCACCAAGACAGCTAGGCATATGAACTCCTTCTTCCCTGCTACTCTTGAATTCCATTCACTGGCTCCCTCCGTCAGGCCGGTAGTCAGATCATATGGTTCCAACGATATGGGTGATAGGTTATCCACTGGCTGTGTTTTTCTGTTTTTCCCGCCACCCGTGTCCCTATTAGTGCCTTACTCTGCTAAAGCCACACCTATCTTAGTGTACAATTTTCTGCACTATTGTGTTTTTACTGTAATGCGTCATCCATTTACTGTTTTTGGTTGCTAGATGTCATGGTTGTTTTTAATGTCTTTGTTGTTGCCTTTTTGTGTCGCTGAGTTCTCTGTTTTGTGCCAAATCCAATTCCTAACCTGACAGCTTGAGGGCGATTTGTAAGAAAGTTCAATAAATAGTTTCATATGGAAGGAGCAAGACCTAGTGCATGGAGTTTGTTGATCAGCTGGCTAGGTACGATGGTGTTAAATGCCGAGCTGTAGTCAACAAATAGCTTCATAACATGGGTGTTGGGCTTTTCTAGGTGTGAGAGGGCAGTATGGAGAGCTACTTAGATGGTGTCCTCAGTTGATCTATTTGTTCAGTAGGCAAGCTGGTGTTGATCAAGATTTTCTGGGATGGAGGCTTCGATGTGTGTCTGGGATGGAGGCTTGAAAGGTAATGTGTGTACGTGTGTGTGTGTGTGTGTGTGTGTGTGTGTACATGGCTGCATATGGAACTCTTTTAATCAGCTGGAGAGGTCAAATATCGTTTATGCTGTTTTATATTTGGCTTCAGAAAACTATGCAGTGAGCCAATACAAACTGTCTGCTGAACTGGTTTGTCACTGCTTTATATCACTTACTAATATTGCTCCTTTTATCTAATTAAGTTAAGGCAGTATATCAAACAATGCTACACACTAATGTCTTATGGTAGACTGAACTTCTTCCTAACTTCCAAAATTGGATTACAGCTCTGCTGAAACATTTGCAACATCAATTCCACACTGATATACAGTACTTTTGCATTGCGTTGGTGGTTGCAATGGAACAGCGACTGCAAGCAATATCTGCACACATTCTTTTTATTGGGATTTTGCTTTTTTATTAAAACGTGATATTAAAGGTTACGTTAATTTTATTTCATTTTTTAAGTATCGATTCACTTATTTTCGCTTTTTTAGCTTTTTATCCCCGTCCTCCTCCCCTTCCCAACCCTTAGACTACTTAATGTTTTGCCATTTTCTAACTTTTTACTTTTGTTAATCTGTTGTAGAACTTCACCAAAATGATGCGCGGACTTGATTCATGTGGATTCACAGACAGATTACGGAGAAAACTGCCTTCATACACTTTCACATGTGTTCTTGCTGTCAGTGTACAGTAGATGTAAAAAGTCAAGGGAATATCAATGTACACAGAACCTACCTTCAGCACATCTTCATCTGTAGATCTGCATTGCACAACTTCAGAAACATCAGTCACTAAACCGGTGCTGTCTACAGTGACAGTCTTGACAGGGACTGCTACCGTCTTTCCAGTGAGGATGGCAGTATTTAGTATCTCGGCTTCCTAGGGTGCAAAGATATATGAGATTTGCATTATGACTGGGGTTCATTTGTTTCAAACTAAATCAATAAGAGAATATTACATCATCATTTTTTTCTTCGACACCTGTGCTGTAAAGCAGTTTTGTGCTATAGTCCTATAATATTATTATTTTAAAAACATTATTTAATAAATGCATATTTATGCAGATAATTTAAAGCTCTGAATTGATTATGCAAAATGCCTGTGACTGCATGGATCATTAGAAAACTATACTGAGCTTAGGTAGCATTAAGAGGAGGATACTATCTAATACTATATGTGTAAATGTACAGCTTTTATACCTGGTTTATGAAATCATTTAGTTGCGCTGTGAGGGAATTTGGGTGTGGCTATAATGTCAATGTACATTTACCAGCATGTAAAATTTGGGCACACCAATATGATTTAATGACTGTATATCATAATATATACAGTTACAATGATATTATAAGCCAAAACAGTTTAACTGCTTTAGGGAGGTTAGCAGGTATTGATGGTGGGAAGTTAGTGTTAAAGGGAACCTGTACTGAGTAAAATTATTTAAAATAAACATATAAGATAACTTCAAATGAACATTACATAGTTACCTTGCCATCAGTTCATCTCAGAAGCTCGCCATTTTCTTCTGACAGTGATCCCTTCCAGTTCTGACAACATTTTGTCAGAACTGAAATATATCAGTTGCTGTCAGTTATATATCAGTTGCTGTCAGTTATTGCTGAGAGGACAACTGATGTACCAGGTAATGTCTATGTTTTCCTATGGCTCAAGTGGGCGATGTTACAGTTTAACAGTGTGCTGACCAGAAAGCTGTTAGGGGGTAATGACCATTTTCAAAATGAAGGACGGAGAATTCCCTTGATCACAGTGGACAAACAGGTCGCGGGAGAGGAGAAAGAGATTGAGGAGTAGACTACATGGGAGATACGTATGACCTGTGCATGTTTATTTTGACTTTTAATTTTCAGTTCAGGTTTTCTTTAAGGGTAAGTAGGGGGTGGGTTAGTGTTAGGCATAGATGGTTGGAGGCAAGTGTCAGGGGTAGGTAGGGGGTAGGTTAATGTTGGGAAGAGATGGTGGGAGGATAGTGTTAGGCATATATAGGGGGTTGGTTAGTGTTAGGCATAGATGGTGGGAAGCAAGTGTTAAGGGTAAGTAGGGGGTGGGTTAGTGTTAGGCATATATGGTGGGAGGCAAGTGTATGGTGGGAGGTTAGTGTTAGGCATATATAGGGGGTTGGTTAGTGTTAGGCATAGATGGTGGGAGGTTATTGGTAGGGGTAGATAAGGGGTAGGTTAGTTATAGGAGCAGATGGTGGGAGGTTAGAGTGAAGTGTTAGGCATAGGTACATTTAATGCCCATGAACAGTTTGGCCTACCACAAAATAAGGCTATGAGTAAGAACACTTCTGTCCGAAACATGTCAGCCATTTTTATTCTGTGCCTGTAATTCGTCAATAAAGCTTTTTGGACTTTGCTAACCAGGGAAGAGCTCTTTCTCCTTCCCTTCCTTCTATCGATCAAGAGCCAGTCCTGCCTGCTGGCACCTCTAAGCAATCACAGGAGCAAAGTGTTACGATTCTTGTGGTATCATCTCTTGCCTGCTGGTGGTGGTATTGAGTTGGACTGCCCTGGACTTCCACTATCCACCAGCAGGTGGCTTATCATTGCATCTAAGGACTTGCAGTTCTTTGTATGGCCTGCAGAGGCCTCTAATGTGTCTCTGATCAACTACCACCAGCTGCTTCCTATTACATGGACTATATAAGTCTGCCTCTTCCTGCAAGTCATTGCCAGAACTTCCTTGTTACAGGTCTGAGTCTCTGGTCACCCCTGTTCCTGATACCTGGTTTCTTGTACCCTGCCCTGTGATCTGTTTATCTGCTACTGAACCTCTGCTTGTCCTGACTCTGCTTATGCTTACCCCTCTGTACCTTGTATGTATCTGATTACCTGTTGCTGACTTTATTCCGTTTTGACCTGTCTTTGCCTGCTCCTTTTGATACCGCGTTGTTGTATATAATTGCTTGTACATATATATCTCGTGCACACCGTTTGTAAATAGATAGTTAGATAGTTAGGGGTTATATATTTTGTCACTGCTTCCCGGGTTATTTGTGTATATATTGTGTGCTGTGCATATATGGTATGGTATTTACATTCACGCTTGTATGTATGCTTGCATTATTGCATTTGCAATAAAACATTATTTTTGCACCTTAATTCCTGGTTCCAGTGTCTGTATACTGCAAACTGTGGTCAAACCCTGTTTCTCCGTTCAGGCCCCTGACAGTAAGTTCTGGCCATATATACACTGACCACTGCAGCTATACTGCACACTGATACCTGGCTGTTCTGTCCAAAAATGGATCTGCAACAAATTGATTATTATGCATTGCTTGCTGATGAGGATAAAGCTGAGTGTCGTGCAGTTTTTGCTGATTTCTCTAAAGCTGAATTGCAGCAGTTGATTAGCCAGACATATAGTTATGTCAAATTAGGAATAATTCGTACACAAGATATTGAAAGTTTAGCCAGGATCTGGAATGATCTTGCATACCCAAAAATGACAAATATTTGCATGCAACCTGATTCTGACCAAGGTGTAGTCAGTGATTATGATCCACCGTTTGACAATTATGCCATAGAAGCTCTGATTAACTTGTTTGAGGATGACAGGGAATATTTTCTTGATCATTACTCAAACAAAGGTAAACAGAGCGTGCAGGCTTGCATAGATTCCCTCCAGTCCCTGATCACTCAGGGAATATGCAAGTATGGGAAAGCCTCCCTTCTGCTAAATGCATGGCAGAGAATTATCTCTGCAGGTTCCACAGCTCCTGCCTTACCTGTTATAAGTCCTGTCCAGGTTGATTTTACTTCTGAACAAGTTAACATGTACTATAGTTATTTGAAGAGAGACAGAAAAGCATTTTTTGACTTTTACATTAAGCAAAGCTTTGCATTTGTTTCTGGATGTAAATGTGCGGTTGAGAGTCTATTGTCTGACAGAAAATGTAAGCCTGAGTCAGCCCATGCTTTGATCAATGCATATTCAGAAATCTTGTCATTATGCACACCTCCTGTTAACCCTCTGAATGCCACTCACTCCCAGCCCACTGCAGTTAAACAGCTGCAAAGTCAGTCTCCCAGCAAAGAAGAATTTAATTTTATTTTTGACTCTGAACTGATTGATGATTTGTTTGATTTTTCTGAGAAAGGATAGAGAAGGATTTATTAAGTATTACTGTGACAAAAGTGAAGGTTTTGTGTCTGCCTGTATACGTGCAACTGAGACATTGATTGCGCATAGGCTTTGCAAGTATGAATCCGCTTCTGCCTTAATTGCTGCCTATTTAGAAGTCCTGCCAGTAAGAAATTCTTCAGTTAACCCTCTGAATGCCACTCACTCCCAGCCCACTGCAGTTAAACAGCTGCAAAGTCAGTCTCCCAGCAAAGAAGAATTTAATTTTATTTTTGACTCTGAACTGATTGATGATTTGTTTGATTTTCTGAGAAAGGATAGAGAAGGATTTATTAAGTATTACTGTGACAAAAGTGAAGGTTTTGTGTCTGCCTGTATACGTGCAACTGAGACATTGATTGCGCATAGGCTTTGCAAGTATGAATCCGCTTCTGCCTTAATTGCTGCCTATTTAGAAGTCCTGCCAGTAAGAAATTCTTCAGTTAACCCTCTGAATGCCACTCACTCCCAGCCCACTGCAGTTAAACAGCTGCAAAGTCAGTCTCCCAGCAAAGAAGAATTTAATTTTATTTTTGACTCTGAACTGATTGATGATTTGTTTGATTTTCTGAGAAAGGATAGAGAAGGATTTATTAAGTATTACTGTGACAAAAGTGAAGGTTTTGTGTCTGCCTGTATACGTGCAACTGAGACATTGATTGCGCATAGGCTTTGCAAGTATGAATCCGCTTCTGCCTTAATTGCTGCCTATTTAGAAGTCCTGCCAGTAAGAAATTCTTCAGTTAACCCTCCAAATGTCTGTCACATTCAGAATCCTCAGCCCACAGCTACTAAACAGCTTAAATGCCAATCGCCCATTACAAAACAATTTGATTTCATTTTTAACTCTGATCAGATTGATCACTTATATGGTTATTTAAAGAGAGACAAACAAGGGTTTTATGAATCTTACTTTGAGAAGGGGGAATTGTATGTGTCTGCCTGTGTTCGTGCAACTGAGTCATTGATGCTGCATAAGCTCTGTAAGCGTGAATTTGCTTCTATGTTGATTACTGCCTGGCGTGAAATCCTTTCTTCCTGTTTCCACTCTTCTCCTTCTGCTCATTCTCCATGTATCTCTTCTTGTGTCCAGAACTCAGAACCTGCAATAGTTAAAAAACCTGTAAAATCAGCAACATTACAAACCGCTATCAGATCCACACCTTGGTCCTGGCAGTATCCAGTTATATCAAGAGAACCTGCTGTTCCAGTTTCCAGAGTGGTCACCAAAACCAGACGCAAATACTTTCCTACAGCTTCCATTACTCCAGTCATCTCACCTTCCGTGCAGCCTCCAGTCATCTCACCTTCCGTACAGCCTCCAGTCATCTCGCCTCCTGTGCAGCCTCCAGTCATCTCGCCTCCTGTGCAGCCTCCAGTCATCTCGCCTCCTGTGCAGCCTCCAGTCATCTCGCCTCCTGTGCAGCCTCCAGTCATCTCACCTCATGTGCAGCCCCCAGTCATCTTACCTCCTGTGCAGCCTCCAGTCATCTTACCTCCTGTGCAGCCTCCAGTCATCTCACCTCCTGTGCAGCCTCCATCCAACTCCTGTCTGATGCAGCCTCCGGTTAATGTTTCGGTGACACCTGTTATACAAACTCTTGCCTTCCTCTCACAGCTCTTGCAGACTTGGTATGCTCCAGAATCCAGTCCAGCCGTGTGTTTGTCTGCAGAGCCTTGCCTTCCGCCTGCAGAGACTTTGCCTCCATCTGCAGAGCCTTGTGCTCAGTCTGCAGAACCTCACTTCCAACCTACAGAGACTTCAAAACAGCCTGCAGAATCCTGCTCACAGTCTGCAGAGCTTTGCATCCAGTCTGCAGAACTATGTTCCCAGTCTGCAGAATATTGCCTCCAGTCTGCAGAGACTTCTAGTCAACCTGCAGAATCCTGCTCACAGTCTGGAGAGTTTTGCATCCAGTCTGCAGAAAACGGCATACAGCCTACAGAATTTCAATCTAGTATCCTGCCCACTCAGTTTCAGTTCCAGCTCGCACAGGCCCAGTCCGCACAGTCTCAGTGCCAACTTGCACAAACTGTATCAGGGTCTCAGCCAAAGGTCCAGTCAAGCGCTCAGCCAACGGTTCAGCCATGCGCTCAGCCAACGGCCCAGCTAAGTACTAAGCCAAAGGTCCAGATCCATGAAGTTATACAGTCTGTTGCCCTGCCTGAAACTACTGAGCCTGTTGCCCTGTCTGAAGTTTCCCAACCTGTTAACCTGCCTGAAGTTTTCCTGCCTTCTGTTTCACCTGATGTTATGCAATCTGCTGCCCAGCCGTCACAGACTTTTGTTGCTGCCCAGTCTCCACAGACTTTTGTTGCTGCCCAGTCTCCACAGACTTTTGCTGCTGCCCAGTCTCCACAGACTTTTGCTGCTGCCCAGTCTCCACAGACTTTTGCTGCTGCCCAGTCTCCACAGACTTTTGCTGCTGCCCAGTCTCCACAGATTTCTGCTGCTGTCCAGCCTCCACAGACTTCTGCTGCTGCCCAGCCTCCACAGACTTCTGCTGCTGCCCAGCCTCCACAGACTTCTACTGCTGCCCAGCCTCCACAGATGTCTGCTGCTGCCCAGCCTCCACAGATGTCTGCTGCTGCCCAGCCTCCACAGATTTCTGCTGCTGCCCAGCCTCCACAGATTTCTGCTGCTGCCCAGCCTTCACAGACTTTTGCTGTTGCCCAGCCACTAGAGACTCCTGTTATCAACGCTCCTGATGCTTCCAAGACTGCTGTCTGCCCTGTTGGCACCAAGCCTGCTGCAGCGCCTGATGTCTGCCAGTTTCCTGCTCTGTCTGAGACCTGCCAACCTGTTGTCCACTCTGATCCTGTCCAGTCTCCTCCTCAGCCTGATGATGCATGCCAGTTTCCTGCCAAGCCTGTTGGTGCCTGCCAGTCTCCTGTTCAGCCTGATCTTGCTCATTTTCCTGCCAAGACTGATAATCCTGTCCAGTCTGCTGTTCAGCCTGTTTCTGTCCAGTTTCCTGCTCAGCCTGATGATGCCTGCCAGTCTCCTGCCAAGCCTGTTGGTGCCTGCCAGTTTCCCGTTCAGCCTGATCCTGTCCAGCCTTCTGCTCAGCCTGATGATCCTGTCCAGCCTTCTGCTCAGCCTGATGATCCTGTCCAGCCTTCTGCTCAGACTGATGATCCTGTCCAGCCTTCTGCTCAGACTGATGATCCTGTCCAGTCACCTGCTCAGTCTGAAGATCCTGTCAAGCCTGATGATACCTGTCAGTCTCCTGCTCAGCCTAATGGTCCTGTCCAGTCTCCTGCCAAGCCTTATGCCTGCCAGTCTCCTGTCCAGCCTGATACATTGCCTGATATCCTCCAGTTTCCTGAGATCCTGATTTCTACATTGCTCTCTGTCCAAAAAATGCTGGTCTGGATTTGGTTGGCATTATTTCCCTCCCTGCCCACCCAGGTTTGCCTTCTACTGCCTCCTGTATTTGTTGCTGCTTTCTGGGTCCTGCCTGATGTTGTACAGTCTTTTCTCCAACTTGCCATCCTGCCTGGACGTCTACAGCTTATGTTACAAGATCCAAAGATCAAGTTTTCAAAGTGTTTTCCCTCCCTGCCCACCCGAGCTTGGCCTCTGCGAACCACCTGGCCAATGTGTGGATTGTCTGCCTTCTTGTGGGACCCGGGCGGACATTTTCTAAGGACACTGTGGAGCGTCCTGAGGCCGCTCCTTCAGGGGGGGGGGTACTGTTACGATTCTTGGGTTATCATCTCTTGCCTGCTGGTGGTGGTATTGAGTTGGACTGCCCTGGACTTCCACTATCCACCAGCAGGTGGCTTATCATTGCATCTAAGGACTTGCAGTTCTTTGTATGGCCTGCAGAGGCCTCTAATGTGTCTCTGATCAACTACCACCAGCTGCTTCCTATTACATGGACTATATAAGTCTGCCTCTTCCTGCAAGTCATTGCCAGAACTTCCTTGTTACAGGTCTGAGTCTCTGGTCACCCCTGTTCCTGATACCTGGTTTCTTGTACCCTGCCCTGTGATCTGTTTATCTGCTACTGAACCTCTGCTTGTCCTGACTCTGCTTATGCTTACCCCTCTGTACCTTGTATGTATCTGATTACCTGTTGCTGACTTTATTCCGTTTTGACCTGTCTTTGCCTGCTCCTTTTGATACCGCGTTGTTGTATATAATTGCTTGTACATATATATCTCGTGCACACCGTTTGTAAATAGATAGTTAGATAGTTAGGGGTTATATATTTTGTCACTGCTTCCCGGGTTATTTGTGTATATATTGTGTGCTGTGCATATATGGTATGGTATTTACATTCACGCTTGTATGTATGCTTGCATTATTGCATTTGCAATAAAACATTATTTTTGCACCTTAATTCCTGGTTCCAGTGTCTGTATACTGCAAACTGTGGTCAAACCCTGTTTCTCTGTTCAGGCCCCTGACACAAAGTTACTTGGTTGTGAACAATGCATGTAGGCCATGAACTTAAATGGTAGGTGGAGCGATACATGGTCTTGGCAAAAAAGACGGTGATGGGAATTTGAGAGTGAAGTTTGGAGTATTATTTAATGATGACACATGTGCCAATCTATTTGAAGCCATGATTGGAACCCTAAACGTTGCCAAACATAAGAGGATAGTGACTTATGAGGGAGAATTGCTCTTACAAGGTGTACATGACAACACTGAGATTGTGCTGCTTCAGGAATAACTGCAGGACAAATGTCATCTTAAAGGGACCCTGAGCAGTACATAGAATAAAAAAATTCACTTACCTGGGGCTTCCTCCAGCCTGCCGTAGGCCATGGGGTCCCCCAGCACCTTCTGGCTCCTCTCCCTGTCCCTCTGGTGGCTCCCAATACCGGCGACACCCGGGCCAGGTGTCGGGCCGGCTCTTCCTGGGTCTTGACACTTGGTGTCATCATGCAGGCCACTACGCATCATCAAGGCGGCCGGCGTGACAGTCCTGTGCATGCGCAGTTTAGAGTTAGAAAACCGCGTATGCGCAGGACTGTCACGTGATGACACCAAGTGTCAAGACCCAGGAAGAGCCGTCCCGACACCCGGCCTGGGTGTCGCTGGTAACGGGAGCCACGTCGGGTGTGAAAGGTAAAATGAAAGTCTATGGACTTTCCTTTTACCTTGGTTAACGCAAAGTATAGACTTTGTGTTAAAACGCTGAAAAAGGGCTCTGGTGTGAAAGAGCCCTTAAGCAATTGCCAAGTCAAATTCCTTGTAAGTGTAAACTTATTTGGCCAAATTAAATTGATTCTGATCTAATCAAGGAGGATACATAGAAGAAACAGTCTTTACTCTTTTTTCCTACAAAAGACTATGAAATGTGAGCATGGAGGCAAGATTTAAATTTCAAATCAAAATACAGCATGACATGCAATTGCTTATTCTTTGATAACACAACCAATCGTATATTTCTTAGGGAATGCCATAGGTCAGTGGCATCTAACAATCAAGTTAATGGAACAATCTATAAGAATAGGAGCTGCAGAGTACAGCAGTTGAGCAGAGCCAGCATAATGGAGTATCTGTAGTCTGAAGTTGTTCCACCTGGCAGAGCTGCACTCTTTATGAAGCTTAATAAAAAGCAATTTTCATGCAAAGCAGTAACAACAATCTAAATATATCATCATTCACTTATAGTTTCCATCTACTTATGTTATTATCCTCTTTTCATAGAAAGTACAGTGAAGAGGATGTTGTTATGACATGTGGCAGTCAAATCTGCTTCTCTTCTGTTTCCTGTGCACAGAATCCATAAGTGACTGTTAATTAGAATTGTTTAAATTAAACTTGAACTCTGGGAAAAAATGTAAAAGTCACAATTGAATCCAATTACATGTTAATTAAAAAGCCATGTATCTATAATTACTACAAGTGCAGGTAATGTGTCTACTCTTCACATTGTATTCCTTAAAAGGGTACCCAAGGCAAAATGTCCTGATTAAATGGAGGTTATAGGCATTCGTGGGCAGGAGTCCTTTTGCTTACCCGTTCCCAGTGATGAACAAAAATGCCAATATTCTTTTGGCATTCATTTTTGTGAAAATAATGTTAACTCTATTTTCAAGCAAAAATGTTATTGAAAATAAGTTTTGTTATTTTTCCCGCTTTTCGCAGTAAAGTATAGATTTTTTTGCGTTTTCGAGGTAAAAATGTTTGGGGTAAAATTATCGTTTTTTTCAGCATTTTTGCACTTTCCGTGGTAAAGTGACTATTTTTCACATTTTCTTAAAAAAATGCAGAAATGTGCAAATACAACCCATTTACAAGAACATTTTCTCGAAATCAAAGATTGCATGAAAATTTGCAAGCAACACTGCCCACTTCTTGCCCTCCATTTTTTGTCTCTAAAAGGCCCTGTTAGTGAAGCTTTAAAGCTTTGCACATGTGCGCTACGTTAAGTGTCATAGCCAAGCATGCGAAGAATGCTCTCGGTCAAGGAGGCATGCCGCCCCATTTGCACATGTGCAGCAGTGCATGTCATGAGCGACTCACATGCACTATCAGGGCCTTTTATAAACCGAAGGAGGGGAATGGCAAACAAACGGGAGGTTTGGTAAGCAAGAGAGCTCCTGCTCACTCATACCCACAACATGAAACAATACAAATAAAATTGTACGTGAAAAGTACAATTGCATCTTTTAACAGTCACAATGTCTGATTTCAGAACTCACCAGCACTTAAAGAGACACCACTGCAACATACAGAATAATGTAATTAATTTTTCATAATATACAATTTTACGATAAGTATCTTGGATTCAGTATCAGAAACACTTTCTTTATTTATACAGTGGGTTGCAAAAGTATTCAGCCCCCTTGAAGTTATCCACATTTTGTCACATTACTGCCACAAACATGCATCAATTTTATTGGAATTCCACGTGAAAGACCAATACAAAGTGGTGTACATGTGAGAAGTGGATCGAAAATCATACATCATTCCAAACATTTTTTACAAATAAAAACTGCAAAGTGGGGTGTGCGTAATTATTCGGCCCCCTGAGTTAATACCTTGTAGAACCACCTTTTGCTGCAAATACAGCTACCAGTCCTTTAGGGTATGTCTCTACCAGCTTTACACATCTAGAGACTGAAATCCTTGCCCATTCTTCTTTGCAAAACAGCTCCAGCTCAGTCAGATTAGATGGACAGCGTTTGTGAACAGCAGTTTTCAGATCTTTGCCACAGATTCTCGATTGGATTTAGATCTGGACTTTGACTGGGCCATTCTAACACATAGATATGTTTTGTTTTAAACCATTCCATTGTTGCCCTGGCTTTATGTTTAGGGTCATTGTCCTGCTGGAAGGTGAACCTCCGCCCCAGTCTCAAGTCTTTTGCAGTCTCCACGAGGTTTTCTTCCAAGTTTGCCCTGTATTTGGCTCCATCCATCTTCCCATCAACTCTGACCAGCTTCCCTGTCCCTGCTGAAGAGATGCACCCTCCCCAACATGATGCTTCCATTTCTGAATGATCGCTTGAACAGTGCTCCGTGGGATGTTCAATGCTTTGGAAATCTTTTTGTAGCCTAAGCTTGCTTTAAATTTCTCAATAACTTTATCCCTGACCTGTCTGGTGTGTTCTTTGAACTTCACGGCGTTGTTGCTCCCAATATTCTCTTAGACAACCTCTGAGGCCCTCACAGAGCAGCTGTATTTGTACTGACATTAGATTACACACAGGTGCACTCTATTTAGTCATTAGCACTCATCAGGCAATGTCTATAGGCAACTGACTGCACTCAGATCAAAGGGGGCCGAATAATTATGCAAACACCACTTTGCAGTTATTTATTTATAAAAAATGTTTGGAATCATGTATGATTTTCGTTCCACTTCTCATGTGTACACCACTTTGTATTGGTCTTTCATGTCGAATTCCAATAAAATTGATTCATGTTTGTGGCAGTAATGTGACAAAATGTGGAAAACTTCAAGGGGCCAAATCCTTTTGCAACCCACTATATATTGCTATGACTTAAAAGCATTACAGCACAGAACTAAAAATAAATGCTTCTCACCCTGTTTGCTTCTACTTTAACTCATATACTGTCCTTGACTTGTAATATATACATTATCTCGCCTTGTATTGTATTGTCCATGTCCATTAAGGAACTGCCAAATAAAATTCCTGTAAGTGCAAACGTATTTGGCCAAATAAAGTTGATTTTGGTTCTGATATTGGTATGTAACCACACCCTCCCACTGATATTTCGCTTAGGCTATTTAGTTAGGCATCCTTTTCTTACCAGCACACTCTTGGAGACCCAAGGCCCTTATTCAATTCACTCTTTTCTCCTATGTTTTCTCCTAGGTGATATTTTCATCCCTTGTCAATAAAATACCTTTCAATCCACCAACAAGAAAGAAAATACTCAGAATAATTTTTACAGAACTTTTTCACCTACTTTTCAATATTTTTTTCAGTTACAGAGTGCTGAACAGTTTTTTTTAAAGAGAAGATGAGGAATTACATCCTAGGAGAAAACTTAGGAGAGGCCCCGTGCTCAAAAAAATAAACTTTTTCTCCAAGGTGATCTTTTCATAACTTGTTAACAAAATGCCTTTAAGCACCTCCCTTTTTTACATACTTTTTGGTATTCTCTCAATTGTGCTGAAAAGTTATATTAAGAGAACATGAAAAATTATGTCAGGAGAAAATGTTGATTGTGACAGGTAGAAGGTAGAAGAAACATGTTGGCAAGTACTTGTAGAGTACCTACATTATAAATTACAGTTTACTTTAAACCTAATAAGTTGCCAAGATATATATATAATCACACACAATCACATAATAAAGTGTGATTTTCTCACCCCCAGGGTCCGTATTCCACATATAATCTTGAAATCCCCGCCCTCATTGTGAAATTGGGCCCTCTGCCTTTTTTTTCTTTCCAAAACAATAGGTGCAAAGGATGCTGGGGGATTGATGTCATAACTCCACCCCTCATGTCCATGTGATCTAATCCAGGCGGACAGACAGACATCTGAGATAAGAATTATAGCAGACAGACATGATAAGACTTCTGCAGTTTTCCTGTGTCTTCTCTGTACTACAGTTTGTGAAAAGAGAAGTAATTTGATCCGGGCAGGCAGACAGCAGGAGAGGGAGGGGCAACGGAGTTAACCAGGCTGAAGAGGTGGGCACAATGCTTTCAGCTTCAGGAGGAATAAGGAAGTGCTACTTACAGATATAAATGTGAGTCTGTTCTATCCAATATGATGTACCAGGTGTACATTTTATATGTTTATCTAACTGTACACCGTGCCTAGACTACATACAGTATATGCATTGCCATTTAGACCTTTTTTGGCTGGAGGTGGTCTTTAATAATTTCTGAGGTAGTATTGTAAAGTAAAAGCAATTATATTCATTAGGTTATACTCAGTAAAGTTTCTCTTTAATGCTGGCAAGTGACAAGCATTGACAGGTAGTAAGGTAGGTTACAAGTAGTGACAAGCAGTAGTGACAGGCAGTGGCATAACTACAAATCATGGAGGCCCTCCAGCAAAACTTTGAGGGCCCCCAATATTCACTCACCTCCCTTTGGTGACCTGGTCTGAAGAATAGACCCATGTATAGGTGGGAGTGAAGGTGGATAATTGGGCTCCCCACTGCTCTGGGCATCCCTGCAATTGCTGGGGCTCTCCTCGTAGTTACATCCCTTGTGACAGGTAATAGGTGACATGTAGTGGCAATAGTTATGGATGATAAATAAAGGCAGACACTCAGTGACAAGTGGTAAAATCTGTGACTGTAGTTAACTCATTGCAAAGATTTTTAAATTTTGATTTTGCCACAATGCAACATTCTTAACAAACCATACATGTAGTCATGAGTCATACAGTAAAAAACAGAGCAGGAGCGCAATAGCGAACAGCAGCAGCCAAGGTGAGCTCAGGGCCAGTCCTCAAACCCTAAACAGGCACAGGGGACAAACAAAGGATGCAGAGGTTTGTCCCCTCTGCATCCCCATAACCAGGAACCAGCCAGCAGAGTCCTGGAACACATTGGACTGCGAGCGGCGACATCACCACTGGCGGAAGGGGAAGGAGACGGTTTCTGCATCTCCATGCGACCATCCGCGTGCATACAGCTCAGCTATCCATGCGGACCCCGTACAATCGTACGCAATATACGGAGGACGCTGCACACTGATAGGGAGGTATTTCCATACTCCCAAAAGATACTATGCCACACATATGAACTGTCTCTCAGGAATTGTTGTCCACGAGGATTTGCAGTGCGCAGTTTTTCTGGACGGACGAACTTGATCATATTGATCTGTACCATTATTGTAAGCGCCAGGTGCTCCATTATTTTTTCCCATGTAGTCATGAGTCAATTGGCATAATATTTAATTGAGAAAATGTATGGTTTTATTTATATAGATATGCATGCATTTTGTGGGGAACATTTGTTATATTTATATTATTAAGACACTTCTTGTTTTCTATCACATATGGGGATTAACGTGCCATAGACAGTCAGTGCACAGCATTTACAGACAGAACTCAATTATACTTCAACCTTATTGAATGGATACTTGCTCAGTGCAGTAAAGGTGACAAGATCACCTCTAGCCTCTTTTTTGATACATCAGACACATCTGACATTTGTAGCTGCAAGGAATAGAATTGTGTTCAGAAGAAACACAAGAGCTTGTCAAACTGTTCTTTGCTTGTTGACCTGAATACCTAGTAAGGTGCCATCTCAAGAAGTCTTCCTTACAAGTGCCATAACACATCATCCTCTGTTTTACCCAGTGGCAAATGTTCTATTTCAAGGCTGAAGTAGTTGTACCTACACCGGATGAATATTAGATCTAGGCACAAGATATTATTCTTTCTGCTAGAAGCATGAATGCTCTTTCAGTAGTTGTGTTACCCACAGGAGTAAAGCTAAAAAGGCAAAGTGTCTACAGTACTGTAGTGTAATTTCTGAGAAAGGCAGAATAAGTATGGATCGTAGTAGCGTAGAAAGTCTTACAGGAAAAAAAAATCTTGATTGTGATACTGCAGTTTGCAGTTATAGTCCTGACAGACTTTATTAAAGTAGACCAAGTACTTCGCTTGCACATTACTTAAAGCTGAATTATAGGAATGATCACTGAAATGCAAATTGTTCTGAGTAAATACAGAATTATACAGATCTTGCATGCATGTAGCTTGAAAATACATCAATCAAATTCTGCCAAGGTGAAATTCAGTTGGCCCATTTTCAAGCTGCATACATTTCCATTAAAAGTTTAATCTTGCATCATCTTGGAGCAATTTGCATTTCATTGACCATCTCTACTAAATTACACCCTGGCATAACACAATAACAAATTGTCTTCTTAACTCTTACCTATACTAAATTACACCCTGGCATAACACAATAACAATTTGTCTTCTTAACTCTTACCTATACAGTAGTCCTACTTGAATTTGTCCCAAAATAATGTTGTTGGTGTAAAAATTTGAAAATCACTATTTTCACTATAGGTCCATTTTAGTAAAGAGAGGGTCTGCCTGTTGTGCATTAGCACCTACCTTAACCTATAACTCTCTTTTCTCTTAACTTGTCCAATTGGAAACACTTGCAGTGCTGGACTGTGTAATGGTTAAGGGCTCTGCCTCTGACACAGGAGACCAGGGTTCGAATCTCGGCTCTGCCTGTTCAGTAAGCCAGCTGCTATTCAGTAGGAGACCTTAGGCAAGTTTCCCTAACACTGCTACTGCCTATAGAGCGCGTCCTAGTGGCTGCAGCTCTGGCGCTTTGAGTCCGCCAGGACAAAAGCGCGATATAAATGTTATTTGTCTTGTCTTGTCTTATTTGTCTTGTCTTGTCTTCTTTATGATAACCTCTTTCTTTCAAGCAAAAACACAGGAAGAAGAAACTTGTAAAAAAGCAAGCACTGTTGCAGATATTATAGACAGACGCTGGGTTGTAGCAGTGATGCAGCTAGTGAAAATTGATTCAGCTTCAGCCAGTGTTTCTACCCGGAGACATGAGGATAATCCAACAAATGTAAGCAGAGGTTACATTTGGTGAAAACTGCATATCAAACTGATTTTTAGAGGTGATGTTAATCCAATAATTTATACCTCCCCATTTGTCCATTACAGAGGCACTGTTGTGACAAATATCACAATGTATTAAATTATTCTGGATATTACTATATCTATATATTAATGTATATTGGTATGTAACCCCATCTAGTGATGTTTGGCCTAGGCTATTTAGTTATGCAGGCTTCTGCCCTAGAGCACTCTGGGAGACCAAGTGTTGCTTCTGCTCACTTCAGAACACACAACAAATAAACATTTTGCATTGATGCTCCTTGCCAACAGTAAAGATGTCACACCTGTGATGAATTTATGAATGTAAATCAGGATGAGGAAAGATTTTACAGTGCGTAAACATTGGCCAAATAACTTATAAATAAATATTGTAAATTATAAGCAATTTTAAAATAATAAGCTACATTCAGTAACTTTAACTTTGTTCTCGGGTCAAACAGGAAATGTTCAAAAATTAAAGAAACAACACATGCTGATCACATTAAAAAAAAGTAAAAAATAAATAAATAAATAAAAATAAAAAAACCATTACCACTATCCTTTGAGATGGCTGTTAGCTGAGACCCGAAACAGGTAGGTATGTAGCCCCTTGAACGAGCCAGTAAGTGTATTTCAGTGTTAGAGCAGTCTGGTGCTAGTTGTCATTGCCAATTAGCAGGCATAAGTTCGTAGCACTATCTATGCTACTCTGATAAGGCACACTAACTCTAATAAGGCACTTTAACGCTGATAAGGCATGTTAACTCTGATAAGGCATGTTAACAATGACTACACTAAACATGCTCAAATTCCAATTTAAAACACTAGGGCCTGATTCATTGAGCTGCGCTGCTATAGCAGCGCAAGCTTAATGACACTAATGCAAGCAAAGTATAGGGCTGCGCACTACACGCATGTGTGCTGCACAGTGTGCGCTCCTTTTAAAGGTACCGGCCACTCCTTTAATGTGGTGGAGACGTAAAATAGCACAGCTGCTACTGGTAAAAGATTTGCATCTTACACCTGATTGGCCCAATAGGCTGCCTGTCACACAGCCCATACTACTTTCAGAAAGCCCACTGGAACCACTATCGGAGCCAATAGCAGCACAGTACTAGATACTGGCGGATCTGGATTAGGCAATGAACCGGTGTGCATATAAGTGACAGGACCATTGCCCAATCCAGAGCCACCAATATCTAGTACCACACTGCTATTGGCCCTGATTTCAGGAGAGCTTAAAGAAAGTAGTATGGGGTGCGTAAGGGGCAGCCTATTGGGCCAATCATGTGTAAGCTGCAAATCCTTTACTAGTAGCGGCTGAGCTACTTCACAACTCTGCCACATTTAAGGAGCAGCGGGTACTTTTAAAAGGAGCTCCTGTAACTTAAAAGCGTGCGCTATGCAGCACTAGCGCGCCTAGCGAGTGGCCCTATATTTAGCTTGTGTTGGTGTCATTAAGCTATAGCAGTGAAGCTCAATGAATAAGGCCCCTAGACTAGTTAACCTTCCTGGCGGTAAGCCCGCCGCTCCACCCCCCAGATCCCATGCGCTGCCTGGCCAATCAGTGCCAGGCAGCGCTGAGGGGTGGATCGGGACTCCCTTTGACGTCACAACGTCGATGACGTCATCCCGCCATGGTGACGGGGGAAGCCCTAATGGAAATCCGTTCAGCATGGGAGGCGATCGGAGAGGGTGGGGGGATGCCGCTGCACAGCGGCTGTCATGTATCTGGCGCTAGGCTAGCTACATGATTAAAAAAAAAAAATAATAATAATGCTGCGCTGCCCCCTGGCGGTTTTAATTGACTGGCAGGGAGGTTAAGTATTTCTGTAGAAGCTACAGCATAACCTGACCTCTGAGCTAAGAGAAGGTCAGGCAGCTGTTAGATGGAAAAGTTGGTGGAGCCCATAGTGTCATTCCTATCCAAATATAGGGACTGTAGAGTAGACTTAAATGAGGTGTTAGGAACCTTACTGCAGGGTCAAAGTACACATTTCTGTATTTTTTATTTGCCATATGCTGATCTGCTTGCTTCATCTGAGTTTAATTCTGCTTTACATTGTTTATATATTAGCCATTATTCTCATGGAAAAATGTCACGTCTGCAAAGCTGAATTTACTGTAGCCAGTAATACCAGGGATTATGCTGTCCTTGAATTTATGCCTTCTACAAGTTATTATCCCACACTTAGAACACGAACCTGCAATAATCTGCTGGAGAGGTTTAATAGAAAGGTAAAGTAAAATCATATGCACAGTAATAAGCAATACTATCAAACACTAAAACATATTACCGCATGTAAATTCCCTGCATTTGGATATTAATTTCAGTTTTACATCTAAGAAAATAAATGTGTTGCCTTTGCATCAAGGTACATCATCATGTGAAATAAATGGACGTAGTGTGAATAGGAAAAATACTTTGTGGGTAATTTATTTAAGCTGGTTTTTATTCTCGCCTGACGGAATCTCTCTTCAGTAAAGGTCTGTAGTGGTGAATTTTTTATTTTCCTCTGCAGGATTAAGATTAGTATTTGACTAACCAGTGCAATGTTCTATCTTCACCCCAGGTAATTCTGGTTACTGTTGACCAAATATGACCAAATACATAGATTAAAAGAAAACAAAAAAAATCCTACTAAAGGTGCTCATGCCTATGGAGCAAATGACTTGACATCAAATAATTGCTGTTTATAAATGTTGCAGTATTATGCAAACTTTGTATCCATGATGTACATAGTAGAGAAATCTACAAAACTGGAAAATTGAATACAGCTCCAGCAGTTATAGCTTTAGATGCTAGGTATTCACACAGCTATTGTAATTTGCTCATGTATGCATTATTGGAAACATTTGTCAGCAGCTGGGCAAATAACTTTCTATTCAACATGATTAAGAACTGATTAAGAATTCACAACCAGAATGAATACTGCCTAGTGGCTACACCTGCACTGATATTAGAGTGCTGCAATCCTGACACAGATATAACTACTGCATAGGTAAGAGTAAGGCCTCTTTTCCATGGACTGTTGAACTGTGTGCTCAGCAAGTAGAGATGGCCCAAACGGTTCCCCAGGTGGCTAGTCCGTGCGAAATTCAGCTGTTCGCGTCCACAGTGGGACGTTCGACCCGCCCCCTATACCTCGTCATTAGGCTAAACTTTGACCCTCTAAATCCCAGTCAGCAGACATATGGCAGCTAATCAGGCTGCACTCACCCATGGACTCCCCCCCCCCCCCCCCCCATAAAAATGCAGCAGCACCAGCCATGTTCTCAGTCTGGTGCTGCTGCTGTAGTGAGTGGAAGGGAGAGACTTGGCTGCAGAGTCAGGGACCGTTAGCTAGGCGCTTCTGTGTATTGCTGATTGCTGAAAGCACCCAAAATCAAAAGCCCTTTTGAGGGCTCATATTGTTCTATTTGTTTTTGTTTTTTGTGTGAGACAGGTCACACTGCTTACAGGCCGGCCACAGTCATTGGTGGGCTGTGCAGTTCTACTATACGCTTCTATCTATATTGCAATCCACAGCAAAAAAAATGAGTCTAAAACAGTATTGACACCATGATAAATGCCTCAGCAGAAGTAGAAAATACAATAAATACCCAAAAAGAAAGATCATCTGCCTGAGGAAAAATAAATATGCATCGGAACCAATACAGTATTGCAAGCAAGCCAGCACACTGTCTATCATAAGCTGTGCTTAGCTTGCTTCATTGTGGACAGACCAAATTCAATCAGCTGGACAGTCACTGTTGTTCTGTCATTGAGCTACCTCAGCCCGGCGACCATATGGGCTGGAAAACCGCCATCGCCTGCAGTCTCGGTAATGTGTGCACCAGCACAGCCATTACTACACAAACAGCTGTTTGCGGTGCGTTAAACAGTGAGTTTAGTCTGTCAGTGTAAAGCAGTACTACTACCTGATCGATGTATACACACGCAAGATGTTCTAAAGCACTTTATGCCTCCAATTTAGCAATGCAAAGTGATTTTTGCCCTTTAGGGATTGTAACCCTACTCTGCGTCAAATACGTAATTTTCCAAGAGACCTTTGGCATGTATCCCACTCCGGCATGCCCTCCTCCAGGTGTTAGACCCCCTTGAAACAACTTTGCCATGACTGTTGTGGCCAGAAATAGTGCCTGTATGTTTTAAAATTTGCCTGCCCATTGAAGTCTATGGCGGTTCACCCGGTTCGTGCAAACTCAAACTTTTACAGAAATTCGCGTTTGTGGTTCGCGAACCCAAAATCTGATGTTTGGGCCATCTCTATCAGCAAGCAGTAACCAAGCAGCAGTGAGTAGTTACCAGGCAACAACAAGAAGTTACCAGGCAGCAGTGAGCAGTTGTGAGAGTTGAGAGGCATTTCACTGCCTATCAACAGTCCGTGGAAAAGAGGCCTAACTCTATTCTAGCAAAATACTTGTCTTTAATTTTAGCCAACATACCTATGTTAGTATTAGCTTGATTTTAACACATCCTAATAGCCAGCTGCAGGGGCGTATCTGGGTAACATGGAGCCTATGGCAAACACTGAAATTGAGCCCCCTTCCCCCAGGTCAGTGCCCCTTTCCTTCTAAGAACAGCATCCCTTCTCGCATACATCTTATGGTTGCTTGTGTTTTTGGGTGAGGGATATTGCTGAGGTTACTTTTTTTGGAAATATCTTTTCTTATTCCCTATTTGTCCTCTTTTCTAACACTAAGCTAAGTGCGCCCTACATACATAAGTTAGGTAGCCATGTTCCCTAGATAACAGAATACATTTGATCTGTGGACTGAGAGATGAGGAAGGCACTGAAGTAGGCATGAGGGCACTGCACAGGGGCAGTCATGGCGCCCATGGTGCTGTGGCGCCCATGTCATGAGCCATGCCTGCACCCCTGTAGATACGCCTCTGTCAGCCATGTTCCCCAGATAACAGCATTAAATTGATCTGAGGTCTGAGTGACAGGGAGGCATGGCGGTGCAGCACAGGGGCAGGCAATGGTGCCCATGAGGCTGTGGCGCCTGTGGCACAAGCCATGCCTGCACCCCTCTAGATACGCCTCTGGCCAGCTGTTTGAACCTCCAGAATTATTGATACTTCTACTGATAATCTCCATGTTGAGACCACAAAAAAATAAAAATAAAAGTATTCCGTTCATCTGCCATCAAGATTAGGGGTCTTGTTCCAAAGGCTACCAGACTATAAGCAAATCACACATCCAAACTTTTCAATGTTTTAAAGAAGACAGATTGTTGTATACTAATATAGGATCTCTAGGACATTTGTTGATTAACCCCTTCCCAACCGACGACAGGCGTCGGGAAGGTGGTAGCTCAAGAACCACCTAACACCAATCGGTGTCAAGAGCAGTGGGCGGAAATTAGCGGAGATCGCACACGCAGATGCGAGTGCATACCAACTGAATGACAGAGCAGAGCGCTGACATCAGCCTGCTAGCCCACGATCATGGCTAGCAGGCTGTTAGAATTAAAAAAAATGTTTCTAACGGTTGTTTAGCACTGCGATCTAGTGCAGCGCTGTATGGGGGGGCAGCTCTGTCACTCAGCTGTCCCCAGCAGAGGCTCACAAACGATCGTCGACTCTCTCATAGGCTAAGGCCTATGAGAGACGATCATGCTGATTGGCTCTTGTGGGGGAAGGGAGGAAGGGTTGAAATAAAAAAAATGAATTTTTAAATCCCACATAAAATATCTCATTTGAAAATATATGCTTTATAACAGATTTTAAGTTGTGTCTCATGTGTGGCTTCAGGGCTAGCTTAAAGAGGAGCTGTCAGCCATACTATCTCAGAAACAAAACACAGATATAAGTAGATAAATATTTGCTCTACACATGTATTGCACTGTCCACGTTTTGATGTTAGTGATTTTTCTACAGTAAAAAAAAAGAGAAAATCCTTCTTAGCATTTCTCATTTTAACTGTGGCTATTTGATTGAATTTGATAATCTGAATGTCATTTCCTACCTTACTTTCCTCTGCCTAATTGTGTATGCGTAGCCCGCCATTTACTATAGAAAGTGCATTGTCTCAGCATGAGAAATATTGGCCAATCAGAGAGGAACAGAGGTGTGGTATGGGAAAACAGGAGAGAAAGAGGCTTCAGCCGATCAGTTTGCATTAGTTAAGTCTGAGGGGAAGTGGAGAAGCAAAAAAGGACAACCCAGCATGCCCTGCAACTTCCTTTTTGTGTACCAAATTTTGTGTGTACCAAATAAGAGTCAGGTAAACTGGGGAATGATCATTTATCAACAAGAAAAGTAAAAGTGGTTTTAATTTTTGGATTGCCTAGTTAGCATCCTTATTACTTGTTTACCAGATAAAAATAAATAATTGATTTTTGATTTTATGCCCGACAGTTACACTTTAAGATCTGCGCACAACAGGCTCTTATGCTTGGAATACATGGCTCGACGCTGAGCCATTTAGATGGCTCGATAGATAATTTCTGACATGTCCGATCTCCCGCCCGATCGTTTCCGCGCTCGATTCTGCATGGAGGACAATGGTAAAAGATAAGAAAAACGAGCAGAAGAATCGCCTGCAGAATCGAGCGCAGAAAAAACGATCGGGCACGTAATCGAGCGGCAAAATCGGGCCGTGTATGCCCAGCATTACTGGTAATACACAGCATAGGTTTGCTTTTGTTATGTAAAATAAACTTTCTTGCAGATACATTTTTTTCCTGTTTACTGATTACAAAAAAAAAACTGTGATCAAGCCTGGAATGTAAACTTTTATTTTGTTATACAGACTGTCTAGATTAAAAACTCACTGTTGTGCTGTATGAGTGATTGTAATTAGCTACACAGTTTAGACGCTTCAAAGTTTTAAGATTCCTCAGCGCCAGCAACCAGCAGAACAAAACTTGCTTCTTGTATGTCATCAAACATCAGCTATGCCTGTAGACACCAAGTGCTCGTAAACAGTGCAAGCCGTTACCAGATGCAGTCATAAGCACTCAATGTCCAGGGATGTGAAGCTAATAGATTTATTTCAATGATAAAAAGAGCATAAAAACAAACACTTACATCGTGGGTTCTGAACAACAGGGACCCGAACAAATATAAATCGCCTTGAATCACTCACAGTGTTAACAGGAAGGTACAACCTTAGAATTCCCACTCTCTAGTCACTCCAACCCATTTCAGCTTTGTAGCCTTCATTAGGGATTCCCTGAAATAGCACTGCAAAATGCAAATTATGTATTCATATAAGCCTGACGCAATTTTGGAAAGCCTTGCGATTTTTCTGCTGACAACACATACATGTGTTTGCATACTGCATGCGATTCCTTCTAGGCACTGTAAAAAAAATGCTTGCACTTAAATACAGGAAATGGTGCATATAATGCAGAAAATCGCTTGTAAGAAATCATTTGCATTCCCCACTGACAGAGGTGTGAACACTCCCTAACCCTTGAACTGCACTTTGCTGCACAATGTGAACTGCTGTAAATTACACCCAGTCAGTACCAAAACAAAAACCAGACACAGGTAGTTCAATGCATACAACATGTTATGTTACTGAAACAAGGATGTATCCAATTTCTGTGTGTTATACTTTAAACTAGAAAAACTATTGAGCGGTATTCAGTGATGTCTGTAATTAGCTTAATAAGAGTTAAAATAAAGCATATTTTCCATAATGATTCTGATCTCTTTAATGAGCTTTTTAAGACTTAAAAAATGTATTTCCATTTTGCTTTTTCTGGTTATTCTTTTTATAATGAGCTAGAAACAGCATCCATTAGATCAACAAAATTGGTTAAAGATAGATAATGGCACAGCTGATCTGAACGATCTGTAATAAAAATGTTATGAATTTCTTAAGTGTTTTGAAATTCTGTTTATCTCTTCTTGTGATTTTTCCCCCCTCTATCTTATGTCATACACGCTTACCTCTTTCTTGGTTGTTTATCTGACCTGTTTCTGCCTGCAAGCCTGTATGTACTGATACTATTCTAGCAGTGAGATGTATCCACAGTCCTCGGGGCTGTGTATGTCTCCACATACCCCTGCTTCCTCCATGGCACAAATTAGGATTTAGCAAAGTACCATGAATCTGAATCTCTAATAAAGACTACACATTTCTTATGACTGTGATACTAACAGCCCAGGATTTATTCCAGTTTTGTCTACTCTACCAGTGACCCTATCTGTTAATAAAACAGAAGTGCACACATTTAAGCAGAATTTAATTATTAGTGTGAGCAATTTAGTAGCCATCAAATAAATGCAAAAGAAAACCATTTAGAAAAAAAAAGATGTAGGCTGCCATTGGTGTCACCATTGTTAATTATATATATGTATATCATCCAGAAGGCATTCATATCACTTTTTCCACATTTTGTTGTGTTAGAGCCTTATTTAAAGATGGCCCGAACCTCCGATTTTAGGTTTGCGAACCTCCGCAAACGTTCGCGAACTTGCGAACGTTCGCAAACCGCCATAGACTTCAATCGGGAGGCGAACTTTGAAAACTAGAAAAAATTATGCTGGCCACAAAAGTGATGGAAAGAGTGTTTCAAGGGGTCTAACACCTGGAGGGGAGCATGGATGAGTGGAATAGACGTCAAAAGTCCCAGGGAAAAAACTGGATTTGACGCAAAGCAGCGTTTTAATGGGAGAAATTACATTTAATGTTGAATTGCAGGTCTAAACTGCTTTACAACATCTTGCATGTGTATACATCTATCAGGAAGTGTAATTCTTTCTTCCCTCCTCCGGAGGAGGATCTTGTCTTCCCGGGATTTGTAGGATGTCAAAAGCACACTCACATACATTGGCCAGGAATCGAACCCAGATCAACTGCTTGGAGGGCAGCTATGCTCACCACTATACCACCAACACTACAGGCTGAAGCCAGCCTAGCTGGCCTGGGAAGGATGAAAAGCTAGGTGGCCATGCAACCATTCCTGCTAACCTAAAGCTTACTTGTGTCTTACAACACATTGGCTAAAAGAGACTCTGAAGCGAGAATAAATCTTGCTTCAGCAGGGAAATGTGTTCCTCTGCTAAAATGCCGCTATCACGCAGCTAAACGGGGGTCCCTTACCTCCCAAATCCCCTCCGTGGTGCCCGGGGATCTCCTCCTGGTGAGGCAGGGCTAATGGCCGCAGCCCTGCCTCCACGCACGTCTGTCAGCGCGTATCTCCGCCTCTCCCCTGCCCCTCTCAGTCTTCCTTTGCTGAGAGGGGCGGTGGAGAGGCGGCAATGCGCCATTGATAGACGGCGCTGAGAGGCAGGGCTGCAGCCATTAGCCCTGCCTCAAGAGCAGCAAAATCTACGACCAAGTTGGTTGTGGATTTTGCAGGGGGGGATTTGGGAGGTAAGGGACCCCCGTTTAGCTGCAGGATAGCGGCGATTTTGGCAGGGGCACACATGCCCCTGCTGAATATAAGCTCTGAATCATCAAGTCGGCGGAGAGAATAGTTGGGAGACCCCTGCCCCCACTTGACCACCTGTATAACACAAGACTGCGAGCAAGGGCTCTGAGGATTGCAGGTGACCTCTCTCACCCAGGCCACTGTTTTTTCACCCCGCTTCCACTGGGTAGGAGACTCCGGGCCATCCCCACCAAGACCACCAGACACAAGAACTCTTTCTTCCCTATGGCCGTTAGCCTCCTGAACTCCCTTAGCATTCTACCACCCCCTATCAGCGCCCTTCCACCTGCATAGGAGCGGTAGACTTCAGCAGTGTGCCTTTGAAAGATGATTACAGAGCCATATGTATATCTGATGCTGAGTGTGTATTTGTGTATGTTTACTGTTATTTTATTTTACTGTTATTTTTCTGCCTTTCTCCCTATGTACTGCTCCTATGTACTGCTCCATTGTGCCAAACCCAATTCCGGGCCTGACACAGTCATGCTTGGCGAAATAAAGTGATTCTGATTCTGAAGCGAGATTTATTCTCGCTTCAGTGTCTCTTTAAGACTTTACCAAATCCAATGCTCCAATATGGGGAAGCTTCTCTGTTTGTTTGTTTTATTTTTTTTTGTTTTTTAAGTGTGGTGTCACAGTTAACTCATCTCTTCAACTACAAGAAAGGCCCAGGAGTAGTCTTAGCTACCGTAATATCTATGGTATGGCAGGGCCCTTATTACACTTTCTCATACAGGGCTATGGAGACCGTTTTGCCCATGCGATAAAGCGAGGTGCAAAAATGAAATCATGCCTAGCAGAGATTGGCTTTGATCCATCAACCTTGGGGTTATGGGCCCAGCACACTTCCAATGCGGCACTCTGCAGTCTGCTTACGTTTGTATACAATATTCAAGTTTAAGAAGGGTACATTAGTTGAAATAGTTACACTACAATCTATGTTACAGCAAGGCCCTAATGACACTTTCTCTTAATGACACTTCTCATAGCCCCTTAAGAGAAAGTGTCATTAGGGCCTTGCTGTAACATAGATTGTAGTGTAACTATTGTATACAAATGTAAGCAGACTGCAGAGTGGCGCAGCGGAAGTGTGCTGGGCCCATAACCCAGAGGTTGATGGATTTAAACCATCCTCTGCTAGGTGTACTTTATTTTTTACACCTTGCTTTACCACATGGGCCAATTGGTGGCCATAGCCTCTTAAGAGAAAGTGTCATTAGGGCCTTGCTGTAACATAGATTGTAGTGTAACTATTTCAACTAATGTACCCTTCTTAAACTTAAAGAGTGTATACAAATGTAAGCAGAGTGGCGCAGCAGAAGTGTGCTGGGCCCATAACCCAAAGGTTGATGGATTGAAACCATCCTCTGCTAGGTGTACTTTATTTTTTTACACCTTGCTTTACCACATGGGCCAGTCGGCGGCCATAGCCCCTTAAGAGAAAGTGTCATTAGGGCCTTGCTGTAACATAGATTGTAGTGTAACTATTTAAACTAATGCACCCTTCTTAAACTTGAAGATTGTATACAAATGTAAGCAGAGTGGCGCAGTGGAAGTGTGCTGGGCCCATAACCCAGAGGTTGATGGATTGAAACTATCCTCTGCTAGGCATTATTTCATTTTGTGCACCTCGCTTTATTGCATGGGCAAAACGGTTTCCATAGCCCCTTAAGAGAAAGTGTAATAAGGGCCGTGCCATAACATAGATATTACAGTAGCTAAGACTACTCCTGGGCCTTTCTTGTAGTTGAAGAGATGAGTGAACTGTGACACCACACTTAAAAAACAAAACAAAAAAAAACAGCAAACGGAGAAGCTTCCCCATATTGGACCATTGGATTTGGTAAAGTCTTAAGCCAAAGTAAGCTTTAGGTTAGCAGGAATGGTTGCATGGCCACCTAGCTTTTCATCCTTCCCAGGACAGCTAGGCTGGCATCAGCCTGTAGTGTTGGTGGTATAGTGGGGAGCATAGCTGCCCTCCAAGCATTTGACCTGGGTTCGATTCCTGGCCAATGTATGTGAGTGTGCTTTTGACATCCTACAAATCCCTGGAAGACAAAATCCTCCTCCAGAGGAGGAGAGGGAGGAAGGAAGGGAGGAGGAGGGAAGGAGGAAGCTGTTGTGGGGTGCTATTTAAGAAATAACAATCATCCAGGAGCAAGCTAAGAAGCCTAAAAGTGCCTAACTAAGCTTTCCCTAGCAGAGTCTGTCAGCAGCTGTCCCTTCACTAATTACTGTAGGCAGAAGAGTGAGTAAAACGGCCGGAGAACTTTGCCTTTTATAAAGGGGGGTGGGGCTCCAGGAGTGAGTGTAGTCTGATTGGTGAGAATGTACCTGCTGACTGTGATGTAGAGGGTCAAAGTTGACCCTAATGGAGCATTATGGGGGCGAAAAAAATCGCATTCGCCGGCGAACGCGAACCACCCAAAGTTCGCCTGGAACCGTTCGCGGGCGAACCGTTCGGGCCATCTCTGGCCTTATTCCAAGATGTGTTAAATTCTTTTTTCCATCAGGATTATACAAACAACACCTCACAATGACAAGGTGAGAATTTGGCAAATTTACTAAGAATAAAACAAATTAGAAATCATATGTACATAGGTATTCACAGCCTTTGCTCAATACTTTATTGATGCACCTTTGGCAGCAATTACAGCCTCAAGTCTTTTTGAATACAATGCCACAAGCTTGGCACACCTATCCTTGGCCAGCGTTTTGCCCATTCCTCTTTGCAGCACCTCTCAAGCTCTATCAGGTTGGATGGGAAGTGTCAGTGCACAGGCATTTAAAGATCTCTCCAGAGATGTTGAGTTTGATTCGAGCCTAGGCTCTGGCTGGGCCACTCAAGGACATTCACAGAGTTGTCCTGAAGCCACTACTTTGATAGCTTGGCTGTGTGCTTAGGGTCATTGTCTTGCTGAAAGTTGAACCGTTGCCTCTTTCTGAGCTCAAGAGTGCTTTGGAGAAGGATTTCTCTGTACATTGCTGCAGTCATCTTTCCCTTTATCATTACTAGTCTCCCAGTTCCTCCCACTGAAAAACATCCCCACAGCATGATGCTGCCACCACCATGCTTCACTGCAGGGTTGGTATTGGCCTGGTTATGAGCAGTGCCTGGTTTCCAAACTGGACGCCCAGCATTGACACCAAATAGTTCAATCTTTGTTTCATCAAACCAGAGAATTTTGTTTCTCATGTTTAGAGTCCTTCAAGTGCCTTTTGGCAAACTCCAGATGGGCTGCCTGTTCCTTTTTCTAAGGAGTTGCTTCCGTCTGGCCACTCTACCATACCGGCCTAATTAGTGGATTGCTGCAGAGATGGTTGCCCTTCTGGAAGGTTCTCCTCTCTTCAAAGAGGACCTCTGGAGCTCTGACAGAGTGACCATTGGGTTCTTAGACATTTCCCTGACTAATGTCCTTTTCCCCAGATCACTCAGTTTAGGTGGCTGGCCAGCTCTAGGAAGAGTCCTGGTGGTTTTGAAATTCCTCAGCTTACAGATGATGGAAGCAACGGTGCTCATTGGGACCTTTAAAGCAGCAGACATTTTCTGTAACCTTCCCCAGATTTGGTCCTCAAGATTCTGTCTCAGAAATCTACAGATAATTCCTTTGACTTTATGCTTGGTTTGTGCTCTAAGGGCCTGTACACACTGCTGCGCTTTTCAAATCGAATGCGCTTTTTAATCGCAAGGTCTTTTGAAAAATAATGAAAATTGTGAAGACCAGTACACACTGGAGCGATGAGCTTTTTCTATTCTCATGAAGGCTTGCGATTTTAAAATCGCATGCGATTTTAAAAGCGCATCAGTGTGTACAGGCCCTTACATGAACTGTCAACTGTGGGATCTTATATAGACAGGTGTGTGGGCCTTTGGGCCTTTCCAAATCATGTCCAATCAACTGAATTTCCCACAGGTGGGCTCCAATTAAGCTGCAAAAACAGCTCAAGAATGATCAGGGGAAGCATGATGCACCTGGGCTGAATTTTGAGCTTCATGGCAAAGGTTGTGAATACTTATATACGTACATATGCTTTCTTCATTTTTAATTTTTAATAAATTTACCAAAACCTTAGGTAAACTTTTTCACATCATCATTATGGGGTGTTGTGTATAAAATTCTGAGGAAAACAATTAAATTAATTCATTTTTGGATTAAGGTTGTAACAAAAAAATGTGGAAAAAGTGATGCACTGTGAATACTTTCCGGGTGCACATATATTTAAATTAGTAAAGCCAATAATTTGTTTCATCTTAATCTTAAACTTTCTGCAATAGATGTCCTAAAATGTAATCAGTTTTATTTGTCTAGGATTTTAATTCATAGTAGGTAGGTATTGAGATCCTGTGATCATTTTGCTGTAGAGCATGAAGGCCCTTGTTGAATTCACTTTTTCTCCTAAGTTTTCTCCTAAGAGATAATTGTCCATCTTTTGTTAAAAATAGTTTTTTAATAGTTTTGCTTGTGAATTATCGCCAAAGTCATTTTCACATCGAGAAACTTTTTAGAAAAATAGCTTGTATTTTTGCGTTTTTGTGTTTTCCATGAAAATGCATAAGATTTATATTTTTACCTTAAAAGTGTGGAAACCGATATCTTAACTATGTAAATTGTTACCATGAATCAATATTTTCACCGCAAAAATTCACGTAAAACACACAAATAACAAAATTTATTTTCAATGGCATTATTTTTGCAAAAATAAATGGAAAAGGAATATTGGCATTTTTGCTTATCACTGCTTTTTAGCACTCTACAATTGAAAAGTACCAATTAATGATAAAACACAGTACTGTCAAAGAGTATTTTCTTGCTTGCTGGTGGTTTCTTCAAATGCATTTTATGGATAAAGTGTGAAACTATCACCTAGGAGAATACTTAGGAGAAAAAGTGAAAATTGAATTGAATAAGGGCCATTGTAGGCTAACTCGACAGTAATGTTTCAACTGATACGGTTCTGTTTAAAATCTCATTGACACTGTTTTGTGGTCATGGTTTAGCCACTGTGAAAAAATATTAATATTAATGAAAAATAAGCATCTGCCAGTATATCAACTGGTCAACAGCACTAGCTATAATCTGATATAATCCAGGTGATGATAGAAGTGATTACCAGCAAATATGATCTGATAATAAAACACACCTGCAACCTTTAGAATTACACCTAAATATGTTTCAGTCCAATTTTATGATTTTAAAAAAGTGTGTCTCTACCAAGATGCCAACCCACTTGGCATCCAGCCTTGTGGATTGTTAGTCAGATGGAAAATGGCCAAAGAGCATTGTGGACCACTTCCTGACACGTCAACCAGCCTGCATACCTTTTAGCAGTGGGGAAACCCTTGCAAGGAGGGGATAGCAAATTCTTCCCCCAGGTTGCCCAACAAAGCATTCTTGTTATTAAAGAGGAGCTGTAGTCAAAATAACATAATGAATTAAATCGCCTATTTTTTTTACAGTATTCATTTATAAATTATTTAGTCAGTGTTTGCCCATTGTTGAATATTTCCTCACTCTGAATTACATTCTGAAATGTTTTAATTTAATTTATTTAATTTCTTACTAGAGATACTAGATTTTAGGTCCAGTAATCCTCCAGGATAACCCTACAAAATGGATCTCTTCTAGAATCCTTTGCTGGTGGGCAATACGTCCCGGAGCATGGGCCATGTTACATAGTTACATAGTTATTTGGGTTGAAAAAAGACATATGTCCAATGAGTTCAACCAGAAACCATGTAATAAATAAAATCTGAAATGTGCTGCAAAGTGGAGCAGGTTTATTCCAAATTAATGATATGAAGAAGCACATAAAGATAATGGACCTTTTAGTAAAAAAGCATGTACTGATCTACTGCACCATTACTCTGTCACACTTTTGTCTAAGATATCCAGTGACCCAATGAACGTGATCACCAGGTATGACAAACTGAAGGATTGCATCACTTTAGCCAATACTTAATAAAAATTAGTCTGCCAGAAACTCTGTAGCAATGACCATTGACCTGACTTTAAAGGGACCCTGAGCAAAGGCATACATTGAAAATCTGGACTTATCTGGGGTTTACTTCAGCCCCCCCCATAACCCGCAAGGTCCCCCAGCATCCTCTTGGTTCCTACCGCTCCGTTAATCCGGCAACTTCGGCTAGTCGTGCATGCGCGGCCTGTGCACGCACCCAGCACGTCATCACACCGGTCGCTGTAAGCGTCCTGCACATGCATGGTTCTGTAAAGACTGAACTGCGCATGCACAGAACAATTACTGCAATGTGATGCACACACGGGCCACACATGTGCGACTTCAGCCAATTTTATACTGAAAATGACTCTTTACAACAACAACATATATGAAATGTTTCTTCTCAGCAAAACTGCAATACTGTGCATTTCGTTTTATGATTCTGACTGTTTTATCTCCTTGTTCCATGTGATTTGCATGTAGAGAATGCACGGTGCGTTTGTCATATATTATGCATACGCTGAATAATTTTTCCATACAAGAATGTAAAAATTTCACCGGTCTGTCTTAGACTAAATTTCAAAGGGACAAATAAGACCTGGAAATGTCTCCCCCTACTGCTTTGCCTATACAAAATGGCTGAACAGAGCTTGCAATCATCAGAACCTCAGGATCAAACGTACCCTTTGTTCTATTAAAAGAAGCAACCTTTTCTTCAAAAAAATCAAAGCCCTGTTTTATGAGAAACAGAAAAGCTGACTTTTGACAGTAACCAAGCATTTTCCTCTTTCTTCGTTTTACCATTTCATACAAAGCATTAAAACAGAATTCAAAAAAAAATCCAAGGCAACATAAAACTTTATGAGAAAAATAATTTTTCGACATATTAAGACGACAACTAGTTGGCATTGCAGCAAATGATACTTTGCACAGCTGCCCGCAGGATCTCTGTACATTTTCGTACGGCTTCCAAAATAGAAACAGTTCAAGCTGTTGAGACACGGCTTTGATGTATAGGAAAGGTTTTAGTTTAGGAGGGTTACACAGATCTTAATGATTCAACTCTTCTTGTCATACGTAAATATATTCTCACTAGCATATGTAGTGCAGGACTGAAATGATTGTTTCATCTACCTATTCTGGTATTACAGTAATGTCTACAAGCTATAGAACATTCTTTGTGTACGTTTTTTTTTCTGCATTACATTATTGTGCCTTTTTCATTCAACCTTAAATACTTCCTATATTGTATATTTTTTTGTAAGAAGTATTTTATTGAATGCAGCATAAGTATACAGGAGAGAATTAATACAATTATTTATCATTTAAATGTATACTATATTTATCATTTCAAAGTATATATCTTAGTGCTTATGACATTGCTAAGGCTCCCTAACTATCACATTTTCAGTTCTGTGCATTTCAATTTAATAATGCTGGTATAGTATTTGTAGGCACCGCCTTGGATTAACAACTTGGATTCTGTGATACAGTCCACCAGAATATTAAATAATGCGCTTTGAGTCCTATGGGAGAAAAGCACTTTACAAATGTTATTGTATTGTAAATGGGTAGAGCTAGGCGCACGTATTAGTACGCCGTGGGTGAATTGGGTGCAGGGAGAGCCGAATGACGGCTCTCGCTGCTGCCGCTACACTCCCCGGTGGCTTTAACCACTTGAGGATGGCAGTGTTAAACCCCCCTAGTGACCAGGCCATTTTTAGTTAATTGGCCCACTGCAGCTTTAAGGCCAAGCTGCAGGGCCGCACAACACAGCACACAAGTGATTCCCCCCCCCTTTTCCCCCCACCAAAAGATCTCTCTGTTGGTGGGGTCTGATTGCCCCCACATTGTTTATTTTTTTTTTATAAAGCCGATCGCTCTCCTATGGGGCCAGAGGGACAGCCATGTCACACGGCAGTCCCCAGTACAGATCTGCTGCAGATTGCAGCGCTGTACAAAGTAATTAGACGGCGATTGCCGCTTGGAGACTGAAGGGGGGCGGAGCTCCGCCACCCCCAAGCAGGAGATGCGCGCACATCCTGAGCGTGATGGGCTTGATTCACAAAAGAGTGCTAACTGTTAGCACGGGCGTTTTCACGCGAATGTTCGCATTGCGCGTGATTGCGAATTTTTGCCTGAGACGATAAACATTTTTGCGCGCAAACGCAAATTTTCCCGTGAAATCGATATCGTTTTTGCATAAAAATTCACGTTTACGTGAAAAAACTTTATCATTTCGCGCGAAAATTCACGAGCGCGCGCAATGCGAAAATTCACACGAAAATGCCCATGCTACCAGTTAGCACTCTTTTGTGAATCAAGCCCATTGTGTTGAAACCCCTCTCACAGTGTGATGTCAGGACCATGGTGCTGACATCACACTGTGGGAGCCTTGTTGCATTGTGGGAAATAACAACTGTTTCCAACTGCCTAAATAGCAAGCAGCAGCTACTTCCACTGACTTCCCCTACCAGCAGTAAAAATGTCACCATGTGATAAATGTCAGAATGTAAATCAGGGAGAAGAAAGATTTTACAATGGGCACACTGACTAAATCATTTATACATAATTATTGTAAAAATTAAGCACTTTTGTTCATTACGTTATTTTTACTGAAGTTCCTCTTTAAGTTTCTTCTTCAGGCATTATACAGCACTGGATCAGAACTCTACAAAAGTGAGCATAACATACAGAGATATATATTTCTGTATCTTTTATTTTTTAGAGAAAAACATTTATTTGTTACAGCTGATACAAATCCTGCAATACATCTTAAGTGTGTCTACTTTCTGCTTTCATGGAAGCAGACAGAGTTAACATCATGTGCTAACAAATTAGCTGTTCTGCTGAGGCAACCAGCTGACACAGCTGAGGGATTAAATTTAGCATTATATTGTCAAATAAATCATCAGCTGTAACTTTCAGAAATTAATTAGGTCCTTAAGCTGATCAGATGGTATTCTGGGCACCAAGGTTTAAATTGCTCAAGAGAAATCCTAGCCAAATTAGTGCTTCTATTTAAAATGGTAAGCCTTTAAAGCAATCAGCTCCCAAGAGACTGATGAAGGTGTGTACATGCAGCATATTTTAATGCTGCTAATATATGTGTACCAAGTCAAAGTTTTGAAAGATAATCTTAAAGACATGGTTATTAATCTGCTTTCAGATTCAGACTATAGAGAAAGTGAAACAGCCTATGAGGATAGATAGATAGATAGATAGATAGATAGATAGATAGATAGATAGATAGTACATGTCTGAAGTGTTAAATGTTAAGTTATTTGAGGAAGCTCCGTTTAAAGTTTTATTAGGCTACCATACATTATTTGCTCTCACCTACAACCTGTCATGAGTGACCACACACTTTTTTTTCTTCAGTACAAACTGCCTTTTAAGCCTTAGGCCCATGGTTTCAGACATATGCACTACATCCGTTTTCCCATAGGCATACGCAGACACTGGTGTGCATAAATGGGCATGTGTGGCGGAGGAGACTGTATGCTAAAATGCTATTCCTTATATAAAAACCTTGCAGAACTCACTGCTGATAGTTAATTATGTTAGCTTGGTGTTGCTTAGTGCCACATTGTTGTTCCAGATTCCCTGACTTCTGAAGTGATCTGGGCTATTGTTGCGCCTCTCTCTCTCTCTCTCTCTCTCTCTCTCTCTCTCTCTCTCTCTCTCTCTGTGTGTGTATATATATATGTATATATATATATATATAGTCCAATGGGAGGTCAGCAGCTTCCACAACTTTGCTCCAAGATGGAGAGGGTGCACGCAACCAGGGGTGCCCAGATCCCGGAAAGTATAAACAAAAACTCCAAGGGGTTGCAGCACACAGCTCTAATTTATTGAGCTCAAACAAAAAGTTTCACAGCAAACGTTTCGGTTGATCCACAACCTTTGTCAATGCTGAGCATTGACAAAGGTTGTGGATCAACCGAAACGTTTGCTGTGAAACTTTTTGTTTGAGCTCAATAAATTAGAGCTGTGTGCTGCAACCCCTTGGAGTTTTTTTTTTTTTTTTTTTTTTTTTTTTATATATATATATATATATATATATATATATATATATATATATATATATATATATAAAAGCAATGCATGTAGAAATGGGCATAAAATAACGGAAATAAATACACTAATTTTACAGATATTCAATTATCCACTGTGAGCACAGAAATGAGTGCACTGGCAGTGGGCAGGGAACAACTCACCTCTTCCTGGCTCCAGGCAATGGAGCTCTGAATGCTGCTGGCCTTCTATGTCTCCAACACTGCTGACTCTTCTTCCTGATTAGCGGAAGTAGAGTGAGTGGCGTTGGAGACATAGAAGACTGGCAGCACACAGAGCTCCATTCCCTGGAGCCAGGAAGAGGTGAGTTGTTCCCTGCCCGTTGCCACTGTGATAATTTCTGGAGATGGAGCACTGAAGGGGGGGGGGGGCTGAGGTGATGGAGGGGGAAGTCGGCCCCCTCCGCTGCTGTGTGAGCCCGCTACTCCCCCTTTGTGCACTGCGCCCCCTCCTGCCCCTAAAAATGGTGCGGTGTGGGCCCCAGACATGTGGCCCCCCAGGCTTTTCCCCCAATGGCTGCATCAAAGGCGGGGTTGATTGTTGTGCCCTGGCCCCAGCTGGTGACTTACACCTAAAACTCCCCAGGTGGGCGACTAACCTTAACCTCCCTACAGATAACCCTTAAGACCCCCATGCCAAACCCTTATGGTGCCTGCTATTTATAGCCACAATTTGCAGTGGGGTGGCCCTAGTGGCCAATATTTTAGTCCCCTGTATGTGGTGATTGATGGAACATACTGATGTGTGTTGACCATCCAGAGGGCAGAAGCAAGTACTGCATCTTGCCCGTTAATGTAAAGCACTGCCAATATGCATAGTGGTCATCCTCCCAATACCTCCATCCTGGAGGCCGTTGCCTCAGTGTGTTGGAAATTCTGGATTTTGCTGCCTAATTTACTTGTTTGCAGACAATACTTTGCTGTTCTGGTTTTTTATGTTGCTGATTTTGCAAGCAAGCATCTATTTTTATTCCTGCATTTTCTTTACTTTTGTTTCCAAATCATTAAAGCACATTCTCAGTTCGTGTTTCTTTCATTTCATGAACTTGAGGATCTCTATAGCTAGCAAGGTGACCGCTGCTAATCTACAAAAACACCACACATTTATTTTCTTTCAGTGACATTGAGTGTTCTACTGGCATACCTCTTCTGTTTATTCATAATATTTTATAATTATGTGCTTTTATTTTCGCTGAGCTCAATGATTTTTTGTGCAGATCGACTAATGGGAACATCATTACACTAAACATGTTACTATGGATGTAGATCCTTTTAAACACTTATGGCAGATAATATGGAAATCCATGGAGAACATAAAAGGTAGAAAAAAGGGGGACGGGAGAGAAACCGGGAGCCCAATCTGGTGTAGTATGATGTGTAGATTTTGGATAAATACAGTAGTAGTATAGTTGTTATACTCACAAAATTAGGTTGCTAATCTGGCAACCATTTGTTGTGCGTGCGAGGAAGTACCGTCCCCGCTCGGCCTTGTCTAGTAGTGGTCGCAGCTCCTAAAGAAAAAAGGTCCACTCGCCGGAAGTGGTGACCCCACACAGGGGGTGGTCGATCAGTATGGTAGAGAAGGAGGCGCCCGGAATATATGTATTGTTTATAGTTAGATCGTACTAGGTAATACTCAAATAATAAAATGAGAGTAAAAATAAAAATAAGAAATCGGTTGGTCCTACCTTATTACAGTGGACCCTTCACTCAACATAGTCATAGAAAGATAAACTTTTTATTTGGCACTTTAAAAAGACAACGCGTTTCGCGGATAACCCGCTTCCTCAGGTCATGTAGTATGCCAGAAGGCAGACTTGCGTGATCCAGGGCGCCTATTCCGGGCGCCTCCTTCTCTACCATACTGATGGAGAACATAAGTAATCCAGAAAAAGTGCACCGGATTTTAAAATAAAATATGCTATTTGGTAGCAAAGGATTGCAAGCTTTAAAGGACAACTGAAGTGAGAGGTACATGGAAGCTGCCATATGTATTGCCTTTTAAGCAATACTAGTTACCTGGCTATACTGCTGATTCTCTACCTCTAATACTGTTAGCCATGGACCCTGAACAAATATGCAGCATATCAGGTGTTTCTGACATTATTATAGACAAACATATGCGCACTGCGTGTTACAACCAGGACTAAAGGATATTATGTCCAAAGTAAATCAGTTCTCCAATGCCAGTGTCAGACAATAAAAGTAGGAAAGGTAGCATCCAGTGCAGCGGTGGGATTTGACTAGTGTCTGTATCAGAAAAAGGAAAGAGAAGAGAGCGCCTCTATGGTGCAATACCTTTAATTCAGTTTACAAATTGCAAAAAAAATGCACGTACAAGATCGCATACATTTGCAGGCATATCTCACATACTCAATGTTCCACTCCTTGGACGTCTACCGTGGCCAGCGGGGACATCAACAAGGGTCCGTGGTAGGTCTGTATTCCAGGCATGATCCGTGTGCTATAATGATGACGCATTTTGATGCACCAGCGTGTCTTTGTCAAGTCAGGATCATTGCCTGCTTGCCTTGACTCCAGACCTAACATGGACCCTTGTTGATGTCCCCCGCTGGTCATGGCCGATGTCCAAGGACTGGAACATTGAGCATGTGAGATATGCTTGCAAATGTATGCGATCTAGGACGTGCATTTCTTTTGCAATTTGCAAACTGAATTAAAGATATTGCACCATAGAGGAGCTCTCTTCTCTCTCCTGTTTCTGACATTATTGTCAGAGCTGACAAAAATTAGCTGCATGCTTGTTTCTGGTGCTATTCAGACAATCCTGCAGCCAAATAGACCAGTAGGACAGCCAGGCAACTGGTATTGCATAAAAGGAAATCAATATTTATGTACCTCTCACTTCATCTGTCCTTTAACTGGGTAATTTCAGAGCATTACTACTATTGCAAATAGTTTCAGAAGTGCAAAAATCTTCTCAAATGAACCTCCCCCTATCGGTGTATGAATCTTTTTCAGGGCGTGTCTTTATGGAGAATAAAGGCCATGCTGAGAATCCCCTATGGAGAGATGGACTAGCCCAAAATCTGTTGGTGATGTTAGATTTCTACTACTGATTGTAAATGCCAGCAACATAGGAGAGAAGTAATTTATGGCTCATTTTACTCAGGAAGAAATGTACTTTTTTTTGTATGTATTTTAAATTTTAGGATTTTCGTGACAGTTCCTCTTTAATCCCACTTTCAAGAATCTAGGACATTGAGGGTTAGTTTAAGGGGAAAAAAATCCAACTGTGAGTACATGCACATGAAGGAAACACTCAACTGCTAATTTACTAACCTTTTAACGAGCCCACTCTTGTCCAAAATGACCCAGGCAAATTCCATAGACTTGCTACATAATAGCATACAATTTAGAAAAAAAAAAAAAAACAACAAAAATCAAAACAGTGCAGTCTTGCTGAATCACTTATGTTCTCCAACTTGAATAACTCAATCCTTAGTAGTAGTGATCATCAATGAGATGCTAATAATTATGACTTGCATGTAAATTTAATGCACATTATATGCAGTTTGGCATTGGGTGGGTCAATAAAAAACACCTCTTAGGCCTAGTGCACACCAGAGCGGTTCGGCTGCAGTTTGCGATCCGCTTGCGGGTGCGGATCTGCTAGGGTAATGTATTTCAATGGGCTGGTGCACACCAGAGCAGGAGGCGTTTTGCAGAAACGCATACTCCCGGGCTGCTGCAGATTTTGGATTGCGGATGCGTTTCTGCCTCAATGTTAAGTATAGGAAAAACGCAAACCGCTCTGAAAAACGGCACTTCAGAGCGGTTTGCCAGGCGTTTTTTGTTACAGTAGCTGTTCAGTAACAGCTTTACTGTAACAATACATGAAATCTACTATACCAAAACCGCTACACAAAACCGCAAAACGCTAGCTGAAACGCTACAGAAAAATAAGAAAAAGCGTTTCAAAATCTGCTAGCATTTTGCGGATCTGCTAGCGGTTTTTGGTGTGCACTAGGCCTTACTGTTTTTGACTGTCCCAATTTTATGTTGCATACTATTCACATTAAATCTGCATGCAAGCCAAACTCATTAGCATATCATTACCAAACTCAAATCCCTTTATAATGAAATGCATTGGGGTTCTTGAATTTGCATCACACCATATACAGTATATAAAACGTTACTTGCGTTTTTTTCTCTAGAGCTCCTTTTAACAACAGTTTTATGAGTTTCAGTTTCTAGTGAACTATCCGATGAGCTGAATACTCGCCATCAAACTCTATTTGATATACAAACTCAGAACATGGATAATATATTTATCCAAAGCAAGTACACTGTGCTCTGATAGCAGACATGGCCATTTTTCAAAGTCCTCTTCCAGCATTCAGGAAATGTGATGTACAAATGAATTACAGCACATTTAGGCTGCCTTTTAAAACTAATTACTGACTGCTTTTTGTTTGCTAACACAATAACACAATGCTTGCCTCCCGCGTACCCTCCAAGCATTAAAATGCATTGGCATGTGATTTATTTACCTAATCAAATGCAATGAGAATCATCTGCATCAGCCAAACTGATTTATGCATTTTACATAATGCAAAATGTTTGCTAATATTGACTATGACTTGTAATACTGAAATAAGAGCCGCACAGAATTTAGCGGTACAGCAGACAATGACAGAAGGATTTTCCCAGCTATTTTTAAAATACCACTCAAAGGGGAAGCATTCAGAAATGACATCTCAAAAATATGTAGAAGTATTTCAATTTTGTTCCACTGGTACAGTGCAGCTGCTTTGGAGCCTGCATTTGATTTGTGGCTGAGAACCTTGTGCATGTACATGTGTCCAGTACAGGTGTGTAGAGGTGTCCCCAAGGTCGCTTAGAGATCTGGAATGCTAGATGTCCAAATGATACCATCAAGTGAGTGCATTGCCCTTGCACTTATAGGACCAGATTTATGGAAAGGCCACAGATGCTCAGGACTGGGCGGCAGCTGGCCAAGGGGTGGCTGGACGCCGAAAAAGGGATTTCTGCATATGGAAGAGAAAGCTGCAAGTTGGCCTAGGAGGATGAAATGTATAAATCCGGCCCTTACCCTGCCCACCAAAAGACACTCCATCATGTGTCTTCCCTCATCTCTGTTTATCTCTTCCTAGACACAAGATATGGCGCTTGTCTATTACCAAGCATTGTGACTCTGTAGTGCTTGGGTAGTCCCCCCCCCCCCCCCCTATGATCTACGACAATCCTTATAGATGACACTTATTAGACCTTACCTTCTGTTCCTCTTTTTAAGCTACAGGCTTCCTATTTCTAGAATCCTTCATGTATCCTACTTTACTAACACTCTAAGTATATCTTGTGTATGTTTGTATGAAATATCCAGATTGCTCATGTTGACCTGAAACCACTAGAAAAGTAAAAGGAGCTTAAAGGGAAGGTTCAAGCAAAAAAAAAAAATTAGATTCACTTACCTGGGGCTTCTACCAGCCCCATGTAGCCATCCTGTGCCCTCGTAGTCACTTACTGCTGCTCCAGTTCCCCGCTGGCAGCTTTCTGACCTCGGAGGTCAGGGCCACATTGCATACATTTTTACACATTCCAGCTAGTGCAGGAACAAAAATTTACGCGTTTCACCACTAACGCGTAAAAATGTATGTGTTAATGTTCCTGCACTAGCGGGAATGTGTAAAAATGTACGCAATTTGGCCCTGACCTCAGAGGTCAGAAAGCTGCCAGCGGGGGACTGGAGCAGCAGTGAGTGACTACGAGGGCACAGGATGGCTGCATGGGGCTGGTAGAAGCCCCAGGAAAGTGAATCTCATTTTTTTTTTTTGCTTGGACCTTCCCTTTAAAGAGATGAAAACCCCTCTTATTAAAAAAGCTATGCTAAATATATTTTTGCTTTCTTTAAACAGAAGGTGTTTTAATTATTTAGCTTGAAAACAAAGAAAACCCTGAGAATTACCCATGAGGAGATGGACTGTCCCAAAATCTGTCGGTTCCGTCAGATTTTAACTGCCTACTTTTTTTGCGTTAGTGGTCAAGTGAGCAAGTTAAGGTGGTCATACGCTTATAGATTTGCAGCAGATTCGACCATCAGATAGATTTCTGTCAAATGCCTGTCAAGTTGGAATCTAACAGGAATCTATCTGATGTGTGACACACACTTGGAACAGATTTCCAACATATTTCAGAATGAAATCTATTGGAAATCGATCTAAATGCATTATTGGACTATTAGATCCAATGCAACTCTATGGGCCATCGATCTGCTGGCAGCAGCAGATCGACCTAGATTTTCCATTCAAATCGATCGAAATCGGCCGCAAATCAATCAATCGGCCAATCGATCAGCAATCGATTTCCAAACAATCGATCGATTTGATCGAATCGATCGATCGATTGACGCCTGAAATCGACCAGTGTATGGGCCCCTTAAGATCTCCCATGATTCATTACTGTCAGTGCCAAATTAGCAAATCATCTCTTTATGCCCCTGAAAGTAATTACACATCCAGAGCTACTGGTGTATAGTAAATCTATAGCTTATAAATTTTACAGAGCCAAACCAATTGATTGATTGCTTAAACTTTACAAGTTATAGGCTCACTGCACACCAGTAGTACATAGTTGTATAACTTTTTTTTAATCTCTATACTATTTAATATTCAAGCTCGTATTATTTTTTCATGTATTGTTTAACTGATATGCGCATTGAAACGATTTTATCATTAGCATTGTGGTTTGTCAGTGCTTGTGCTATAGGTCTGAAATGTACTGTTGTCTAAGCCCTACAGCAGGCTTTGCCTGCGATATTAACATCCATTATGTTTACCTATAAATGTTATAAAACAACTAATGCTTATGTCTTTGAACTAATGCTTATGTCCCCCAGGACTTGACGCTGTTCGACGTTAGGCGGTCCTGGTTGAGCCACTCTGCGGCCACTGATTGGTGTTAGGCAGTCGTAGAGTGGTTAATTGTTTGGTGTGTGGCCTCCCTTAACATTTAAAAAAAATCCGACCAATGTACCACACACATATGTTAAATTTTTCCCCAGTTATGAAAACAATGGTTGAAAACTCCGAAAAAATTGCTTGGGCCTGTACATCAAGTAATTGACAATCTACCACACACACTATACAACTTTGATAAAAATTGATCATAAAAATCCAACACCCCCGATCTTCTTTCATCAAATAAAAATGGGAAATTCAGATTTCTGGAACAAATGGAAAAAAAAAAGCTTTTGACTTTTTTAAGACAACTGATCGTAATTATCGACTTGGTGTAAAATTGGATCTTTAAATTGTATGGTGTGTGGCAACCTTTAGTCATGCTGTTCACATCAATTTATTTTTATACTTTATAAATCACTTATCAGAAAAAAAATAAAAAAAATAATTGATTTTATTCTCCCCTTAGCACTTAACTAAATGAGTAAAAACAAGTGGAAAAACAATCCTTAACAACAACCAATGTATTTAAGTGACATTTTTGCTCATAGTAATCATTAAAGGTGCAAATAAAGGCAAATGTTTATATGATGATGATGAGTATTATTATTATTATTATTATTATTATTATTATTTTTTTTTTTTTTTTATGCAGCACCAATATGTGTCTGTGGCGCTGTGTGGATAAATATTTACAGACATGTTACATAGACAAATAGCATTATGGTTCAATGCACAGTTGTATATCATATCATGTTTTGAATAAATAAAAATGTGACAGTCAGCAAATACAGCAATACTAATATACAACAAGAGAGTAGAGTATACATGGCATCATCCTGACTCAAAACTTCTGTCTTGGGAAGACGATCATTAAATTTGGTTGTAATCATTCTTGTTCATTATGCCTCTGTTCCCTACTATGCCTGCTTTCTATACACTCTCCTCTTAGCAGGTAAAGCCAATGAAATATCACAACTGTCATCTGCTTTCACCTGGCTTAGTACAGTGGCCAAGTGTTTTCAGCTGCTGCTGTGCAGTGCTGAGCTTTTGTAAATGTAGCCAAGATGCTATCATTTTGAAGTTTTCAAGATCTCCCAGGGCTTCCATAGCTTTCCTGCCATAATTACTATACATAATGCCAACTCACATAATGATCTCACTATTGCTTTCTTTACATTGTGTTAGCCAACATTTTAGATTTATAAATTTTGTAAAATAATGCACTTTACTTTGAATATTTCATTTTTAATGACTAAAAACTTTGCAATACAAAGACCTTGAACACCTGGCTCCACAAGGTGTTATAAAAATAATTACACATAATATATATTTTTGCTTAGGATTATTTTAATTTTTTTTCCAGTTCTACCAAGTTCAGTGCTGCTGAGTAGCTAGTTACATTATATATTCTGGGGGAAATAACTAATTTGTACCACTATGAGGGCTAGTGTGCTGTTTTCATGATAACTTTGTACTGGAATAAACTACAGTGTGAGGCTAGTTACACACCAGGACGTTGCGTTTAGGGGACGTTATAGGGCACATAACGTGCCCCTAACGCAACGCCTGGTGCTCTCTGGTGTGGACATTGGAGTGAGCCGCGTTGTGCAGCTCACTCTGGTGTCCGTGATGCCGTGATGCGTACTCTTGGACGCATGCGGCATCACGTGGTCCCACCCGGCCAATCGCCGCACAGAGCGGCCGCTCCAGGAAGTAAACACTGCACGTCACTGAGTGCAGTGAATATTAATTAGCCATGTGCCCGGCCGCTCTCCCCTCCTCCCCAACATGACTGAGCATGTGCAAACAGTCTAACGTGGCTTAGCCGCGGAGAACGCACAGCATGCAGCACTTTGCTGCGTTACAATGTAACACAACGTGGGCAGTGTGAACAGCCCACTTGTGTTACATTGCTGTGCATTGGGGGAGCGTTACAGGCTGCACTAACGTGCGCCTGTAACGTCCCTGTGTGCAAGAAGCAAGAAGAATGAACATTTGTGAGCATTAATACCATTTTAGAACAAGCAGGCAATTAGACGTAGCCAGTCACTAAGACGTAGTGTTACTAAGTAATGGAGAAACCGCGCCACTAAAAATGTCAGCTGCTCAAGTGGACTAGGTATTCCTCCAACACCTTAGTACTCAAATAATTAATATATGTCCACAGCGCTAAATCATATATGAATCACTTTTATTGTTTTACAATAAAAACCAATGGTATATTAAAGACCTTAGACTAAACAATAGCACCTGTCCCTTTAAACCACATCTATTCACAGACACACTACTCACTCAGACTCACTGCAGTGAGATCATCCATAAAAAACTAAAAAAAGGGATCCTGGAAAAAGATCCTAATCCTGCATGCCAAATGCTTGCTGCCTAATTTAACTACATGCTTCAATAACACTGTGGATATATATTTATGCATCTTTAGCATGTTTTTTACTTCGTTTTAAAAGGACGATTCACATTAAGATTTTGCAACTGGATAATTATTGATTTTATTGGATACCAGTGGACTTTTTGATCTTTTTCTGGGATCCCTTTTTGTAGTTTTTTATGGATGACCTCACTGCAGTGAGTCTGAGTGAGTGGTGTGTCTGTGAATAGATGTGGTTTAAAGGGACAGGTGCTATTGTTTAGTCTAAAGACTTAAGCTCAACACACACCATACAATCTTGGTTGTACAGATTTACCAAATCTATGTAGTATAAGGACCAACAGATTGAAAATACCTTGAATGCTTGATTGGATAAGCTCTTATACTACATGAAAGTGGTAAGATTGAACAACCAAGATTGTATGGTGTGTGTTGAGCCTCAGTGTTACTGTTGATGAAACATAAATGTAAAAAATACAAATGAATGTACACACCATTATAGTTACGTAGTCTAACCAGTTATAAAGAGTAATGGTCATTTTTTTGAATGTTGACCAGAGATTGGTAAGATTTTGTACTTACCTAAGTGGTGGGAAACCTCTGGATGGCCAGAGGCCTCCCAGATCCTCCTTGAGCCCACCACTTCTGCCCAGGATCCTTTGTGGTCTTGCCTCTGATCTGCACATATAGTCTTTGCATGCCCAGTAGAATGAAGCCATTTGTGCATGGAGGAAAAAGACATGCACAGGTGACTTCACTCTAGATGCACTTGTACACAGCCAGGAGCACTGCTGGGGAGCATATTTAACAAGCGCATGTTGAATAAGTTCAGAGGGACCTAGTTCTGGAACAAAGGGCTTAATGAGGCTTGCTGAACCCTGTGGCCTATCCAGAGGCTTCCTACTATTAAAGTAAGTATCTACTTTTACCAGTTTTATTTGCTTAAGGTACAATTTAAAAGGTTAAAAAGCACCTCCCCCCCCAAAAAAAAATAAAAAAATATATATATATAAATTACAGGATTTGCTTGTTTACTAATGCTTTTGTAAACACAAAAATTGTCCTTTCCCAATGGTGGGATTCCCATGCCACCCTGTTGCCTTTTACATATGTCCACAAGGAGCCACCAGAATTTCTCAATTTATTTTCAGGTGTTTGGGACATTCTGAGTCCAGAATATTATGATATGATTAGTCAGATGGCCCTTAGAGGCATCATTGAGCAAAATTACTTATAAGACATTGGCCCTTATTCAGTTTGCTTTTCTCCTAAGTTTTCTCCAGGATATGCTTTTTTTTCATTTTCTGTTTAAAATGTAGTAAAGAAAAAACGCTTTACCTCTGATACCTGTACAAGGTGCTGGAAGCCAAACGGCAAATCAGGAACACAGTAAAGATGAAATCCGCACACCCGCAGGTAAAGTCCAAGGGTTTTTATTTGAATCCAACTCACAAATACAGTAAAACAGCCGTTTTACTGTATTTGTGATTTGGATTCAAATAAAAACCCTTGGACTTTACCTGCGGGTGTGCGGATTTCATCTTTACTGTGTTTCTGTTTAAAATACTGTAACTTTTCAGCACTCAGCAATTAAAAAGTATGAAGAAGTAGGAGAAAAAGGTCTAAGAGTATTCGGAGTATGTTCTTGCTTGTCGGTGGCTTAAAAGGTAGGTGTGAAAATATCACCTAGGAGAAAACTTATGGGAAAAAGTTAATTGCATGAGGGCCACTGTGTTTTAATCAGGTCTGAATTCACGGACAACTCCTAAATTTCTTCTTCAGGCATGAAAAAGAATCAGGGCCAAATGTAATTCACTTTTTCTCCTAGGAGATATTTTTTCATCTTCTCTTTATAATAACTTTTTAGCACTTTGCAATGGAAAAAGTACCAAAAAGTAGGTGAAAAAGTGCGGTCAAAATAATTGGGAGAATTTGTTTGCTTGCTGGTGGCTTAAAAGACATTTTATTGACAAGTTGTGAAAATATCACCTAGGAGAAAACTCAGTGGATAAAGTGAATTGCATATAGGCCTAGGATTTGAAAGCTTGAAAGGACATCTTGTACAGTTAGTCATTAAAAGTATTACTTAAACAGCTTTTGTTGTTGTTTCTTTGGACTTATCCATGACTAACACTGTACCATATACAGAACATTTAGATACAAGAGTGTAATATTGAATGCTGGACATACTGTATTATATATAGTTGTCCTTGGCAGAATACATCATTTTTCCTAGAAAAGGTTAGATTTCCTTTAAAGATTTATTTATAATACACAGAACACAAATAGAAAAGATAAATATAGCATACTGTATTGCTCTGTAAACTCATAAGCACTCCTCAAAAATGTAACTAACAAGTAGGGTTTCTTTGTAAGCAAAAAATCTTGGACTACAGTTCAATATTAAGCTACAAATAAAGCTTTAATGTAAAGGGAGTCAATCTGCTTCATGGTGTTTCAAAAGGGTACAAAGAGAAAGTAAAAAGCTACATTGACATTGCTACTAGGAAAGAGAGTTTATAGATCACAGCTTAAAATTTGTATTTACAACTCTAAAAGCAATGGAACAAATGCATTAACTGTTATCGACTTGTCCTGTAACACACAATCAAAATCTTGTTTCAGCTCAGAGAAGCTCCAGGCAGACTAACCATTGACTTTAAATCACATGCTGTATACTTTAGCTTAAAGTTCTAACAGCATGCAAGAACGGGTGTAAATGCTAAACAAATACAGCTGGATCCCATTATTCAGTCCCTCTGGATTGTTTTTTTTTTTTCTTTGCAAGACCTAATGCCTAACATACTTTTTAGATCAGTCACATATTTCTTTTAAAAAATATTTTATTACATGTTACAAGAAAAGTCTATAAAACATTTAGCTGTGTAGATGGTAGAAGTCCAACGTAACAGGAAAAAAATAAAATGAAGAGTAAAGACAGAGAGGCAAATACATTTACATTTTATATAAACTGAAAAGCCAGTTTCACTACACACAACTAGTGATGCTCATTCGGATTCTGCAGAAATAACATTTCCTCATTTCCGATCAGAACTCAGAACACATGTAAATACCACATTACTAAAACGCAGTAATTTTAACCCAATCACAGAACTTGGAAGTATTGGACCAATCAGAGAGTGTAGAATCAACTCGGAAGTACCAATCAGAGAGTGCAAAAATATCACCCAAAAAAAATTAGAAATCAGAATTCAGAAAACAGAAATTGGTAATCAGAATTGGCGCAGCGGAATCAGAAATTGGCATTTCCGACCATCCCTACACACAACTAATAATTACACATGAAACAATAGCTCATAACTTTCCCTCAGCTGAAATACCGTATTTTTCGGACTATAAGATGTTCCTGACCATAAGACGCTCCTAGGTTTAGCGGACAAAAGCTAGGGGAAAAATATATATACTAAACCTGGTGAATCCATGGTGAAAGGGCATCTTGTAGATGATGCCCCTTGTAGATGATGCCCCCTTTGTACCTCATGCCCCCTTGTACCTCTTGTGTCTCCCTGAGTCCTCCTCTGTCCCCCTTGTGTCCTCCTGTGTCCCCCATATGTCTGCCTCTGTCCTCCTTGTGTCCACCTCTATGCCCCTTGGCGTCCCCCTTGTGTCCTCCTCTATGCCCCTTTGCGTCCCCCTGTGTCCTCTGTTTGTCCCCCTATGTCCTCTTCTGCATGGGCAAAGTACAGGGATCTGATGAAGGTGTAAGCACACCAAAACGCGTCATGATGCTGCAGACACTGTGAATAAGGTCCTTTCCACTCTATCCCACCCCGACGGTCTGTTTACACCAGGACCCCCTTGCTATTGGCCACAGCTACGGGAATCGGAGAGCGGAGGAAGGAGAAGGGACTTCTGATTACCCTATATTGGAGATATGCTTGAAAAGCACTTGCATCTTGTAAGTGCAACTTTTAACCTTTTTTTATCAGCAATTAAACGTTAATGCACCATAGAGCGCTCCTCTTTTATCTTGTTATTCAGTATACTTGTCCCACGAGTTGTGAAGCTTGCTAACTGGTGACATCTATTGGAGTATTATCTCCTGCATCCTTTACTTTAGTGGAGCGCTGTGATTACTTTTCGGATAAAGTACAGGGAGTCCCCGACATTGCGGTGGTTTGTAGGGTTTTTATTGGCAGGTGTTCAGAAGATAGGAATTCCCTGCATTTGGACTTTAAGATGCAGTGACTTTTTTCCCACTTTTGGGGAAGAAAAAGAGTCTTATAGTCCAAAAAATACACTAAGCCTTCTACATTGCAGTTTGTGAATCACGAGGCAAACATGTAAGCACAAACTGATTTCCAAGGTTGGACTTTCAGTGCCTGACATTTTCATTGCCACTCCAGTCCTCCTTTGCAGCCAGCCTCCTGCTGTGTGCCTATTAACATGCCTGCTGAAATGTTTCCAGCAAATAGATGAGTCAGTCTTGTTTGTGTTGATTAAAATCTAAACTCTCTAATATATCGCTTTTGTGCGGCTGCCCTGCAACAGCAAAAGCAGATAGAAGTCTCCAAAAGGAGTGATCGCTTTGGGCAATTATGTTAAAATACTCCAGCACTTTATCATCTAACCTGTCATCTTTTCTGTCAGCCGTGGCTTTTCATTCACTTTCCCTTCTATTTATGGGAATAATTATCCAGCAATTAATAAAGATATAGTGCAAACTGGAATGACTTCATGAAGTACACGTTAAGGAAAACTTATCATTAGATCATTTCATAGGATTGCAAATGCATTAATGGAGCCTGAATTAATTTGCTGGGTGTTAGAGTGCAAATTGGACCAATAAAAGTGACACACTGGTTTTTTTTTTTGCAGAGGATGCTGCTCGGTTTATGAAGAATGGCGGCATAAATGAAAATTAGCCTCTAGACAATGTTAATTACTCTCTATCCATTAGTAGGAGGGTAATTGAACAACTCGTTTTAACAGTAAGGAAACCCCTGCTGGATTCATAAAGGAAAGCATTTAAGTTATAACCCTAATTAAACTATAACAGACAGCAAGCGGAAGGAATTTAAAAGATCGGGCAAGGGAAAAACACAGACAAAACTTTCCAAATGTCACCCGATGGGACATTAACTACCTTCCTATTGTTTATGCATAAGCTATTTGGACTGTGATAGATCCGCTTAGAGTTGTTATGACATCGATCCTCGTGCATAAAAACTGGCTCCCGGTGTTCTGGGTTACTCATAGACACCTATTACAAGAGTCTGCACTAAATGACAGTTGCAAACTGATTGCTGTCAGTGTCATGGCCAACATGTCTTTCCCTCTAGTTTTTTTTATTTATTTTTTTACACCTCTGTTAATCCCTAAACGGCTGCCATCCTGTATAGTCAAACAGCTTGGCTCGGTGAGGTGACAGACAAAAAAGTTAAAAGGGGATGAAGCTATGAGAACATAAAGGTGTCACAATTATAGCTGCTAAGGGGACACGGGAGAAACACAGCTAAAAAAACAAGAGAATAAAAAGTCAAAATGACAGCAACAGACAGAGATGATGGATGAAAGTAAGCAAGGTAGAAAGCACAGAAGCGGAACACATACTGAATGCAGAACTCTGCTACTGACACAACTGGGAAAATACAAGCTTTGGTGTAGTGCACAGGTATCTATCAGTTTTCCCTCCATGGGGCATAGCTATAGAGCTTTGATTGTTCCTCATGCTTGCTGTGTTACAAATCAAACATCACTGGTGGAGTGGATGAGATCTTTGGCTGACATCACTCTTTACTATTGCCCAATTTGTGCACAGTGGTGCTGCTACAGCCTCTGGCTGAGAAGAGAGCGGCCACCATCACAAGGTACAACCAGGCTATAGAGTCATGTGTACCGGCATTGCCTCAAACTGGGACAATCACTATAGGGAGAGGTGAACTGGTAAAGCATAAGGTGGGCAGCATGGTTGCTTAGTGTATAGCACTCTCGCCTTGCAGCACTGGGTTCCTAGTTCGAATCCCAGCCAGGTCAACATCTGCAAGGAGTTTGTAAGTTCTCCCTGTACCTGCATGGGATTCCTCCAGGCACTCCGGTTTCCTCCCACCTCCCACATACCAAAAACATACAGATACGTTAATTGGCTTCACTCTAAAATTGGCCCTAGACTGTGAGACATACACTACACGATACATTCATAGACATATGAGTTTGGTAGGGATTCAATTGTGAGCTCCTCCAAGTAACAGTTAGTGACAAGACAACTACTATATACTATCTATACCATACTCTGTACAGCGCTGTGAAGGATGTTGGCGCTATATAATTACTTAATAGTAATAATGGTACACTGTTGCAATGGACAACCAGAAACCAGAAGGCCAATGAGATGCTAGCAATTCTTACTTCCACGACAATTTTATGCATATGGTGTGCAGCTTGGATTTGGGCTAATGAGAATTGCAAGGCGAGCATTCGATCAGTACACGTACTTCCAAGTGATGTTGACCTGGGTTTTCGGGAGAAGCCGAGAGACAGCACGGCAAAAGGGGGGGGGGGGGGGCATAACAAATATATTTACCTAATGATTGCCTAGCCTTTCCTCTAGTAGTGTAATTCAGGGTCCGGCTATTGCCAGCCCCTGAATTACAGTGTTTTCCCTGCTGTGCCGCTATAGCCATAATAACCTCACGGAAAAGCAGGTGCTGCATGGCTCATTGCAGGAACAGAGAAGACCTGCTTTGCATTGGCTCACTTCCAAGTTGCATGCAATTCCCATGAAATTTGAAATTATTAGCATCTCATTGACCATCTTTGGAATTAAACGTTGCTACCACTAGATAATAATAATATTATTATAATGCCAAGAGAAAAAAATTAACTGTAATCTCGACAAAGAGTCCCTTTTGTTTATTTCAGTTAACACTGAAATATAATTCCTAGTGGAGTAATATAACATAAGCACATATACCAGTTTTATTAAACTCAAACTGGCAGAAGCTATACATTCCTTTTTAAGTCCTGGAACTCTGTTTTAGCACCACTTAACTTTCTGGCAAAGTCCAAAACTGCAGGTACGCTGTCTAGGTCAGCTTTTTACTGACTATGTCATTAAGAATTTTTTTGCATGCCAATTTGATAAGCAAATGCCATCACAGTCACAACAGTGGCTACTTCTGAGCTTGTGCTGAAGCCAAAGCTTACTGTGCAGTAAAAAATGTTTATCTTGCAGAATACACACTTTATTTCCCCTGCTAGAAAGCACGACCGTCAGTAGAACTTTCTAGAAAATGGTCACAATCAGTCCAAAAACAAGAAAAATACTTACATCAAATCTATTCTTATATAAAAAAAAGTGATGGCCCCAAATGCACATACAACTAGACAAAAGGTTTAAACTGAACTCAAAAGTCATACTTAAGTGAAAATAAACTGATGAGATAAATAATTGTATCTATCCTCTACTTCTAAAAATTACTTTTAGATATCCCACGGTTTTATATTATACTTTACTGTTTTGTCTCAGCTCAATGAAACAGTCTGTCCCTTATTTCTGAGTGCTAAAATATAGGTACTACTGACCTTTTTTATCTATCCCCTACTTTCAGAAGCTTAGTTCTCTGCCAGGAAAACTGTTAGCTCCTTAGCTGAATCTTAACTCTTTCAGGTAGAGAAAAAAAGAAGAGCAACACAGCATATTTATTTGTGTACTTGGCACTGTACATACACGTGTCTATCTCATTATGTCACATGTCCCTTAAAGAGGAACTCCAGTGAAAATAACGTAATGAACAAAAGTGCTTAATTATGTATAAATGATTTAGTCAGTGTTTAGTCAGTGTTTGCCCATTGTAAAATCTTTCCTCTTCCTGATTTACAGTCTGACATTTATCATGTGGTGAAATGTTTAACTGCTAAAAGGTGATGGAAACAATTGGAAACAGGTGTTATTTCCCACAATGCAACAAGGCTCCCACAGTGTGAAGTCAGCACCATGGTCCTAACATCACACTGTGGGAGGGGTTTCAACACAATATTAACCATACAGAGCCCCTGATGATCCATTTGGGAAAAGGAAAATATTTCTCATGGGAAAACGGGTATCAGCTACTGATTGGGATGAAGTTCAATTCTTGGTTACGGTTTCTCTTTAAGCTTCCCTTTAACCACACAAGAGTAGCAAGGTATGTTGCCTGAAATGCTTTTTCATGGAATTAAAAACAAAACAAAAACAAGCAATAGCTGATTACTCTTTTTGTGAAAAATGTCCACTACAGTGTGTGTGTGTGTGTGTGTGTGTGGGGGGGGGGCGGCACATCCTGCAGAGTTAAAAACTGCCCCCTGAAATTATTATAACAAACAATTGAATTTGGCAACAATAGTTTGATGTCTGCAGGTCTTATAGGTATCCAAAGGCACGAGGACAAGTTCAAGGAGAGCAGTGTTATGAACAGTGTGCATAGTGCTACCCAGGTACAGAGTGAATGTCGCAGTAAATTATTATCTGGGTTTATGCTGTGAGAGGCTAGGCTTGGATACGTTAAAGCACGTTCCCTGCTATGAAGTGTATGAGATGCGGTAAACCCATACATCAAACTGCACCCTGTAGCTTTGAAAAAGCGACGGCCAAATATAACTGACTATTAGGGTTAGTAATTGTTTTTATTTTATCTTGAAATTTTGATTCTCAGCTTACTGTGTGACTATCCCCTCTGCTGTTGCCTAACAACACATTCTGCATTTGGTTTTGTACAGATGAGCAGGGACATAGAAAAGTACTGCTGGCTTTACGTGAACATGTAAACCCTTGTTTAAAGGGACTCCGAGCACCTCTCATGGGTATGCCTTTAAAACTCCGACCAGTATTGCAAAGTACTTAAAGATGCATACCATTCTGTAGCCTGTGTTCTCCTCTTTCATTTGATGCCTGAAACGCCATTCTAGGCCAAACAGTGAGAGAGAGAGAGAAGAAGAAGAAGAAAAAGATGTGCACCAAGTTAGTTAACAGTGGCGTAGCTAAGAAGCTGTGGGCCCCGATGCAAGTTTTACATTGGGGTCCCCCAAACACTCTATATGTAACAATTGATATGGCGCACCAAAACCTGCCAAGGACAACCACTGTGTCAGAGGTGCAAGAAGGGGATGGGGAGCAGTTTGTTAATGATTACCACTATTCAAAGCATCTATAGAAGTGATTATTACCAGCACAGGACCATTGAAGAGCTAATACTGAAGTTGTGGGAGGGCCCTTCAGGGCCCCTCTGGTCCAAGGGCCCTGATGCGGTCTCAACCTCTGCAACCCCTATTGCTACGCCCCTGTTAGTTAAGTTGGGCATCCAACACAATGTTAATTTAACACCAGGCACCTGACATGTGTGGCAGGGGTGCTGGAGTTTGGCTGTTATAAAGCAAACTCTGAATAATGTTTATGTTTGTATAATGTTTATATATGTAGAGGTGTTGCAGTGTGACTGTTATATAGCCAAGCTCCTGATATAGGCAATAGCTACATTTGTGGGCACTGAGCTGCAGATAATGTGATAGGGTATAGGTTAGTATCATTGTTAGAAGAGTTGGTGTTAGGAAAAAAGGTAGGGGAAGGATAGAGTTAATAGTGAGAGAGAAGAGATTAAGGTTAGGCATTTAGTAAGTGGATTGCACTGGGAGACATCTCAAGCTCACTCCAACCTGAACTATCACAAATTATTTCTGTTTTAAGAAAGCAAACTTTTGTTCTTCTTAACATCGTAGTAAGGGGGCTTTTAGGACCTTACACCTTCCAATGAGTTCTGGTTCACCATGAGCTTGCTGGTTAGTCTGTGCCTCTCGGATTCACAAGCCCTACTCCATAGAGCCAAATTAATCCATGCCATGCACTGATGCGGATCAAACAATCCGAAACAGTCTGTATGCATGTTGGATTATTCGGGCTCTGTACAAATTAACAAGCTGACAAATCATTGCATTCCAGCGGTTCTGGAGGTGTATTTAGCTTCTAAGGGTAACAATGGTTAATTTGCATATATTCAGCAGTGTTGCACTGGGAGACATCTCAAGCTCACTCCAACCTGAATTATCACAAATTCTTTCTGTTTTAGGAAAGCAAACTTTTGTTTTTCTTAGTAAGTAGATTGCAATGGGAGGAAGGGTTAGTGTTAGCCATTTGGTTAGTGGTTTGCTTTGGGAGGCATTAGCAGTGAAGTGAGAGGGATGTGGTGGTGGACAAATGTATTTCTTTTTAAACAATGTAAATTGTCTGGCATCCAGCAATTGCCTCTAAGACTTTTAGTCATAAACCCTGAACAAGCTTGCAAATTAAAGATTTCTGACTGAAGTCTGACTGAATTATCTGCATGTTTGTTTCAGGTGTGTGATTCAGACACTACTGAAGCCAAAAAGATAAGCATGCTTGCCAGGCAACTGGTATTGTTTGAAACAAATAATTCTTGCCACCTCCATACCCCTTCCTTTTATTTCAGATGTCCTTTAAACAAGACTCTGCTAAGTTAACTTATTTTTTTTTCTGGATGTGCCTTATTAGCTTTATAGCAATAAAAAGTGGACTGGACACTCTAGAAAATCATTAGCTCTTCTTTCAGGTAAGGAAAGACACCCAATTAACCAGTTTTCCAAAATAATTATTTATTTACATGCAACAGAAATTAAATGCTCCTTTAGGGCCCAGACACACTTTAAGCGCTTTTCTGAGAGCTTTGCGATTGATTTGCGCTTTTTAAAAACTTCTCCCATTCACTTTCATTAAAACCGCAGTAAAAATTGCATAAAAATCGCTGCGATTTTAAGCAATTTTTACCACAATTTTAATGAAAGTGAATGGGAGAAATTTTTAAAAACTGCTCAGTAAGCGCTAATCAATCGCAGAATGCTCAGAAAAGAGGTTATAGTGTGGATCCTGCCTTATTGTAAACATGAAAGTAAGTAGTGGAAGTAATTAAGGCTGGCTTTTTTACCTTTTGTGTAGAAATCTGTAAAATAGGTTAAGGTTAAAAATGATTGCTTTAGAAAGATCTAGTAGAGAGCTGCAGCCTTGTCCTCTACGGATGTCTCCATTGTTTGTTACATCTAGAGTCTGATGAAGGGCTGGTAGCCTGAAACATGTCATGTTTACCAATTTGACTAACATAAATACAGTTTTTCAGCCAATAGAGCGCATCCTTCATTCACTGGATATGACTTGAGTGGAATTAACACACCTATCTGAGGAAAAAGCTCCAGCTGCCAGTTTAGTATTTTCTGTTTGGGCAGAGTGGTAAAGCTTCTATCATTTGTTGTCATATCAGGGGAAACTCTGCTCATTAAGCTCCTTCCAAAGTCAAAATTTGGAAACAGCTTTGACAAGTACAAAATATGTTTGATGAAAAACAGCCTGTTTTCTTTTACTTTCCTATGGCTGAGACTGTCATGCATCACTTGTTCTTATACCATTTACTCTCATAGCACTTTTGCAGTCTACAAATGTAACACACTATGTAATCATCACAGCATATGATCAAGTGTTCACATCCATTTTCCTTCCTGCAGTAGATAATGCTGTCCAGAGTTTGAAAGCGGCATGCTTTCAGCAAGCTCTACGATTCTTAAATCATAATTAAAGTAAAAACAAAAAACAACCGCAAGCATACAGCAATGCCAGCTAGTAAACATGTTTTTCATATCCCATCATATAAAATGATGTCATTATGACTTCCATAAATGTGTGGTAAGCATACCTAAAAAAAACAGAAGAAAGGGTTGGTTTTCTTTTTTTAGTAATCATAAGCGCACAAGATGTCAGGGAAACATTCAGAAAAAAACAAAAATGTTGGAAAATTAGATGGAGATAATAACACTGGATGTTAATAAGTTACTTTTAAAACATTTGGGTTTATTTTATGAAATAAAAAAACATTTTCTAACGATCTTCTAGTATGTGTGGGCAATAGCAGACAGACAACAAATAGACTTTCCCTGAAAGGGTAAAGTCTTACATACAGTGACAGTAGAAGGCAGTACAACAAATATATATAGAATGGTCAGGCAAATCGAGTCGGCAACAGATCAGATTGGTCAGGTACAAAATCGGCAGGCAATAACAAAGTGAGTAATCAGGCCGAGGTCGGCAACCGGTCAGATAGGCAGAGGTACAGAATCGGCAGGCTAAATCTAAGTGAGTAAACAGGCAGAGGTCGGCAACAGATCAGATTGGCAAGGTACAAAATTGGCAGGCAGAGAGTAGTCAGGAAAACAGGCAGAAGTCAATACACAGGTAATACAATATATAATAGCTGAGCTAGTATGGAATCCCCGAGGTCCTGCCAATTCAAGCCACACACGGAACTGACTAAGGTCTGAAGCCTTCACTGCGAAGTGTTAGCTAGAGCAGACCGTGAGCAAGTGTCAGAACAGAGTTTAAATAGCCCGGGTAAGCAGGAGAACACACCCATCAGCCGCTTGGGCAATCAGGAACCGGAGGTGGAGTCCTGCATGTCAGCTGACAGCTGGTCAGCTGACACGCTTCCTTTGGACATAAGAGGAGCGACGTTGCCAGCGTATGCGTCCGCCCTCATTTACAGTCTGAGTATCATGCGGCCGGATCCCCGCAGAAACGTTGCTGACACTATCCCTGCCACTGTGGGCAGCTGCATCGGAAGTCCCAGATGCGCTGCCAGTGTGGCAGCCGCAACTGAGTTGGTAAGTAGTGAGCACAGGATTTCTGACACATTTCTTTTAACTATAACCCCTTATGGCAAATAGATATTATGAGTCACCTGCTTATTTGGGTGGTGCTTGCTATATTGGTTGGCCCTTTTTAAAGGACCACTATCGAAAAAAAATATTACTTATAAAGTGCATATATGTACATTAAATGTACATTTATCCAAAAGTGAATCGCATTACAAATGTTATTTTTCCTATGTAGCTGTCACGTACAATAGGCAGTAAAAATCTGATAGATCTTATAGCTCATATTACTCTTAGGGGAATGTACTACAGTACTTGTATATACAGTATGTGTTGAAATATACCATTTTTCGAGATAGGGGTCCTTTAAGGAGTCGACCAGATAGTCCGATAAGCCATCCCTATTCTATAACACCCAACTCCCAAGTGGGTGGTAGGGAAGGGTTCCTCGTGTGTTGGAACAAGGTTGCTTTGCAAAGGAGAGAAAGACCTTGTATGTAGTGATGGTCCTAATTTTTAATTCCAACTACACATTGCTATGTTGTAATTGCCCTAATTACGATTACAATCGTAATTACAATTGGAGATTCAAATTACATTATGATTTCAATTATGGGTTGTAGTTATGGCTGTAATTATGGCTACAAACGATGTGCATGTATACATACATACATATTTAACCAAGAAGGAAAGAAAAAAAAATATATATATATATAATGTGTAATTAATCATATGTGCATCTTACTGTGTAATATATAATAATAATAAAAATAATCAAAAAATTATTTCAAAACAAATAAACACTAGGGGGGCAACCAGACCCCACCAACAGAAAGCTCTATTGGTGGTGAGAAAAGGAGGGGGGGGGGAATCACTTGTGTGCTGAGTTGTGCGGCCCTGCAGCTTGGCCTTAAAGCTGCAGTGGCCAATTACACTAAATATGGCCTGGTCTTTAGGGAGGTTTAGCACTGTATATATAAATATCTATAGATTACAGTTATGGACGTATATATATATATATATATATATATATATATATATATATATATATATATATATATATATATATATATATATATATAATTTACTATTTATTTATTTATTTATTTTTTGCAAACCACTCCTCCCCCAGCCAGCCTATCCTGGCGATTGGCTGTCATAGGCTTCTACCCATGAAAGCTGATCACTCTCTAATGTCCGAGGTGGACAGCCATGTCACACGGCTGCCCCCAGTACAGCTCTGCTGCAGATCGCAGTGCTGTACCATGTAAGTAGACAGAGGTTATGCCGTCTAACGTTACCATTCTGTCTGTATTGCATTGACAAAGGGGACCCCATGGGGCCCCGAAACGATTCGTTGGTGTAATGAAATGGAATTGTGTCACATTGGCTGAATAAAAGTCTGGAATTTGATTCCTGGAGTGTGCGGACCTTTTTGGATTTTCGTTTAGCTGGAGGAATTGGTGATAGCAGAATAGGCTGTGAAAACTGGTGGTGGGGCCACAGCATTAATTAAATAAAATTATGACAGCAGGAAGAATTGGTGGTAGAAGAGTACAGGCGTATGAGCGCTGTAATAACAGCGCAGGAGATTTGGGCGCAGCAGGGGCCACTATATACCATTACAGGAATTACAGCTATAGCAGCGCAAAGTGAGTAACTTCAGCGCCGTCGGAAGATGGCGCTTAACCCCAGCCCTAGTACCACCTAACGCTGAAAGACGTCAAGTCCTGGGGCGGGGTTTTACAGGGGATTGCGCATGCTGATGCGCAGGCATCCCCACTAGAGTAATGGCGCTCCGCTCCATCATGAGTCAACCAGCGGCGATCACCACAATTAGAGTGTTAGACCTGTTAAACAGTCTATTTACATTGTACAATGCTACGATCTACTGCAGTGCTGTAATGGGGATAGCCGTGTCACTTGTCTCCTAGAGAGGCTCCAATCACGATCCCCTCTCATAGGCTGATACCTATGAGAGAGGATCGCCCTGATTGGCTGGCGGGGGGAGAGAGGGGAGTAATGAAAATAAAAAAATAGAGAAATGTATTTAAAAAAACCTTAATTACAAAAAGGGGGCGATTCAGACCCTAGGGTCTTGTACAGATAACTAGACAAGGTATGTGACCCTATTGACTAATATACACTGACTGATAAACTAGAGAAAGGAGCCAATCAGGGCCAAGGTAAGTATGTAAACAAGTAATAAATGCTTCACACACATATAGTGAAAAATGAAGAATACATTTTATTCAGCTAATCTAATAAAACACAATTGAAAACAAGTTTAAAATCTCTCAATTTAAACCAATGGTCCTTGGTAATTCAGCTATCTAAATTATTAGTTACTAGATCATAGATGTATCAATCATATAAACATACACAGCAGGCTGAAAAATCCATTATTGTGCAAAAACAGTGCAGAAAAAAAGGTTGATGTGTGAGCACGGCTCCAAAAAAATGGTTAATACTGTCCACATACATGTTCACAACTAGAATAAATGTAGTGAAAAATCAAAAAATCATAAAAGGGGGAAGGGGCAACTGGCATAATTGATATATAGGCCAGTGCCAAAAAACACATGCAACTGTAAAGTGACTCAGTGCATAAAAAAGTGCATGTAAACAAGCTGTGCAACAATTGCAAAAACATGAATATATAAATCCGCATATGTGTGTGCAATGCGTGTGGGGCCGGGTGCATATGCAACTCCAAGGATGAAACACATGGAGATGCACATACACGCACACACACCCCCCCACAGCCTTCTGGAAGTTGCATGGTATATTGCTAGTGTAAAGATCTTGTACAGAACATATTCCCAAACTTTACCAATTTTTAAATGCAGATTTATCATTAACAATCATAAAGCTAAAATAGGCAAAATCTGGTATAATGCTCCTCCATATTTCTGACATTTGGGGGAGTGGACACAGGAGGTGGAGGGGAAATGCTACATGCTGCTAATAGTGAGGCAAAATCTCTATTGGGGATGTAGAATTCTTTGATGCTAAGCCACAATTTGGAGGTTGGGGCTGAGCAACCATAGCTTGTTCCACAATAGTGGCTTTGTAATTACGTTCTAAAGTGGATAGGCCAAACCCTACCTTAAGTAAAGACATGGCTTGCAAGTCTGGGTTTCCTATTGGCCCAAATATACTTATTGATAGATTTCTGGAGCTTTAGAAAGAAGGATTTAGAGACCTTAATTGGCAAGTTACAAAAACAAATATAAAGGTACAGTAGGATATAAAGGTTGAGGTAGAGATCCTGCCTAACCATGAGAATTTTTGTCTGGAACGTGGCTGAAGCACACTTTGCATTTTATTGATCCTGGATTTATAATTTGCCTTATACAGGGACCGTGACTGGGGAGTGATAGTTATACCTAGATATTTGATGGACTGTGCAGACCAGGAGAACAGAGAACCCTTCTGAAGATTAGACAGTTCAGAAGGGGTTACATTTAAATTAGTGATTAAGGACATTGGCTGGTATCTTATTATTTTGGCAGTTAAACTGCTATTCAGGAAATGCTGTTAAAACAAAGAAAACCCTGAGAATCCCCCTGTTGGTTCTGTCAGATTTTAACTGCCTTTTTTTTTTGCGATAGTGGTCCTTTAACAGTGTGTGTGGACAGCCAGGCAGTGCGATGCTCAATAACAAACAGGGAAATATTCAAGTAGATTCAGGATTCCCCATTCATTTAACTGGAGCATGCCATGGCTCCTGAAGTGCAAAAAGCCACGGGGTGTAATTATTTGAGAACACTGTAGCAACATTGCTGCCCCTGCAGGAAGCAATCAATTCCAACCTAGTGAACACAGCTAAAGAGAAGTACTAAGCCAAAGGGTTGAAAATTGAAATTTTTCAGTTTAGTAATCCAGTCACTTTCTGCACTTCTCCTAGCAACCAGGCAATGTACCTTATTTGTTCTAAAATGTCTTAGCAACAAGAAAGAGAAAAGCTGACTGAAATTTCTTATCTGAATAATTCCTAAGAAGAGTTGTTTTTATTGCTTAGGATTTTTTCCATAAAAGCTAAGATAGCTGAAAAACATTATCTACAAAGTACTGTGTGTACCAGTTATTCAAGCATTTGTGATTGTTTCTAAGAAGTGAAATTTTGTTTCTTCTTTAGGGAGAATCATCGGATGGCGGTTAACAATCAAGAAACAGAAAAAATAAATACTAAGAGCGAAAGTTGACAGGTAAGAAATACTAGTAGTCCATAATTTACTATTTACATAGTCAGAAAATTATGGAGAAATCACTTCAAACATCACTCCAGTCATTTAGATTAAAATACAGGTTGTCCACGGTTAACAAACCAAATAGGGACTGAAGGTTTATTCTTAACCTCCGTCTGTCCATAATTTGAAACACTGTGGCATTTCTGTCCCCTGCTCCTCCTCTGAGGCCCCCTCTGTGCCACCTCTTTTCCCCTGTGCCCCCCTGTGCCTTCAGTGTCCCCTTTGCCCCCCACTGTGCCACCTCTGTTCCCCTGTGCCTCTTTTCAACCTCCTGTGGCCTCAGCATCCACCTCTGTGCCACCTCTGCCCCTCATTCCTCCACTGTGTCCCTCTGCGCCACATCTGCCCCCTTGTGCCTCCACTGTGTCCGTCTGCACCACCTCTGCCCCCTTGTGCCTACACTGTGTCCATCTGTGCCTCTTTTTGCACCCTGTGCCTCCTTCTGTCCCCCTTTGCACCTCCCTTTGTCTACCCATGCCTCCTTCTGTCCTGCTTTGTACCGCCTTCTGTCCCCCTTTGTGCCTCCTTTTGTTCCCTTGTACCAATTTCTGTCTCCATTTGAGCCTCCTACCATCCCCTTATGCCAACCTTCCATCTCCGCCCTCCTCCTGTGCTCCCCCAGTCCAGTGTGTAATGCAGGATAAATATTACACATGGCATGCAGGAGGAGATGCTGGGTACTACAGCAAGCAGTGAGCAGATAGGATGGGCGCACATTGCTTGACTCTGTCAGGGAGATGAGAGCAGTACTATACTCTGCATTACACTCTGGTTTGGGAAAGTGCAGGAGGGAGGAGTGCATAAGGACACAGGGGGAGTTAAAGTGGCTCCTTTCTCCTCTCATAACCTGATGCAATGGGATCTGTAGGCCATTTGTACTGGCAGATCATTCATATTGTGAGCGTCCATAACTAAGGGACTCAACTATTGGCTCTCCGCTCAGAGATAGACGGAAATAGCCTATTGCTATTGGCCCGCTCTACTGCGCAGGCACAAGTCTCCTGCGCCTGCGCAGTAGAGCAGACCCGATAGAGATCAGCTATTTCCACCTATCTCCGTGCTGAGAGCCACAACAGCGCCCCCGCTGGAGCCAGGGAAGGTAAATATAGCAAGCCTTGTCAGGCTTGTCGAGTGTGGATTGCAGGAGACATCGGGGAAGACAGCACTGGATTGCCTGCAGCTACAGCAGAGGGGGAAGCCTCAATGGGAACCCTGAGGCTTCGCCGTACCAAGGTGAGTACCCCCCAGGGGAACTTTTTTTTTTGTTACAGGTTCTCTTTAAGGACCGTAGGCTTACACCCCCTAGTGACCAGGCTATTTTTTTACAATTCAGGCAACTGCACCTTTAAGGGCTCGCTGCAAGGCTGTACAACTCAGCACACAACTGATTCCACCCCCCCTTTTCTACCCACCAACAGAGATTTCTGTTGGTGGGCTCTGATTGCTGCTGCAGGCAGTATTTTTTTTTTTAAATAACTTATTTCTGTTTTTTTTTAAATAAAAATGTGTATTTTTTATTTAATTTATTTTCCACCCCTCCCTCCCCCTGCCAGGCAATGACAGCGATTGGCTGTCATAGCCATCTCCTCAGGGGACAGCCGAGTGACACTGCTGTCCCCAGTACAACACTGCATTAGATTGCAGCACTGTACTATGTAAATACTGTAGATGGTGGTTTCGCCATCTAACAGTCTCTGATGACTGATCTGATGACTGATGACAGAGCAGAGCTCCCCAGCAAAACACACCCGCAGTCCTGGGGCTGCCCCCGCGTTCACGCCAATCGGTGTGACGCAATCATTAAGTAGTTAATTTCCTGATTGTGCTATCTGACCAAAATTCAATCTGCTTGAGACTAACCAAAATAGGACACACAGTGACATTCCACTGTCATGTTTTCAACTTTGCTTGCATGCACTACTACAAACCCAGTTCAGATCATCTGTACTGTAATTATGTGTCTGTTACTGTATTTTCATGATTTACTACTACTTGAGACAGTTGGCTAGCCATCGAAGTGAATACTGGATATTTCTAAGTAAATATTACCTTACCTAACTAAACTAAAATTGTTATGTTGCTTATTATTTGCACCATTAGTACTGTTTTTCATTCATTCTACTATTTCAGACCTTTGACATGCAATTGTATTTAGATATACTGCATATGTCGGTATCAGATTGTGCCAATGGATCAAGGGAAGGGAGGAAATGTACAAATACTAAAGACAAAGCTCCACCCATGAGTGTGGTACATATTTAAAACTGTGTTTACCTTATTTAAAATGCATGTTTACATACTGACAAAAAGGATCATGTTTACAAACCAAATTCTTACATACAACTAATAAATCCCCCCCCCCCCCAGTTTCTCTGTAATCAGCCATTCACTTGTTCTTAACACTAATGACATAATGGGGTGAGGATGTCTATGATCCCCGGTAACAGCTCCTCCTCCTCAGTAACAGCCTATGTGGCTGTTGTGGAAACTACAGGCAACTCTGCCTCCCCTATGAAATTAACCAGAAGTTGGAACTTGTCGGGGGTGGGGGGTGAGGGTGAAGAAGGAGGTTGTTGTAGACACAGTGAGGTAGCAGTGCCAGGTGCTTTTGCCCTCTAGGACAGACACAATGCAGTGCAATACCAGTCTAGAGACAGACTTGATCTTGATTCAAAACCTTTTTAAGTGCTGTGCAAGCTGGTAACTGAACATAAGTCTGTAAATCCCTCTCTATAAAGTATATGCCTAAGGGTTGTCCGAAATAAAACAACTCAGATTTCTCAGATTTCAGAAGTCTTTTGACAGCACACATACTTTTTTGCAGACTAGTGCCCAGCTTGAGTGCTCTCTTAGAATCAGGCTGCACTTTGCTGTGTTGATTGGGACTTTTCCCCAGTGAACAATCCTCTCAGGGAACTTTTTCTGAACTTTCAATACAATTTAAGTTGGGAAAAAAATTTAAATAAGAATATTGAACTCCAGGACATCTCTATTTAGGATTTAGTTCTACAGATAGAATTGTTAATCTCATGAGTTTATTTTCACTTCAGGTTTGCTTTAAAAGACAGACAGAGTACAAAGCATTGCTGCAAAGCATTTTCTGAAACTTTTAAAATAAATGCTACCCCTGCTCTAATAATGCTAATTAATGGTTCGCTTTCGCTCCACACTCCAAGAATAAATTAGAGATTACACCAATTTAATAATGTAAATGGCAGAACAATGTGAAAATCCATATTTGGCTGGAGTTCTGCTTATCCTCAGATCAAATAAACAGTTATTACAAAAGTGCAATGGAAACAAGCGCACATCTATTGAAAGCACAGAGCCATAAAAGCAGGAGAAGGGATGAATTCCCACACTTACACCTGCCTGCAGAAAGAAATGATACTGTAATACAAAAGTCAATGTCTTCAAAGACACTAGCGCTGCTATATGAAAGAGCTGAAGCTGCGATTTGCATTTAAACAATGTTGTCTAGGAAAATAATACTGGTGTCAGTGAATGGTGTTGTTTGTCTGATGTGACAGATGTGAATTCATTTCACAATGATCTCCACTACCTCAGATGACTTCACTGAGTAGCTGCCGACATTTATTCTGTGTACTCTACTTTGTTGGGTTTACCAGACGGCAAATACATACTGGAGGACTTGCCTTCTCACTGAGATGTTAATATAAAAATATAAAAATATTTTCCCCACCTCAGGTACACTGTAATGATAATAATTACAGCCTGAGACTACTTTTACAGTAGTGCATTGTGCTGAATCATAACTGCTGCATTTTAACATGGGATGTGCAGTGGTGGCCAATGCAGTGTGGTCTAACGCAATATGTGTATATAGTATATATTTTGTGAACGCTATTGCGACAAGCGCATGACATATTATCTGGCGTATCCCTTTAAATTCCTTTGCCTACTTTTAGAAAATCAGTGTTCTTTCATCTCACAGCCCTGTTCTGGGGAATGTAAGTGTTTGTTTGTTTATGCTCATGTTTATCGCCAAGCAATCTCTCTCCTTCACAGGAAGAGCTTAGCTATGGGTGCCATAAAACAACAAACTCACCTCACAAGTCATGGTCCCCTAGGGAAAGCCCCATTAAACCCTAAAACAGAGAGCCAGATCATGTAGCTCACAGATTCACTTCAGAAGACTTTAGGTGAGAAGCAGGATACAGGGACGCATCAGGAAAGTCATTACAATACAATACAATACAATAACATTTCTATAGCGCTTTTCTCCCATAGGACTCAAAGCGCTTAGGCTCTCTCAGATTCAGTAATTGGTAGTAGGATGAAGTATTCACACAACAAAAGTTATATTTCTACAAATGCCAAACTGAACAGGTGGGTTTTCAGTCTGGATTTAAACACGTCCAGGGATTGAGCTGTCTTGATCTGTTGAGATAAGGAGTTCCAAAACGTAGGGGCAGCATGACAGAAGGCTCTGGGACCAAAAGTTTCCAAGTGGACTCTGGGTATGACTAGATTATTAGAACCTGTGGATCTGAGAATGCGGGAATTGCTACGCAGCTGCAACATATTGTTCATGTATCCAGGGACCAGATTATTCAGGGATTTTAATGTCAGTAGGCTGATCCTAAATAGGACACTGCATTTTATAGGTAGCCAGTGAAGGGAGTGCAGGACTGGCGTTATATGGCAGTGACGGGGTTGGTTGGTTGGTTAGCAGTCTGGCAGCAGTATTCTGTATCAGCTGTAGGCGGTACAAGACCTTTTTTGGTAGAGAGCATTACAGTAGTCCAGTCGGGATGTGATGAAGGCATGGACTAAGGTTGGCAGATCTTCTGGGAGGATGAGGTGCTTGATTTTTGCAATGTTCTTCAGGTGAAAATAGGATGATTTCACCACAGCAGAGATTTGAGTTCTGAAGTTTAAATCCCCATCAATTAGAACTCCCAGGCTACGCACATGATCAGAGCTGCGTAGATCCGTGCCTTCTATCCCCAGTGGTGAAGACTGCAAGTTAAGTTGTTTTGTTGTCATGCGCTGCCCTCCGATCAGAAAGACTTAAATTTTGTCTGCATTTACTTTCAGCCAGTTGTCATTCATCCATTGCTGTAGTTCACGTAAGCAGGCGTTTATAGTTAGAGTTGGGTCTGTCACACCAGGCTTGAAGGAAAGATATAGTTGGGTGTCGTCCGCATAGCAGTGGTATGTCAGGCCATGTTTTTTGGATTAGTTTTCCAAGCGGTAACATGTAAATCGTGAAAAGCAGGGGAGAGAGGATTGAGCCCTGGGGCACCCCATACTTAAGTGGTACAGGGGTGGACAGGAAGGGCCCCATATACACTTTGTGGGTTCTGCCACTCAAGAAGGATTGGAACCACTGAAGAACTATGCCATCAATGCCGCAGTATTCCTGTAGCCTGTTTATCAAGATGTCATGGTCAACTGTATCAAAGGTTGCAAAAAAGTCTAGCAGTATGAGGATCGAGCACTCTCCTCTGTCTCTTGCCATGAGCAGGTGGTTGCATATTTGGATGAGGGCAGTTTCAGTGCTGTGGTGTTTCCTGAAGCCAGACTGGAATGGGTCATAACTGTTGTTTTGTAGGATTTTGGCTTCTAGCTGAAGGTATACAGCTTTTTCAATTAGCTTACCCAGAAAGGGAAGGTTAGAGACAGGTCTGTAGCTAGTCATTGTATCTGGGTCAAGGGCGGGTTTTTTGAGGAGAGGCCTGATGATTGCTTCCTTCAGTAAAACAGGAAATATCCCTGATTGTAAGGAACAGTTAACAATTTTGAGGAATACCGATACAAACAGGTCGGGGCAGTTCAACATGAACTGTGTTGGGCTAGGATCCAGGTCACAGGTAGTTAGGCAGAGGTGAAGGAGGATGCTTGCGCAAAAGGTGAATCAGCACAACACCAGGCCGCCTCCGAATGGCCTACAATCAGAGGTGCGCTGAGCCCCCCTAGGAACTACAAACGCACCTTGAACCCAGTGGGAGGGACGAGTACTTAATAGGTTGCATGCAAGCTGTTACAGGAAACCAACATCCTCCAGTAGTAGACAGGTCATGTGTATGCTCGGTGTGTATTTTATCCCACAAGTGGGGCTTGCACACTTCTGCAGGTAGGCACTTCTCTGTTTTTAAGTAGCGCTGTTCATTTCCTTGCTATGTACTAATTTAATTTGTTTTTGTCAGCTGCTCCCACTTAACAGCCATGCTTTTGGTGTATATGCAGAGCTTCTGTTTGGGTTCAAGGTGTGTTTGTAGTTCCTGGGGGGGCTCAGCGCACCTCTGATTGTAGGCCATTCGGAGGCGGCCTGGTGTTGCGCTGATCCACCTTTTGCGCAATTTTCAATTTTTCAATTTTACTTGGTAGCGCACCCAGGCTATGCATATACATGGGTTAGGATTTAGTTTGTGTTAGGCCCCTCCCATGGAGGATTGACTTCTTCGCAGTGGGAGGGACGAGTACTTATTAGGTTGCATGCAAGCTGTTACAGGAAACCAACATCCTCCAGTGGTAGACAGGTCATGTGTATGCTCGGTGTGTATTTTATCCCACAAGTGGGGCTTGTACACTTTTGCAGGTAGGCACTTCTCTGTTTTTAAGTAGTGCTGTTCATTTCCTTGCTATGTACTAATTTAATTCGTTTTTGTCAGCTGCTCCCACTTAACAGCCATGCTTTTGGTGTATATGCAGAGCTTCTGTTTGGGTTCAAGGTGCGTTTGTAGTTCCTGGGGGGGCTCAGCGCATCTCTGATTGTAGGCCATTCGGAGACGGCCTGGTGTTGCGCTGAACTACCTTTTGCACAATTTTTAATTTTTCAATTTTACTTGGTAGTGCACCCAGGCTATGCATATACATAGGTTAGGATTTAGTTAGTGTTAGGCCCCTCCCATGGAGAATTGACTTCTTTGCAGTGGGAGGGACGAGTACTTAATAGGTTGCATGCAAGCTGTTACAGGAAACCAACATCCTCCAGTGGTAGACAGGTCATGTGTATGCTCGGTGTGTATTTTATCCCACAAGTGGGCTTGCACACTTTTGCAGGTAGGCACTTCTCTGTTTTTAAGTAGCGCTGTTCATTTCCTTGCTATGTACTAATTTAATTCGTTTTTTTCAGCTGCTCCCACTTAACAGCCATGCTTTTGGTGTATATGCAGAGCTTCTGTTTGGGTTCAAGGTGCGTTTGTAGTTCCTGGGGGGGCTCAGCGCACCTCTGATTGTAGGCCATTCAGAGGCGGCCTGGTGTTGCGCTGATCCACCTTTTGCGCAATTTTCAATTTTTCAATTTTACTTGGTAGCGGACCCAGGCTATGCATATACATAGGTTAGGATTTAGTTAGTGTTAGGCCCCTCCCATGGAGGACTGACTTCTTTGCAGTGGGAGGGACGAGTACTTAATAGGTTGCATGCAAGCTGTTACAGGAAACCAACATCCTCCACTGGTAGACAGGTCATGTGTATACTCGGTGTGTATTTTATCCCACAAGTGGGGCTTGTACACTTTTGCAGGTAGGCACTTCTCTGTTTTTAAGTAGCGCTGTTCATTTCCTTGCTATGAAGGAGGATGCTTGATGTGACTTCTTCATCAATTTCTTTGAACTTTGACCAAGGTGTTACGTTGTCTCTGCTAATGGTCTTCGGTGCTATATTAGGCTCAGATGCTGTAAGTTGGATGGTGGACCTTATAGCGGAGACTTTGTCTGTGAAGAAATGGTCAAATTGGTCACAGAGGTCCTTTGAAGACTCGATATTAAGTTTTTGACATGCCCGGTTGCAGAGTTTTTCCACTGTGCGGAACAGTTGGGCCGGTTTGTCAACTGCATTTGCAATCTCTTGTGATAGAAAGGATGATTTTTTTCCGGTGATTAACTTTTGGTAGTTCTTCAAGTGGAGGATTAAGGCATGTTTGTCTTCTGGGGACTGAGATTTGCACCACAGTCTCTCAAGCTTTCGGCCTTGTCTTTTCAGCTCTTTTATAGCGTTATCAAACCACTGTGCATGATGGTGTGGAGTAAGATATTTGGTGCACAGAGAAGCAATGGTCTCAAAGGTGGAGGACACACATTTGTTGTATTTAAACACCAGAGTATCAGGGTCCAAGTTGGAGTCAGTCAATTCATCAAAGCTAAGGTTATCTCGGATACAGTGGGTTGCAAAAGTAATCGGCCCCATTGAAGTTTTCCACATTTTGTCATATTACTGCCACAAACATGAATCAATTTTATTGGAGTTCCACATGAAAGACCAACACAAAGTGGTGTACACATGAGAAGTGGAATGAAAATCATACATGATTCCAAACATTTTTTACAAATAAATAACTGCAAAGTGGTGCATAATTATTCGGCCCCCTTTGATCTGAGTACAGTCAGTTGCCTATAGACATTGCCTGATGAGTGCTAATGACTAAATAGAGTGCACCTGTGTGTAATCTAATGTCAGTACAAATACAGCTGCTCTGTGAGGGCCGTGAAGTCCAAAGAACACACAAGACAGGTCAGGGATCAAGTTAATGAGAAATTTAAAGCAGGCTTAGGCTACAAAAAGATTTCCAAAGCCTTGAACATCCCACGGAGCACTGTTCAAGCGATCATTAATAAATGGAAAGAGTATGGCACAACTGTACATCTACCAAGACAAGGCCATCCACCTAAACTCACAGGCCGAACAAGGAGAGCGCTGATCAGAAATGCAGTCAAGAGGCCCATGGTGACTCTGGACGAGCTGCAGAGATCTACAGCTCAGGTGGGAGACTCTGTCCATAGGACAACTATTAGTCATGCACTGTACAAAGTTGGCCTTTATGGAAGAGTGGCAAGAAGAAAGGCATTGTTAACATAAAGCATAAGAAGTCCCGTTTGCAGTTTGCCACAAGCCATGTGGGAGACACAGCAACCATGTGGAAGAAGGTGCTCTGGTCAGATGAGACCAAAATGGAACTTTTTGGCCAACATGCAAAACGCTATGTGTGGCAGAAAACTAACACTGCACATCGCTCTGAACACACCATCCCCACTGTCAAATATGTTGGTGGCAGCATCATGCTCGGGGGGGGGGGTGCATCTAGAGTTGAGCTGAAATTTTCGTAATTTCGCATTACTAAAATTACGCATGCGAAATTTGCGATTACGATGCGAAATTACAGTAGCGTAATTGCCATTAAAATCGTAATTGAAAATACCGTAAGCGTAATTTTCAACGCGTAATTTCGCGTTTCGTTCATGCCGTAATTTCGCATTAAACGGTACCGTAATTTCGCGTTAAACCGTAACGCTCCGTATAATATAAAAAAGCCGCCGACTTTAAGGGTTAATAGCAAAGCCCCCTTAAATGCTAAGAGCCTCAAATTTGGAGAATATATTAAGGAGATCAGGAGGAATAAGAGGAAACAATTTTTTTTCAAAAAGACCTTATAGTTTTTGAGAAAATCGATGTTAAAGTTTCAAAGGAAAAATGTAAACATTTAAAAACCCGCCGACTTTAACGGTTAATAGCAAAGCCTGCTTAAAGTTTAGGAACACCAAATTCCCAGGGTATATTAAGGGGATCAGTGGGAATAAGAGGAAAAATTTTTTTTTCAAAAAGACCTTATAGTTTTTGAGAAAACCGATTTTTAAGTTTCAAGGGCGAAAATGTCTTTTAAATGCAGAAAATGTCCGTTTTTTTTGCACAGGTAACAATAGTGTATTATTTTCATAGATTCCCCCAAGTGGGAAGAGTTTTACTTACTTCATTCTGAGTGTGGGAAATATTAAAAAAAAAAACGACGTGGAGTCCCCCCTCCCAGACCTCTTTAACCCCTTGTCCCCCATGCAGGCTGGGATAGCCAGAATGCGGAGCACCGGCCGCGTGGGGCTCCGCACCCTGACTATACCAGCCCGCATGGTCCATGGATTGGGGGGTCTCGGAAGGGGAGGGGCAGCCAGGCTTTCCCCTCTTCCCTCCAAGCCCTTGTCCAATCCAAGGACAAGGGGCTCTTCTCCACCTCCGATGGGCGGTGGAGGTGGAGGCCGCGATTTCCTGGGGGGGAGGTTCATGGTGGAATCTGGGAGTCCCCTTTAAAAAGGGGTCCCCCAGATGCCCACCCCCTCCTCCCAGGAGAAATGAGTATAGAGGTACTTGTACCCCTTACCCATTTCCTTTAAGAGTTAAAAGTAAATAAACACACAAACACTTAGAAAAAGTATTTTAATTGAACAAAAAACATAACCACGAAAAAAGTCCTTTAATATTCTTAATTAACCATTAATACTTACCTGTCCCTTTAAATAAATGATCCCTCGAAATAGCCTCGGAAATGTTCTATCAGTTACAATGTAACAAAGTTATTACAATGTAACAACTTTGTTACATTGTAACTACGCCGTACCCGACGTCACTCGCCGCCGCCGCATACGCGTCTGCGCTGCACACATTCCCAACAGAGCTCTGAGCTATATAGCTCAGAGCTCTGAGAAGCATCTTTGTATTTTGGCTCCAAGGAGCCCCATTGGTCCTTAGCAGACCAATGGGGTTCCTTCAAATCAAAAGGAACCCCATTGGTCTGCTAAGGACCAATGGGGCTCCTTGGAGCCAAAATACAAAGATGCTTCTCAGAGCTCTGAGCTATATAGCTCAGAGCTCTGTCGGTCCGTGCAGGACGCTAAGTCCCCGCAGCTCCCGCTGTCCACCCCGCCCACATCTGTCACCCACATGTCACCCACATGTGGGTGACATGTGGGTGACATGTGGGAGAGGCGGGGAGGGCAGCGGGAGCTGCGGGGACTTAGCGTCCTGCACGGACCCGACAGAGCTCTGAGCTATATAGCTCAGAGCTCTGAGAAGCATCTTTGTATTTTGGCTCCAAGGAGCCCCATTGGTCCTTAGCAGACCAATGGGGTTCCTTTTGATTTGAAGGAACCCCATTGGTCTGCTAAGGACCAATGGGGCTCCTTGGAGCCAAAATACAAAGATGCTTCTCAGAGCTCTGAGCTATATAGCTCAGAGCTCTGTCGGGAATGTGTGCAGCGCAGACGCGTATGCGGCGGCGGCGAGTGACGTCGGGTGCGGCGTAGTTACAATGTAACAAAGTTGTTACATTGTAATAACTTTGTTACATTGTAACTGATAGAACATTTCCGAGGCTATTTCGAGGGATCATTTATTTAAAGGGACAGGTAAGTATTAATGGTTAATTAAGAATATTAAAGGACTTTTTTCGTGGTTATGTTTTTTGTTCAATTAAAATACTTTTTCTAAGTGTTTGTGTGTTTATTTACTTTTAACTCTTAAAGGAAATGGGTAAGGGGTACAAGTACCTCTATACTCATTTCTCCTGGGAGGGGGGGTGGGCATCTAGGGGAACCCCTTTTTAAAGGGGACTCCCAGATTCCACCATGAACCTCCCCCCCAGGAAATCGCGGCCTCCACCTCCACCGCCCATCGGAGGTGGAGAAGAGCCCCTTGTCCTTGGATTGGACAAGGGCTCGGAGGGGGAGGGGAAAGCTTGGCTGCCCCTCCCCTTCCGAGACCCCCCAATCCATGGACCATGCGGGCTGGTATAGTCAGGGTGCGGAGCCCCACGCGGCCGGTGCTCCGCATTCTGGCTATCCCAGCCTGCATGGGGGACAAGGGGTTAAAGAGGTCTGGGAGGGGGGACCCCACGTCGTTTTTTTTTAATATTTCCCACACTCAGAACGAAGTAAGTAAAACTCTTCCCACTTGGGGGAATCTATGAAAATAATACACTATTGTTACCTGTGCAAAAAAACGGACATTTTCTGCATTTAAAAGACATTTTTGCCCTTGAAACTTAAAAATCGATTTTCTCAAAAACTATAAGGTCTTTTTGAAAAAAAGTTTTTCCTCTTATTCCCACTGATCCCCTTAATATATCCTGGGAATTTGGTGTTCCTAAACTTTAAGCAGGCTTTGCTATTAACCGTTAAAGTCGGCGGGTTTTTAAATGTTTACATTTTTCCTTTGAAACTTTAACATCGATTTTCTCAAAAACTATAAGGTCTTTTTGAAAAAAAATTTTTTCCTCTTATTCCTCCTGATCTCCTTAATATATTCTCCAAATTTGAGGCTCTTAGCATTTAAGGGGGCTTTGCTATTAACCCTTAAAGTCGGCGGCTACCTAACATTGATACATGCGTAAACTTTTCCGCTTCGGGAGCATGACCATACGCATTAATTTCGTAATACCCGTTGCAATGCGAAAATTACGCGAAAATTACGCTTAAGCGAAATTTCGCGAAATCCTTCTTCATTACGATTATGTACTTACGGCCATAAACGTAATTACACTAATTACGCGAAATTTCACGAAATCGTAATTACTCCATTACGCTCATCTCTAGGTGCATCTCTTCAGCAGGGACACAGAAGCTGGTCAAAGTTTATAGGAAGATGGATGGAGCCAAATACAGGGCAAACTTGGAAGAAAACCTCTTGGAGACTGCAAAAGACTTGAGACTGGGGTGGAGGTTCACCTTCCAGCAGGACAATGACCATAAACATAAAGCCAGGGCAACAATGGAATGGTTTAAAAAAAACATATCTGTGTTAGAATGGCCCAGTCAAAGCCCAGATCTAAATCCAATCGAGAATCTGTGGCAAGATCTGAAAACTGCTGTTCACAAACGCTGTCCATCTAATCTGACTGAGCTGGAGCTGTTTTGCAAAGAAGAATGGGCAAGGATTTAAGTCTCTAGATGTGCAAAGCTGGTAGAGACATACGCTAAAAGACTGGTAGCTGTAATTGCAGCAAAAGGTGGTTCTACAAAGTATTAACTCAGGGGGCCGAATAATTACGCACACCCCACTTTGCAGTTATTTATTTGTAAACATTTTTTGGAATCATGTATGATTTTCGATCCACTTCTCACATGTACACCACTTTGTATTGGTCTTTCACATGGAATTCCAATAAAATTGATGCATGTTTGTGGCAGTAATGTGACAAAATGTGGAAAACGTCAAGGGGGCTGAATACTTTTGCAACCCACTGTATGTTGATGTGTTAGCCCTTTTAAGCGGCGATATTTTATTTGACTCTTGAACTGGTGTTTGACAGCTGGTATTGAGATAGTGTGATGGTCTGACCAGGCAACAGGATTAATTTCCACATTGGCTATTGACAGCCCAGTATGGAATATAAGGTCCAGAGTGTGACCTTTCCTGTGAGAAGCAGAGCTGATTGATTGGAAGAAGCCCAGTTCATATAGGGCACGAGGTAGCTCTATTCCAAATTGTGAAGAAGAGTCATCCACCCATGTATTGAAATCTCCAAGAACAATCCATCTGGGGTGTTCCAGTGTTAGGTTGCATAGGAGTTCTACAAGTTCCTTAAGGAAGTCCGAGTCCTTTTCTGGTGGGCGGTAGATCAGCAATATGTTAATGTTTTTCTCAGCTGAAAGTTGCACCCCCAAGCATTCAAACGTGTTGGTAGGTCCTACAGTAAGTGGTCTGATTTTCAAAGCTGATCTAAAGCAAAGTGCAACCCCTCCACCCCTGCGTTCTTTCCTGTTGCAGTATATCACAGAATAGTGTGTTGGCACGACGGCCTCCAGGCTGGGGCCAACTGGTTCAGAAAGCCAGGTTTCAGTCAGGCAGGCTAGATCAGAAGACTCTATAAGATCATGTATGATTGCTGTTTTGTTGTTTATCGATCTGACGTTACAGAGGACAGCCTTGATGGGGCTACCCTGGGAACTAGGGTCTGAGATTGAGGACCCCAGGACAGAACAGTCTCCAGATGTGTGGCTTTCATCTCTGTTGGATTGTGCTGGAGCTATTAGGGTTGTTGCCTGGGTGTACTCTGTAGATTTTGTCACAGAGTTATTTTGGTTCTGCAGTGAAGAACGTCTTTTCCCGCGTCCGCTGGATCCTCTTTTTGTCTTTCTGAAGATTCCAACAGACTTAAGTAGAATTATTGTTGATTTGTCAATTGGATAAATATTTCTTGGTTGGTATACAGGGAGAAGTGTCTCTGCTGAATATTGATGTTTACACATTAGAATGGACAAGAGACAGCTCAGGGCTCCTGCTGAGAAAGGCCCTATTTAGAGTCAAGGTGTGAACTTTCTCAGCTACAGCTGGTATCCTGCAGAGATCAAAGGGCCTGTGTAGACTGAATTTTCCTTACACAGAGATGTATGGATGGACAGCATGGATTTGAAAACACAGTCCTTTGTTTAGGAGTTTGAAGATATTATATATAACATATGTAGAAAAATATAGTCTATTGAGCATAGATGCTGTAGATAATCGATGAAAGTTACTCACAGGATGGGAGAGGGTGGGCACAAAGAGGCCGAAAGTCTTTAAGGTTTCAGGTCAATTCCAAGGAAGGGGTGCAGTGTACAGCAGTGGGTGATTCCAAGGAAGATCCAATCCAGCTTAAATCTTTGCCATCCCAAGTAATCCAGGTGTTCTGAAAGGTTATAGGTGTTGCTGGAGAAGTGATACATCAGAATTCACTGAAATTTCGGTCCAGTCTTTCCAAGAAGAGGTTTAAAGTAGCAGAAATGAGATGTAATGTCTGGAGCAGCCTTAGAGAGCAGCAGCACCAGTCTGGGCGCACTCAGTCAAAAAATTAAGCACCACATTCCTGCTCCAGCCAGATGAGTGTTAGAGAAAATAACTTTTAATTCACCTTGATATGAAAGAATAAGTCATTCAGACATTTTACTAAATTAATCAGTTTTCTGTCAAAATTAGCAGACAATTATTAAAAATAATTTGTGTGTGGTGGGACCACTCAGTATGTCCCTACCACTTTCTGAAAGCAAGCAACAGTGTGCTCTGCCTTGGAATACCTCAAGACACCCATGTTTGGTATCTGTATGACACAGAAAACTCCAGAAGCATGCTCATGTCACTCACTGCGGGTTATGGTCGGCTGGCGCCGAATTATGACCATTCCAGTTATTGCATGTTCTTTCTGCTTGTCGACAAAGGGCGGGAGAAGGCATCTCTTTTTACAACTCCACCCTCTGGCAGAGGAAGAGTTAATACAACACTGCTGGACACAGGAGAGGGTCTTTTGTCCAGCCGTCCATCTACCATCAAAAGGATTGGCATTTCATTCAAGGACTTAATTCAATTCCACAGAACTTTCCATAACTGGACTTCATATTTTCTGTTGGACTTATTACCGCAAAAGGACATATGGTAACTTGCCAAACTGCTCAGACTATCAACAGCTATTTTCCCATTTAATCTTTATTATTTCTGTATCGATTTGTTTCATTTGCTATATTTTTGTTCTGCATTTTTTAAATAAACGATAAAAAATCGTTCGTCTAAGTGCTGTTCTGAAAATCTCCATAAAAGGATTCATATCTCCGTAGAGACGTTACCGTAACTGTTTTGATATTAATATCGTTAGTTTTGCTATCTCTAGAAAGGTTGTCAAATTAACCTTTTTTCCTACAGGATTTAGCTAAAGTTAGACTTAGCGCATTCACACACTTTATTGCGGATTGGTGGCAGCGACCTGGCCTCTATATGAGAGCCCAGATTTTATCAATTGTATATACAATTGAAATTGGACTGTGTGTGAGCTCACCAACCAATCCAAAAGGTTACTTTGCCTGCAGTGCTGACTGCCTTCAGGATTTCCTCAGGGTCTGAGGCTTTATGGTAAACTGCAGCAAAGGGAACTGGAATTTGAGGGTGACTGCACATACGTCACTATATATATATATATATATATATAGCTGTTCCCAATTTCCCAATCAAGCAGGGTAATTAGAATGCTTTAGAACAGCTTGGACTATTTGGAATGGTATAAAACTTTGGATTTTCCCGCAGACGGTGACAGTTTGTGAAGGGTATGAATAATTTTGGACTAGACACTCTTTGCTCAAATGTAAATGAAAGCTGAGAATGTTTTTTTCCCACAATAATGCCTCTTGTACATTGTCTTATTATCTTTTAGGAGGCACCTATGTCATTTCCCATCAAATAATGACTTGCTGGTTGAATAAAAGTAACTTTAAGTCAAAATCTGCCAGGGTTATGAATAATTATGGGCAGCACTGTATATGTATTCACCTCATGATCTATAGGCTATTCTGACCCTCCAGAATTCTTCCAGCCTCCCCACCATCTTAAAGTTGTATGCCCTGTTAAAAGCTGCAAGAGAGACAAGTTGGAGCCCGGCGCATGTGGAGTACACTCTGCATGCCATGCTCCCACACAACTGTGCACAGTAGACATGGCCGAGAGTGTCCTAGGCATTTGGGAAGAATGGGAACTGAGCATGCTCTGGACTCTCTTAGCCATGGCTGCTGCACACAGCCATGTGGGAGCGAGTACAGAGAGAGCTTGTAGAGGGACAGTGCATGCGCTTTGGAAATCTGACAGGAATTCTGAACAGGGAATACAAAAGCAAGACCAAAGGGTGGCCAAATGCAGTAAAGAGCCTGGAGAAGAAGTCTGGAGAGCCTATAGATCATGGAGGAAAGGAGATAAGTATCTTTACACACTTCCCCCCCCCCCCCTCATGTGTTCTCTAATGTACACAGCATCACGATTTGTTGTGCTGTACAAAGAAATACATTGTTTTTCCTTTTTTAAAATGATAGTTTGTTGCTGTCCTGCTGATATTCTGACTTTGTAGTGTAGAATCAATGACATATATGAAGCATGAAGCCAGATGAGTCAAAGCAAAGTCAGAGCCTCTTGTCAGCATACTCATCCTGATTTGTTAAGTATAGGAAGCTTACAGGAAAAGCTCCCCCTGGCAAGTACTATTTATAATAGTCACTAATGGCTTCTTCCATTTTTCTCTTACTTTTATAGATTAAGTAGAAGGTTATGGACTTGATTCCTATTGCATTCTGTTTTCATTTTATGGAATGTTAATGATATACGTAAATAGAAAATAAGTAGAAAACCTTCTGTGATCATCTCTATGAGCAAAACTAAAAAAAAAAAAAATCTGAACAAAAAGCTGTGTGGGACCATGGGAGCTCCAGTTCCATGACAGACATCTCACATCACCACTATACACTAAATTACTTTTTGCCACATTACAAAGCAATGAGCACAAATTTGCATAAACGTAATTTCGCATTGTAATTCGCAATTACAATAATGCAAAATTTCAGGAAAAATCTTATTTCATTAGTTTGTAAGCATAATCAGGAACCGTAATTTTGCATACATTTTACGTGATTTTGTGCCGACTTTATATTTTAATAGCAAAGCCCCCATATAAGCCATTGTCACCAAAATTGTTAAGTATGTTAAGGAGAAAAGAAGAAATAAGTAAACAAAGGAATTTTTCAAAATGTTCTTGTAGTTTTTGAGAAAATTAATTTTAAAAATGCAAAGGAAAAATGTTTTTTTAACTACTTGACCACTGAGGGGTTTTAACTTAGAAAAATGGCAATATTTTAATCAGCATTTTTAAAGTCTTTTCATAAATGAGGGCTTTGCCATTAACCGCGACAGTTGGCACAAAATTATGCAAAAATTGCAAAACATGAAATTAATCGAATGCCCAAATTGTAATTACATATAACCGTAATTGTGAAATGAAGAATAGTTCTTGGCCAGTCATGGTCGTCTATGGCAAGAATATAGCATGTATACGGAGCCACCTTTCTGAAGATGTGCCTTTATTACTTGCTGCTTTTACTATTACTTTACCCCTTGCTACCATCTTAAGGCCCAAAATATTATTGCAGCACGTCTCATTTTTGCAACAAATCCCCCACACCCTGCACTTCACCAAGCATGATTCACAATTTTTACAGACCTTTTCCCCACTCATTGGCCTCAATTTGCTAAGCAGTTTAGACTAATCTACTGATGGTTTTTAGTCTACTGATGGTTTGGTGTAACGTTTTAGACCTGGTCTAAAACATTCGGTAATTAGGTAGATAAAGCAGGGGAAATGATCAAAAGATGCAATTCACAAAGGCAAACAAGGAGTAACCACGCCTACTTTTTCTGACAGAGATTAGACTAGCTGATTTCTGTCAGTCACAGCTACTCATTTGTGAATTGCATCTTTTGATCATTTCCCCTGCTTTACCGACCTAATTACCGAATGTTTTAGATCAGGTCTAAAAACAAGTCTAAAACATTTGGTAATTTTCAGTGAATTCCCTTTTGATGCAACTGATTTCCACCAAACCATCACTAGACTAAAAAACATCAGTAGACTAGTCTAAACTGCTTAGTGAATTGAGGCCATGGTCTTGCCAGAGCTCATAATTCTGGTTTTAAAAACAAATTGTTTTTTTTTAACAGACATATAAATATCACACATAGCGAATAAATGCATTTTGGAAAACGGTCCATTAAACTTAAACTTAGGTTTGAAAAGGAAGTTAGTATTGGCACCTTCTGTTCTATTGTCACTACAGGTTACCTTTTATTGCAAGTTTCCTTCTGTTTTAAGAAGGCAAATCACACTAAGTACAGGTTTCCTTTAATTAAGTCCCTCAAAATTGGTAACTTTATTTTTACTGACTTCAGTTTATGAAAAAAAAAAGAAAAGCTGAACTATTCTTTAGAGCTCCGCAGTATTTGTTTGCTTGATCTTTTCAATACTGTGGCATACAGCAAGAAAAATACTGCCATATTCAAGACTATCAGCTATTTAATAAAAGCCGAGAACAGTTATTAACCTTGGTGATGAAATAGTGAGCTGTCACACTTATTCACTGAAGAACAGCAAGGTTGGAAAAGCTTATTTTCAAACACATTTTTATTATAGAAGGAAGGACTAATAAATAGATCAGAATCTATTGCAATTCATTTCAATGTTCTCTTTGAATAAATAATAAAAAGTGCTTACGGAAGTTTTATATTTACATCATCTTGTGCTTTGGTTAAAACATGATTAACATACATAGATGTTGGATGCAGTTCACTGCCTGTGATGTTTCTTGTCTGCTAATAGGATCCTTATGGGGGTCAAATGAGTGTGGATGGGTTTAATAATAGTGAAGTCTAACAGATTTTATACTCTGTGGGGAGAATGAGCAAGTGGCACCAAACACAATGCCATCCACAATTGCCCACAATCAAAATTCGATCTATCTGTGCTTAAGTATCCATGCAGATCTGCACATTTCATGACAACATTTGTATAACAAATGATCAGTTACATAGTTACATAGTTACATAGTTATTTTGGTTGAAAAAAAGACATACGCCCATCGAGTTCAACCAGTACAAAGTACAACTCCATCCTGCTCCCTCACATATCCCTGTTGATCCAGAGGAAGGCGAAAAAACCCTTACAAGGCATGGTCCAATTGGCCCCAAAAGGGAAAAATTCCATCCCGACTCCAGATGGCAATCAGATAAAATCCCTGGATCAACATCATTAGGCCTTACCTAGTAATTGTAGCCATGGATGTCATTCAACCCAAGGAAAGCATGTAAGCCCCCTTTAAATGCAGGTATAGAGTTTGCCATAACGACTTCCTGTGGCAATGCATTCCACATCTTAATCACTCTTACTGTAAAGAACCCTTTCCTAAATAAGTGGCTAAAACGTTTTTCCTCCATGCGCAGATCATGTCCTCTAGTCCTTTGAGAAGGCCTAGGGACAAAAAGCTCATCCGCCAAGCTATTATATTGCCCTCTGATGTATTTATACATGTTAATTAGATCTCCCCTAAGGCATCTTTTCTCTAGACTAAATAAACCCAGTTTATCTAACCTTTCTTGGTAAGTGAGACCTTCCATCCCACGTATCAATTTTGTTGCTCGTCTCTGCACTTGCTCTAAAACTGCAATATCTTTTTTGTAATGTGGTGCCCAGAACTGAATTCCATATTCCAGATGTGGCCTTACTAGAGAGTTAAACAGGGGCAATATTATGCTCGCATCTCGAGTTTTTATTTCCCTTTTAATGCATCCCAAAATTTTGTTAGCTTTAGCTGCAGCGGCTTGGCATTGAGTACGATTATTTAACTTGTTGTCGATGAGTACTCCTAAGTCCTTCTCCAAGTTTGATGTCCCCAACTGTCTCCCATTTATTTTGTATGGTGCTAGACCATTGGTACGACCAAAATGCATGACTTTACATTTTTCAACATTGAATTTCATCTGCCATGTATGTGCCCATATAGCCATCCTATCCAGATCCTGTTGCAATATGACACTATCTTCCTGAGAGTTGATGATTCTGCAAAATTTTGTATCATCTGCAAAAATAGCAACATTGCTCACTACTGCATCCACTAGGTCATTAATAAATACATTGAAGAGCACTGGACCCAGTACAGACCCCTGTGGGACCCCACTGCTAACAGTCTCCTATTTTGAGTATGATCCATTGACCACAACTCTTTGTTTTCTGTCCATTAGCCAGTTCCCTATCCAAGCACACAGACTCTTCCCCAGTCCTTGCATCCTCAACTTTTTGCACCAGACTTTTGTGGGGAACAGTGTCGAAGGCCTTAGCAAAGTCCAAGTATATCACATCTACAGCATTCCCAATATCCATATTAGCATTCACTACCTCATAAAAGCTGAGCATGTTAGTCAAACAGGACCTGTCTTTAGTAAACCCATGTTGATGCATGATGTTGATCCATGTAAACCCATGTTGATGTTGATGAATAGTTTGCATACAACTGATGTTAAGCTTACAGGTCTATAATTTCCTGGATCTGATTTTTTGCCCTTCTTAAATAATGGGAAAACGTGGGCTGTACGCCAATCCACTGGGACTCTGCCAGTTGCAAGAGAGTCACAAAAGATAAGATAAAGGGGTTTATCTATAACTGAACTTAATTCCCTTAGGACCCGAGGATGCATGCCATCCGGGCCAGGTGCCTTGTCTATTTTTAATTTATTTAGTCTTGCCTTTACTTCTTCCTGCGTTAAGTATTTAATATTACAGTTTGAAGATTGAGACTCTTCTGCATCTGTAATTTGCAACAGTGCTGTTTCCTTTGTGAAGACAGAAACAAAGAAAGCATTTAATAACTCTGCCTTACCTTGGTCATCCACCATTGAGTTCCCACCCTCATCCTTTAGGAGTCCTATACAGTCAACCTTTCTTTTTTTAGAGTTGATGTACTTGTAAAACTTTTTTGGGTTAGATTTGATATCCCTAGCGATTTGATTTTCAGCTTCGATCTTTGCCAGCCTAATTTCTTTTTTACAATTTTTATTGCACTCCTTATAATTGCTGAGTGCAGCCTTGGTCCCCTCCTGTTTTAGGACCTTATAGGCATTCTTTTTCCTCTTCATTTTATCTCTAACCTTTCTATTCATCCATAGAGGCCTTTTTTTATTCCTAGACATTTTGTTTCCATATGGGATATACATACTACAATATTGATTGAGATTACGTTTAAAAGCTTGCCATTTCCCTTCAGTGTCCTCCCCTTGTAGTACATTATCCCAGTTCACCAAACTTAGTGCCTGCCTAATTTGATTGAACTTTTCTTTTCTAAAATTCATAGTTTTAGTGGTCCCGCTGCCCCGTGGCCTATCAGTCACCAGATCAAACGTTATCATGTTGTGATCACTATTTCCCAAATGTTCTTGAACCTGCACATTTGATACATTATCTGGTCTATTAGAAATAATCAGATCCAGTAACGCATTTCCCCTAGTTGATTCCGTTACCATTTGAGTCAAGTAATTGTCCTGTAGTGCTGCCAGAAATCTGCTGCTTTTACCAGAATGGGTAGCCTCAATACCCCAGTCAATGTCTGGAAAGTTGAAGTCGCCCATAACTATGACCTCATTTTTACTTGCAGCTTTTTCAATTTGCTGTAGTAATCGCAGTTCTACAGCTTCATTAGTTCTGTAGTTCTGTAGTTAAAGTGGATCCGAGGTGAACTTTTACACATTGCATAATTGTGTTCCTTTCCTATTGTTTATAGGGCATTCCACAAGCCAAATACTTTTTTGTTTTTGTTTTAATACTCTAATTCCCAATAAACTAAAAAAGCCACGCCCACAGGTTTTCAGAGAGCCTTGGCAGTAGCAAGGGCTCATGGGAGCTCAGTCTGGGCAGGAGGAGGGCGAGGTGTTACTAGCCATTGATTTCAGAGGCAGAGGGGAGGAGGGAGGAGGAGAGGGGATTAGGCTGATGGCTCAAGATACAGATAAGCCTGCCTCTGTGTAAGGTTTACAAACAACATGGCTGCTGTCATTGTATCACAGGAATAAATAATCATATTCTATTAAAACTGTTTGCAGCTAGATTTGCTGTGTAAACCATCTAAACTTTAGATAAGATATATAGACAAGTTACTTGTTATAGTTAGTTTTTCATCTCGGATCCACTTCAAGTAACAGCTCCACCCACCATAGGCTTACATTAATAATAGCAGGGATTTAAACCAAACCTGAACTGAAAATTAAAAGTCAAAATAAATATATACACACGTCATATTTACTTTCCGAGTAGTCAGCTTATCAACCTCTTTCTCTTCTCCTGCGTCCTGTTTTCCCACTGTGATCAATGGAATTCTCAGTCCTCCATTTTGAAAATGGCCATTACCCCACCCAACAGCTTCCTGGTCAGAACACTGTTAAACTGTAATATTGCCCACTTCAGCAACTGATATATACCTGACAGCAACTGCAGCAACTGATATATTTAAGTTCTAACAAAATGTTGTCAGAACTGAAAGGAATTGTTGTAAAAAGAAAATGGTAATCTTCTGAGAGGAACTGGCGGCCGGTGAGGTAATTATGTAATATTCTTTTGCAGGTACAAAATGTGTTTATTTTAAATACTTTTACTCAGTTCAGGTTCCATTTAAGGAGTGGGGTATGATACAAACGTGGCAAAACAAAGCTTTATTAATGCTAATTCAGGATGAAGTAAAACAAACAAAAAACATGCATGTGTTTGCATATATGTGGGTATGTGTGAACATGTGTACCTACACAAAGTATGCATATGCAGAATACATTTTTAAGTGGCAGCTCCATCAATATAAACATATAAATAAAACCTTGTATCATGGGTCACATGGCAGCCAGATTCAGAGTTTTGAAATTCAGTATATATATATATGTACACTTTACTGTCAGACTCGGGCAGCTTTTAGGTCACTTTATAACAAGCCATATAAATGCAATTATCTTGAAGATGTTGAGGCAGCACATGGTTGCCAGGTTGTTTCCATATTGGGCCTGGCTCTCCTAGACTTCATTAACCCTGTAGTTAATGAACAACATGGCTACAGCAACTAAGCATTGATATGTTTTACCCTTGGTTCCATCTGCTCCTTTGAAGAATCCCTGGATGTGATTCCTATGTGTATCTCAGGTTCATTCAACTTCTGCAAGACAATTGCATTTTCATTGTGTTTGATAAAGCAGCTTTAGAGCTGTGAAATGCATGTCAGGTTGTAAAGTGTTTATATCTATGCAATTTCCAGACTCAAATCTAGATGCTATGTGAACCATGATACCTGAGATTTATATTTGATGCTAGTGAAACTGTTGTTAAAAAAAAAAAAAAAAACTAAATAACTTTTATGGAGTAGACTATGATGAATAGACATTGTTAAGTTACATTTTATCATATTTGTATCACAGTCCTTCTCAAAATCCTATATAATTGTTACTCGTAAAAGCACCATAATAGCTTTTTAATTTTTAATGAAATGCATAAGACGTTGTAGAAGGCAGAATGCAGAGGAATTATAAACGTCACTTAGTCCAGGTTCTCCAAAGACCTTCTAATGAGACCTTTATGTAAAAAGCTTTCTCATAAATGTGTCTGGTATGAAGTCTAGGAATAAGGATGAGCAAGATCAGATTTGTGAATCTGTGTAAAATATTGTCTATAACAATGTTTTTATAATTTCTTCATCTTCATCTCTGCTAAATTAGTAAATATTTCAAAATAATATTATTAAAAAAGGGGCATGGGGTGAAACCAAAATTGCAAAATATCATCTTTAACAAAATAATTACCGTGGCAATGACGATAGTGAAACATTACTAAATATAACTACAACTAAACCTAACCCTACTCTCACACAGAACCCTCCCCCTCTGATGTCTAATCCTAAAATCCTTCTTCCTGATGCCTAACCCTAAGACTCTCCCCTTCCTGACACCTAGCCCTAAGACCCTCCCCTTTTTGACGCCTAACCATAAACCCCCCCTTTTTAACACTTAACCTTAAAATACACTTCTCCTGCTGCAAATAACATAAATACTGAAATTGATACATTTCTTAAAAATACATTTTAAAATGATAATTTTTAAATTGATCATTCTCAAAAATAAACATTTTGTTTAGACAGGTTCGGATATTTATCGGGCACCCAAATTTATCATCCAATAGACAAAATATTTAATTGGCGTCTATGGGGCACCTAAAAAGTCCATTTGCCATAGGCACCCATATTTCCTGCTACCACCATGCAGAGGGGATTAATTAACTCTCCTGCATCCTGCCGATGTTCGCCACGAATGCCACTTTCCATCTTACCCACATTTCCAATTTCTAAACTGAAACTTGCTCTGTCAAAGGAGAGTGAGTTAGCACCACTGCATGGAATGCGCCCCCTACAGCCCTTGCACACTTCAGGAGATCTTACTCATTAATCAAAATAAAATTTTAAAAAAATCTAATAATATTCTTAATCTCTGAAATGCTCAAACAGAGAAAAAGGAATACTGCCCCTGAGGAAATTACATTGACCTAAAATAAGTTACATACCTTTCTGGTTATAGCAGTCAGTGATAGAGGCAGTTTTAGATGTTAGAAACACAGACATGGTTGCTATGAATAGTTCATGTTTCCATTAAAGCGGAATATAACCCTGCATTTCAACTTTGCTCTAAAACATTATTTACATCATATCAGATGCAACCAGCATTTTTTTTTTATTAGACCAGCATTGAAAGGGTTACACACAGAGCTTTAAAGTTCCTGGAGAGAAATGCTGCCGCATCCAAAGTTTAGATAGATACATTTAAGCAAAACAAAATGTAACAACTGTGGAATGTGACTCACTCTCTCTGACTGTGCAGGTGCTGGAGGACAGCCAAAGAGTGTGTAACATTCCTCACTTGCTACATTTTGTTTACTTAAATGTATCTATCTAAACTTAGGCTGCGGGGAGCAGTTCTCTCCATGAACTTTAAAGCTCTGTGTGTAACCCTTCCAATGCTGGTCTAGTAAAAAAAAATGCTGGTTGCATATAATATGCTGTAAATAATGTTTTAGAGTAAAGTTGAAACGCAGGGTGTGAAGTTTAGAGGGGTTGCAGCCAGCACGCAGTACACAGATGTATAAAATAAAGTCCGTTTATTGTGCAGTAGAAGAAAAACAGCTTCAGTTCAGCAGTAACAAGTGGAACATAAACAGTCAGCTTACTTCAGCTTGGTAATATAAAGTCCAGCAGGTTCAAACAAAGTTCAGTTTTCATCAGGCCAATACCATACTAACAACAGACCAGGGTATGGTTTGGCTTCCATCAAGTGCTCCAATATTCCTTGTCAGGAGATTCCGTAGCCGACATGCTACTCCTCCAACACCTCTCCTCAGACTGCCTGTGAGGCTGCTTCTTATGCATAAATTTGCATCTCATCAATACCATATTAGTGAGGCTCTCAGCCCCACTGACAACCAGGTGTGTACCTAGGTGGGATGGGAAGGCCCGCCCTTCCTTCCCTCCCATCCCAGGAGTCCGGCCCTGAAAAGAAAAAAACCAAGCAGCAACTGCTTGCTGCCAAAATCCGGACTCCTTTCCTAGGACCACACAAGGTTTTAAAGTGACCATAGTCCAAATACCGGGGAAATGTACCTCCCATCTACTACCCAGCCCCGATGGCCCCTACAAGGGTTATATTCTGCTTTAAATCATGTGATGGTGGCTAACACTTGTATGTGAACAGTTAACTACTCAGATGCCCTGCCCAGCGATATTATCTCTCAGCCTGCTGGTGCTTAGATTTTTGTCAAGTTACCTGGAAAAACGTCATACTGGGAGCAAGTTGGTCACAGAGAAGTCAGTCACTGTGTTCAATACAGGATGAAGCATAGGGCTCATGGGTTGCTGCTGATTAAATATTACATGCATTTTCAGGGAGGAACACAGGCACTGCCTGGTTAGCCATTCAGCTACATTTCTTTATCTACACTGAGCAGTTGAAGGGATGTTGTGTGAGTGGTAGGAATACTCACTGAACACACCTTTTAACTGCCTATGGAAATACAGACCGAGCATAATTATTTCATCATAGTGCACAGACCTTTCAACATGTCAAATTGTAAAGCCCTCAAACAGGCTATTATCACAGATTTTGTTATTGAAGTCAGTGTCAGGGTTACATGTGAGAACAAGTCATAAAACATTTACAGAAATGTGGAGAAAATCAGTGTTATAGTATTGGGCAAGAAATCCTGTGCGGATGGTGTAATTATATCAGTTTTTAATTCAAGGTTGGAGGGGCTCTCTGAAAAAGTGGGTGGCATGGAGCCTCGGATGTCTGCCCATCCCCATGTGTGATGAGCATACAGGGTACATTAATAGCCCCTATCCATTCATACAAAGAGTAATATAAAAAACACAGAAAAAAAGAAACTGGCATTTAAAAAAAATGTATTTATATAATATATTTTATATAATACCTTTTATTAATTACCTCCCGTCAATATCCTCTAGTACACTTGATTGCAGAGACCCCTAAATAAACACCCATCCATACTCCCAACTCCTTCCCTGCACACTGCCAATTAACCACCCTTGCAGGAGGATTGTCTACATCAGCCAATGACATAATCAAAATATCAATTGAGATGCTCTTGGATTCTTTTAGGGCCAAACATGGGTTACATTTTGCTAAACAGTGTTTTCTTTTATTGTAAACAACGGGACCCCACCACCAGGACAGACCCCTAAAAAGCTTTCTTGATGATGTAATTGCTTAAGTACAGGCTTGATATTGCCGGCAAAGTCCTTGCAAAGACAATTTATTTCATTATTGGGTGGGATCTAAGAAGAGTGTAGAGATGTGTCACTGGGCTCTTCAACCAACATAATTGAACATATTGAAATGGAATCATAAAAAAATATGTATCTATTGTTAAAAAAGTGCCTTGTCAGGCTTGTCTGTCGGGTCAATGACTATAGGTCAGACTGCATGCCCATATAACTGACCTATAGCCCAGCCTGTAACTCCTGAGCAAACTCCCACCTAATACAATACTACAATACCCTGCAGGTAGATGTAGCATACAGACTGACGGATAGTATTCACCAAGCAAAGCAGTATGAGTAATACAAGGCACAGTACACTCAAGTATAGTCCCCTGAGGCCCAGAGGTTGAGGCAGTCCAGATGATAGCCAGGTGATCATAGGAGAGGATAGGTTGTAGGCAGTTCAAACACTTAACAGGTAACGTGGTCAGTTCAAGCCAGAGTCAGTCCAGGCAGAGTTCAAGGGAAACCTTTAACAAGCAGAGTCGGCAACAGGTAATCCAATCGGAATGCGTGGTCAGGAACAAGCGGTGGTCGGCAACAGGAAATCAATCTAGAAACAAGCTTGGTCAGGATACAGGCAAAGTCAGCAACAAGATCAATCAGCTGTGAGCACAATCCCAGCAACAAACGCAGCATAGGCTATCATGGGCAATACCTGAGTGCGCTCAACTTACATTTATACAAGGACTAACCAATCAGAAGTAAAGGAAACCAAAGTGCCCAATCCCATAGCAGCGTGTCAGCAGTCACCTGACATGCAGTGTGCACACGTGGTCACTGTTTACAGCGTCGGAGCATGTACTGAGAGCGCATCCGCCGCTTATCCAATGGGAGCCAAGCGCCATGCGCTCCAGTGATGTCAGCGGCCCGCCAAGACCCAGAAATCCGTGCTGCAAGCCGGGTCTTGGCACTCTGCCATATGGCGTCACCGGTGGACATGACATGCCTATATATTTATTTCAGTATGTGTGTGTGTCTTTGTGTTTGTGTCTCCTTGTTATTAAAGAGGGTTTTCAGACTCCACTGTATGTAATCCCTGAGGTCTGCTACTGTAGTAGTTACCCCCTCCTCCAAGATCTGAGATTGGGAAGAGCCCATAGTACTGCACAAGAGTGCTCTACAAAAGGAAAAGTCTACAGATGGCCCAACAATCTCATGAATTATGTGACTTGCCTTTGCTCATGGGACAGACTACCATGCTTGCAGTAAATGTGTTTTTAAATGTGTATGTCTTCTTTAATTTTAAAAGTTTCACTAATATAAAGGGGGAAAAATGTAGTAGACTGAAACATGTTGATTCTGTTGAGCGTTTTTACTATTTTTTTTGTTTGTTTTGTTATATACCAGTAGACCTCCATAGTAGATTTGGATTGTTTCAATGAAATTTTAATTGAACTCAAAATAGAGTAATTCTGACAATCTCTATTGGCCATCAGTGGTCAAAATTTTAACAAAGTATTTTTACCTGTAGAGGCCTAATTTCACATTTAAAAAGGGCACAAAGGAACATTCTGATTGCTAAAGCTAGTAGACCGTACATTTATCCACATAAAGACATTGGCTTTACATTTCTTTGTAATATAAACCCATTGAAACTTTTTTTGTTTTTGTTTTTATTTAAGATAAAGGTTAAATGTTAGTTTTCAGACATATCTAATCCTTTTTTCTGCTCAAACACCTCTCTAGAAAGGTCAGAGCGGGTCATTTTGGCACCAACTGTCTGGATCTGATTCACAAGAGCAGTGATCAGGTCCAGAAAAAAAATCACTGTAATATTAAAGAAAATATATAACAAGTAACATGTCCATATGATCTCAAATTATGCATTTACTAACAGTTATTTGCCTGCTCAGACATGATACCAGCAAACAGCATGCCTTTCTGATTATAATCATTAGAGATAATCAATTAATTGCATTTTTTTTAAATAAAGGTTTTTTTTGCAAGCTGTCTGCGGATTGACACTGATCTGCATCAACTCAGAAAAATTTGCATCTGTCCAATAAAACGTCACTGTTTTGTTGACGTAAGAAAAAAAGGAGGCACACTGGTACACATGTTCTGGAAATGCCAGCTATTCACATATTCTGGCTTGAAAAATAATAGAATAATAGTACCTTTAACCACTTGCCGACCGCACACTCATAACGTGCGTCGGCAAAGTGGCAGCTGCAGGACCAGCGACGCAGTACTGCGTCGCCAGCTGCAGCCTAATTAATCAGGAAGCAGCCGCTCGTACGAGCGGCTGCTTCCTGTCAAATCACGGCGGGGGGCTCCGTGAATAGCCTGCGGGCCGCCGATGGCGGCTCGCAGGCTAGATGTAAACACAAGCGGAAATAATCCGCTTTGTTTACATTTGTACGGCGCTGCTGCGCAGCAGCGCCGTAAGGCAGATCGGCGATCCCCGGCCAATCAGCGGCCGGGGATCGCCGCCATGTGACAGGGGACGTCCTGTCACTGGCTGCACAGGACGGATAGCCGTCCTGTGCAGCCCCGATCACCGGGGGAGGCAGCAGGTAGGAGAGGGAGGGGGGAATTTCGCCGCGGAGGGGGGCTTTGAGGTGCCCCCCCCGCCACCCACAGCAGGCAGGAGAGATCAGACCCCCCCAGCACATCATCCCCATAGGGGGGAAAAAAGGGGGGCAATCTGATCTCCCTGCCTGCACCCTGATCTGTGCTGGGGGCTGCAGAGCCCACCCAGCACAGATCAATCAAACCAGCGCTGGTCCTTAAGGGGGGGTAAAGGGTGGGTCCTCAAGTGGTTAAACATCTCATGCTACCGCATGATTTAGCACTTTTATCAAAAAGGCATCATAGTGACATAGAGTAGAATGAAGTCAAGTATTCAGTATATCCATTTTTATGTTAATTATCCTGGTTTCACTATAAGAAACACTACATTTGAGATATTTGAGAAGTGAAAATAAGTTTATTGGATTTATAGACAATAATTGTTTAACCTTTTCACCTCCCCCAGCACGAGTATCTACGTCCCTGTATTTACACAAATATAAACAAATACAAACACTTGGTTCTGTTTCTATTTTTAGAACTCACTAACTCTGTATCTCCATCTTGTGGCCAAAAAGTAAAACCACATCCAAATACCCTATTATACACCTTCCCATAGAAAAATGAAATGCATTTTCATTATTTTTAAAAACCCATCGAGGTGAAATGGTTAAACAAAATTAGGCCGGTGCATAAATTTGGGCACGGTTGTCATTTTATTGATTCCAAAACCTTTAGAACTAATTATTGGAACTCAAATTGGCTTGTTCAGTTTAGTGACCCCTGACCTACATACACAGGTGCATCCAATTATGAGAAAGAGTATTTAAGCGGGTCAGTTGTAAGTTTCCCTCCTCTTTTAATTTTCTCTGAAGAGTAGCAACATGGGGGTCTCAAAAGAACTCTCAAATGACATGAAGACAAAGATTGTTCACCATCATGGTTTAGGGGAAGGATACAGAAAGCTGTTTCAGAGATTTCAGCTGTCTGTTTCCACAGTTAGGAACATATTGAGAAAATGTAAGACCACAGGCTCAGTTCATGTTAAGGCTCAAAGTGGCAGACTAAGAAATATCTCGGATAGACTGATGCGACGAATGGTGAGAACAGTCAGAGTCAATCCACAAGCCAGCACCAAAGACCTACAACATCATATTGCTGCAGATGGAGTCACTGTGCATCGTTCAACCAATTGGCGCACCTTACACAAGGAGATGCTGTATGCAAGAGTGATGCAGAGGAAGCCTTTTCTCAGCCCACAGCACAAACAGAGCCACTTGAGGTATGCTAAAGCAAATTTGGACAAGCCAGCTTCATTTTGGAATAAGGTGATGTGGACTGATGAAACAAAAATTTAGTTATTTGGGCACAACAAGGGGTGTTATGCATGGAGGAATAAGAACACAGCATTCCAAGAAAAACACCAGATACCTACAGTAAAATATGGTGGTGGTTCCATCATGCTGTGGGGCTGTGTAGCCAGTGCATGGACTGGAAATCTTGTCAAAGTTGAGGGACACATGGATTCCACTCAATATCAGCAGATTCTGGAGACCAAAGTCCAGGAATCAGTGACAAAGTTAAAGCTGCAGCGAGGCTGGATCTTTCAACAAGACAACAACCCTAAACACTGCTCAAACTCCACTAAGGCATATATGCAGAGGAACAAGTGCAATGTTTTGGAATTGCCATCTCAGTCCCCAGACCTGAATATAATTGAAAATCTGTGGTGTGAGTTAAAGAGAGCTGTCTATGCTCTGAAGCAATCAAATTTGAATGAACTAGAGATGTTTTGTAAAGAGGAATGGTCCAAAATACCTTCAGACCAGAATCCAGACTCTCATTGGAACCTACAGGAAGCATTTAGAGGCTGTAATTTTTACAAAAGGAGGATCTACTAAATATTGATTTAATTTCTTTTTTGTGGTGCCCAAATGTATGCACCTGCCTATTTTGTTTAAACAATAATTGCACACTTTTTGTAAATCTTATAAACTTCATTTCACTTCTCAAATATCACTGCGTGTCTCCTATATGATATATTTAACATTAAAAATGACAATTAACAAGGTTGCCCAAACTTTCACATCCCACTGTATATATGTATATATATCCCCTTCTCGTGATGTCACAACCTAGGATGTTTATTATGCTGAATTCTCCTCCCATTGCTCTCTGGAAGATTCTGTATTATTTCTGATGGCTTCAGGATGCACAGTAACCAAACTTTCTATTAGCAGTAGAGTATTAAAATCTATGTATGCCCTTTTGGTGTAGCATATATATAGCTGTCATTTTGTCAGTATACAGGATTCAAGTCAAGAAAGCTGAGTAGCTGAAATGTGATAAAGAGCAATGGAACCAACTGCAGATGTGAGGGTTATCTCAGTTCATAATTCAGTGAACACCTGTTCTTTCGGGGGGGGGGGGGGGCTTGGTTTATACTCAAATGAGTTTATATTTGAGTGTACACCTCTGCCACCACCAAACTCCTCATCCATGCCCTCATAATTTCCCGCCTTGACTACTGCAATGCCCTTCTGTCTGGTCTCCCTATGACCTGAACAGCCCCACTGCAGTCCATCATGAATGCGGCAGCCAGAATTATCCACTGCTTCCATCGCTCCACCACGGCGGATCCCCTCCTTGAATCCCTCCACTGGCTTCCTATCCAGTCCAGAATCAGATTCAAGATACTGTGTCTGACCTACAAATCTGTACACAAAACCTGTCCAACCTACATTTCTGATCTTACTCAGAGGTACACACCTAGCCGCTCACTCCGCTCTTCCAATGAAGTTCGCCTAACCGCCCCCTGCATCACCCAGTCCCATGCACACCTCCAGGACTTCTCAAGAGCTGCTCCAACACTATGGAACTCCCTACCTCCACCCATTAGGGCAGCCCCCTCCTTCAACATCTTCAAGCAGGCCCTCAAAACTCACCTTTTCACTCTGGCCTACTACCCCTCACAAGTGCTCTAAACCCACAGCTGAACTCTGGTCCCCTACCTTTTGTGTCCTTACCTCTCCCTCTAGATTGTAAGCCTTTGGGCAGGGTCCTCCTCCTTTTGTGTCCTACCTGATCATGCGCCTCCATTACTGTGAACCCATGTTATGCATCTGAGTGAACCTAACTTGCCTAATCTCCATGCTCCCCTCCAGTGACTAAGCATTACCTTGTACTCATACTGTGCTGCATGATCTGGTCTTTCTTGTATTCAGGTATTGTCATTTTGCTGTATGTCACACCTAAATATTGTATTTAACCTAAACTAATGTCCAGTGCTGCGTAATATGTTGGCGCTTTATAAATACAGTAAATAAATATGATGTGCATGTATTATTACAACCTTAAGTCTCCCCTCTTTTTTCCCTTAACTTCACTCTCTGCTTTTTTCACCTTTCATCATTTCTTTATATTGAGTCTATTTAGTTTTTCCTGGAGTTGTTTTTTTTTTAAATCATATTACAGGGTTTATTTTAACGACAGCCTTCAAGTTTATCGCAATGCTCAGAAGTATCTCAATATAGTTTTGCAGAAATACAGTTACAATTAGGATTATTTACATAGTGCCAATATATTCTGTAGTGCTGTTCAGAGGTACAAAACAGACAATTGTGTAAACAAACACCTCTTACCAGTGGACTGAATACATATGTGAGCATGTGACACACAAAAAATAGGTTCAAAGAATAGAAAAAAATGTTTTACATTACATTATAGTATTAAGCTATAGATACATCATTAATGGTAACAATAGTACAGTGGCGTAGTGGTGGCTAACAGCCTTGCAGTGTTGGGTCCTCTGTTCAAATCCCAGCCAGTGCACTATCGGCACAGATTTTGTACCTTTTCCAAGTGTCTGCATGGGTTTCCTCTGAGCACTCTGGGTTTCCTCCATGTCCCAAAAACATACAGAGTTAATAAGTTAAACGATAAGTTAATTGGGTTCCCCCTTAAATTGGCCTTTGAGTATGATACATACATAGATATAGGACTATGGTAGGGATTAGATTGTGAGCCCCCCAGTTGAGTGACAAGACAATATACCCTGTACAGCACTGCAGAAGATGTTAAATCTTTACAAATACTAAATAATAATAATAATAATAATAATGTAATTGTACTAAATAATAAAAATGTAATTGTACTTTCCTATAAAGACAAATATAAATCAAATTAGATATAAAACATCAAAGGCCAAAAACTCTGTCATGATACACATACAAGAACTGCAGTCAGCAGATAAATGATTCACCTTAGCATTGTGTTTGATGCAGTCACATTAGAAGAACTAGTACAAAATATGGAGCAGGACGAGCCTGGCAATCCAAACTGCATCCTGCAATGAAGTAACTTGGACACAGGGCTATTACAAATGTATAAATGTAGCGCTGTAAGCGCCTTCATCACAAGTATACAATTTGGTTTGCCAGGCTTAGTATTGTTGAATACTAGCTTCTCCACTACGACTGCATCAGACACATCGCTAAGGTGAATCATCTGGTTTATGGCCTTAGGTCTTTTACTCTATAATTTGATTTATACTTTTATTTTAATTAAAAATATAATCCACTAAAATATGAATAATATGAATAATTATAACAATGAATTTTTGACTTCATATAATGTATTGTAAAGAACAACATTTTTCTCTAAATGCCTTTGCATAGGTGACACGCATGTGACGTCACTGGCGTGCGCTATCCCTCACCAACACCTCGCGCCTTCCGTGTGCGGATTCCCATCTTCTTAGCGGCGATCTCCTCTTCTTCTTCCTCCATCCCCTTCCTGTTCCTTAGCAATTGTGTCCCCCGGCGTGTCCCTTTAATGATGCTGCGTGCTCCCCCTTGTGTTGGACGCACACAGCATTATCAGTTCAGGCGGAAGATTCAATTTTTTTGTATTGAATCCAATACAAACAACTGTATTGGATTCAATATAAAAAATTATATGTATAAAAAAAAGCTTCGGGCAGCACTACTGCCCTTAGCAGCAAACATTAAAGTAAAAAAAAAAATCATAAAAATGTAAAATAAATCATAAAAAAATGCTTTTTTTATATTGTACACATGCTTGTGGGCAGCCTGCAAGACCACAACTTGCAAGTGGTCAGCAAAAATGGTCAAAAAAGGGGACGCAGGATAGAAGTAGTAGAACATCGGTAAGTTTACCGATATTCTACACTACTTCATTCATTTAGCAAAATATTGGTAATATTTACCAATATTTGACTATGACCTAACCTCGCCCTACTCTCACACAGAACCCTCCACTGATGGTGCATAACCTTAACACTATCCAGTGGCTGGGTAGTGTAATGGTTAAGGGCTCTGCCTCTGACACAGGAGACCTGGGTTCGAATCTCGGCTCTGCCTGTTCAGTAAGCCAGCACCTATTCAGTAGGAGACCTTGGGCAAGACTCCCTAACACTGCTTCTGCCTATAGAGCGTGTCCTAGTGGCTGCAGCTCTGGCGCTTTGAGTCCGCCAGGAGAAAAGCGTGATATAAATGTTCTGTGTTTAACCTCCCCAATGGGTGCCTAACCTTAACTCCCCCCCCCTGGTGGGCAACTATCCTTAACTCTCCAATGTGCAGATAACCTTCCCCTTCCCCCCACCCCCCTCCTGTTGGTACCTAACCTTAATCCCAGGCTTTACGATGAATCCTATTTAAAAGGCCACACGCTATGTTACATGTAGCTACAAATAGCGAGCCCCGATGCCCACTATTATAATGGGTGCACTTCTGCATAGGATGTGTCTTGCACAAATTTCAACTGCTCTGGCTTATCCAGCCTACCAGTAGGAAGTGTATTATTGTGCTTGGGCTGAGTTTTACATAGATCATAAATTGATGCTTTACCTCGGAAAAAAAAATACAAAAAAAAGAGAGAAAAACATTATCCACCTTCAAATAAATGTATAAGTGTGTCTAATTTGTCTTTATAAAATAATTATTGTAGCCTACCTTTTAGGTCCCTAGTGGTGGTTGTACTAGGATATATACATCTATTGTAAATGGTTTTCCACAGTGCTACTATTGTTAAATACGATGACATTATCGGATAATCTTCTCTTTCATTTTCTTTTGACCGGTAATTGAATAACAGCAACTCAGAGACTCTAGGGATCACTATAGCCGACAGTCTCTCTGTCCAAGAAAGTACTGTATCCCGATAATTGCTTATTACAGGGCAAAGCCAGGTAAAATGAATTCAATTTGCTTGGGACAGTTTACATTTCAGACATTGGCGCTTGTAGTGTGGAGGGACTATCTTACACTTCATCTCTAGAAAAAGATGGTTTTACATTTCACATGAGGCTTTTTCAATTCAAAAATATATTTTTTTCCAAACACAGAATCAAACTGGGTCATGTCATTTTTTTTTATCAGTTTCTAATATTCATTATTTCATAATTCACCACTACAATTCCTTTGAACCTGTGTGACTCCCAATCAGATTGAAGCAGCAGAATTTGGAGGGCTGGGTGAAGGTGAGCTGTAAAGTCTTATAAGAAGACGAAGAAGCAAAACAGAGGGGAGTTAGTAAGGTGATCTGTTAGGTAGCTGTGTTAGGCAGCAAGAGAACAGAATAATATAGGGCTGTTTTATTGACTGTGATCTGTGAATGAAAGAGTGTGACTTATTCTCGTAGTGTGTTGATCCATGTGCATTGAGATTTGCAGCAACAAGGGACATTTGCACAAATAGATCTTTCAGTGTGATTTGATACCGTGACCCTGATTCAATATCTTTTACTATTGAGATTTCTTACTAGAAAGATTTTTCATGTCTCATTTACAGAGTATAAAAGAGAGATACCGAGAGCCCGATATGGTGTAGTATGTATTGGAACCAGGAGGAATGGTGATAAGTAAGTAATATACTCACAAACATGGGTTACCGCTCAGGCAACCACTGTATATGCAGGTGGGGAGATTAGACCTGTCCCCACTCAGGAATAAGATGTCGCTCTCTGAAGAAGGAAAAGAGGGTGTATCACCCTTCCACCCAGGGTGGATATCTTGACAAATAGATGTACAGAGGCGCCAAAAGGATAAAATATGCAAAAATGTTTAAAATAGACCTGGCACCTGCTCACAGTGCCAAAACCACTGGTAAATGGTTTACTGACCATGGTATTACTCTGCTCAATTGGCCTGCCAACTCTCCTGACCTGAACCCCATAGAGAATCTGTGGGATATTGTGAAGAGAAAGTTGAGAGACGCAAGACCCAACACTCTGGATGAGCTTAAGGCCGCTATTGAAGCATCCTGGGCCTCCATAACACCTGAGCAGTGCCACAGGCTGATTGCCTCCATGCCACGCCGCATTGAAGCAGTCATTTCTGCAAAAGGATTCCCGACCAAGTATTTAGTGCATAACTGAACATAATTATTTGAAGGTTGACTTTTTTTGTTTTAAAAACACTTTTCTTTTATTGGTCGGATGAAATATGCTAATTTTTTGAGATAGAAAATGTGGGTTTTCATGAGCTGTATGCCAAAATCATCAATATTAAAACAATAAAAGGCTTGAACTACTTCAGTTGTGTGTATTTGAATCTAAAATATATAAAAGTCTAATGTTTGTCAGTACATGACAGAAAATAATGAACTTTATCACAATATGCTAATTTTTTTGAGAAGATCCTGTATTTATTATTGAAGGGTTATCAAGACTGATTTGCTGTATGTAACTGGTAATGACACCCTTATATTGCTGACCCTCACTTTGGAGAAATAATTTATCACACACATGTTTTACATGTATCAAATATATAAAATTGACTTGCCATACTTAGCTGGTGGTAAACCAATATTTTACTGAGCATCATTGTAAAATAATATTGTACTCAGAGCTGGAATGTGACTGTTAGACTATAGGTCTAATTTGCTCAACTGAATTAAAAGTGCAATCTGCAGTCCTTTGGCTAAGAATAACATTTGTAGTATTGTCTCACACACACTAAAGGATCAAACCCTTTGTCTTTAAAGGGAGTGCAACAGCTGGAAAAGAGCGATGACACCCTCTATGCAGTATTGAATAGAAAAAAAGAGCTGGCACATCCAAAGTACTCGTATTTTTCGGACTATAAGACGCTCCAGACCATAAGACGCACCTAGGTTTAGAGGACAAAAACCAGGAGAAAAAATGTATATATACTAAACCTGGTGTGCCCATGGCGAAGGGGCATCTTGTGGATTATGCCCCCTTGGTACCTCATGCCTCCTTGTACGATTTGTCTCCCTGTGTCCTCCTCTGTCCCCATGTGTCCGTCTCTGCCCCCTTGTGTCCTCCTCTATGCCCTTTTGTCCTCCGTTTGACTCCCTGTGTCCTCCTCTGCATGGGCACAGTAGAGGGAGTCCCAGACATTACGGCGGGTTGGAGGTTTGTATTGGCAGGCATTCACAAGTCAAGAACTCCCTGCATTTGCACTATAAGATGCAGTGGCTTTGTTCCCCCACTTTTTGGGGAGAAAAAGTGAGTCTTATAGTCCAAAAAATACAGTAAATCTTTACTGATTCCAAGTAAAACTGTATGGCCAATGTTTTGAAACCGTGTAGGGCTTCCTTAAGATGCCTTGAGGCTGCTCAGTCCCTTGCCTGGTAGCTCCTGTTCCCTTAAATATGTCCTGAAAGCCTGTCCGAATCCCACCTTGTTGCATATGCATGGCCTGGCCAGGTGCACTTCCTCTATAGCGCAGGCGCAGAATGCTCCCAGAGGCAGAAGCGTGATGAGAGAGCGCACCTGGCCGGGCAGCACATGCAGGATGAAGAACAACTCAGCCAGGCTACCAGGGCATACTACGGGGGACAGGAGCCACCCAGGGGGACAGCGCAGGAGGCAGGACTAAGCGGCCTCAAGGGGGCTTAAGGAAGCCCCAGGTTAGTATAGAACCTGAGATGGCTTTCATCTCAGGTTCACTTTAAGACCCGTGGCATAGAATAGTTTTGAATAGACAGTACAACAGTGTTTATTTTTCAGGTTCTTCAATTTTTTTTTTTTTTTTCACTCATTGTTATTTGTTTATTCTTGTATTCTGTGACATCATTTCTAATTCAGTTGGTAATTGGAAAACATTTTAGAGCATTTTTGGCGAGCACATTGAAAGCAAATGGAAATTCTTGCATTTCTGGATGGTCAACACTAATACATTACAGCATAGAGGCAGCAAGCAGTTTAAAAAGATAACTGCTGTCAGCTGCATTTCTGGCAGGAAGAGCACTACTTCAAATGAGGATACCACTGAACAAAGGGAACCTTAATAATTCAATATATTTTATTATTGATAAACAGGCTAAACCTGAAGGTATTCTGTAAGTAAAATAAGAAACATTTGATGTTGCTGGTAAAAGTGCTTCTATTGCAGCTATTGTGATGGCATTTTGTATTTTAAGAAAAAACAAAATTCTAGATAAGTGTATGGAATTCTATGGCATAGCTTCAATAGCAACATCCATTGCAGACCCTGATCTTTGTGTTGACAAGGGATGAAAGGGGTTCACAAATTCCACTATGTTGAAATCTGGTGGTACATTTTTAAACTAGAAGGCGCTTTTCATGTGATAGATGTGAGTCCCATATAGAAAATAATTTATAAAACTTTGAGATTGGGCTAACACATAATTGTACAAAACATAATTGTACATAACATTGGGCTAACACGTAATTGTACAAAAATATAGAATATGAAATGGCAATAAGGACCTCAATTTATTAATCTTATCTTACTAATAGTATAAATGCAAAAGTTTGAATGTTTGGATGTTTGTTACTCACTCATGCAACAATGGCTGAACAAATGAAATTTGGCGCACACATAGTACATTACCTAGAACATATAGGATACTTTTTATCCCCATAACCAAAAAGTGGGTGGAGACAAATACAAATTTCACTGGGAAAATGTAAACTGCAGCTATTCTTACACTGTTAATAGTAGGGTTTTCAAACTTTGCACAGTTGGTCACTGGGTGACTGGGATTAATATTCAGAAAAGAGTGTGGAGTCTACAAAAGCCAATCAAAATTCACCTATTGATTTCCAAGGGGAATATTTAATTGCTGCCATTCTTGCACTGGTAATGACACAAGCCTCAAACCTGGAACAGTTGGTCATTGGGTGACTGGGGTTCAAATTCAGAAAAGGGGGCGAAGCCACAGCCAATCAGATTTATTCCATTTCAATGCAAATTATTGATGCCAAAGACCAGAAACCTCACAAAATAGGTCATTGAGTAATTGAGTAATTGTGTGTCAGGGTTAGAAAACATGGGCGGACCCAACACCAGCCAAATACATACCCGGGCAACGCTGGGCTATTAGCTAGTAAATTAATATATAAATAAACAATGTTGCAGTGCACTGCCCTCATCTTTATATGTGTACATTTAGATGCTAATGCGTTTGGCATGAGTAGGCGATAGTATTATTATCTAGTCATTTATCAGACTGATATTATACCATTAATCACGTACTGCTCACATCAAACTCCTCTCGTAATCCCTTCTCTCACACTAAGCCTCGTGGCGACAATACAACCCTCCTACTCACAATACACCTAACACTAGCCCTGATGCTGCCGCTACACCCAACACTCATCCTTTTACTGTTACTGTGCCTAACACTAACCCTTTTACTGCTGCTGCTGCTGCTGCTGCTGCTACATCAAGCACTAACTTTTCTTATTGATGTCTTCTCTTTACTATCCTATCATCATACCATTGCACCGACGCTTCCAACTCATAATGCCAATGCTCCAACACTAGCCAAGTCCTGGTGAATGTATTGCTGCCAACTGCTCCCAAATCTAAGCATTCTGACGCACCATAGCCAAAATTGGAGGTTGTAAGGATGCCACTTAGCTCCTGCACCTAAAATAAGAACTTCATCTCTATATATCTCTGAAAAGCTGTCTCCCTAAGCAATATGGAGCCGATACTAATAAGTCTGAGCAATATCTACTGTAGATCATAGTTGGAAACTTTCAGGTTTCAAACTTAAAACTGCACATGAAGTATGATGCACGGTAGATGTAAGTAACCTAATCACACTCTATGCATATGTAGCAATATAATTAAAGATAACCAAATTTGAGGATTATTTATGTTCCAAGTAGTAAAACAGCAAGGTGTATGCAGATTCATTGGCCCCAGTCTCAGCTGCAGACCAGAGTTGAAATAACTCATGTAGTGACTATCCAAGCAAAATGTTGCATGTAAGGCCATTCATCCCATGTTCAGCTTGGTAATTAATCACTCATGTAGGAAATGGCAGGAACGTTACATGCGAATGCTGATGCAATGAATCACTAACTAAAATGTAGCTTGCAGATTAATTATGCAAGTAAAAAAACTCGGGACTTGCACATGATTATGGCTGTATAGCCCAAGCAATGCAGGTCTCAAAGACTGTTATGGACACCAGTAAGATCACTAGTAAGATCCTGCCACCTGCCAGCTTTCACATACACACAGCCCAAATGTAGCACCTCCATGCCAATGTCCACGTCAGTGCATGTATGTGCGTCAAATATCAAACTCCTTACTGATATCTGATATTTAGTTTATCATCTGCTCCTAAAATTCCAATTCGGTTTCCTCTACTTCCTCTAATCAGATTAAACATCAGTTTACATCTATGCAGCACAGCAACACATAGTGGTTAGAGTATGTAAGGGATCCAAACTGAGTCTTAATTGCAGCCTGTGTCCTCATATGATACATTCTTCCACACTTCCTGTTCCCACTGACACCCAGGGCTTGAATAGGATCTATGGGTGTCACTAGAACAAGAGACAGAAAACATTGTAAAAATCCTTAAAGATGGTATAACACTCATAATGTACACTTTGTTTTTCTTTACTGCTATCTGTGTCCTGGTTGGAGATAGTTCTTGTATCTGATGACACCACAGGTAGTAAAGGTTATTCCACCTAATGACACACAGCATGTCAAAATCTAACATGTTTTAACTCTTAATTATTGTATCTAAACCAAAAAGTGGAAAAATGGAGTTGGACACAGACCTTTATTCAGATACAATATGACAGAGGAGACACAAGTAGTGGGATCACATTTCAGTAAAGGGAGTACATTATTCTTGTGTCCACCTCTGCTATTTATGCTCTACATGCCTAAAGCCAATGCAGGGAACTTACACTGTTCCAGTATTGCTCTTAGAATGACTGCTGTCATGTGCTGGTCTGTATTTCTATTAGATAAAAAATAAAATTAACATAAATATTTGAGCTGAAGTTAGATTTGAAAGACAAAAATACGTGTATATTATTTCCCCTAAGCAGCACAATCTTTTGCACAGTATACAGAGCGGAGTCTAGTGCTCTTAGCATTCATTGCACATTCAGTTTGTTTACATGTATTTAAGAAAATTCAGTAATTACGGCTTACGGTGTTGAGAACTTGTGAGTTTGTGGAGCAGGCCTGCGTATTTAGAACTCATACATGACTTGATTATTGCAATCAATATACTGTGGCAAGCAGCATTCATTTCTGCTGTCATATACTGATTCTCTGGCTCATTTATGCTCATACATTTAAGATATTTATACATATAGGCCCATATCTATAAATGCCCCTACAGCCACCCTGTAATATACCCCATTATTGTTATACAACAAAAAATTTAGGTCTTTTTAAGTGGTACCGCAGTGAAAAGTTGGTGCGAGTTATACAGTGACCTTTACACAAAGTGTCATTAGTAAAAAAAATAGTCATGAGTCAAGAGTTGGCAACAGCTTATCCTAAGTATTGTGAATCAATTTAAGCAAATGTCTATCTGTATTTAAAGGGAATGTCCGAGGTGATTAAAAACCAAAAATCTATGTGCTTGGGGCTTCCTCCAGCCCCTGGAAGCAGTCCTGTGCCCTCGTCGCAGCTCTGGTGGCTCCTGGTCCCCTCCAGTGCAGATGCTGACCTCGCCAGGTTGGAATCTACTGTGCTTAAAGAGACTCTGTAACATTAAAAAGATCCCCTGGGGGGTACTCACCTCGGGTGGGGGAAGCCTCCGGATCCTAATGAGGCTTCCCACGCCGTCCTCTGTCCCACGGGGGTCTCACCGCAGCCCTCCGAACAGCCGGCGACTGTGCCGACTGTCAGTTCAATATTTACCTTTGCTGGCTCCAGCGGGGGCGCTGTGGCGGCTTTCCTTTCCGAACTACACGGAAATACCCGATCTCATTCGGGTCCGCTCTACTGCGCAGGCGCAGGAAACTTGCGCCTGCGCAGTAGAGCAGACCCGACGGCGATCGGGTATTTCCGTGTAGTTCGGAGCCGACAGCCGTCAGAGCGCCTGCGCAGGAGCCAGGAAGGTAAATATTGACGTCACCACTGCCCGGACTCCACGGAGGGCTGCAGCGAGACCCCTGACGGATGGAGGACGGCGTGGGAAGCCTCATTAGGATCCGGAGGCTTCCCCCACCCGAGGTGAGTACCCCCCAGGGGATCTTTTCATGTTACAGTTCCTCTTTAAGTGTGCGGGTCATGGAGTCGCACTGATATCATCCGGACTGTACTGCGCAGGCGCAGAATTACTGCGCAGGGTCTGGATGATGTCAGTGGGACTCCAAGAGCCCCTTTTGCAGTCGCAGTAAGCATCTTGCACCAGTTGGGACCCCAGGCCACTGCCGGGGAGCAGAGCTGTGGAGAGAGTACAGTACAGCTTCAAGGGGCTGTAGGAAGCCCCAGGTAAGTCGATTTTTGCTTTTTAATCACCTCGGACCTTTCCTTTAAAGTCCACACATTATGTAAGCTGCATTAAAAGGTACATGAAACCTTTTCCTGCCCAGTAACAGTAGGTACAGACAAAGAACTGTCGTGTACTTACTCAAAGTAGTGAATTGGGAACTCTGAAAATGTAACGTGAACCTAAAGTGAAAATAAACTTAAGAGTTAATTAATTGTATGTGTAGTACCAATGGTGAATAAAACATTACCAATGGTGAATAAAACATTAGCAACAGAACCGAGTCTCATATTATTTTCAGTTTAGTGGTTTTACTTTTAAGAATGAACACTATTTAACCTACCTTCGCATCACAGCACACATTGTGCAAATAGCACGACCTGCATTACCCAGGGAGCACATGCTGGTATAGAAACTATCACTAACCCTCTGCACTCAGACACGCACAACAAGCATAAACTCACAACAAGCTGGAACTGTTAAGAGTAGGGACCGTTTTGACTTGTAACCTCATTGCTAATGAAAGGGTTTAGTACAGAATGGGCTTGATTCACTAAGACAAATAGCATGCCTTATCAAAGTTAGCACACCTTATCAAAGTTAACATGCCTTATCAGAGTAGCATAGCATACTTATGCCTGCTAATTGTCAATGACAAGAGCTCCACTCGTCCTGCCCTGAGCCCCTGAAGGTTTGCTATGCTACTCTAATAAGGCATGTTAACTTTGATAAGGCATGCTAACTTTGATAAGGCATGCTATTTTTCTTAGTGAATCAAGCCCAATGTTTTTGCATGCCAGCCATTTTGGTTGTGAATATCTAAATACAACTTGCACTAAAGTTGTTTTTATCATTACTAGTGTTCCAGCTTGTTGTGAGTGTGTAAGCACAGAGGGTTAATGATTGTTTATATGTAAATCAACCACTCCCCTCAGCACCTCCTTTCCCCTTTAAATCCTGGGCCCTTTAAAAGGATGAGCATAGCTTCTCTTGTTCGTTTGTACATTGCTAGTGTAACACACATTACAAAAATAAGAGTAATGAGCGGTAAAATACTATAGCTTTATACCTCTGTAACGTATGTTGCCCTTTTTGTGGAACATGCATTGCGTAATTGCCATAAATAATAGTAAAATTGCCATGCACACGGCATGGCAATTTTAACATAGTTTTGTGAATATGCCCTAATGTGACTATAAGTTGTGATTAGTGTTGAATAGGTTTAAAGTACAATAACGTAGCATTAATAATCTACGCTGAGTTTATTCTGTAACAGAAATAATGTTTATGTAATTAAAACCACTCAATACCAGCTGCAGATGCAAATGTGATGTCAAAAATAGTGCAAAGGAACATTTATCTCCCACCATTTTTGCATACACCTTTAGGTGCATCACAGGTGAGTTGGGATGTGTTTCAGTAGATTTCTCATAAATGCCAAGGGCAAAATGATATGCTATTAGATAATTCTAGTAGTATTCCGTTCTGTATTCAACTTCCCCAATGCAAACACATCTGGGATACACTAATTATGTACTGTGCATTTATTTCTCATAGAAGGCAAATTTCCATTTATATGATGACAAGAAAACTAGCAGGAGCGCTGGAGGCCATTTCATTTGTTCCAGCATTGCCTTTCTGCTGCTGTGTGAGCAGTTTTGGATGACAATTTTGGACTCTATGTATGGAACCAGTAGAGAAAATTATCTATGCATAGAAGAGGAAGGGGAGAAATAAAACCACAGTAATTGTATGAGCTAGATATACACTACGTAGTTCTTTTTACCAATGTTTATACAGCACAATGCATGGGTACTGCATTTTTAATAGTACTAAAGAGAAAAGATACCCCTATACACAGCACCACTGCAGACCATATGTATCAATCAAAAAAATATATTTTTATTACAAGCTTTGCAAACACATATCAATGATACACAAAAATTTAAAAACATCTAAAAACAGCATCATATTGTATTTCCAGCCATATTCAACATAATGGGCCTGCTAGATATAATAATCTATTATGTTCAGTCTCAGTGGATGTATAACCTGTAACCACTGGAGGCTCAGAGAATGAGCCCCCTCGTGGATGAACCCGGGTTCAGTAAGAATTATAAAGTGCAAAAAATTGGAACCATGAAAGTGCATATAGTGCTACACAAACAAACAATCATTCAACATATGCAATAACTGTGCAACCTATCAGACTAAAAGTGCAGTTTAAATACTGTCAGAGTCACTAATGACCAAGTGGAAGCAGCCTATTAGGATCTGCAAAGAAGTGAATAAGTAAAAGATACTTAGCCGGGTATGAAAAGAAAGGCAGGCAGACTGGCATGGAAAGACGGAAGTATCCCCTCAGGACATAGCCCACATGCTCCGCGGTCGTCACTCCGCTTTGAAAGGTGAGGTAGATAGCCGGCTATCTACCTCACCTTTCAAAGCGGAGTGACGGCTATCTACCTCACCTTTCAAAGCGGAGTGACGAGGAGTGCTTCCACTTGGTCATTAGTGACTCTGACAGCATGCGGGTCACGCATGACTTCAGGCGCACGTGCGCCGGGGTCACGCATGACGTCAGGCGCACATGCGCTGCTCGTCACACAGAAGGGGGCACCGTAACTAGGAAGAGGACGCCGTTACCATGGAGGATGTCGGCGAGGCAGCAGCGCGTGATTACCGCATGGCTGCTGTCTGCAGTGAAGATGATCTGGCGACTGGGACACTGAAGAGCCGGGATTCTGGATGGGATGGCTGGGACTCTCAGATGACCACAGTTGGGACCCTCAGATGACCCTTGGAAGTCGGCAGTCAGGCGGAGGAGGACAGGATCGCGGCAGCAGGATCAGGTGAGATGCTGCAGGGGCAAAGTGTAGTGTAGTTTGTGTTGGGTGCAGGATTTAGTTAGTGTAGTGTAGTGTAGTTTGGGTTGGCTGCAGGGGTTAGTTAGTGAAGTGTAGTGTAGTAGTGTAGTGTAGTTTGGGTTTCTACAGGGGTTACTTAGTGAAGTGTAGTGTAGTTTGGGTTGGCTGTAGGGGTTAGTTCGTGTAGTGTAGTGTAGTGTAGTTGGTGGGGGCAGCAGGGGTAAGTGAAGTGTAGTGTAGCAGGATTTAGTGTAGATGAGCAGTTCAGCTTAGATAGAGACAGTTTTGGGGGGTTTAAAGGTCCATAAGACACCCCTGCAACATAGACGCACCTAGGTTTAGTTTTTTTTTTTTTCCTGATTTTTGCCTTCTAAATCTAGGTGCGTCTTATATGCCGGAGCGTCTTATATTCCGCAAAATACGGTACATTTGTAAGTCTTTAATTAGTTGACTGACATTGTGTCACATCTAATTTTTCTAACATGATTCCAGTTCTTAATCATTTAAAAAATAGAGCACCCTGGTAGGCTTAGCTTGCTGTCCTGGCAGTAGGACACAATTAAACTCATTTGCTTGTAAGTTTGATTGATTTAAGCCACTGTACATCGCTCTATTCATTACTGCAGGCATCTCACCCACATCATGTTTGCACTTATCTAAACATGAAGCCATTAAATTGATCTATAATTTTGGTAGGAGATTACACATTAGGCCATTAAAAGAGCAGTTCCTTTTGCAGATCTTTGCCAGCAAAATAAAATTCAAGGTACTTGCGCTGGCATTTATAGCACTTTGTGCCCTTGTGCTGTCCTATTGATCTAAGTGCTTAACCAATTATATTTATAGCTGCCGTCTCTAATATCCATTTAACAAAAGCAACAATTTCTGCAAAAATTATTTAATATTTAATGGTAAGAATTAAAAAAAATCTCAGCAGAGTATAAGTGATGTAATATGGCAAGTAAAATACAATGTAAGACCACGTTTATAGTGCAACATTGCGCTGTGTTTCCTGTATTACAGGAATGCAACGCAACAGAACGAAAAGGGTCATATTACACATAATGGTCGTGTTGCATTGCATATTATTATTGATTTATAAAGTGCCAACATATTCTGTGGCGCTGACATATTCCATGGGTTATATAGTGAAGCATATAGTCAATGAAAAATATGCTTCACTGTACCTGTTAACGCACACGTTTAGTGGTAACTTACTGCATGCAGCGTGTTACCATATCGCAACCCATTTTAACGCAATGCTATCACTGCACAGTGAATGTTGCATAGGTGATGCATTACCGAGAGCTGTTACACCACATCGCAATGTACCAATCTAAACATGGTCTTAGTCTAAACTGTATTCACATCATCATTTGTAAGTAGTCATGTCACTACTATAGCATTAGAATGATGGAATCTCAATGTATTCTGCTACGATTAAAGACATCAAAAATATTAGCAAAGAGACATTGAACATAAAAATAATATTATACTTTCAAAACAATAGTATTGCAGTAAGACCCCTTGAAGTTCTCATGCTTTAGTGTTATAGAACATTAACTCACAGCGGAGTTATTATTTTATTCCTACACTGATCAACAGAAATATAGCGTTCCATGTCAAAAGTAAAAATAGCTTTGTAAAGTTATTTAACTTATTTGCAAAGAAAAAAAGATCAGCAAATATCTAATTGCACTAGTATCCTCTCTAACTGATATGACGCATCTAAATCATAACTGTTACAGCCAAAGATTTTCACAATTAAATAGGATTCAGCTGTATGTAACCAATGTGTTTCAAATGTACCATTGTATAACATTCTCTATTAAAGTGAACCATCCTTAACTGAGATTTAAAACAAAAAGTTTCACATACCTGGGGCTCCCCAAGTCCCCTACAGCCATCCAGTGCCCTCACCAGATCTTGACTATCCTCCAAGTCCCCCGCCCCGAAGTATTTTTGTTTTTGGGCAAATGAAATTCGGCCCCTGGCCATGCACATCCCATCGTCAAATGCTTCCTGCGCAGGAGCAGTAAGAGAAAATGCATACTGCGCCTGTGCAGGATGCGCTTGACGATGGAAATGCAAACAAGGATGCGTGAGGCCAGAGGCCCACTCTCAGTTGGCTGACAATGAAACTAACCTGTGGCGGGGGACCGGAGGATAGTCAAGGACTAGCAATGGCACAGGACAGCTGCAGGGGGCTGGGGGAAGCCTTATATCGGTTAAGGTTCCCTTTAAGTATTACCATGCACATTTTTTGAATGTCTTTTTGCTATGAAAATTGCAAATTAGTATAAGGCCAAATTTTCACAAATTTGTGGCCTAAATTCACTAGAGGACAAAATTGACTATTTTTCTTTTTATATTTTACAGTGTCTACCACGCACAGTTTAGGTGGGTGGAAGGGGAACCCCTTATTGACGGGGCAGACACATGTGGGTTTGCAGACCCACAGATCCTGATGCAAATTTTAACAACTGTGAAGTTTACATTTGTAAGTTTGCCAAGAACAGGCCTTCAAGCAGAAGTAAGACACTATGGCTATCATTCACAAAAGCATGTGCGGAAAAAAATCTGGGCGGGAAAATACCGCATTCGGTATTTTAGACTTCTGGGTGCTAATTCATAAAAATCTTCACAGGTGCTGTAGAAATGCAGTGTTTTACCGAACTAAAGTGTCGCTAATAAGAAGAGTAGCTGGCTGAGTTGATACATTTTCTCCGTGCAGAGACAGCATTACAATAAAAGAGGCATTCCCAACTTCCCTTTAGATGTGCATGTTTTGTTATACTGCTTCTGATTGCCCTGAATCTGTGCTAAATCTGTCTATTAGTCTTTCTAAACAATCTATTTAATTGCCACAACATAGAAGAATTCCCGAAATTTTACACATGCAGGTTTTTTGATGTAAAATACACATTTGAAAACAGGTACCCAAGAGGTTAAAAACACAGCCTGGGGTATTTATGGGAAGCCTTGTTTGTTAGATAGCTCTGCTGTTGCCTGGGAGATCTGTCTCCATTAACTTTGCTGTTATCGCTCTCTTATCTCCTCTTCAAAGCAGGCGGTATGCTCCATACCATTACCGCCTGCTCTTATCTTTAAGAATTTACATTTACTGACATGTTGAGTTAATCACCGCATAAGGCAGTAATTTACCTCACTGCTCGGGAATTTCAGCTTTTCATGGGGTAACTGATTTTATGAATTGACATTTTGCTAAGTGCTCGGTAAAGTCAGCTGTTTTCTGCATTACCGCATGCGGTAATGCTTTATGAATGATAGCCAATGCAGGTAGACTAGTAAGGGGGGCTCATTGTACATATTGAAATAGAGATGCAAAAATTAATTAAAAAATAAATAGCAGTGTCTATGTTTCTGTCAGTTTTTGTGGATGTTTTCATATCCTTTTTTATAGTCTATTAACTCCAGCAAATGATGTTGTACAGACTCAAAATTTCTCACTTAAAGTTAACCTAAACCAAAACAAGTAAAAAGATATTTACTTACCTAGGGCTTCTATTAGCCCCCTGTAGCAGCCCTGTGCTGAAAGATCCTCTGGTCCCCCACAGCGGCTGAGTTTCAATTTTTGGTGACTGGGCCAGCTGATGGCCATAGTACCTGCGTGGTCCTGGCTGCGCATGTCCTAGGAAGCTTCCTGCACATGTACAGTACTCTCCCAGTGGCGGAAGCTTTATACACCAGAGAGATACACCAGAGAGATACACAGGAGAGCGTACACAGGAGAGAAACTGGTCCACCAATTCTCATTGGTTTACCTAGTGGATCAATGAGGAGCTATGAAGATGCTTTTGCCAGGGCTCCAGAATTTGTTCTGTGTAGTGAAGGCAGTGGAGAGCAGCAGTGGCGGGTAGGCTCAGGGCAACAGGAAGCTACAGAGAGCAATGGAGCCAGTAGAGTCTGGCTTGTAGCGGTGTATGTTGGATAAATATTGGGGATCTTTCTGGCCTTAGTGGAGGATAGCAGACAAGACATTGAGTGACAGCGATTGGTGCTTAAGCTACTTAGCTAAAACAGGATATGGCCCTAAGTTTAAAAGGGAAGATACTTATGCAAAAAAATCATTTTGTGGTTTTCTAGATACAGCATGTTAATTGGAATCTCTTTGCAGAGATCTGTTTTCATTTTGACATGAAAGAGTCTGTTCCTGTTGATGATTGCAAAAAAAAAAAAAAAAAAATACTCATAACATGAAACAGTTTAATACCACTGTGATTCAATGAAAACTTCAAAGATGATAATTTTAGAAACTGCTTGATTGAATTTGCTTTGGGTTATTATACATTAATTAAAATAGAGACTGTCCTCTGTGCTGTCTGTAATTATAAATCCCATTGTTCCTATGATTTTAAACACAGGCATGTACATATAAAATATGACATAGGTGTTGAAACAGTACAAAACAAAAATGACATCACTCAAACCATACAAACCACAAACGTGGATTGTTAAGGCTCTAAAATGCATACATGTAAAAAAGGCTCCCGATAAAGAAGATAGCCGCTAGTAGAAAATCTCTAAAATGACCAATATTCTACTAGTTATTTCTGATAGTAAAATATCTGATGGGGGTGTGGAGGCTGTCCGATATATGCTTGAGACAGCATCAGACTACTCTAAGACACAGGTGGATTTTGTTTGTTCCCTATTGGGGATAGTGTTACAGATGAATTATTTTCGATTTGAGGATGCCTATTATATGCAGATTAGAGGTACAGCGATGGGGTTGAATGTGGCCCCGTCCTATGCAAACATCTATATGGGCGTGTATGAAGAAATGTTTGTTTATACCAATGATTTATTCAAAAAACATGCTTTGCAATGGTTTCGCTACATAGATGACATTTTTTGCGTGTGGGCGGGGCCACATTCGACCCTTGACACTTTTGTGTCACAATTGATGGATAGGTGTCATCAGATTAGACTGATAGTTCATAGTTCTATGGAACAAGTAAGTTTTTTGGACACCCTGGTCATGAGGCATGGGGACTGTGTGACGACCGACCTCTTTGTTAAGCCCACGGATGTCAACTCCCTTCTCCATTACGGGAGTTTTCATCCGGGGGCTACCAAGAGGTCGGTACCAATAAGTCAGTTTCAGAGGGTGCGTATGATAGTTGATGATGATGTAGCTCAGACTAGGAGATTGGATGAAATGCAACAAAAATTCTTACAGAGGGGGTATCCTACTGAGGTAGTACAAAAAGCCAGAGATAGGGTGTCAGGAGACAAAACAAAATATAGGAGACAGAGAGATATTGAGAACAGGATTCCTTTTGTATCCAGATATAACCTTATGAGCGATGAGATAGCCAAAGTGGTTAAAAGACATTGGCATTATGCTGGTCCATGCAGATATGGAGGGACCAGGATCACAAACCAGGTTCTCGCGTAGAGGCACATTTTCGTGTATGAACTGCGTTCATTGCAGCTCAGTCATTAAGGGGGAACAAATTGTTCACCCCCACAGAGGAACTAAGTTTAAGATACAGGGATGTCACACATGTGACTCCACATATGTGGTATATGCTTTAAAATGCCCATGTAGCCTGTTATATATAGGCCAAACAACTCAAAAGATGAAGGTGAGATTGTCATCTCACAAGCATGCTATACGCGAGAACCTGACAGATCAAGCCGTCCCTTACCATTTTAGTCAGGCTAGACACAATGTTAGTCAGCTTAAGTTCCTTATAATAGAGCAGGTGATGCAACCTAAAAGAGGAGGGGATAGGCTTAAGAGACTTCTCTGAAGAGAGGCACATTGGATTAAAAAACTTGACACCATGGAGCCAAGGGGACTTAACCGTGAGCTGGATTTGGTTCCTTTTTTATAAGGCTTCTTTTAGTTTTAGTTTTGTATTTGCATTGGTTTTCCCTTGTCTCCATGGTGTCTGATGTGTTTTTGTACCTCAGATACCCCACATAATCCATCTTATGCATATTGCACCTATTTTCAATTTGCCACTATGTGGTATTATGAGTGTCACTAGATAAGTATTTTATATCTAATAGTATGTATAGCACTTTTGTGTATGTGCCTCTGCCTTCTGCTTTGGCACCCCGTGATGTGTATTGATACATGTGCAGCCTTGTATTGATATTTGCTTTCCAGCGAGGTCTGTCTCTATGCTGACGTAGACAATGTTTACATCTGAGGTGGGCGGTCCGCCACTACGAGTGCACCGCACACTGATTGGCTGACGCTACGTGGGCAGGGCGAGGCGGATGACGTCTCTCCAGGCACACGTGACCCTGACGTTCCCCATCTGGTCCGCCGATGATGGTGAGACAGTGGGTGGAGACGGAGGGGATGCGCAGCCAGTATTGCTTACGCCGGCAGGAGTCTTAACCAATAGGTTTAAACGCTGCAGAGGTGTTGTCCAGATTTATGTTCAATCCGTGAGTACCCAGATAGTTCCCCATCAGGTCTGCAGGCCATGGAGCCCTGCGATAGGATGGTTTGAATTGGGATAGTTTGATTGGGTGACCACGGAACCATGATACTATATAAAGGAGTGTGTTACATAGTTGCATTGTATTCTGACTTGCAGCTTAGCTTGATAAAGAAATGGACTAGCTTTGAAACGTTGCTGTGATGGCTGACAAGCACTTTAATCAATAAAAGAGCATTTGATACAGATGGTGCCAGCTTCTTGGATATACTTGGAAGAATAACCTGGGGTGCTGCCAGGTCTGGCCGTGGCACATCATTCATTAAGCAGAAGAGGTGCATCACTACTTCCTTGTAATGATAGTAAAATATCTGTAATATTTACCAATATTTAACTACTGTATGTTCTAACTTAATGCTACCCTAACACTAGCCTTTCTTATCAATGCCTAACACTAATCAATCCAGCCTGGCACTTCCTCACCCTAAGGACCCCTCTGGGGCTGCCTAACCCAAGGACCACCTCAACCCTGATGCTGCTTACCCTAAAACTCCCCAGTGGTGCCTAACCTTAACACTCCCCCAATGCCTAATACTTAGTACCCCATCTTTACCAAACCCTAGCCACTGATATTTCCAGCGCAATCCTGGAGGCACAGTTTTTACGTTTTGTCTAAATATCTCCTGCAGATATGCATCAATCATAAACCTGATAATTGCACATGTTTTGGGGTCTGGTGCCCCATGCATGTATTAGAAGAATCTCTCCTGCTCTCAAGCATAGTGCAAAGAAAATTGAGACTACTCCTATAAAAAATTGGCAGTTCTGATCCTTCCACTGTTCCTACAGCAATGTTCTAACAAGGCAAACTATATAAAATAAGACACTGTCCAGATCCATATTGAAAGGAAACAACACCTATAGTCAGTGCTGTGCAGAGGGTTCTTAAGTGGGGGTGCTCAAATTAAAAAAGGGGCCTTACAGTGACATGTGACCTTCAACACCCACCCCCACGGCTCTTCAACAGTATGTTTATCAAGAGGGTATATTATTATTAAATTATGGGCTTGTAATTAGTAATAGATGTAAAATTGAAAAAAAATGCACCTTGATTTGCAAATAAAATATTGTCAGCATGCATTGTACTAGGGATATAATTTAAATGTTGCAATAACTGAGACAAATGGGCAAATAAAATGTGTTGCTTTTATCCACAGTTTTATGTTTTATTTTAAAACTATAATGGCAAAAACTGAGAAATAATGGTTTTTCCCCATTTTTTTCTTATTATCCCCATTAAAATGCATTTAGAATAAAATAATATTTAGTATAATGTACCACCCAGAGAAAGCCCAATTAGTGGCAAAAAAACAAGGGATATGTCATTCCAGTGTGATAAGTAGTGATAAAGTTATTGGGGAATGAAAGGGAGAAGCGCTGAAATGAGAAAATGTCTCTCATCCATGAGGTGAAAACAATCAGCGGTTGAAGTGGTTAAGGCTCCTTTCAAATATTATTCAGTGCGATTGGCGTGTTACATAAGAGCCTCCCGCAACTCATCGCATCACACCATTACATGCATCTTGGTGCCTGCGGCAGACTGCGCAGACAGGGAAATTGCAGTGAGCCCCCCAAAATATCCTAGCCAGTAATGTTAGTTATCAGAAATGTCTTCCACAACAGTCACATGCACATTGTCGGAAATGAAGTGCGTAACCTGATTTTTCCCATATGCGCATGCTCATCAATACCGAAAACGACTTTAAAATGTTTGCATTGCCATTGACTTCCATTGCTTCCTCTATGATGCACATCCTGCGGCAACGTACAGCAGCCTCTGTGTCAGCCCGGCCACTTTCGTTGCATTGTGTGGCACCGCGGGTACTGTGGCATGTCTCATAGACACTAATGTCCGATGCAGTGGTGGAGATCGCTGTGATGTGGTATATTTGAAATGGGCCTCAAAAGAAATAAACATGGCAGCCTCCAAATTAGTCTTACCTTGCATTCCCTTTAATGCAGTTATAGTTGCAAACCATGGGCTATAACCATGGCTGCATGGAAGCATATGTGTAGAACACCATAGTTAGTAGGAACCAGAATTATTAAAATATTTTCAAAAACCTTGAAATTAGAAGAAAAGGATTGTATATCAGTGACATAAAGAATGCAGTATCAGTGTCATAAAGTATGCAGTATGTTTTTTTTATGAAAGCAGAGTTACAATTTAATAATCCTAATGCAATCATAACAACTAAAATGGATATGAATTCTAAATGACCTTACCATTGCCACTGGTATAACAGCCACAATATCTCTTTCACTAACATATATTTTGGATATTCCAAGTTGTGAGACAATCTGCCCAGGGTACTCCGCTTGCCAGGTGATTATCTGAACTCCTGATGGGTCTGTGGCACTGCCAATCCTGAAGTCTATCTGGAACATTTCATAAAAGTTTTCTCCGAAGCTGAAAAGAAAAGGCACAATAAAATACATTACTGATACGTGGTTACTTTTATAATTGAATCTAATACTTTCAATGAGATATGAGTGAGATACAAACTAAAATAAAATCTCGTTATACATTAGGTTATAAATAACACAACTGCCTTATTCGCCAAATCTATCAAGTTCTGTAAACACTTCAATTACACCCACATGAAACATCTGTCTACAAAGAATGTATCAAAGACTTTCATAATGCCAGCATTAAAAGTAATATGCAGAGGTACAAATGATATTATAACTGCCATTGCTTTTTTTGTACAGACATTTATGAACTGCAGTGTAAGAGCTATGGGGGAAATTTACGAAATGAGCTTTGGAATGAAGAAATGTAACGTGAACGTGTTCATTTCAAACATCTAACCATATGAAGAGATGTTCCTATTTCAGTATCCTCCTTCACATGATTGGATGATTTTGAAATTCATATCATATGAAAACTATCATTTTTTAACCACTTCCCTACTAAGGGATTTTACCCCCATCTATGCCAGAACAATTTTCACCTGTTAGCGCTCCTTCCATTCATTCGCCAATAGCTTTATCACTACTAATCACAACCAAACAATCTAAGTTTACAAAAAAATTGCCACCAATTAGGTTTTCCTTGGGTAGTACATTATACTAAGAATTATTTTATTCTAAATGCAGTGTAACAGGAAAAATAAAAAACATAAAAATGGAAAAAAATAATTTTTAAATAGTTTTCGGCCATTATAGTTTTAAAATGATACATGCTGCCATAATTAAAACCCACACATTTTATTTGCCCATTTGTCCCGGTTATTGCATTGTTTAAAATATTTCCCTAGTTCAATGTATGGTGCCAATATTTTATTTGGAAATAAAGGTGCATTCTTGCATTTTTTCAGTCTGTATTTTCAAAATTAACAGTAATATACCCTCTTGACAATGTATGTAGGTGTACTTTTACTATTTGCCCTCATGCATTATTTCCTATTAGCGTAATATAAGTACACAAACAGGAAATAATGCGTGGACGTGTTACTTCCTAGTTACAATGACCACAGGCATTGATGCCAGCGATCATTGACACAGGGACTTAGATCAATGAATGATAACTGCATTCCCATTCATTGATCTCCCCTCTAATGGGCGGTGATGAGTACCCATGTGAGAGCAAGCGCAGGAGCAAGCGGTGGCCATTCATGGCAATAGACGCATATCTATGCCCCTGGGTAGGAACTGAAGTCCTGCGCGACATAGATATACTGCTGTGAATGGCATAAGTGGTTAAATGGTATGTGCACCAACTAAATGTATTAGACATCTGAAAACCACTGTCCTTTCTCCACTGTTGCCCGCCCAACTCACTGTCTCCTGGGGCCACTGTGGGCTTCTCTCTATCCCTGCGTGCTCCACTTGTGTATGCTGCATGAAGAGAATGCACTAGAATTCACAGGCTCTTGGACTCTTTCATCCCCAAACTCTGTAGGGCTGGGTGCATGGTCATTGGGGGGAAGGGGGAAACAAGGCTAGGAACTCTCTTATATGGGGGAGTAGGTCAGAATATCACACTGCTATGGCAGCACTGACATTCTAATTTAAGGGGTAGCTTCATTTAAATTGTATAATCTGTGAAATTATCAACTTTATCTGTTACACCTAACACTGTTGCCTTCTGGTTTGTCTTTCAGCTATATCTGTCTTTCAAACCTGGTGGAACAGACCAACTCCAAAAATAAGTTCTTGCTTAGTTGAGCCACAGGCGTGGATGAATGACACAACTGGTTGACACTGAATGCTGACAAAACTGAGGTACACTACAGATCTGGTGCTGTTGGTGGCCATTCACACATAGATTTTGATGGTTTATGTGAAGAAAAAAAAAACACTTCAAGCTCAGTAATTAACTTTTAGATTCAAAATTTTCCACCCACTTGTTCTTTATCCACATAGCAGTTGTGATATAGAAAGGTACTCCAGTGTATAACTTTAAAAGCACATGCTTTTTACAGACACAAAAAAGCAGAAAGCAAAATAGCGGAGAGTACTGTTTATACTTTCACATAGGCCATCTTGTGTATAAACCCACCTCCCAACCCACACTTTTGGCCTAAATGTGCAACCCCCCAAAGGGAACACAGGGAACATAAATGGTGTTGGTAACAATGTTTTTTGGGAAGTAACAGACAATGAAAGGTACTCTCAAAATTGGCTTTCTAGTAAGGTCAATCAACCAAAATAGGACGGTGGAGGTTACAAACCCATCTCCAATCAGCTGTCTCAAGGGCCTTTTGTATTGATCGCTCTGTGGAAAAGTAAAGAAACCAGCTAAAAAACATACCGTAAGTGTCATCTTTGAGGTAAGCCACCTCTACATTTTCTATTATCTATTTTATTGGTTTTAACCTAGTTTTATATCAACGTGTGCACCTCTTACCCCATTTGTACCATTTAGGAATGATCTGAGGCATGGTCCAGGAATATAGACCACGTGCTTGTCCTTTAAGCGTCCACTAGGGAATGGTTCAACTATTTCATCGAATATTTGGATGAAAATGATATACATATGAGATTCACGAGAGAGTGTGGAGGTGATCAAGTCTCTTTTTTAGATCTCTCTGTCGAGGTACACGATGGTGAACTAATTACTAAGGGCCATAGAAAAATCATGGCTATGAATCTGGTTTCACACCATGATAGTTACCACTGCAAGCAGGTAGAAGATTCCATTACATATAGCCAATTTTTGAAACTTACAAGAAAAAATTGTAGAAATGGCAATTTCTAAATACACATTAAAGAGGTAAGAAAAAGGTTCCTTAATAGGGGGTATAATGCTAAAAAGGTAGATCAGCCTTTAGAGAGAGAAAACAGAAGAATAAGGGAAGGTTGACAATGTTGTGTTAGGTTTTGACTTTTCCCCTGTCGAAAAAAAATAGGGAAATAATTTGGAGAAATTGGTAGATTCAGGATCGGGATATTAGTCTTGGCACTCTGACCTCTAAAAGACCCACACTGACTTTTTACAGAGGGCTCACATTTAGGTCTTAAGTAATACACAGTTGCTAAATTAAACCACAAGTTTTAGCTTGGTTGAGGTGTTCAAAAATAAAGGGAGCTTGTGAAAATTGGCCTACTTGCAATTTCATGCTGAAAACAAATGGTGTAAAAATAGATCATTGTTGACTTTTAAATTAAGAACTTTATAACCTGCAGAATCAAATTTTAACCATCAAAAATTTTACCCGCCGCTCTCGCCGGTCATGAAGCTGCCCCAGTGCCCCAGGCCCTCTCTCTGCCGTCTCTATGACAGCAGAGTGCTGACAGCTGATCAGGAGCTGCTTTCATTGGCTCCTAATGCTGTCTATGGGAGCCAATGTGATTGGCTCTTCGTGATCACATGGCTAGGAGCCAATGAAAGTGGCTCCTGACCTGCTTACAGAGCTCTGCCATCTTATAGATGACAGAGCGAGCAAATTACGGCGGGCTCAGAGTGGCGAGATTGGTAGGGACACGTTCATCAGGACATTGAATCTACACCCAGTCAGAGCTGCTGGACGTAGATTCAAACTGCGTCAGTCCGGAACCAGTTAAAAATCACATTAAAGTTAAAGTCGCATTAAAAAGGCATGAAAAACACAAACACAAGTTGCATGAAAAAGGCATGAAATTGCATTGAAGATGCAAGAATACAGCACAAGGACTTCAGACATTTTATTAGTAGGGCTATTACTATATGTACATGTATCGGGGTTCAAACAAGATTTACGTCCATCGAATTCACCTGAAAATAATGTACAACACTAGCCTGCACCTTCACATATCCCTCTTGATCCAGAGGAAGGTAAAAAAAACCCTTACAAAACATGTAGTGGATGTAATGATTACCAATTAGCAATTTCTGTTGTGAAATATTGCCAGATCTCTCATATAAATCAAATACAAAAGGTTTGTATACTTTGGCACCATTTTGCTCCCCATAGCTGAGGTCAATTTCAAAAGTGAAATAATCATGCTCTGAGTGAGGATTTAGTGAATGAGTTCTGCCATATTCTCAACAGGGAATGTTATTACTGTGCAGAGATTCTACATCTACAGCAACAAGAAGTGTATTCGTGGTGAGTATTGAACTTTGTGAAATTGATTTAGGAAATATGAGTATATTTAGGACAGCTGTTGCCTCATGCAAGAATCTGTCCATGTCTTTGACTATTGGTTTCAAAACACTTTTCACTATGCATAATATGTATTCTATTAGAAAATGTATACTTGTCATCATGGGTGTGGCTGCGTATTTTTGAATGTCTGAAAAAGTTCCCATTTTGCAGATCCCAAGGCAATGCATTGCCAAGTTCTGAATGTAAGTGGCTAGGTAAAATTTTAATGAGATCTCTTAGTTGTTAAGAGTATTCCTGGGAGAGATTATCGTCCAGTTTTTTGTTTTGTTTTTGCTTTTGTTTTTGTAGTAGGCGCTGTGTGTCAATTGTCCTTAGCCTTCTTGGAAAGGAAAATGCCCTCTGGGTAGGAAACAGCAACAGTACTTTCAGCGAGCAGTTCTATTTTAGAATATAACAGAGGGTTCATATATACTTAGATCCACAACAGGACAACTTTATTAGTTACTGCAACCAGTAGAACAAAATACTGGGATACTGAAGCTATTTACATTTGTTTAAAAAGAGATTATTCTTAAAGGGGAACTGAAGTAAGAGGTATACAGAGGCTGCCATATTTATTTCCTTTTAATCAATACCAGTTGCCTGGCACCCCTGCTGGTCTATTTCTTTCCAGTAGTATCTGAATAACACCAGAAAAAGCATGCAGCTAGTCTTGTCAATCTGACTTTAAAGTCTGAAACACCTGATCAGCTGCATGCTTGTTCAGGGGCTATGGCTAATAGTATTAGAGGCAGAGGATCAGCAGGGCTGCCAGGCAACTGGTATTGCTTAAAAGGAAATAAACATGGCAGCCTCCATATACCTCTCTCCAGTTCCCCTTTAAAGCATATAAAACAATATACTGTAAAACCTATACAGAACCCAGGATATGAAAGAACCTTTTATTATTGGATACTTGGCATCAGTGTGGTCTTCACATTTATCTGATAGAGGAATATTATTGATGTATTATTTGGCTAGAGCGTGCTTTATCATCTTTACATAAGGCCAAAGATGGAAGCAAGCTATGTTCCACTGGTGAGACTAGAATGATTTTCTGTAAACCATACAATAAAAGTAGGCAGTAAACCACACTATTACAAAAATCTCTGCTAATTACACATAGTTCAAGCTAATATTCCACTGTTGGTGGCGTGGGTTCATAATTTTAATCCCTAATGTAATAATTTATGTTTTTGTGGGTTTACATAAACTAGGAGACAAAAAGAAAAAGATTGCCCACAGAAATACAATTCATTTTTTAATGACCTCATTTACATGAACTCTGAAAACCTCCTGTCGGGTCTTAGAAATAATAACGGAAAATGATAAAATCTGAACGTTAGTCTTTGAAATGTGATCACAGAAATAGTGTGGGCGCTGCAAGGAAGTAAAATTATTTACCGTTATGTGGTAAGCTGAAAATTATATGTTACAAATACAATCTCACCATCATTATAAAACTAATGCCCAAAGTGAGTCATTATTATTAGCTAAAACACAGGTGACATTTTATACAGCTTAGGCTTTTTTTTTTCATTTAACAGTTCAAGGCTTTAAAGGTAAGCTGCTTGCTTTTATAAATAAACCCACTCAGTAGTATAATGCATGCTTCTATAGAGAAAAAAAATCTAAGTCTTGCCATTGATCTGGGAATTTATCTCTAGATCACCATCAGCAAGTCTGCAAAAATACTTGTTTCTGTAGTCCGTTAAAACACGTAAGACAATTACACCTATTTGCACATTGTGAGCAGTGGTGCTCTCACGAATGGTCGTGATCACGGGTACGCGTGATTCACGGCCATTTTTCCGCATCACGAAGGCCGTGACCCGGATGCCGTGATCGGCATGGATCACGACATCGTGTCAAATCCGGATCACGGCATGCGTACAAAAAGACGGGTCACGACCCGTAATCACGGCCTTGATGCGGCCGTGATAGAGGGGAGGCTACATGTGGATTTTTATGTCCGCATGGCCTACTGTTACGCATGCGCAGTTAGTGAGTACGGGTACCCACTGTTACGCATTGATCAATACGACACATACATACATGCAGATTTTATATCCGCATGGCTTACTGATACAGATGCGCATGCGCAGTTATTGAGTCGCATGGCCTATTGCTATGCATGCGCATGCGCAATCTCAATTTTTTAACACGTACATTTCTACGCATGGCGGCATGGCGATACGCATTAAACATTATGGGTTACGACTGACCACGACACGACTTTGTGGATTTTATAATACTGATCACGGGTAAAGACGGGTCGAGCCAGTTGCGGAAAAAAATACGGGACCCGATCACGGGTTGATACGGATGCGGCTCCAATAATCACGGCCGCATGCGGATCCGTGATTGGGGGGTATCCGAGCAACACTGATTGTGAGCCCAGCAAAATCTTTTTTGATCCTCCCTAGCTTTCTGTCTGCAGATAAATTCCTGGGCAACTAACTCAAATACTTATAGCCAGGGTCACATTTATGACACTTGAGGACCTGTGGACATCACATCAATCAGAGCAACATACGGTACTTTCTTCTTTCAAATGTGTCTGAGAACCTTGGGATTTCTATAGGCAGGTAAGGGGGTGGGCCAAAAAGACAAAAGATAGCACACTAGGAGTTCTTTTTGTCCCATCCCTTTTACCTGTCTATACAGAATGCACAGAGCACTAACCAGTGGTAACAGAGAGCAGCACCGTCATCCTGACCACCCTAACGCCACCTCGTTTTAATTTTTGCATAGATGTGACACCTGGCTATGCAAAATCTTGAATTCTGAAATTGCTGTTGAACTTCTGAGGAAGCAATGCTTGTTTTCTATGCAGCAAAATATACTACACTGTTCTTGTAACAAGATTATTTTATAATTCTTGAATATTCATAAAATATGTATATGTGTGTGTGTGTGTGTGTGTGTGTGCGTGCGTGCGTGCGTGCGTGCGTGCGTGCGTGCGTGCGTGCGTGCGTGCGTGTGTGTGTGTGTGTGTGTGTGCGTGTGTGTGTATGTGTGTGTGTGTGTGTGTGTGTGTTATATATTTCCTTAGAGAAAGACCTAATGCTAGGATTTCAGGGGTGGGAGTAAAGGAGTAGCCACTAAATACAAGGCAAGTGAGTTAAAAGCGCATGCTACACAGTCCATAGCATGCGCTGATAATTTTAACTCAAGCTGCTCAAACTAAGCTGCTCTGCTTTAGCAGCGCAGCTTAGTGAATCAAGCCCCATGTGTCTTATGTTGGTTTTACTGTGGGAGTTGGCCATTGCTCACTTGTATATATTTGCACTAACTGGCAATAAATATTTTCTTCATTCATACTTATGGTTTCCATCTTAGATTTTGCTGCAATTTGTGGTCTTTTGTTCTGCAAAGGCCAGGCGTAACAGTGGTGGTGCAGAACACCAGCACTGGCACACTTATGTACTCTCCCCCTGGGCATGGAACTGGATAAGAAGACAATTGGGGTTTTATCCTAATCTAATTAATCCATTACCTTGAGCTTTCTCCTAAATTTTAACTTTGAGAGCTTTTGGAATCTACTATTATAAATGATCATGATGACCTTGATCCCCATCTTTGAGATAATTTGCTAATATTTTCTGCAAAGTGCTGCTGACACAATATAAAACAGTTAATTGATCATAAAATAATAGATAATAAAGTGCAAACTGCAAGATTCTGAATGTTAACAAGCAAAGATTAGTAAGAAGCTGCCGGTTACTGTTAACCATCTGCTTTTACATGTGCAGTTGACAGCAGAAGGTATTCTGTTGTTCTGTACTGTAATCTATTCATTGTTATTTTTCTTACTTTACTGATGGATTCGGTAAATAATGGAAAAATAATGACGTCCAAAAGTTTCTCTATCAGTTAGTATGATGTTACTGCCACTAATGAAAGCAGACAAAACGTGCTTCTTATCTGTTCTACTAAATAACCTCTTCCTTGTTATAAATGCTTACTTCACTGGAATTACCTAGAGTTATGACAAGGTGAGAATGCAATGCATACAATACCTAGAATCTACCGACAAGGTACTTTGAAAAAGCCATTATTACCTATTTCAACCACCAGTTGCCACATGAATGATCTTTTTTTGATAAAATCCTGACTGAAATGAATTGCTTGCTGTGATCAATGTGAGCACATCACATATCAAAATGTTTCTTTATTTCAATAAATCATTCTTGATAAAACAAAGCACATCACATAACAAAGGCAATCCGCTAAGCAGGAACTGTTGGCCAAAGTATTAATATTATTATTGATTTATAAAGTGCCAACATAGTCTGTGGCCCTGTACAAAGTAAGGAACAAACAGCAGCATGGTGGCGTAGTGTACAGCACTCTCGCCTTGCAGCGATGGGTCCCCGGTTTGAATCCCAGCCAGGACACTATCGGTACTGAGTTTATATGTTCTCCCTGTGTCTGTGTGAGTTTCCTCCGGGAACTCCGGTTTCTTCCCACATCCCAAAAACAAACAAATAAGTTAAATGGCTTCCCCCTAAATTGGCCATAGACTACGGTATATATACTACACATGGATACATATATGACTACGGTGGGGATTAGATTGTGTGCTCCTCTGAGGGACAGTTAAGTGGCAAGACAATATACTCTGTACAGCACTGAGGAAGATGTCTGTACTATATAAATGCTAAATAATAATAATAAACAAACATGGGGTACATAATAATACAGCCAGTGGTGTACACCAATATACAAACTCTAGAATTGGTATGTATAGTAGCAAATGTAACAAGATAAATAAAATGTATAACAAATTGCAAGACACAAAATGAATTGCAAGACGCAAAAGGGTGAGAGAGCCCTTCCCTAGCGAGTATACAATCTAAGGGAATAGGCGGAAAAATATTCAGTATATACATACCTAGAGGGAGTGTGTTTTTAGGTTTTCTAGTAAGGAGTATAACTTTGCCAGAGGTCAAATGAAGAACTGTCCTAAGTTACAGCATATGTCTGTTGTAAAAACTGAGTTTTGAGGGAGCATTTAAAGTATCAGCTTACGACTGGACATAGTTTGTTGGTAGATGAACAAAAAGCCTAGCAGATAGTACTCTGCAGTTTCTATGGACTGTTTTACATGTTAGTTCAGATACTTATTGGACTATTACCTGAAGAGAAAAATTCCATACGGCTACCTTAAAACTTATCAGAGGTTCTTACACATCACTGGACAATTAAAGGTTGTTTTTTTGGACACAACTAAAACATTATCTTTACAGATGACAAGTAAAGAATGGAACTTTGGCACAAAGTCAATAAGTACGCAGGATTATTCTACAAGGAGAGAGAAGAAAATGGAAAACTTCTATTTCAGCAAACATTCTCGTTTTCCTCTAACTGTAATTCACATTGACTAAAAAAATAAAATTAACCTCATCTAAAGATGCTTATATCCCAGAGAATCCAATGTGGGGAACCATGGTAATTGTTACTAGGCACTAGAAAGATATTTATTGTAATAATGTGAACAACCAAAAGTTAATCCAAAGAAAAAATAGGCTTCATCTCAACAACTTTTTATTATCTAATAAATGATTCAACATCAGAAAACAACGTATCAGGTCAGAAAAGTGAAGGAAACATCCAGACTTTCATAAGGGTCAGTTATGGTGGCCACTAAAGATCCAGTCATTTTCATCCAATCTTATCATTTCTATGGAATATAAAGTAACTGCCTAAAGTATCCATTCAATTTATTTACTCAATTTACACTACATAGATTTGGTAAAATTTGATAAAATAGATTGAAATAGATTAGTGACGACCTTTGTTTTATACCAACCAACTTTCAAAAATTTTATATGACCTTCATCATGCAAAAGTTGTTTCTACCTTATTTTTCCTTGGGACAAGTTAAATAACTATACAAATTAATCAGTACAATCTAAGCAGACTCCTGAATCACACACAGTTGTGTTATCATCTTAATACAAGTTATGTGACATTTATAATTACTTTATAAAGAATGCATGCAAAGGAACAAAATGAGCAAACAACGTCATATGCAGGGACAACTATCAAGGGACTAGTAACTTTTTTTCCACTACACTGCTCGTTAAAGATATGCAATCAACCAACATATTTGTTCTAGAATTTATAGCTTCGTGCAGTAATTATGTTACCCAGCTAAACTTAAAGGGGCACTATGGCGAAAAATTGTAAAATTTAAAACATGTGCAAACATATACAAATAAGAAGTATGTTTTTTCCAGAGTGAAATGAGCCAACAATTACTTTTCTCCTATGTTGCTGTCACTTACAGTAGGTAGTAGAAATCTGACAGATGCAACAGGTTTTGGACTAGTCCATCTCTTCATGGGGGATTCTCAGGGATTTTTTTCAAAAGCACTTAGTGAATGGCAGTTGCTTTGTCCAACTGCCAAAAAACTTTGTAGCGAGCAGGGAAGCTGGCCAGCTTCATTGTTTAAATCCTTTTTAGGGAATATCTTTATAAAGAATAAAAGCCTTGCTGAGAATCCCCTATGATGAGATGGACTAGTCCAAAACCTGTCACTTCTATCAGATTTTTACTACCTACTGTAAGTGATAGCAACATAAGAAAAAAGTAATTTATTGCTCATTTTACTCGGAAAAAAAACATACTTCTTATTTGTCCATGTTTGCACATATGTTAAATTTTACAATGTTTTGCCATAGTGCCCCTTTAAATTACTCTACCTTATTATATTTTTTTTCATGTAAGGAAATCAGGAAGAGGGTACAGTATCTCACAAAAATTCACTCATATTTTATGAAATATTTTAAAGGAACAACACCAAAGAGATGAAACTTTTATACAATGTTATCAATGTACAGCTAGAATAACACTGTGAATTTGCTGTCCCACCAAATAACTCAACACAGCCATTAGGGATGCTCATTTGGATTCAGTGGAATTGAAATTTCTGCATTTCCGATCGGAAATCAGTATTTCTGATAGACAAACGAAATCGGATTTCCCTGTAAGCTGTTTAAACATTAATGGCTGTGTGTTGAGCTATTTTGTTAGGACAGCAAATTTAGGTTCAAAGTGTCATATCTTCAGTGCTGTTGCATTAAAAGATATAATGACATATTTACAAAACATGTATTGTAAGAGGTGTACTCATTTTTGTGAGATATTGTATATTCAGCCAGTTGTGTGCAGAATTACATGATTCAAACTTCATTGCTCTTTCAAACAAATAAAATCTGAAATGACAAATATAAAAAGACAGCGACAGGTGTGCACTCATCTCCCAGGGGAGCAGGGCAGCAGGGCAGCAGTGGTGCCATGGTGCTAACAGACAGCTCCACAGCACAGATGCCTCCTCCACATAGCTCAGCATTGCTCAAGTTACAGGAACATTACTCAGGCCAATAGCTAGTATTGGAGTTATGATCTTAATGCTCAGACATCGATCAGGTGCTGAAAGACAGCTCCACAGCACAGATGCCTCCTCCACATGGCTCAGCACTGCTGGAGTTCCAGGAGCATCACTCAGGCCAATAGCTAGTATTGGAGTTATGATTTTAATACTCAGACATTGATCAGGTGAAGGTGGCAATTTAATTTTTCAAAAATCCATAGTGATGTAAGGGGATTAGAAGCTTGCACATTTTGAGCTTCTTTTAACCTTGAATTGCATATGGCCTGAATGCTGAGAAGAAGTAAAGGTAAGTGATAGGTTCATAGGGACAGTATGTAGGAAAGGACTTGGAGATGACAGAGGGCGCCTGTGTGCAGATCATTAAGAGAAATCAGTTAAGGGGTTTGTGTGAAAAGATCAGACTGCAACTTGAAGCTGTTTATGGGGTCACTGATTTTTTGTTAAAAAAAAAATGTAAAAAAGTGCTCAGCTGAAATGTAGGGAGAAGGAAGTACAGGCAGGTGACAGGGTAGTGAGCTGACAGTATTACAAATCTGTTTGGGATTATGGGATTGTGAACAGATGAGGGGGAAGTATGATTGTCTAGCCTCTGCTAGGGCATACCTAAACTGTAGTAGAGACCCTTTGTATCTTTGCAAAGGCTATTAAACCTGGATCAGTATTTCAATAGTTTAATCGGATCATTAACCTCCCTAGCGGTACTGACAGATCTATCCATCCATAAAAACATGCTGTGAACAGTATAAACGTGCATACACATCAATACTCTCCTGCACTGTATACTAGACCCTTGCTTGACACATTGGCCCATATGCAATTAACTTTTTCTCCTGAGTTTTCTCCTGGGTGATATTTTTAAACTTGTCAATAAAATGCCTTTTAAGCTACCAGGAAGCAAGAAAATACTTAAAATACTTTTGCTAGTACTTTTTCATTTACTTTTTGGTACTTTTTTAGTTGAAAAGTTCCGGAAAGTTGTTTTAAATAGACAATGAAAAATGATCTCCTAGGAGAAAACTCAGGTGAAAAAATGAATTGCATACGGCCCATTTTGGCAAGTTACAGGAGAAAAAAAGTTTTAAAATTAAAATTTTATCACTTTTTGCACAGAAATCCTGGGGAAATTGAATGCTAGGGAGGTTAAGCCAAGTTTGATGGTTGGCAAGTTGACAGCAGAGGGTGTAAAAGCAGGAAAGAGAATTGAGGGCAGAGATGAACATGTTATAGGGATCCTGAAGTGCGAGGGATATGGAAGCTACCATATTTAAACAATACCAGTTGCCAGACAATCTTACTGGCTTCAGTGGTGTCTGAATTACACACCTGAAATGATGCAGCTAATCTTGACAGACTTAGGCAGAAACAGCTAAACTACGAGCTTGTTCAGGGTTTATGGCTACAAGTATTAGAAGCAGAGAATCAGCAGGTTAGCCAGGCTAAGTTGTATATACTTAAATAGATATGTACGCCTCTGTATCCCTCTCTGTGGGCTCCCTTTAAGATAGTGTATGACTGATCAATCTGAGGAAAAAGAAAGGTTGTGGAAAGGCTGCCATAGTCATAGAAATTGTGAAAATGTATATGTGTGTGAGTTGTCAGGGACGTTTCAGAAGGTTGTGATATAGAGGTGTGGAAAGGAGTTTATGACATGTGATCTGACATGTGATCTTATCCTGTTGGCATATCTATAAATGATTTAAGACATTTGCTAAACTCTCTTAGCCATTTATCCATTACATAGAAAGTTTAACAAGATTTTTACAGCTACTGAATAAAAATGATGGTGATAACTTTGTTACAAATTATCACCTGCTGGTTTAAATTCTAATTAGAGGCTTATGTCACAGCCATGCATCTCAGTCCTGAAATCTGTGCTCTATTTCTCCAATATTTGCTGGAAATGCTGACACACTACAAGTAACATAAGCTGCTAAGAGAGAGATTTTCCGAGTGAGATTTGGGTTTTACTGCTTTTCTCTGTTCATCTGAAAATGCATGCTAAATATGTTCCTAAGCTGTTATTAGTCAGAGTGATTCCATTGCTTCTCCATGTGTGCTATCTACATTACAATGCTCCAGTTTTTCTCTTCTTATATTGGCTTAGATGAGGAACCATATAACCCCTTACTAAAAATTGATATCAAAGGAAGCTGGAATAGAATCTAGGAAAATCTCTAAAAGTTTAATACTTAGAAAATGAAAATATCATCTTCTTCAGTTCCTAGTTAGAGTCGGGGATAACCTTTAGCACTGTTTGTGCTTCCTCTTTCAACATGGCTGCTGTGTGCTGTGCCTGTTCAGGGTACGGATGCCATCAGCCTGGTATTTAATAACAAGGTACTATTTATAATACCTTCCAATGGAAGATATACATAGAAATAGAGGACCAAAAGATTTTCTTAGTAATATGTATCTGATAGAAAGAAGAATCTTTGACTGTCTGGGCATAGTGCACACATCTGTTGAAAGCAATCCTTCAGAACTGTGTAAAATCCCCGGCAAAGCACTCAAAAATGTGCAAATGACATATTTTCATGCTGTAGCTTGCACAAATATTACGTTTTGTTTACTAATCTCTTGTTACTTACTTTTCAATCAACGTAAAGACAAGAAGTTGTGAATGTAATTACAGGAATTTGTTAGTGAAAGCGAAAATGTCTCATCAGTCAGTCCCTCTGTCTTGCTCTCTTTTTTAGTTCCAGCTTGTAATGGAAGATGTGCGTGTGCATATATATATATATATATATATATATACTGTATATATACTACTAATATTATAAATGCGAAAGTTTGGATGTTTGTTTCTCAATCACGCAACAATGGCTGAACGGATTTGAATAAAGTTTGGCACACATAGTACATTACCTGGAATAACATACAGGATGCTTTTTATCCCCATAACCAAAAAGTGGGCGGCAACAAATACAAATTTTACTAGAAAACAATTTAAACTGCAGCCATTCTTACAAGGTTAATGGTAGGGTTCTCAAACTTTGCACAGTTGGTCACTGGGTGACTGGGATTAATATACAAAAGCCAATCAAAATTCACATATTGATTTTCAAGGGGAATATTTAATTGCTGCCATTATTGCAATGTTAATGGCACAAGCCTCAAACCTGGTACAGTTGTTCATTGGGTGACTGGGGTTCAAGTTCAGAAAAGGGGTGGAGCCACAGCCAATTATATGTGTTTCATGTCAATACAAATTATTGATGCCAAAGACCGCAAAAGCTCACAGAAAGTCAGAATTCTGATGATGGCACCCCATGATGACATCAACATGAAAACCGTTTACTTGAGATTTTTGCAAATGTATTAAATAAAAATGACCTACATGCAAATGTATTAAAAATATAAAAATTAGAAAGCACATGTATATTACGTATTCATAGCCTTTGCCATGAATATTAATATTGAGCTCAAGTGCATCTTGTTTTCCTTGGTCATCCTTGAGATGTTTCTGTAGCTTAATTGGAGCCCACCTGTGGTAAACTCAGTTGAATGAACATGATTTGGAAAGGCGCACACTTGTCTATATAAGATCCTACTATTGACAGTTCATGTCAGAGCACAAACTCAGCATAACGTCAAAGGAATTATCTGTAGACCTCAGCAATGTACAGAAACATGAAACCTGCTCTAGAGTGCTCTTGAACTCAGACTGGGGTGACGGTTCATCTTTCAGCAGGACAACAACCGTAAGCACATGTCCTTGAGTGACCCAGCCAGAGCCCATACTTGAACCCATTTGAATATATTTGGAGAGGTTTTAAAATGGCTGTGCACTGATGCCTTCCATCCAACCTGATGCAGAGTGAGAGGTGCTTCAAAGAGGAATGGGCAAAACTGGCTAGCCTAGGATAGGTGTGCCAAGCTTGTGGCATCAAAAAGATTTGAGGCTGTAATTGCTTCAACAAACTGTAGTATTAAGCAAATGTTGTGAATACTTATGCACATGTGACTTTTCAGTTGTTTTTTTTTAACTTGCCAAAACCTCAAGGAAACTTTCTCTTCATATTGTCAGTATGGGGTGATGTGTGTAGAATTTTGAGGAACAATTGAATTTAATCCATGTTCCCCCCCCTTTTAATTCCTGTCTTAACTGAGACTGGATACATCTCTGTAAGAAGGGTAAAGAGAGCAACAAATAACACTTTTTTTTTGTAGAAGTGAGGAAGATGTAGAGCCATTGTTTTTGTGTCAAATATATTTTCATAAACCGTCTTCAAAAACATTGTCAAATGACAGCAGAATGCAGAAAATTGGAAATTCTGACTACAATTAGCCTTATAAGCAGGTAGCTTCTTATGTTTCTGTCTTATTTAAACCTTGCCTCCATATTATATGACATACATTGAAAGGTTAGAGTACACTAAATGTCAATAATATTACATCTCTTTCAATTAACATTTAAGGAAAAGACAAACACAGCACACCAATTTCCTTTTTCAACTATAGAACCTCTTAAAAAGAGAATGAGCAAACACTGGTTTAATTTAAACTTGGCTCTTCTAAACCTAGTCCCTAATTATAATTTTTTTAACCTTTAATAGATTTTATATTTAATGTTTAACTTTTTCAAGTCCACTGTGAACAGGTTATAAACATGTAACTGCATTGTGTATTAGGTTTAACTACTACTGTGCTTAAAAATAGTATGTTGTGTTCACCAGAGGTTGAGGCCTCTACAGTTAAATGGATCTAAATAAAGTTTATGAATCATACACATCTGAATTATTTTCTGCAGACATGCTTGTGCTATGCTTAAGTTAACTAGTTCTTGTATTCTTATTATTATCATCAGTAGTATTATTTCATACAATAACTATAGATTTCTTTTTATCTTTATCTACATAGGGAGAAATATGTTTCTGATTAATTTGTTTGCAGTATTTATACTGGTTGTTTTGTATATTGATTCCGTGGATTTCCGTCTTCTGTTTTCTGACTTCCAAGGAGTCTTCTTTTTTGGTCAATTCTGCATTCTCTGGTTGGCCAAATACTTCCTAGTTGACTGTGCATTCTCTGATTGGTCCAATGCTTCCGACGAGTTCTGTGAATTGGCTAAAATTACAGAAATGCAGAGATGTGGTAATGCATTATTTCTGCAGAAATCCAATTTTTTTTCCCGTTTTCTGAAAAGTCTCTTTATGGTAATTTTTTGCATTCTTTGATTGGCCCAAAACTTCTAAGATGACTCTGCATTCTCTGAGTGGTCCAATGCTCTAAGTTCTGTGATTGGGCTAAAATTACCGAGATGTGGTAATGCAGTATTTATGCAGAAATCCAATATCTTATTTCCGTTTTCTGAGGAGTCTCTTTTTGGTCATTTTTTAATTACCGAGTTGCTATAATGTGGTGTTTTGGCAAAAATCCAAATTCCATTTTTCAAATTCTGAGTTACACTCGGAAATGTTGAGCTCCGATCGTAAATGCGGAAATTTCATTTCCACGAAATCCGAATAAGCATCCCTTCTTTTAATGATTGCTAAATGCAAAACCTCACCAGCAGCTGAGCGGAGTGTGTGTATTAAATGTGATGTACATTTTTCATAATACATGTTGTTATATCAGTAATTGATCTCTGAGGTCTTTTGTTATTGTAATTGATTGGTTGTGTTAAGCACAAGGCAGTAGGGAGTTATTATATATGAGCGGAGAGCCCTCCATTTGTAACATTACTGTGACCTGCAACAGCTCTCAGATGGCCAGCATCTTGGTTTTTCTTTTTTACATGTTGCTGATATGCATGGTGTGCCAGTATTAGCATTCTCTCTGGACAGTAGGTGGGAATTCCGGCTATAGTATTATCAAGCCTGGCTATAGCACTGCAAACCCGGCTATTGCATTACCAAACTGGGAGGAAGGATGCAGAGGCACAGGGGAGTGGTACCACCCATTTCTGGGCGTCGCATATCCACGTTACACGTTTTGTCTAATTAGGCTTCTTCAGACGTGTGGCATCAGTTCTATGGATAATGCCCTTTATTTTGCAGGATATTTGAGTTTAAAACTGCATGTACTATATCTAAGATAAGTTCAAAGCATGTCAAGATCTGCTGGATACATCGGGCAAATGAGGAAAAGTTTACAAAAACACTTTGATGTTAACATCCTTATTCAATCCCCACAGGATTAAGCTGCCACACTCATAAATCAAAGCAGTCTCATTTTTTAGTTGTTTGTCAAAATATCCATGTCTCGGACTGGTATTGAGTTTAAAGATCCCCATTACTTTTAGGGTCAGAATTGTAAGCAAGTGTATAACATAACATGTATAACAATAAGTGTATAACCATATGGTTTATTTTTTTTTTGGTCTATATTCTGATTCCTGATATTGGAAACATGTTCCCTTATTCGCACATTCAGAGCTCTGACATTTTTTGAAATATTTGATACACCACTTTTTTGGTGGAACAATTTATACTATAATTTCCATTAAAGGAATTTGTAATTATAATATATCCGAAATATATATACTGAACATATCTGCAAATACCTTTGTACGCTTTTTCCTTTCTCTTACGTCTGTCCCAGCTGAACTCACTTCTGACTAGGAGGTCACCTTTATTGGTGCAACTGCTAGCTGCCATATGCAGATAACTCCCCACTATTTTTTAAATTACAGGGTCCCTTCCAAGCAGATGCCAATGTCTATTTAAGACCTTCCTAATCTCATTGAAATGGGCCCATAAGTAGTAACAATATGGGAGACCATTGGCATGTCAACATTTCATTCAGCCGGAGCAGACCCACTCAGCAAGGAATCAAGACTTTTTTTTTCTAGAGAGCAAACTCCCTCTAACCCTATCCAGGGCTCTGTGGTATTCCAGGATGATGACTCTGTTTGGATATCCTCTCATCTGAATCCTTGCCCTCTACCAGTGGTGCTCACCGCCAGGTCGTGATCACGCTTACGCGTGGATTCACGACCATTTTGATGCATTCCGCCTCGGACACGCTAAGCCGTGAATAGATTTTCAACCACAAAAATCTGCTTCGGCTTCGCGTGAATGCGGACAGAAATCCGCATTCACGCTCGTGAAACCCGGCGCTGAAGTCGTGGTTAGCGGAAATGCGTCAAACTATGCGGAAGTGACACATTGCAGGCCAATCAGAGGGCCCCAGCCCTGTGCTACTACTACTACCACCAGTATGTTGCCATGGTCCTTCTGTGCTGCTGAACTGACCGCCCGCATTGTCCTCCTCCTCCTGACTCAGTTGCTTCCACCAATGTACTCTGTCTGCGTTCACACTGCCCGGGTCACCGGGTGCATTTAATTTTTTGGCCAGCACTATGACGCTGTGCTGCTACTACTACCACCAGTATGTTGCCATGGTCCTTCTGTGCTGCTGCTGCTGAACTGACCACCCGCTTTGTCCTCCTCCTCCTCCTGACTCTTTTGGGAGGAAGTGTGTATTCCGAAAAATATGGTAACCTTGCATCATGCAGCAGTTGAATGTCTTCTAGTTACTACTGAAGGTCATTGGGAGTGTAGTAGTGCGTTTAAAAAGGGTCATTTCCTAAAGAAGGAAACAACCAATCCCTCCTGGAAGCCATGCTGCAGTGCAACCCTAATAGTGTCATTGGGATAATTTAAAAGTATTAAGTTATCTGCAAACATTTATGTAAATGTGGTGTAATATTTTCTAGGAGTTGATTTTTAAGTGCACATGGGTACCTGAACAGGGCATGTACACTTTCTTACAAAATGTGATCCCTATTAGGGATGGTTATTGAGATGCTAATGATTCCAAGTTGAAACAGGATTATACACATTTTGTATGCAGCTTTAAAAAAACCAAACGCATCCTGCCAAATTGCATGAATTTGCTTAATCCTGCATCAACTCAGATCGATTTGCATCTCATTGACCATCTCTGGAGCCAGTGTTTTGGTGGTGATTGCAAATAGACAAATATTAAAGAGAACCCGAGGTGGGTTTGAAGAATATTAACTGCATACAGAGGCTGGATCTGCCTATACAGCCCAGCCTCTGTTGCTATCCCAAACCCCCCTAAGGTCCCCCTGCACTCTGCAATCCCTCATAAATCACAGCCACGCTGCTGACAAACAGCTTGTCAGAGCTGGCTGTGTTTATCTCTATAGTGTCAGTCTGCTGCTCTCCCCGCCTCCTGCAGAACTCCAGTCCCCGCCTGCATCCCTTTCCTCCCTGCTGATTGGAGGGAAGGGACGGGGGCAGGGACTGGAGCTATGCAGGAGGCGGGGGAGCAGCTGAGACTGACACTACAGATGTAAACACAGCCTCACAGCATGGCTGTGATTTATGAGGGATTGCAGAGTGCAGGGGGACCTTAGTGGGGTTTGGGATAGCAACAGAGGCTGGGCTGTATAGGCAGATCCAGCCTCTGTATGCACATAACATTCTTCAAACCTACCTCGGGTTCTCTTTAAGTAAATTTATGCTGATGCAAAGCCCTTGGTTTGGTTTGTGCGCTGCTGATCATGTTATCATTGCACATGCGACATACAGGGATATCAGAAGTGCACCATCTTTACTGCGGATTCGCAGTGCCATGATTGCTTGCATGCATTTTTGTGCAAGGCAGTACAATTTCATTCATTATAAACAAAAGGTATCGCAACCACATTGGAGAGAATCGCATTGCAGTAGCCATCTGCATTGAGAGGAAGTGGAAACAAGACCAAAAAGTGATATTTTGAGGAGAAAATTGGTTTGGGCATTAACTTTAGGTTACGTGTTTACCCATTCTCCCTCTGACTATAATCAACTTGTGATTGGTTAAAAATGACGTATTTCAGCTGCTATATCAGTAAAAGATCTGTATTTGGCAATTTGAGGGCAACTAAAAGCTTTTATGAGTTTTATTAATGGGTTTGTCCATTGGAATTATTTGCCTTCACATCTTTTCACATCTTGTCCTAGCGGGAAGTAGACCCTCCCCATCTGGGACAGGGTACAGCAAGTCTTTTACTGAATGGAGAAGTTAGCAACCCATATCAAGTTTACTGCTGTCTTACCCAACCTATATCCAATAACAAAAAGGTAGTCCGCCTCCACGTTGTTACAAAGAGGACTTTAAATAAAGCAACAGCATGTCACAGGGATACAAGTTGCACCATCCAAGGGTAATCCAAAGCATTTGTTAAATACTGCTGATTGGCTGAAAGTTGTGACAGTGACACTGTAGTGCCATAATCCCTGGAACACCACAGTCTTGTTGAGGTGTGAAGGCTCTGTGAACATGCTTTAAATATCTGTTGCTAAATGGTAGCCTGATTGTCATTAGTTAAAAGTATTTTTAAAGAGATGCAAAATTATCTCCTAGGAGAGAACTCAGAAGAAAGTTAATTGTATATGGGCCATTGTGTGCTACAGCAGGCAGCCTCCAGTGTGTATCCTCTAGAACAGGATGGGGATCTCTTGAGGCGTGTACACACGCTGTACTTTTTCAAACTACGGGTCCTTCAGACCCTCCCGCTGGGCTGTAGTTCTGACGACAGTTGCACATGAGTACAAGCTGTCGGCAGACTGATAAGGCTGTATTCGACTGATCTGCCGAGCGCCTTAAAAGCAGTGCATCTTTACACTAATTGCCTGATGTAAAGTCGCTACCACAGTACCACCAATGCACTCTGTCTGCGTTATCACTGCCCGGGTCACCGGGTGCATTTAATTTTTTGGCCAGCACTATGACACTGTGCTACTACTACTACCACCAGTATGTTGGCATGGTCCTTCTGTGCTGCTGCTGCTGAACTGACCGCCCGCACTGTCCTCGTCCTCCTGACTCAGTCGCTTCCCGCTGCTGCACTCTGCGTTCACACTGCCCGGGTCACTGGGTGCATTTAATTTTTTGGCCAGCACTATGACACTGTGCTACTACTACTACCACCAGTATGTTGCCATGGTCCTTCTGTGCTGCTGAACTGACCGCCCGCTTTGTCCTCCTCCTGACTCAGTCGCTACCACAGTACCACCAATGCACTCTGTCTGCGTTATCACTGCCCGGGTCACCGGGTGCATTTAATTTTTTGGCCAGCACTATGACACTGTGCTACTACTACTACCACCAGTATGTTGGCATGGTCCTTCTGTGCTGCTGCTGCTGAACTGACCGCCCGCACTGTCCTCGTCCTCCTGACTCAGTCGCTTCCCGCTGCTGCACTCTGCGTTCACACTGCCCGGGTCACTGGGTGCATTTAATTTTTTGGCCAGCACTATGACACTGTGCTACTACTACTACCACCAGTATGTTGCCATGGTCCTTCTGTGCTGCTGAACTGACCGCCCGCTTTGTCCTCCTCCTGACTCAGTCGCTACCACGGTACCACCAATGTACTCTGTCTACGTTCACACTGCCCGGGTCACCGGGTGCATTTAATTTTTTGGCCAGCACTATGACGCTGTGCTGCTACTACTACTACCAGTATGTTGCCGTGGTCCTTCTGTGCTGCTGAACTGACCGCCCGCATAGTCCTTCTCCTGACTCAGTCGCTACCACCACTGCACTCTGCGTTCACACTGCCCGTGTCCACTGACAACTCTGCTGCGATGTCATTGCTAATTGCTGCAAAAAAAAAAAAATTACAAAAACCTCTCTGGGGCCTTTTTGGCGTCAGCCACTCATCCTCCTCCAGCGGTACCTTCGCTGCCAAGTGCCATTGGAACTCGCCTTCACCTCTTTGATTGCTTAACGCGTATATCCCTTTTTACCAATTAATAGCCCCATTTACAGTGGTGATTTGTCTTTAAAAGCCATTAAAAAAAAAAGTTATGTTGCCCCTTATCACCTCGATAATCCATGCAATTTGGGGGATTGTAGCATGTATGGGGGCTTTGTTATTAACGGTAAAAGAAATTCCGCCTCCGGGCGGGAATCCACGCGTGATTGAGCCATTCACGGCAGAAAATCCGCGTGGTTGCGTGGACGCGGACGAAAATCTGCATGCGGCGGGGCCGAATGCGGATTTTTTTTTTGCAACCACGCGGATTGCCGAATTCGTGGATGAGGCACATCCGAGCACCCCTACCCTCTACTCCCCTGCTGATTTATAAAAATCTTCAATGTTGTTGCAATTATGCTATAACTGGAGAATGTTCCCATTTCTGGGAGGGAAGGTGAGAGCTACATGCGGATAAGTGGGTATGCCCAGTCGTGACTTTCCTAAATGTGCAGGTAGTCAGATAGGAACCCTCCTTCTTTATCTGTAAATCCAGAAAAAGGATTTTATTCAAACTAATCGTGGCACTCAAAAATAGATTCCTGGTATTTGTATTGAGGTCCAGGACAAAGGTATTAAAGTCAGCCTCAGTCCCACTCCACAACACAAAGATGTCATCCAGAGAGCGGATCCAGAAAGTGACATGTTACACATATTCACGCATACCCCTTAACACCCCCTGCTCCCAAAAAACCCAGGTGGAGGCATGTGTAGGCAGGGGAGCATGAGGCAGGGGAGCATGCAGCCCCCATGGTCACAGCCTTCCTCTGTCTGTAGATGCTGACACCAAATTAAAAAAAAATTTGTTTCAAGAATTAACTTCATTAAATGCAATATAAACTCCGCTTGAATCTCACAATTGACACAATGGACATTTAAATAGCACTCCAAAGCTTCAAAGCACTTATTATTGGGAATAGCTGTAAACAACGCCTCAACATCCAAGCCCACAAGCAACCAGTCCTCTTCAACGTGCACTACCTTGATGCCTGCCATCACATTTTTCATAGTATTTTTGATTTTAAAGAAAACCTGTAACAAGCAAAAGTTCCCCTGGGGGGTACTCACCTCGGGTGGGGGAAGCCTCTGCATCCTGTCAAGGATTCCCCAGTCCTCCTGTGTCCCACGGCAGTCTCACTGTGCTTCTCCGAACAGCAGGGATGTAAATATTTACCTTCCCAGCTCCAGTGCAGGCGCAGTATCGGCTCTCCGCTCGGAGATAGACGGAAATAACCGATCGCTGTTGGGCTGCTCTACTGCGCAAGTGCAAGTCTCCTGCGCCTGTGTAGTAGAGCGGACCTGACAGAGATCGGCTATTTCCGTCTATTTCCAGGCTGAGAGCTGCAACAGCTCCGCCGCTGGAGTCAGGGAAGGTAAATATAGCAAGCCTTGTCAGGCTTGTCGAGCTCGGATTGCAGGACACTTCGGGGGTGCCAGCACTGGATTGCCTGCAGCTACAGGGGAGGGGGAAGCCTCATTGGGACCCTAAGGCTTCCCCCTCCTGAGGTAAGTACCCCCCGGGGGCTTTTTTTCAGTACAGGGTCTCTTTAAAATTCACGAATGTAGGAAATCTCTCCAAAGGAGAAAAAACCCCATTGCAACTTCAAATGTATTTGTTCTATCAATTCAAATAATGGATTTATTTCTAATGCTTTCATATGTAGATTGTTCACTCAGAAGTCTCCTGACGTCTTTTTCATTATTTTCCCTTGTCATTAAGACCAGGTTATCCCCCTTGTCTTTTTTTTAATTATATTAGGGTTGGTTTGTAGTTGTCTTAAAGCATGTGTCGTAATTACTCAACATAGTAAATTAGTGCCCACAATATTTGTCATTAGGTGATTAAAGTATCACGGTGTTCTCTATATTTATAGTAACTACAAGTAGAAGAATGGAAATATGGTGGAAGGATCACAAGAACTATTTATTTATATTAAGTTTGAACAGTGTGATAAAATACAGAAACAGCAGATCGACAGTCTTCAGATTCTGTTTAAATAAGGATACTGGCTGTCAGCCGGTATATGAAATTCTCATATTTCTGAAAGAATGAGTTGCACTCAGGAGCTCAGTGATCTGATGACAGTTGTGCAATAAGTCCATTCATGAAATTTTCTCACCAGTAAATATTCCAAAGTCAACTAATTATTATAACAAGGTGGAAGCAACTGGAACAACAAAAGCTCAGCCTTGAAGAGGTTGGCCATGTGGGATCACAGAGTAGGGTCAGCGCTTAATACATAGTGCTGACCCAAATACCCAGAAGACACCTACATTCTGCAGAGTCAATAGCTAAAGCCTAAACTTCATGTGGCCTTCAGATTAGCTTAAAACCAGTATGCACAGAGCTTCATGAGATGGATTTTCATGGCTGAGCAGCTTCATCAAAGCATGCTACACTGGACTGAAGAGCAGTAGCTATATCTTCTATGGTATGACAAATCATGCTTCTCTATCTTACAATCTGATGGATGAGTTTGGGTTTTGCAGATGTCAGGAGAATGGTATTTGCTTCATTGCATTATGCCCAATGTAAAGTTTGGCAGAGTGGGCATTATTGTGTGGGGTTTTATTTCATGGGTTGCCCCCCTTAGTTCCAGTGAAAGGAACTATAAATGTGTCAGGATACCAAGGCATTCTGGACAAATTCATGCTCCTAACTTTCGGGGAACAGTTTGGTGATGGCCTATTCCTATTGCAAGATGACTGCAGACCAGTGCACACAGCAAGGACCATGGGGACACGAATTAAAGGCCTACACTTGACTGGCCTACACAAATCCCTGACCTCAACTCAGTACAACCTTTTGGATGAATTAGAGAAAAGACTGCAAGCCAGTGATTCTCATTCAATGTCAGTGCCTGACCTCACAAATACTGTACTGGAAAAATGGTCAAACATTCCTATGAATGAACACAACCCTAGACCTTGTGGAAAGCCTTTCCAGAACAGTTGAAGCTATTGTAAATGCAGGGGGGGGGGGGGGGGGGGGCAACCCCATATAAAGCCTATGGATTATGAATGGGATGTCATTAAAGTTTAAGTGTGACCAAAGGCAGTCATTCCAATACTTCTGTGTATATATATATATATATATATATATATATATATATATATATATATATATATATATATATATATATATAGTGAAATACAATATTTCCTATACTGGCATTATTTGATATACCTATTATTTCATGATTCTGAAGCAAGCATTGGTTTGTGATTTTTCTTTGTGGCCTTCTTCAGCTGGAAAATGTGCCAAACACTATTTTTATCCAGACGATTAACTGTATTTCATCACTTCTTAACAGTTAAGCAGCTGGAAGCCTTGATTTACAGAAGAAATATGCACAATGAACTATTTTAGCACAGGTAACTATCTGTCAAAGTGGCAGATTTTGACAGTTTCTGTTGAAAAGGCCTCAAATGTGCAAGAAAAGCTGAGCTTTATTACTTCTATTGTGTCCCTCTAGATGACCTACTATTAGAAGAAAGACTTAACCCAATGCTCAAACTCTGTATTTTTATTTGACTAGCCGACAGCTCCTGAACTATTCTATCCTGTGCAAAACCCATGTTGTTTAGTGTAAACTGCACTTATAGGCTTTAGCAACATGGCTTTCTGAATGAAAAGGATGCAGTAATAACATTTTAAAATAAAGCTGACATGAGAAAGTATTGTAAGCCAGATTTTAAAGTATACGTATCCTACATACCTAGCACGGTGTTGCTGACTATCTCAGGGGTTTGGGGGAGTCCCAGAGCTCTGGCTTTTGATTACTTGTGTGCGCTTGCTAGTAGGCCAGTCTCTGGAGAGATGGTTTATTTTTACCCAAGGCAATGGGTGCTCATACACGACACCTGCAGACTAATGTGTCCATTTGAGGAGACCACTAATCTGGTCAGTTGCAGCCAAGGCACCATAAGTAATATTATACCATACATTTTTTTTTGAGTGTGCCATGTGACCTGTCCTTCACCAGGCCCTGGATGAGTGGGAGCACTCGCAAATTGGAGAGAGGGCTATGTCATCATCTACTGTGCCTGGGGACAGGGAGGAGCCTGGAGAGGAATCAGAGGAGGATTGTGGCAATGTCTGAGACTCCGTGTCTGTGTGCTCGGGGCCTGACATGGACAAAGCCCATGGTAGCAGATCCCAGGGCTTTTATAAGGTAGGGATTTTTGTTATTTTTTAGAGAAAGTGGGTAAAGAGCAGGGGTTAGGGATGTATACTGAAATGTATATGGACATTTACGGAAATATATGTGTATGTATACAGAAAGTCATGCAGCTGTATACAGAAATGTATATGGGCAGAGGGAATTTAAAAAAAGGCAGAAAGAGAAAGTGAAGTTAACTAACTATTGAGGGTATAGAACAAGTTAATAGGATTGGTATGGGGTACAATTTTTATTTAGTTTAATAAAAAACAAGTGAAAGTCTTTCTCCAGACGCTCCTGTCAGGTTAGAAAGCAGCTCTGATGGAATAGAGAGAACCTTTGCATCTGTTTGCACACTTTCTTTGAGAATGATCATTATTACTTGCTGTTACCGGAATAAATCTCACTAAACAGGCATGGATTGGCTTAAGGGACACAAGTTCCCTGCCACAAATCCTTCCTGCTTTGGGTGCCATTGGGAGTGCAATCGCGCATGGAACCCGGCTGAGAGCACAGACAGGGCTCGTGGGGCTGTAGCAACCATGGCCGTGGACATGACTGTCATTTCTGTGCAGTTTAAGAGCAAGATATCACAATAAAGAAAATTTGATAGCTGCCACAACTCTGAAGAGTCATATGATCAGCTGAGCAACCTTAGGAAATACAAAGGGGCAGTAACTTTATCACAGAAATCAGAATGTGATTGGTTAGTCAATTATATAACCACATGATGCACAGATATAATTATTAACAAATATCTGCAAAGCAATTATTAACCTCCCTGGCATTCAATTTCCCAGGATTTCTGTGCAAAAAGTGTTACAATTAATTTCCATAACCTTTTTTTTCTGTAACTTGCCAACATGTGTCAAGCAAGGGTCTAGTATACAGTGCAGGAGAGTATTGCAATACTGTTAACAGCATATTTTGTATGGATGTGTATAACCGTCAATACCGCTAGGTAATTAACATAATCTGTGTAGAGCAGACCACTATCTATGTTAGTAAAATAAGTGGCAAGTTTACTTCAACTACTGAGGTCATATATTGTATCAAAGGCCATCACTAAAAACTTAAAACAGGATCATCCACAAGGCAACTCCCTAGTGGGTGTCAGGGGGCCCAAATGCAAACTTCTCTGGCCTGTCTCCAACCTCAGCTTACCAAAAGGATCAAAAAGAGCAGCCAAAGTTACTTCCTTGCCTAGGGCCCCATTTAATATTATTTCTTCTCTGAAAACTCATCATTGGATAACAAACTGCACTTTGGTAAAACATTTGGAAAAACATTTGATCAGCTATGGAAATAAAACATTCAATTACAAGAGATATGCTACACCGGTACTGCAGGAATTTTTTTTTAATAAATTCTTCAATATTTAAGATGTGCAGGAATAAGTAAACAACAGGTTTTGTGTATTTTCTCCAAAACATCATATATAAAAATAAACCGCATAGTTAGGATAAAAAGAGCAACATATCAAATGGATTTTAGCCTTAAAGAAGTATCTTCAGAAACCAAGATGCTTATAGTTCGCACATGTATCAAACACCAGATATTTCATTATAACTTCATTATAAGATTAGTTTACACAGCAAAGTCATTTTGAAGGTAACCTGAAATCATGATTAGATAAGGAAAATAATTTTCCTGGATTTTATGCAACTTGCACTGAGGATCAAAAGTGTTGCATGTTTAATGTTTCAAACGTTTGAATGAAAACCTGAGCGCCAGAGACCTGAGAGTAATCAAATCAGTGAGCGCTCTGAGCTATCTCATTTAATGACCATCACAAAGTTCCCTGTGTGAAATATACAATGTAAGGAAAAGCCTCTGAAAAAAAGCCAACCTGTAATAAGAGAGAAATGCATTTTTCCATATTCATTCCTTTCTTTAAATCCCTGCTTGGTTTGTAGTTATGCTAACTCTCTGCTTCTAATTCTGACTCATTAAAGCACCACTATCACTAACTTAAAAATACATCTAAAATGTACATTTCTCTCAGAGTAACAAGCACTACAAGTTTTTTGTCCTTTGTTGCTGTCACTTATAGTAGGTACTGAAAAGATGACAGCTTTTGGACTAGTCCCTCTCCTCATGAGGGGTGATCAGTATTACCTTTCTTTCTTTACAAAAAGCACACCCTGGAAAGGATCTATAAAAAACCGATTCTAGCTAGCCTCTTTACTGACTTACACACTATTATAGCAGTTAGACTGAGCAACTGCTGTTCAGCAAGTGCTTTTGTAAATAAATACCCGAGAATCTCACATGAAGAGATGGACAAGCCAAAAACCTGTCAGATCTGTCAGATTTTCACTAACTGCTGTAAGTGGTAATGCCATATGAAAAAGGTCATTTACTCTATACTGCATTTTCCTCTGGAATAATTCTACATTTTACATAGATGTATAGCAAATTTTAAAATGTTTCGCATTAGTTGTCTTTTAATGCAAATCAGAAGTTAAAAAATACATTTCAGGTTTCATACATACCTTAGTAGAGGAAAGTCTCTGAAAACCATACTGCCTTCCTGGTCCTCGGTCTGTCCCGTCATTGCTACATTGTCTCCATTTGCAATTATTAAATCTTCTAGGTCTTCAGCCCTCCACAAGCAGCCTTCAGAACTACTCATGTCCCCAAGTAGTTCTAGCACATCTGTACTGCACATGCATGAGACCGGATTCACACATGCAGAATACGCATCCGTTCATCTTTGGAACAACTCATGGACATGCGTAGTTCTGAAGGCTGCCCGAGGAATACCGAAGAACTATTTGACATAGCAGGTTGAATAATTTCAACTAGGGAGGGGAATGCTGCAGGAACCACTTGACAGATGGCTCTTTGGTATCCAGAGACTTTCCTCTACATAGGTATGAATGAAATCTGAAGTGAATTTTTGACTTCAGAATGCTTTCTGTTTTTTTTGTGACTCAGATATTATTAAAGCCGCAAGATCTGCGTAACAATCAGCCAATTGGTATTATTTAGGTTTAACACTGATTTTTATTTATGTTTAAAAAAAATCAACAGTTCACAGAACATGTTTAAAGGGAAGGTTCAGGGAGGGAGGTAAAAAAATAAAAATCAATATCCACATACCTGGGGCTTCCTCCAGCCCGTGGCAGGCAGGAGGTGCCCTCGCCGCCGCTCCGCAGGCTCCCGGTGGTCTCCGGAGGCCAACCCGCCCTGGCCAGACCGGCTGGCTGGTCGGGCTCTGCTGCGCTCCAAGGCCTGGCACTTCTGCGGCCCACGCGGGCGCGCTGACATCATCGGACGTCCGCCGGGCTGTACTGCGCAGGCGCAGTAGTTCCGGAGAGCGGCGGCGAGGGCACCTCCTGCCTGCCACGGGCTGGAGGAAGCCCCAGGTAAGTGGATATTGATTTTTATTTTTTTACCTCCCTCCCTGAACCTTCCCTTTAACAATTACATTAGAGAGCAGTGTATCAGCCTCACTGTGCGGTAAAGAAAGAATGCATATAGAATATGTTGCAGCCAATATCCATTGAAAATATCCAGCTCACACAAGTCAAAAAAGAACAATATAAATTATCTAGAGACATTATATAGCAAAGAAAAAACTATAAGATTGAGTCAGATCTTACACCTACCAAATACCGAGAAGCGGAAATAGTATACACTTCAGGGATTTGTGTACAATACAAGAAAATCTTGTGACAAAAAATACATATAGAATCTCTAACTAAGAAGAACAAAGCAAACAACTTCAATTCCAAGTTATCAAGTGTAGCTGAGTCTCAGAGCTCAGTGGTACTACGTTATTCATGTATACCATGCAGAGAGAAGAAGTAGAGAGAAGGAGTATAGGTACATAATAATCTAGGTAGTGGCACAAACTCATGGAAGATCATTCAATAGGTAAGCTATTATTTTCAACACAGGCAAAACCTTCATATTAAGCGATGGTGGGTCCGATCCAATTCACTTTTTCTCTTAAGCTTTCTCCCAGGTGATATTTTTACATCTCATGAAGAAAATGCCTTTTATGCCTCCAGCAAGCAAGATTATATTCAAAATAATTTTGACTGTGCTTTTCACCTACTTTTCAGTACTTTTTCAATTACAGACTGCTGCAAAGTTATTTTAAAGTGAAGATGAAAAATTATCTCCTAGGGGGAAAAAAAACTTGGGACCAAGTGAATTGAATAAGGCCCGGTGTCTCTTTATATTAGCTGCCATATCTTATAGCTATTTTGCCCAATAACCCTGTCTACTATCTGAAAGCAAGGGAGGGGTAAGTTGCTTCGAGTTGGCTATTGCCATTCTGGTAGCTTTTAGAATATAACTCATCAGCAATTTCTTGAATTTATTAAGCTGTTGGGGGAGCTTACCCAACAGTAGTGTCACCAGGGAATCAGAGATGGTAGAGAAAATGATTATTTAAATGGACTTATGGACATCCTGCCATAATGGGTGAATTATTGGGCAATACCAAAAATGTGTTCTAGAGCAGGGCTTTTCAACCTTTTCACTAATTGTACCATTCTTGTCCCCTAAAAATTTTCAAGTACCACTAGTGTGCCAGTGCAAAAGATCAGACCCAATCAGGCTTGGCTGTTTCCACTAGAGCGTAGAGTCATTACTGTGGTTGGTCGCACGTTGACAAGGACATTTTTAGGGGGTCCCAGGGCTGGATTCCTTCTACTGAGGAAAAGGGAAAGCCTCTTTAGATACAGAGCTTCAATATAGGTAGCCTCTGACCACCACCAGAGAGCTGGGCAGTGACTCACCACAAAAATTAGCTCCTCATCGCTTGTTCCTTGCTGTGCTACCCTGTGGAATAGTTCAGGTCAGAGACAAGCAGGCTGCGGTGAAGAGTAAGCCAAACGGTGCAGTGACGGCGCATACACGTCAAATACAGAAAGTGGCAAGTAATGCCTGGTCTCTTCTCTTCTTATCGGAGGTCTGAAGTATGCCACAGGGCAGCACGGCGAGGAGTGAGCGAAGGGACAGCCGAACTTTGTGGAGGCAAAACGGGAGCAGGACAAGCTGCATACAATCAAGTGGTAGGCAAACCTAGGGCGTACTACATGGCCAACAGCAATGTACCGCTGGTGGTACGCGTACCACAGGTTGAAAAGCCCTGTTCTAGAGAGTCTGTTGCCCACATCTTCTCCAGCACATATCAGAGGTTAAGGGAGGTCACTTTCCAAGCTTGTTTACTCTTTCCTAAATGTGATGGGTAGCTTCAGTGACTAAGCTAAAAGTTCAGAAGCTCATCCTATTGATCTGCACCCCTTGTTTGTTATGCTTTGGTGCTTTGGCTGCATACTCTGTATAAGCCAGCCTGCAAGCATTTTCTCTTGTTGGCATGGCTTGACATATTAATCTTGATCTCAAATTCTTTTGAGCACTGCAAGCTGTACTGAGGTTTTGGTGTCCACATCTGATTTTCATGGGATTTATTTCTTTCACTTATAGGAATCATGGACATGACACTACACTTCTTAAGAGCATTTGATTCCATCTACCTCTGAGTTTTCTCTTAGGAGATGGTTTTAATAACTTTCAAGAACTCTCCCATTGAAAAAGTACCAGAAAAGTAGGTGAGAAAGTACTGTCAAAATTATTTGGAGTATTTTCTTACTTGCTGGTGGCTTCAAATGCATTTTATTGATGAAAAAATGAGACCTAGGATAAAACTTAGGAAAAGAGGTAGATTGAATAAGGGCCCTTGGCCCATATGCAATTCACTTTTTCTCCTAAGTTTTCTCCTAGGTGATATTTTTAAATTTGTTAATAAAATGCATTTTAAGCCATCAGAAAGCAAAAAAATGCTCAAAATTATTTTGATAGTCCTTTTTAATTTACTTTTTGGTACTTTTTTAGTTGAAAAGTGCTGGAAAGTTATTTTAATTTGAAGATGAAAAATCATCTCCTAGGAGAAAACTCAGGTGAAAAAGTGAATTGCATATGGCCCCTTGGCCCATATGCAATTCCCCTTTTCACCTGAGTTTTCTTCTAGGAGATAATTTTTCATCTTCAATTTAAAATAACTTTCCAGCACTTTTCAACTTAAAAAGTACCAAAAAGTAGGTGAAAATGTACTATTAAATTATTTTAAGTATGTTCTTGCTTGCTGGTGGCTTAAAAGAAATTTTATTGGCAAGTTTAAAATTATCACCTAGGAGAAAACTCAGGTGAAAAAGTGAATTGCATATGGGCCCTTGGGCCATATGCAATTCACTTTTTCACCTAAGTTTTCTCCTAGGAGATAATTTTAAATTTGTTAATAAAATACATTTTAATTTATCAGAAAGCAAGAAAATGCTCAAAATAATTTTGTTAGTCCTTTTTCATTTACTTTTTGGTACTTTTTTAGTTGAAAAGTGCTGGAAAGATATTTTAATTTGAAGATGAAAAATTATCTCCTAGGAGAAAACTCAGGTGAAAAAGTGAATTGCATATGGGCCCTTGTCTCTTATACCTCAATGGTTTTGATCTTAAACCAGATGGGTCTGGTCCCGAGACAGGAAAGAAGATAAAGCAACAAAAGCTTGTTCTAACTCATACAATTGTTTGATATCTGTAAATGTACCCAGTTCTTTTCAGAACACAAAGCAAAAGACATTCTCAAAGATTGGAACAGAGAAAGCATTAGAAGTACAAAGAGGTTGTACTTCTTTTTCTCACTTTCCAAAGCTAAAATAACATTTTGGAGGTAGCTGGGCTTTCATTTATACTATTCTGTAGTGACCAGTGTAGAGTGAAAATGCCAATATTCTTTTCAAATTAATTTTCACAAAAATAATTTACCGGTAGTTAGATTTTTCAGCAAAAATTCCATCAAAAATACGTTTTGTGATTTTTCGCATTTATCACAAAATTTTGCAGTAAAAATAGATTTTTAGCATTTTTACTGAAAAATAGTCACAGTAAAAATATTTTTGTTCTGCGTTTCTTCACTTCATGCAGTGAAAACATTGAATTTTCACATTTAATCAGTAAAAATATCTATTTTTCTTCGAAAAATTTCTCAAATTGAAGTTAGGATTTTTGTTTTGCGAAAATTACTTTGATGAAAATTTGTAAGCAACACAGGTAGTGACTTGTCTTAATATTAACAGATGGTAATGCCATTGCCCCACACTCTGCTGAATTATTATTATTTATTTATATAGCACCAACATCTTCCACAGCGCTGTACATAGAACAAAACACATTTTGGGGAACATAGATACATGAGAAGTTCAAAACTCTGTACAATCAGGACATCCAGCAATACAAGTACAGGTACATACATAGTTGATGCGTGGTTTGAGGCATCACCAATAATGGTACATGTTCATATGATAGATTACAGCAGAACAAGAAATACTAGGAGGAGGTCTTTGCCCTTGCGAGCTTACAATCTAGAGGTTAGTGGGGTGGAGATACTAGGAAATAACTTACCATATCAGCAACACACTGAATGCTTTCAATCACTGATGGGTTAATACTATTTGATTTATTAGTACTACTACTACTACTACTACAGCAATATTATCTTAAATGTAGTTTAGTATGCTACCAGTAAAAGCACATTCTCTTATTTAATACTTTAATGCACCTAAGTGGCCATTTCAGTCACAACAGCTGTTGCAAATTGCACTAAAAATATTGTGTAAAAATATAGCTATGCTTCTTGTCCACTATATCACACACTATAAATATTTATTATGTTGAGCAGTGAATAAACAAACCATATTTTTTGAGCCAATAATTAGCCATTTTTGTGGAGGAACGGAATTCTCCTCGCATTGCAAGCACCTTGGTGAGCCATATTTTGTAATCGAGAGTAGACTGCTGTTTCGACAGCTGTAAATATCAGTAACAGCATGAACAGATGGTGAACCACATACTGAATTTTCCAGGTGAACTTGCCCAACAGATTACAGAGTTTTGTGCTGCATACTTTAGCTAAAATACAATCAAGGTCATAAGAAGAAGAAGCAATGACAATATCTTGACTGTTTGGACACCCGCTGGCACAAAGCGTATACTGTCACATAACACAAACCTCATTGTTAGCTGTCGTTATATCTTAAAGGACTGCTCAAAGCAACTTGCTTTACAGTCGATATGCGTTTTTTTATGTACATTTTTATTAACAAACAAAACTCTTCTAAGTGCTTGCGCTAGTTTAATTAATGCAGATGTTTACTTAAGCCTTGTGACAGTAAAGGTATGTATTATATTTTTGAAAACTAAATTAAAATATTTTTTTTTATTAATTATTGTTATTATTTTAGACAACACAGCACATTTGAAATGATCGTATTAGTAAAAACTTGTAAACAGTGATCATAACATAAATTATTTGCATCTAAGTCAGCACTGTGTGGCTGTCAGTGGTAACCTATTATAGTTTTCTTTCACTTTTTTACACTGCCTGCCCATGTTCCCTATTGTTCCACATTACCCCCCTGTGGGTGCAGCCCTAGTCACTGTAAATGGATGCTAATGAGCACACTGTCCCATGGCCTTCTTCTATTGGAAATGCATTCCCACAGGCCCTCCTGGCTTTCATAGCAATCTTGGTATAACAGCATGGTTATAGGCTTTAATCAGAAAGGTAACAAATTTGGCCATCCCTAGCCTTTAAGTATCATTTTTGAAAACATTTTTTTAAAGCAAAAGCCAACTTTGTTTAGTTTGAATCAAAAACATAATGTTGGAGCTGTGAATGGTTAACAAATACATTATAAGATATTTTTCACAGATTTAACATTAGAATTGATAAGAACATCAAATTTAATTTAAAAAAAGTATAAAAAATGTTGTCCCTTTTGATAAACATGTAATTGTTTATTGGTCAAATATTGGCATGTAAAGGTCATCCTCCATTATATAAGTGAGTGGTTGGGTGAATGGGGTTAAGAGCACTCAGCCAGGAGTGGTACTTGAGCAATGACTAGATAAAGGTTGTACTGCATTAGAATGTACACAGCTAGCAGTGGCACTGGTGCAAATGATATTAGATTACATCTCATCTAATTATCTGTTAATTTTCCACACATCCCTGATGACTCCTGCATAGAATAGAATAACAGAAGAACAAAAAAAAGACATGTACAGATGAATATGCCAGAAAAAGTTATAAATATACAGAAGAAGATGGTGTCACAACATAAAAGTTATAAAGAAGAAGACAGAAAGATACAGTATACTGTGGAAGAGAAGTGGCAACAAATTAATTGTTTGTATATTAAAGGACCACTATTGCAAACAAATGTAAAATTTAAAATGAATGTGCATGCATGTGTATAAAATGTATATTTGTCCTACAGTAAAATGCACTATAATTGTCTTCTTTCCTACATTGCTGTCACTTACAATAGCTTTTGACAGATCTGACAGACTTCAGAATAGTGTCTCTAGCCCATCTCCTGATCGGGATTCTCATGCTTTTATATTCTAATCAAAAGAGCAGTAGACAGTGGTGTAGCATGTATTGTGGGGGGTAGCGGGTGTCCACTTTGTACCTTCTTATACCACAGACTCAGCGTGCTTTATAGAGCTTATTCTATAGTGCAAGGAGTAAAAAGGAAAGTCAGCACTGAAGCCTGATGGCCATTTCACGCAGCTCATGCTTCTACGGAGGCTAAAGTCTCCGTAGAAACATGGCTTTTGCGAAACTGCCATTCTTTTATCCATTTGCCTGGGTTAGATAGAGCAGAAATCTACAGTCCTTCCAGATTCCAATCTAAGTCTTTCCCAGAGCCTACCCTCCTTAACCACTTGAGGACCACAGTGTTAAACTTCCCTAAAGACTAGGCCTTTTTTTAATAAATTGGCCACTGCAGCTTTAAGGGCTCACTGCAGGGCCACACATGTTAGCCCACAAGTGTCTCCCCCCCTTTTCTCCCCACCAACAGAGATTTCTGTTGGTGGGATCTGATCGCCCCACCCCAATGTTTATTTATTTATTTGTAAATTTTTTTTTTACTAATACATTTCATTTTTTTTTCTCCCAGTCCCTCCCTCCCTTCCTTCTGCCAGCCAATCACTGTGATCGGCTGTAATCAGCTTAAGCCTATGATAGCGGATCATCTCCAAGCCCACAGAGGGGACAGCCATGTCACACGGCAAAACTGTCTAAGTCTCCTAGCGGCGATCGCCAAGTGGAGATGCGTACGCGTCAGCGTGCGCGATCTCCTGCAAAACAGGCCCCAAGGACCTTATGCCAATCGGCGCTGGAGGAGGTTTTGCAGCCCTCTTTTTTAGATTGCCTCCCATTACTATGGATTATGTGGGCTGGAATTGCTCAAGGAATGTAAGGGCATGGTGATGGGCTCTGGATTCCCTGAGTTATACCAGCTCACATGGGGTACAAGGGGTTGTGCAATACTGCTGTGCTACACAAAGCACCCTGTAGGAAATACTCTACTTCAGCACAAAATATGCTTTAGACGTGTCTTCTTCATAAAAATGCTGGACCTACAAAAAAAATATATATTTTTTGCAAAACATCAGCATGTTTCTGCACGAGGCTATTAACAGGCCAAATTATTGTACAAAGCAAATAATCAAGGAGCCATGGCACGGCAGGCTATATGCCGGCTAAGTAAAAAAAAAAAAAGAATATATATGTGTGTGTGTGTGTGTGTGTGTGTGTGTGTGTGTGTGTGTGTGTGTGTGTGTGTGTGTGTGTGTGTGTGTGTGTGTTTAAATATTTATTTCCACCCCAAAAATTACAGTTGTTGCATTCTGTAGTTGGCTCCACTTATTGTTGTACACAATTTTCCTTCTCTCCCAGCTGTGCTATACAAGCCATAAATATTGCTAGCTAAATGTATAAAACATGTCTACAACATACAGCATGGAATTTTTCCCACCTTATAAAGTGTTGACAATTTGTTATTGCAATTGTCGTGTTTTCCTAGCATGGACTCTGTAAATGGGATTTATGAAATTGACTCTTCTATTCAACATTTCATTATAACAACATGTTATTTTCTAGGTTCCTACAAATGACTTTTTAAGCACAAATGGCTCGTTTGCAATTAATAAACAATATGACAGATGATAAATGAGAGCGAAACAAGCAGTAGTGATCAGCATAGTCTGTATGTGCGATCGAATTGGAAACATGAAATTTCATGTTGACATTGGTGGTTTCTTGCAAGGAACTTATTTCCTCTGAGACACTAAGCAGGAATCATGATGGATTGCACCCGTGTACTATCTATCTAGAAAACTTTTACTGAATACCTAAAAGACTGTATTGAATTTTACCTGGAATAGATGCTTGCTGGGAATCAGTTTGATGTTTCAGTGCGTAGGTCAGCAACTGTACAAGGCTGCAACATAGGCTTGATTAATATCAGCCTTGTAAGTGAACAAAAACTTGTCTATGCTCTCAACTACTGTAGTGGATATTAATTAAGTCACTACGACAACAAAAAATTGAGTTGCAGCCATTGATCTTGTTTTTAATTTTAGAGTCTAGGCTATTGATCAGCATGAAGCAATTTTAATATTTTTTTATTCTGCATTTCTGCATTGCACCGGATAACTAAATAACTGCTAGCCTACCTTAATTTTATACTATTTTTTAAAGCACTACGTTAGTAATATAAAAACATTTGAAATTCCAAAGGAGGAACACATTACCCTGCCCTGCATATAGCAAAGCCCCAGCTGCAACATTATCTTTTTTTTTGAGCATCTGCATCAGGCTTTGTGCCTTCTCCAATCTCACATCAATACTATATCAGCATATTTGCATTATTGCTGGCTGCAAGAAGTTTTTAATTTCCACTTTTTTTTAAATTAATCCCTGAGGAGGATTCTAATTGGTCCACTTAATGTGGAGCACTGGCAGGAGCTTTGAAGATGCTTTTTGCTGTAGCTCCTGTTTTATATAATACTTGAAGTGTACCTGAAATGAGAAGCATCTCAGGTTCTATACTTACCTGGGGCTTCCTTAAGCCCCCTTGAGTCTGCTCATCCCTGGCCATCTACCTGGGTGGCTCCTGTCACCCACAATACCGCCCGAAAGCCTAGCTGAGTCACACCTAATCACGCATGCCCGCCCCGACCAGGCACACTCCCCCATCATGCCCCCGTGGTCTGAGAGTTCTGTGCTTGCACAGTACTATTGTGCAGGTGTAGAACACTCCCAGGGACAGGAGCGTGATGGGTAACATGCCCAGCCAGGCTGTGCATGTGTGATGAAGTGTGACTTGGCCAGACTTTCAGGTAGTATTGTGGGTAATAGGAGCCACCTGGGGAGACAGTGAGGGATGAGCGGCTTCAAGGGGGCTTAAGGACGCCCCAGGTAAGTATGGAACCTGAGACGCTTCTTGTCTCAGATTCTCTTTAAAGCACACCTGAAATGAGAAGAATATGGAGATTGGCATTTTTATTTTCTTTTTAAACAGTGCACATTTCCTGGCTATACTGCTGATTATTTGGCTCTAATATTTTTAGCCATAGACCCTGAACAAACATGCTGATTAGATTTTTGTGACTAAAGTCTAACTGGATTAGATGGATGCTTGTTGCAGGTGTGTGGTTCAGACACTCCTGCAGCCAAAGAGATCAGCAGTACTTCCAGGCAACTGGTATTGTTTAAAAGTAAATAAATATGACAGCCACCATATGCTCACTTCGGATGCACTTGAAGAGTTTTGGGGAGCGGCTGCTGCAGTGGGAAAGTAGTGCACTGGAGTTCAGTCAGGGAGCGGCAGTGTGCTGATGCTTAAGATGGCATTGGTGGTGCAGGGATGAGGAGGCTTAGCAGCTCTGCAGGATTAGTGACTGACGCTGCCATCAATAGTGAAGAAAAATAATAATGAAGATAGAAAAAAACAGAAGATGGAAAAAGAATAAGAAAGATTGATATTTTTAACATTAAATACCAACACCAACACCACAACCATCAAAGCAAACAACTTTATTTTATACAACTACAAACTCAAAAATGACCACCTTTTCCTATTTGGGCCTCTGGGGGTCTCCGTATTAAGGAGAACCGAAAACATTTGCGAAAGTTTGGTTCGCCCCCATAGTGCATCATTAGGGTCAACTTTGACCCTCTACATCACAGTCACATGATTACAAAGCACAAACTGCAATGGGATGACCACCTGAGGAAAAGCAGCGCACAAAAGCAAAGCCACAGACCGCAGTGGAAGATACCATGCCGCAATTTATTCTCAAAAAAGGGGATACCTAAACTGTACCGTGATGTTGAAAGGCAAGTGGTGAAATCTCTGGCACACTGCGTTGGGTCAAGGGTCTATCTGACCACAGATGCCTGGTCTGTAAAGCATGCTCAGGCCTGCCCAAAGACTAAGTCAGTCCCCACACACAGCATCTCTGCCTGCCCCAAGACTAAGTCAGTCCCCACACAGCATCTCTGCCTGCAGGACGCTTGACTGCCTTCTCCGCCACCACCGACAGGGTCCATCAGGACTCCAGGTGGATTCCTGAATTTTTAAGCCTGCTGCTAGCAGCGGCCGCTATAATAATTTTTCTGGTGCGTGTACATGCCTGCCTAATTTTTCTGGCTGCACTGCGGCTGCAACAACAAAACAAAAGGCATGTACATGTGCCAATTTCCCTTTGTGATCATTACCTTGCCGCAGTAAGGGGCTTGCGTATCACAATGAAGCAATGACTGCCGGCTATATGAGGGTGTTGGGGGGCACACCAAAGATAATAAGGTAATTTGATCAGCTGGACAATCACTGTTGTTCTGTTATTGAGCTACCTTAGCCTGGCAACCATATGGGCTTGAAAACCGCTATCACCTGCACTCTTGCCATGGTGCGCACCAGTCCAGCACGGCCGTCACAACACAAACAGCTGTTTGCGGTGCGTTACACAGTGAGTTTGGTGTGTCAGTGTGAAGCATTCCTCTAATTACACTTCCTGATTAATGCATACACATGCAAGATGTTTTAAAGCACTTTAGGCCTCCAATTTAGCATTCAATGTGATTTCTGCCCTTAAAATGCTGCTTTGCGTCAAATTCCAATTTTTCCCCGGGACTTTTGCCATCTATCCCACTCATCCATGTAAAAACTCAGATGTTAGACCCCTTGAAACATCTTTTCCATCACTTTTGTGGCCAGCATAAATGTTTCTAGTTTTCAAAGTTCACCTCCCCATTGAAGTCTATTACGGTTCGCGAAAGTGCACAAGTTCGCAAACCTAAAATTGGAGGTTCGAGCCATCTCTAAATATAATAGATGTACTTCGGTTTGCATGCCAATTTACACTGAAAGTGTAGCATGAAAGAAAACATAAGTATTAATATATTGATGGTGTTGCTTGATTGGCTGAATATTTCTTAGAAAGGGGACAAATCAGTAACTTGATAGATTTGTTGGAAGAAAATGATACTGAATCTTCAGGTGAAACATTCGATATAGCAATTTCTTTGTTGCAATAAAACATTTTTAGAGGATGCAGAGTTGAAAACAATTTTTCAAAACTAAATTTCCATCATTATGTATCAAGAGCCACATTCAAACCTTTGTCAGTGCTGTTTCATTTGAAATAGAGAATACTGGAATTAATCCCGGTAGAGGGAAATGTAACTAAACTGGAATCTTCTGAACTTTTTACAAAACGATGGAATAGCTATAAATTATTCAAGAAATATAAACATGGGTTACTATATATACTGTATATTCCGGCATATAAGACTACTCTTTAACCCTTGAAAATCTTCTGAAAAGTTAGGGGTCATCTTATACACCAGGTGTCATTGATGCCGGGTGATACGGCCTATCCTGTTACCGAGAGGCAGAGAAGGAGGTAAGTAGGATACAAGGGTGGGCCAGAAGGGTGAAAGAAGCGTGTTTTATGGGCACACCACGATCTATTTTTCCATACCATTCTGATAAACAGGTAGACAAGGGGAGCTGACCAATGCACTTAGGGAGAGGGAGAGTTGACCAATCCAACCAGTCAATCGCCTATATACAGTGGCTTGAAAAAGTATTCGGCCCCCTTGAAGTTTTCCACATTTTGTCACATTACTACCACAAACATGATTCAATTTTATTGGAATTCCATGTGAAAGACCAATACAAAGTGGTGTACACGTGAAAAGTGGAACGAAAATCATACATTATTCCAAAAAATTTTTACAAATCAATAACTGCAAAGTGGGGTGTGCATAATTATTCAGCCCCCCGAGTCAATACTTTGTAGAACCACCTTTTGCTGCAATTACAGCTGCCAGTCTTTTAGGGTATGTCTCTACCCGCTTTGCACATCTAGAGACTGAAATCCTTGCCCATTCTTCTTTGCAAAACAGCTCCAGCTCAGTCAGATTAGATGGACAGCGTTTGTGAACAGCAGTTTTCAGATCTTGCCACAGATTCTCGATTGCATTTAGATCTGGACTTTGACTGGGCCATTCTAACACATGGATATGTTTTGTTTTAAACCATTCCATTGTTGCCCTGGCTTTATGTTTAAAGTTGTTGTCCTGCTGGAAGGTGAACCTCCGCCCCAGTCTCAAGTCTTTTGCAGACTCCAAGAGGTTTTCTTCCAAGATTGCCCTGTATTTGGCTATATCCATCTTCCTATCAACTTTGACTAGCTTCCCTGTCCCTGCTGAAGAGAAGCACCCCCAGAGCATGACGCTGCCACCCCCATATTTGACAGTTGGGATGGTGTGTTCTGAGTGATGTGCAGTGTTAGTTTTCTGCGAAACATAGCGTTTTGCATTTTGGCCAAAAGTTCCATTTTGGTCTCATCCGACCAGAGCACCTTCTTCCACATGTTTACTGTGTCCCCCACATGGCTTGTGGGAAACTGCAAACGGGACTTCTTATGCTTTTCTGTTAACAATGGCTTTCTTCTTGTCACACTTCCATAAGAGCCAACTTTGTGCAGTGCACAACTAATAGTTGTCCTATGGACAGATTCCCCCACCTGAGCTGTAGATCTCTGCATCCAGAGTCACCATGGGCCTCTTGACTGCATTTCTGATTAGCGCTCTCCTTGTTCGGCCTGTGAGTTTAGGTGGACGGCCTTGTCTTGGTAGGTTTACAGTTGTGCCATACTCCTTCCATTTTTGAATAATCGCTTGAACAGTGCTCCGTGGGATGTACAAGGCTTTGGAAATCTTTTTGTAGCCTAAGCCTGCTTTAAATTTCTCAATAACTTTATCCCTGACCTGTCTGGTGTGTTCTTTAGACTTCATGGTGGTGTTGCTCCTAAGATTCTCTTAGACAGCCTCTGAGGCCATCAGAGAGCAGCTGTATTTGTACTGATATTAGATTACACATAGGTGCACTCTATTTAGTCATTAGCACTCATCAGGCAATGTCTATGGGCAACTGACTGCACTCAGACCAAAGGGAGCTGAATAATTACGCACACTCCACTTTGCAGTTATTGATTTGTAAAAAATGTTTGGAATCATGTATGATTGTTGTTCCACTTCTCACGTATTCACCACTTTGTATTGGTCTTTAACGTGGAATTCCAATAAAATTGATTCATGTTTGTGGCAGTAATGTGACAAAATGTGGAAAACTTCAAGGGGGCCGAATACTTTTGCAAGCCACTGTACTGTTATATACTGGGTACCACATACAGTACAGCGCCAGTATCTGTTCATACATAGCACCAGTATATGATTTTATTTTTATTTGGTGTGCATTGGAAGAGGGGTAGTCTTAACGGCGAGTATATCCAAAACTTGCCCAGTCCTCTTATACGCCAGTATGTATATATATGTATATATATATATATATATATATATATATATATATATATATATATATACATATATATATACAGTGGAGGAAATAATTATTTGACCCCTCACTGATTTTGTAAGTTTGTCCAATGACAAAGAAATGAAAAGTCACAGAACAGTATCATTTCAATGGTAGGTGTATTTTAACAGTGGCAGATAGCACATCAAAAGGAAAATCGAAAAAATAACCTTAAATAAAAGATAGCAACTGATTTGCATTTCATTGAGTGAAATAAGTTTTTGAACCCCTACCAACCATTAAGAGTTCTGGCTCCCACAGAGTGGTTAGACACTTCTACTCAATTAGTCACCCTCATTAAGGACACCTGTCTTAACTAGTCACCTGTATAAAAGACACCTGTCCACAGAATCAATCAATCAAGCAGACTCCAAACTCTCCAACATGGGAAAGACCAAAGAGCTGTCCAAGGATGTCAGAGACAAAATTGTAGACCTGCACAAGGCTGGAATGGGCTACAGAACCATTAGCAAGAAGCTGGGAGAGAAGGTGACAACTGTTGGTGCGATTGTTCGAAAATGGAAGGAGCACAAAATGACCATCAATCGACCTCGCTCTGGGGCTCCATACAAGATCTCACCTCGTGGGGTGTCAATTGTTCTGAGAAAGGTGAAGAAGCATCCTAGAACTACATGGGAGGAGTTAGTGAATGACCTCAAATTAGCAGGGACCACAGTCACCAAGAAAACCATTGGAAACATATTACACCGCAATGGATTAAAATCCTGCAGGGCTCGCAAGGTCCCCCTGCTCAAGAAGGCACATGTGCAGGCCCGTCTGAAGTTTGCCAATGAACACCTGAATGATTCTGTGAGTGACTGGGAGAAGGTGCTGTGGTCTGATGAGACCAAAATAGAGCTCTTTGGCATTAACTCAACTCGCTGTGTTTGGAGGAAGAAAAATGCTGCCTATGACACCCCAAAACACCGTCCCCACCGTCAAGCATGGGGGTGGAAACATTTTGCTTTGGGGGTGTTTTTCTGCTAAGGGCACAGGACAACTTAATCGCATTAACGGGAAAATGGACGGAGCCATGTATCGTGAAATCCTGAACGACAACCTCCTTCCCTCTGCCAGGAAACTGAAAATGGGTCATGGATGGGTGTTCCAGCACGACAATGACCCAAAACATACAGCAAAGGCAACAAAGGAGTGGCTCAAGAAGAAGCACATTAAGGTCATGAAGTGGCCTAGTCAGTCTCCAGACCTTAATCCAATAGAAAACCTATGGAGGGAGCTCCAGCTCAGAGTTGCACAGAGACAGCCTCGAAACCTTAGGGATTTAGAGATGATCTGCAAAGAGGAGTGGACCAACATTCCTCCTAAAATGTGTGCAAACTTGGTCATCAATTACAAGAAACGTTTGACCTCTGTGCTTGCAAACAAGGGTTTTTCCACTAAGTATTAAGTCTTTTATTGTTAGAGGGTTCAAAAACTTATTTCACTCAATGAAATGCAAATCAGTTGCTATCTTTTATTTAAGGTTATTTTTTCGATTTTCCTTTTGATGTGCTATCTGCCACTGTTAAAATAAACCTACCATTGAAATGATACTGTTCTGAGACTTTTCATTTCTTTGTCATTGGACAAACTTACAAAATCAGTGAGGGGTCAAATAATTATTTCCTCCACTGTATATATACATATACAGAGAGAGAGAGAGAGAGAGAGAGAGAGCACTATTGGACTGTGAGCCCTTCTGAGAAGACTGTCAGTGACAAGACAATATACTCTGTAAAGTGCTACGGAAGATGTCAGCACTATATAGACAGCTCGAAATTTCCTCCAATTCCCTTCTAGGAGTGTACATTGCTTGCTGCAAGCCTGCCTCTTCCTATTTAAAAAAAAAAACTGACTTTTAACTCCGTCCATCATTATGTAAGTTCTGCAAACCTTGTCAAGGATGTATCTGTGGCTTATGCTCTTGGCACCAGCATTACTGGAGATAGATTTGCTGCTACAGCCATGGTACTGTTAAGAACAGGTTGGCCATCAGAAAGGAGAGATGGGGCTGGTCTTTCACTGGGACACGCTACCTAGTTATCTCACTTATGAGAAATTTATTTTGAGGGTGTGCTTCCTAGTTATTATTTGAGGGACATGCTATTGCCCAATTGTATACACTGACCTATGCATATGCTAATGCCTTACCGACCTATTTCCCCACCTTATTCTTACTGACCATCTGACTATGCCTCATTTCAACATGCATATGCCAACTTCAAATTGTGGCCATTCCAAGACTCTGAATACAACCTACATTGCCTTTTTAGATGACATAGAGGGTCCATTGCTCTGCTGGATCTTAACAGCAATGCTGTTAGGTTAGACAGACTTTCTAATTACACTATATCTGAATTGTACTTCTCTGCTGGAATACAATATCTGGGAATTAATTTACTTTTATTTTAAACAAAACCACAAATAATTGTAGAACTGTGTTCATATTAGCAATTGTGACTAAAATGCATGCTTGTAAGGTGAGGTGTCACCCACTCACATAGTAATAGCAGGAAGGAACTGAGCGGCCTACACAAGCTGATCCACAAATTACAAATGCCAGCTTCCTACATGCTTGGCAAAAAAAAAGACTTGAGATGATGAGTACATGGCCTTCTCCTTGACATGTTGAATAAGAAAAACAGTGGTTATTGCTGCAGAGAGCTTCTATTTTATCTCAAGCACATATTCATCTGCAATGAAATCTGCATTAATTGATTTCAACTTTCTGTCTACATAGAATATTATTAACCTTTACTATCAGAAAGGCTGGAACTGCAGGCCACTGAGCAATAAAATGTAGCATTTCCAATATGTAATATATAATTTTAAATTAAATCCTCTAGCATTTTAAGGAAGGTTAAAAGTGATAAAATGTGTATATATTTCATTAAGTGTAAATTTGCTGGAATTTCTCACCAGAAGCTTGGAACTGTAAAGGCTGCATTGGATGCTGTCCCAATATGGCATTTGTATTTCAGTACCAATAAAGATTAGTCATGTATCTGTTCTATTATGTGCTTAACAAGGTATTTTTAAAATAATATGAGAAAACCTTAAATTCAAACTCCAGAACAGAAACTTAAAACACACACACACAAAAAAAATCTTAGCTTCACATAAAAAAATTGCTATCTTTGCTGGTAGGGCCGGCCCTAGACTATTTGCCGCCTGAGACTATTTGCCGCTATGTGTAAGAGGCACGGGCGGGTAGGACTCACCTCTTCCTCGTTCCAAGCGTGCGCTCCACTGACGTCACTTCCTGCAGCGTTGCAGGAAGTGACGTCAGTGGAGCGCACGCTTGGAACGAGGAAGAGGTGAGTCCTACCCGCCCGTGCCTCTTACACATAGCGGCTGCTTGTATTTTAAGCTGGAGGGGAGTGGAGCACGGGGGACCCAGGCGAGGAAGGGGGGGGTACGACCCCCCCTCCCCGCCGCTAGGCCCAATACCCCCGTCCTGCCAGCTACCCCTCCAGCTCGGCGGCCGGCTCCCCGCACCCACGGACGGGCGGGTGCTGCCCCTGGAATTTTGCTGCCTGAGGCAAAAGTTTCACCCCGCCTCATGAGCGGGCCGGCCCTGTTTGCAGGTAAGATTTACCATATGGGGATTTAACCAGTTCACCACTGGGGGGGGGGGCTTATGGACCAGAGCAGTTTTCACCATTCAGCGATCCTCTCTTTCATTCACCAATAACTTTATCACTACTTATCCCAACAAAGTGATATATGTATATATATATATATATATATATATATATATATATATATATATATATATATATATATATATATATATATATATACATATATATATATTGTTTTTGGGCACCAACTAGGCTTTCTTTGGGTGGTACATTTTACTAAGAATTACTTTTTCTAACTGTATTTTAACAGGGATAGTACAAACAATGGAAACGATTCATTTTGTTCACAGATTCAGTCAATATAGTTTTAAAATAGTAAATTTTATAATATTAAAACCCATGTATTTTATTTGCCCATGTATCCCAATTATTACACCATTTAACCACTTGCCGACCGCCCACTGCACAGAGGCGGCCGGCAAGTGGATCCCGCAAGGACCGCCGCATGCACAGAGGCGGCGGTCCTTGTAGGGGCATGGGCGGCGCGATCACGTCATTCGTGGCGCGATCGGCCGCCGGCGACTGGTTCTGCCCCCCTTGCACTGTAACCCGCCGGCCGTTTGGAAGCGCCGGCGGGTTACTAGCACCCGGATCGCTGCATACAAAGTGTATAATACACTTTGTAATGTATACAAAGTGTATTTTACAGGCTGCCTCCTGCCCTGGTGGTCCCAGTGTCCGAGGGACCACCAGGGCAGGCTGCAGCCACCCTAGTATACACCCAAGCACACTGATTTCCCCCCCCCCTGCCCCCTGATCGCCCACAGCACCCCTCAGACCCCCCCCTGCCCACCCCCCAGACCACTGTTTGCACCCAATCACCCCCCTAATCACCCATCAATCACTCCCTGTCACTATCTGTCAACGCTATTTTTTTAAGCCCTAAACTGCCCCCTACTCCCTCCTGATCACCCCCCCAGCCCTCAGATTCTCCCCAGACCCCCCCCCCCCCCCAGACCCCCCCCCCCTGTGTACTGTATGCATCTATCCCCCTGATCACCTGTCAATCACCTATCAATCACCTGCCAATCACCCATCAATCACCCATCAATCAACCCCTGTCACTGCCACCCATCAATCAGCCCCTAACCTGCCCCTTGCGGGCAATCTGATCACCCACCCACACCAATAGATCGCCCGAAGATTCGACGTCAGATCACCTCCCAAGTGCAGTGTTTACATCTGTTCTCTACCCTAAACACCCACTAATTACCTATCAATCACCCATCAATCACCCCCTATCACCACCTGTCACTGTTACCCATCAGATCAGACCCTAATCTGCCCCTTGCAGACCCTCCCTTATCAATTCGCCAGTGCAATATTTACATCTGTTCTTCCCTGTAATAACCCACTGATCACCCATCAATCACCTGTCAATAACCCATCAATCACCCCCTGTCACTGCCACCCATCAATCAGCCCCTAACCTAAAAGGCCAACCTTTAGGCTTTACAGGGGTGCTTACAATTTAGCACCCCCAAAATGTCAGGACAGTAAACACACCCAACAAATGACCCCATTTTGAAAAGTAGACACTTCAAGGTATTCAGAGAGGAGCGTAGTGAGTCCGTGGCAGATTTCATTTTTTTTTGTCGCAAGTTAGAAGAAATGGAAACTTTTTTTTTTTGTCACAAAGTGTCATTTTCCGCTTACTTGTGACAAAAAATAATATCTTCTATGAACTCACTATGCCTCTCAGTGAATACTTTGGGATGTCTTCTTTCCAAAATTGGGTCATTTGGGGGGTATTTATACTATCCTGGAATTCTAGCCCCTCATGAAACATGTCAGGTGGTCAGAAAAGTCAGAGATGCTGGAAAATGGGAAAATTCACTTTTTGCACCATAGTTTGTAAACGATATAACTTTTACCCAAACCAATAAATATAGGCTGAATGTTTTTTTTTTTATCAAAAACATGTTTGTCCACATTTTTCGCGCTGCATGTATACAGAAATTTTACTTTATTTGAAAAATGTCGGCACAGAAAGTTAAAAAAATCATTTTTTTGACAAAATTCATGTCTTTTTTGATGAATATAATAAAAAGTAAAAATCGCAGCAGCAATCAAATAGCACCAAAAGAAAGCTTTATTAGTGACAAGAAAAGGAGCCAAAATTCATTTAGGTGGTAGGTTGTATGAGCGAGCATTAAACAGTGAAAGCTGCAGTGGTCTGAATGGAAAAAAGTGCCTGGTCCTTAAGGGGGGTAAAGCCCACGGTCCTCAAGTGGTTAAATTACGTCCCTATCAAAATGTATGGTGACAATATTTTATTTGGAAATAAAGGTCTATTTTTTCTGTTTTTACAAGCCTTTTTTTTTTCAAAACTAACATTTATATATCCTCATGACATACATATTAAATAAATTGAGTCCCTAAGGTAACATTTATGTATTTTTTTTAATAATTACATTTTAATAAAAGTGTTTTATTTCAGTAACTATGGGAGGGGAGGTAAGAGGTTAATTAATGAGTATTCTATGTATTTTCATTTAATGGGATGTGTATGTAACTGTAATTTTAGTATTTGGCCTCTAGATGCCCCCCCACTTTTTTCTAATTGTGTTACTTTTACTGCATACACGCTTAACAGGAAGTAACAGGTGTATGCTTTCACTTTCTGTTTTGTCAATGAACACGGCATCTCATTGATGTCAGTTTCATTGATCACAGGGATTTAGATCAATAATTGGGAACTGAGTTCCCATTCACTGATGTCTACTAATGGGTGGCAATGGGAATGCATGCGGTAGTGCGCGCACATGTGAGTAAGAGCGTGCACAGCGATGATCACGGCAAGATATGTATATCTACACCCCTGCAAGTAAGATAAAATCTGCAGGTGCTCACATATACTGTATGTTTTTCATTAAGTGGTTAAACCACAATAAAATCATATAAGAAAATGTAATACACACACATTTTCCCTAAAGCTAGATTTAATTTGTGTTTAACTAAATAAATGATAGCAAGCCTAGAAACACTGAAACCAGCAAAATGTTTGAAGTCACATAGATTTATTCACATGCAGGAGGATTTCCACAACCCAAACTTTTCCATTTCCCTTATTATTATTTATTTATGAATTCACTGGTAGGCAGAGCTTAAAAAGATGTCATCACTAAAATAGTTCACTTATTGAAGGGCTAACATACGAATTTCTAGTTCAATATCAAATGTATTTTAAAAATATATTTTTAACTTCAGCTGCATTATCGTAAAAAAAAAAATCCTCAGTCAACATTGAGATCATCTTAGGTAAAGGTCAATGGATACATTTGTAAGAGAACAGTGTGGGTGTCAGATGAATTCTTTCTGTAAGTCCAGTGTTTGAAATGTAAAGCATATATCCATTTTCTCTGAAAAGAAAAAATACTAAGCAAATTATTTCTCCACATTTCAATAAACTTTACTTCTGGCTTTGAACCAAGGAGAAAAACTCAAAGAGGAGGTTCCTGAGTATAAATACAAACGGGTTGGTCACTCCTATACACGCTCAATCCTGGATCAGGAGAGCTCTGTAGATGGTGCAATCCTCCAAGCAGGTACATAACTCCTGCTCTACACAATGACACTTAAAACACTACATGTTACAAGCCCTTAAAAAGAATATAAAAACAAAAAGAGAGAAACTCTCATGGCGAGTATTTCTTAAGCAGTACACACACTGTGCAAAGACACACTGAAGTGAGGCAACTACCATCACGGGGAGGGGGATCACCCCCCTTTTCCTCCCTGCTCACCTGCAGCCTTCTTTAAATCTTGCCTTTTACAATCTCTGCTGCAGCGACACCTAGTGACCAGCAAGCTTCTCATGTCGTAAAACTGCTTTAATAAGGCGACCAATGGCTCCAACTTAAAAAACACGTACACTAAAACTACTTGCGCCACAGCACGTAATATCATTTGCTTCTTACAGTTCCAGTCACCTCTCCCTGTGTCCCGGCCATCATCCGTGCACTTGCGGTGCAAGTAGGCGGAGCTTGGGAGATGCACGCTGCACTGCAAGTGGATGGATGATGGCCTTTGATGTGCGATTTGAGCCTCTGACCAGGGTTGGAATCCTGGCTCAAGCCAGTATATAAAACAGTAAGGAGTCTTTGGGCAAGGCTTCCTAATGATCCTTGTTGCCTATGAAGCATGCCCTAAGTTGCTGCAGCTCTGGAACTTTAACCCCCTTGGCGGTATGAAAAATACTTTTTTTTTTTTTTTTTTTAAATCATGTAGCGAGCCCAGGGCTCGCTACATGATAGCCGCTGCTCAGCGGCATCCCCCCAGCCCCGCCGATCGCCTTTGGCGATAGGCGATCAGGAAATCCCGTTCAAAGAACGGGATTTCCTGGAGGGCTTCCCCCGTCGCCATGGCGATGGAGCGGGATGACGTCACCGACGTCAGCGACGTCGGGACGTCATTGGGAGACCCGATCCACCCCTTGTCGCTGCCTGGCACTGATTGGCCAGGCAGCGCAGGGGTCTGGGGGGGGGCGCGCGCCGCACCGGATAGCGGCGATCGGGCGCGCGGCGGCGGCAATCGGGGTGCTGGCGCAGCTAGCAAAGTGCTAGCTGCGTCCAGCAAAAAAAAATTATGAAAATCGGCCCAGCAGGGCCTGAGCGGCACCCTCCAGCGGCTTACCCCGTGTCACACACGGGGTTACCGCTAAGGAGGTTAAATCTGCCAGTACAAAAGCACAATATAAATGTTCTCTGTCTTGTCTTAATGTTCTGCCTCTAGTGCTTCTCACAAGCTAGTTATCAGAAAAAAAAATAATATAAATTACTTTTCTCTGTCTCCTATTATTATTATCATTATTATAATAAATTTATAAAGCACCAATATATTCCGTGTTGCTGTACAACAGTAGAAACAAACATGGGGGACATAATACAGACAATAGTATTCATCAAATATAGACACTAGTACAAAACACAGAATTGGTAGACATAGTACTTACACTGTTACAATATATTATGATGAATAAAATATATTAGCAGATTTTTGTTTGAGATCACTGCAGCCACAACTTAAAAATCCCATAATGATGGCCAGGGAATAGTGGACCTGAACTCTTGCACAGGACAGAAGGAAAACATATAGAAATGCACTCTGTATGTGTTTAGAGAGATTAGCCTACCTAATTACCCCTCATCTCTGACCAATCAAAAGTTGTAATTTGATCCCTCAGCTGTGTCAACTGCTTGCCACGGCAGAGCTAATTGGTAAACACAGGATGCTAACAATACGTCTACTTCCATGAAAGCAGGAAGTAGGAACACTGAAGATTTATTGCAGGACTTGTGTCAGCTGTTACAAAGAAATGTTTTTTCTTTAAAGGTTATTATGCTGTTGCATATATTTTAGAGCAGAGAGGAAGTTCTGAGTTCAGGTCCGCTTTAAATCAGCAAAATGAGATTATGGGTCAGGGGCAGGCCCGGGCCGCGGATACACTTATCACCTTTTTTAAAAAAAAAAAATGTCACTAGATGATTCTAGCTTTAATGGATCAGTCCCACACATATATATATATATTTACTGTGACAACTTCTTGGTCTGCACGAGTGGGAATGCCTATGTGTTAGAGCACCAATGTAAGCAGTAAGGTGATTTGATTGTGTAAAATAAAATAGAATGGTAATTGCATTACTGAATAGCTAACCTCCAGTATAGCTGTCAGCGCTACTAATATTACAGCTCTGGAAGCAAAATTCTAATCCACAAATATGTTCAGCTGAAGTTAGCTCATAGGCCAGAATTGTTCATTATCTCTCATTACATGCGCATTTGTGAAAGCTTCACCTCATATTCCAATTTAATGAAGACAGAAATGCAAAGCAGGCCATTCATGCCAACTTGTTATTGTGATGCATCTGAACAGCTTAATGCTCAGCTGTCACCTACATAGTGCAAAACAAATCTATTAGCATGTCTTGTACAAGGCAATCAATGTTCTATTTCAGTGTGATGGCTCTTAGAGATAGCTCATATTTTCTTTAGCAACACAGGTTACAAAAAAAAAATAAAAAATGATGAGGCCAAAAAATAAAATCATGAATCATTATGACAATGCATCAGTCATGCCTGACTGGGTGCTGCTGGCCAGCAGCGTGTAGCACATTGGCTCCCTCTTACACAAATCAAGATTACTCCTACAGGTCTGGCTTCCTCATTCCACAAAGGTCACAGTCATGACCTTATAGTTTTTCGGTAACAAGCCCAGAATCCACTGTCTGGAGGATAAATGCCAAAACCTCATTCTTATTTTTCTTGCATATCCACTACTTATTATTAATCGAAACAAAATGTCATAATTTTCAAATTATATTTAATATTTACATTTAATTGAAAACAATGCAAACAACATACTGTATAACATGATTAACCACTTGAGGACCGCCCCCAGCCGATGGGCGGCGGCAAAGACCGGGCCCAAACGACCGCAATACGCCCATCGGCGGGGGCGGCATCAGCGGTGGCTGTGCGGCGATCGCGTCATCAATGACGCGATCGCCGCCGGCAATAGGCTCCGCCCACTCTGCACGGAAACCCGCCGGCCAATTAGCAGCGCCGGCGGGTTTCAAATGCGGCGATCAGGCCAATCAGAGGAGTATAATACACTTTGTTATTGTAACAAAGTGTATTATACTGGCTGCCTCCTCCGCTGATGGTCACTCGTCGTGCGACCATCAGGGAGGACAGGCAGCCCACAGATGAGTAAAAAAAACCACACTTTGCCCCACACAGACCCCCCGATCGCCCACCCCAGCCCTCAGAACCCCCCTGACCACCCCAGCACACCAGCATCTGCACCCCACCACCCACCTAAAAACCCATCAATCACTCCCTGTCACTATCTAGGGACGCTATCCCCTAGGTTAGGTCCCTAACTGCCTCCTAGGGTCCCCTGATCACCCCCCCTACCCTCAGATCCCCCCCAGACCCCCCTCCCAGACCACCCCCCTGTATGCTGTATACAGCTATATAGCTGTCTTACCCACTGATCACCTGTCTATCACCCATCTATCACCTGTCTATCACCCCTTGTCACCACCACCCATCAGCGCAGACCCTAAACTGTCCCTTGGGGGCACCTGATCACCCACCCAGACCCTCAGATTGCCCTCAGACCCCCCCTCCTGATAACCTCCCCAGTGCATTGTTTACATCTATTCTCCCCTGTAATCCCTCACTGATCTCCTATCGTCACCCCCTGTGTCTGCCACCCACCAGATCAGGACCCAGTCTGCCCCGTGCGGGCACCTAATCAACCCCCCACACCCTTAGATCGCCCTCAGCCCCCCCCCCCCCCCAATCACCTTCCCAGTGCATTGTATTTGATTGTGCTGCAATTGTATTTGATTGTGCTGACATTCAATTTCATTGTGCTGACATTCAATTTTATTGTGCTGTAATTGTATTTGATTGTCCCGTGATTTTTTTTGATTGTCCCGTGATTGCCCTGTGATTGCCCTTTGATTGGCCTGTGATCGTCTTTGATTGTCCCGTGATCGGCTTTGATTGTCCCGTGATCGGCTTTGATTGTCCCGTGATCGGCTTTGATTGCCCTGTGATTGCCCTGTGATTGGCCTGTGATCGGCTTTGATTGTGTCGTGATTGGTTTGATTGCCCTGTGATTGGCCTGTGATTGGCCTGTGATTTGCTTTGATTGGCCTGTGATCGGCTTTGATTGTGTCGTGATTGGTTTGATTGCCCTGTGATTGACTTTGATTGTCCCGGGAATTGAGTGCCCTGTGATTGGCCTGCGATTGCCCTGTGATTGCCTTTGATTGTCCTGTGATTGTTTCTGATTGCCTCCGATTCCCCACTCGCCACCACCCCCCTGTCACTATCCAAGTGATCTAAAAACAGTGAAAACTGTCACTTTTTTAGTATCACTAGTGTTAGCAGTTAGGCCAGTTAGCTAGGCCCCTTTGTAAGTGTCAGTTAGTGCTCAGCCCACTGCACCACAGTCACTAATTAGCGTCATCACTGTCGCTAATCAACATTGGTACTATATAGTATCTGTAAGTGATCATTACTGATCGCAGTCAGATCTATTAGGGTCACTAGGATCCACAAAAAAAAACGCAGTGTTTGCCCGATCAGGCCTGATCGTTCGCCTGCACTTGCGTTCAGCCTGCCCCACCGCAGTGACAGAATTTTTTTTCTGATCACTGCAAAAAACACTGTACAATAGCTGTGGCACTGTAAACCTCAGTTTTGATTAATTTTTTTTATCAAAACTCAGTGAGCACAGCTTTCTACCTCTCAAATACTCCCTTTTGCTAGGTATGTGCTCTTTTTTCTGCGTAGTCTCAGAGGAATACCCCCTAAATTTAGCAGCCCACCATGGCAAGAAAGGGGTATTCCGATGATGAGGTTCTCAGGTACATGGCCCAGTCGGATGAGGACGATTGGGACGCCTCATTCGACGAATCTTCCGGGTCAGAGTTTGAACCTGAATTGAGCAGTGGCTCACTGACCGATAGTGATGACGAGGTTGAGGTCCCGGCTAAAGCCAGGCGTACCACACCCCATGTTGTTGGACCGCAGGTGGCGCAGGATCAGCCTCAAGGGCAGCAGAGTGGTGTTCGTGCTGGTCTGAGATTTCATGGTGGGGCAGGCACCAGCAGCACAACATCTCCTGGACCTAGCACCAGTACTTCCGTAGACCCTGGTGAAGTGGCGAGCACCAGCATGGAAGTTGAAACTGGTTCGGTGGCACGTGCAGTAAGATCCCAGTCGCAGCCACCAAGAAGACGGGCCCGTACTACCCCTAATTTACCAGAGGTGCTGGCAAACCCAAATTGGCAATCCCCTGATTCCGCCGCACCCGTACTTCCCCCTTTCACCGCCCAGTCTGGAGTCCAGGTGGAGACAGATAATCTAGGATCGGCCCTAGACTTTTTCTATCTGTTCTTCACCCAGGATCTCTTGGACTTAATTGTGGCAGAGACCAACCGTAAGGCCACACAATATATAACCGCCAATCCGGAAAAGTACCTTGCCCAGCCTTTTCGGTGGAAACCAGTCCAAGTTTCCGAAATGAAAATTTTTTTGGGCCTTCTCCTTCACACGGGACTAGTAAAGCAGAATGTGTTGCGGTCTTATTGGTCTACGGACCCAGCACATCATGTTCCCCTGTACTCTGCTGCCATGTCCAGGACACGATTTGAGAACATCCTGCTCTTCCTGCACTTCAATGACAACGAAACCTGTCATCGAAGTGACCACCCTGCTTTTGACCGGCTCCACAAAATTCGACCCCTCATAGACCACCTGTCATCCAGATTTGCAGATGCTTATACCCCTGACCAGGACATCTGCGTAGACGAGTCCCTCATACGCTTTACCGGGCGCCTTGGCATCAAACAGTACATCCCAAGCAAGCGCGCCCGGTATGGGGTGAAACTGTATAAGCTCTGTGAAAGGGCCACAGGCTATACATCTTATTTTAGGGTCTATGAGGGAAAAGACTCAAAATTGGAGCCGGTCGGATGCCCTGACTACCTGGGGAGCAGTGGAAAGGTTGTGTGGGACTTGGTGTCACCCTTGTTCCAGAAGGGGTACCATCTTTTTGTGGACAATTATTACACAAGTGTGGCCCTCTTTCAGCACTTAAAAATAGAAAAAATCCGATGCTGTGGCACCGTGCGGCCTAGTCGCCGGGGCTTCCCCCAACGGCTCATTACCACCAGACTTCAACGGGGGCAGAGGGCCGCCTTGTGTGCTGACGACCTGCTCGCGGTGAAATGGAAGGACAAGAGGGAGGTTTACTTCCTGTCCACCATTCATGCAGACACGACAGTTGAAATTCAACGGCGAACTAAGGTCATTGAAAAACCCCTTGTCGTCCACGAGTTTAATACTAACATGGGAGGGGTGGACTTCAATGACCAGAGGTTAGCGCCCTATTTAGTTGCCCGAAAAACAAGACGCTGGTATAAAAAAGTGTCGTTTTACCTCATTCAATTGGCAATTTACAACAGCTTTGTTCTCTACAGTAAGGCTGGGAGAACTGGCTCGTTTATTCAATTTAATAAACAGATCGTGATGGAACTCCTGTATCCAGGAGGTGCCGTGGCCCAACCCCAAGATGCAACTAGCCGGCTGCATGGAAGGCATTACGCCTATCCAATTCCGACTACACCAGGTCAACGAATCCGAAGAAAACGCTGTCGTGTCTGCAGCAGGGCTGGAATAAGGCGTGACACCACTGTTTATTGTCCCACCTGTCCTGACCAGCCTGGCCTATGCCTAGGGGAGTGTTTTGAGAGGTACCACGAGCAGGTACACTATTAGAGAGTAGGGAACTCCACACACAGCGGTAGGCACACAAGGGTCTCTCAGTGCTATTTCACACTGCTGCGATGCGTTAGGGCAAAATGCCTAGCAAAAGTCACACTTTGCGGTCCCCCCCTACGCCGGAAGTGCTTGACTTAACGCTAGTGCATGCCTACGTTACTGCGTGGCTTCTGTGGCAATATCGATCGGCGCGGAAGTCATGTTAGTCTATGGCGACGCAGTTCATTACTAGGCCGAATGCTACTCTTGTGGTATTGCCTGAAGGTCTGTTTTGGACGATACGGTGCGGCGGGCTCGACCCACCGGATATGTCAATATGCAGTGTGAAACCAAACATCGGGTTTCCAGAGACCCTAATACACAGGGCTGCCAGAAACCTCTCCTTTCACTTGGGACAAATTGCGTAATGTATTTCGCCACAACTCTGTGCAATTTGCACTTCGCACATTGTTCCATGGGGGAGGAGAGGTTTGTCCTCGGGAGGTAAGTTAAAAAAAAACAAAAAACAGGTAAGCAAAGAAGTTAATGTTTGGTTTGCAATGTTAAGTTTTTTATTAAAAAAGTTCAAAGGTTATTAATGTTAATGAAGTAATTGCTTTGCTGCTTGCTTGTTTTTTGGGGTTTTTTTTCTCTTTTTCCATCCAATAACCTTCCAGGTGGACCGAGCGAATGACTAACCAGCTGCAGTACTGATGGTGCATCCTGACAGAACGTTGCGCGTCTGTCAGCTTACACACAAGTCGGTGCATGCAGCGCTGCAGGACGAGATTTCTCCTCCGCAGTCAAAAAGATACGTTTGCCGAGGCATATGGGCCGAGGATTGGTGTTGGGGATTCATATGCTTTGGCAAACACTTTGTATCAAAAAAGAACTCTGGCAATGATTTGTTCATCCACATCGATCGGTGTGAATGGATAAATCAGGTTTGCCAGGGCATACGAGCTGGTGGGTTTGGATTTTTGGGGCGGCAGCTCCTATCTCCTGGCAGACACCTTCCCCTCCTTTTTGTATTGTTTTGTCTTTTTTTCTTCTCTCTTTTTTTCTATCCAGACCGACCAATCAGCTGCAGCACTGATGGTGCATCCTGACAGAACATTGCGCGTCTGTCAGCTTACACACAAGTCGGTGCATGCAGCGCTGCAGGACGAGATTTCTCCTCCGCAGTCAAAAAGATACGTTTGCTGAGGCATATGGGCCGAGGAGTGGTGTTGGGGATTCATATGCTTTGGCAAACACTTTGTATCAAAAAAGAACTTTGGCAATGATTTGTTCATCCACATCGATCGGTGTGAATGGATAAATCAGGTTTGCCAGGGCATACGAGCTGGTGGGTTTGGATTTTTGGGGCGGCAGCTCCTATGTCCTGGCAGACGCCTTCCCCTCCTTTTTGTATTGTTTTGTCTTTTTTTCTTCTCTCTTTTTTTCTATCCAGACCGACCAATCAGCTGCAGCACTGATGGTGCATCCTGACAGAACATTGCGCGTCTGTCAGCTTACACACAAGTCGGTGCATGCAGCGCTGCAGGACGAGATTTCTCCTCCGCAGTCAAAAAGATACGTTTGCCGAGGCATATGGGCCGAGGAGTGGTGTTGGGGATTCATATGCTTTGGCAAACACTTTGTATCAAAAAAGAACTCTGGCAATGATTTGTTCATCCACATCGATCGGTGTGAATGGATAAATCAGGTTTGCCAGGGCATACGAGCTGGTGGGTTTGGATTTTTGGGGCGGCAGCTCCTATGTCCTGGCAGACGCCTTCCTCCTCTTTTTTTTTTTTTTTTTTTTCAAAATTTTTTGGCAGATATTTTTTCATCCACATTGATTGATTGTTTGACGTTCATTTTTCCTTTCAGCCCACAGTGCATTACCCTTATGCCCAATATAAGGAGTATAGCAGAAACTCCTAATACTGGCCATACATGTAATGATTGCAGAGACCCTAAAATGCCAGGACAGACCCCACGAATGATGCCATTTTGGAAAGAGGACACCCCAAAGTATTCCATGAGGTGCATGGTGAGTTCATAGAATGTTTTATTTTTTTGTCACAAGTTAGCAGAAATTGTGGTTTTGTGTTTTTTTTTTTTTTGTTTTTTTTCACAAAATGTCATTTTCCGCTAACTTGTGACAAAAAATAAAATTTTCTATGAACTCACCATGGCCCTCATGGAATACCTTAGCGTGTATTCTTTCCAAAATGGGGTCATTTGTGGGGTTTGTTAACTGTCCTGGCAAGTGGGCGGGGTGCTAAATTTTGAGCACCCCTGTAAAGCCTAAAGGTACTCATTGGACTCTGGGCCCCTTAGCGCAGTTAGGGTGCAAAAAAGTGCCACACATGTGGTATCGCCGTACTCGGGAGAAGTAGTACAATGTGTTTTGGGGTGTATTTTTACACATACCCATGCTGGGTGGGAGAAATACCTCTGTAAATGACAATCTTTTTTGATTTTTTTACACACAATTGTCCATTTACAGAGTTATTTCTCCCACCCAGCATGGGTATGTGTAAAAATACACCCCAAAACACATTGTACTACTTCTCCCGAGTACGGCGATACCACATGTGTGGCACTTTTTTGCACCCTAACTGCGCTAAAGGGCCCAAAGTCCAATGAGTATCTTTAGGATTTCACAGGTCATTTTGCGGAATTTGATTTCCAGACTACTCCTCACGGTTTAGGGCCCCTAAAATGCCAGGGCAGTATAGGAACCCCACAAATGACCCCATTTTAGAAAGAAGACACCCCAAGGTATTCCGTTAGGAGTATGGTAAGTTCATAGAAGATTTTATTTTTTGTCAAAAGTTAGCGGAAAATTGATTTTTATTGTTTTTTTCACAAAGTGTCATTTTCCACTAACTTGTGACAAAAAATAAAATCTTCTATGAACTCACCATACTCCTAACGGAATACCTTGGGGTGTCTTCTTTCTAAAATGGGGTCATTTGTGGGGTTCCTATACTGCCCTGGCATTTTAGGGGCCCTAAACCGTGAGGAGTAGTCTGGAAATCAAATTCCGCAAAATGACCTGTGAAATCCTAAAGATACTCATTGGACTTTGGGCCCTTTAGCGCAGTTAGGGTGCAAAAAAGTGCCACACATGTGGTATTGCCGTACTCGGGAGAAGTAGTATAATGTGTTTTGGGGTGTATTTTTACACATACCCATGCTGGGTGGGAGAAATATCTCTGTAAATGACAATCTTTTGATTTTTTTACACACAATTGTCCATTTACAGAGTTATTTCTCCCACCCAGCATGGGTATGTGTAAAAATACACCCCAAAACACATTGTACTACTTCTCCCGAGTACGGCGATACCACATGTGTGGCACTTTTTTGCACCCTAACTGCGCTAAAGGGCCCAAAGTCCAATGAGTATCTTTAGGATTTCACAGGTCATTTTGCGGAATTTGATTTCCAGACTACTCCTCACGGTTTAGGGCCCCTAAAATGCCAGGGCAGTATAGGAACCCCACAAATGACCCCATTTTAGAAAGAAGACACCCCAAGGTATTCCGTTAGGAGTATGGTGAGTTCATAGAAGATTTTATTTTTTGTCAAAAGTTAGCGGAAAAATGATTTTTATTGTTTTTTTCACAAAGTGTCATTTTCCACTAACTTGTGACAAAAAATAAAATCTTCTATGAACTCACCATACTCCTAACGGAATACCTTGGGGTGTCTTCTTTCTAAAATGGGGTCATTTGTGGGGTTCCTATACTGCCCTGGCATTTTAGGGGCCCTAAACCGTGAGAAGTAGTCTGGAAATCAAATTCCGCAAAATGACCTGTGAAATCCTAAAGATACTCATTGGACTTTGGGCCCTTTAGCGCAGTTAGGGTGCAAAAAAGTGCCACACATGTGGTATTGCCGTACTCGGGAGAAGTAGTATAATGTGTTTTGGGGTGTATTTTTACACATACCCATGCTGGGTGGGAGAAATATCTCTGTAAATGACAATCTTTTGATTTTTTTACACACAATTGTCCATTTACAGAGTTATTTCTCCCACCCAGCATGGGTATGTGTAAAAATACACCCCAAAACACATTGTACTACTTCTCCCGAGTACGGCGATACCACATGTGTGGCACTTTTTTGCACCCTAACTGCGCTAAAGGGCCCAAAGTCCAATGAGTATCTTTAGGATTTCACAGGTCATTTTGCGGAATTTGATTTCCAGACTACTCCTCACGGTTTAGGGCCCCTAAAATGCCAGGGCAGTATAGGAACCCCACAAATGACCCCATTTTAGAAAGAAGACACCCCAAGGTATTCCGTTAGGAGTATGGTAAGTTCATAGAAGATTTTATTTTTTGTCAAAAGTTAGCGGAAAATTGATTTTTATTGTTTTTTTCACAAAGTGTCATTTTCCACTAACTTGTGACAAAAAATAAAATCTTCTATGAACTCACCATACTCCTAACGGAATACCTTGGGGTGTCTTCTTTCTAAAATGGGGTCATTTGTGGGGTTCCTATACTGCCCTGGCATTTTAGGGGCCCTAAACCGTGAGGAGTAGTCTGGAAATCAAATTCCGCAAAATGACCTGTGAAATCCTAAAGATACTCATTGGACTTTGGGCCCTTTAGCGCAGTTAGGGTGCAAAAAAGTGCCACACATGTGGTATTGCCGTACTCGGAAGAAGTAGTATAATGTGTTTTGGGGTGTATTTTTACACATACCCATGCTGGGTGGGAGAAATAACTCTGTAAATGACAATCTTTTGATTTTTTTACACACAATTGTCCATTTACAGAGTTATTTCTCCCACCCAGCATGGGTATGTGTAAAAATACACCCCAAAACACATTGTACTACTTCTCCCGAGTACGGCGATACCACATGTGTGGCACTTTTTTGCACCCTAACTGCGCTAAAGGGCCCAAAGTCCAATGAGTATCTTTAGGATTTCACAGGTCATTTTGCGGAATTTGATTTCCAGACTACTCCAGTCCTCACGGTTTAGGGCCCCTAAAATGCCAGGGCAGTATAGGAACCCCACAAATGACCCCATTTTAGAAAGAAGACACCCCAAGGTATTCCGTTAGGAGTATGGTAAGTTCATAGAAGATTTTATTTTTTGTCAAAAGTTAGCGGAAAATTGATTTTTATTGTTTTTTTCACAAAGTGTCATTTTCCACTAACTTGTGACAAAAAATAAAATCTTCTATGAACTCACCATACTCCTAACGGAATACCTTGGGGTGTCTTCTTTCTAAAATGGGGTCATTTGTGGGGTTCCTATACTGCCCTGGCATTTTAGGGGCCCTAAACCGTGAGGAGTAGTCTTGAAACGAAATTTCTCAAAATGACCTGTGAAATCCTAAAGGTACTCATTGAACTTTGGGCCCTTTAGCGCAGTTAGGGTGCAAAAAAGTGCCACACATGTGGTATCGCCGTACTCAGGAGAAGTAGTATAATGTGTTTTGGGGTGTATTTTTACACATACCCATGCTGAGTGGGAGAAATATCTCTGTAAATGGACAATTGTGTGTAAAAAAAATTAACAAATTGTCATTTACAGAGATATTTCTCCCACCCAGCATGGGTATGTGTAAAAATACACCCCAAAACACATTATACTACTTCTCCTGAGTACGGCAATACCACATGTGTGGCACTTTTTTGCAGCCTAACTGCGCTAAGGGGCCCAAAGTCCAATGAGCACCTTTAAGCTTTACAGGGGTGCTTACAATTTAGCACCCCCCAAAATGTCAGGACAGTAAACACACCCCACAAATGACCCCATTTTGGAAAGTAGACCCTTCAAGGTATTCAGAGAGGGGCATGGTGAGTCCGTGGTAGATTTCATTTTTTTTTTGTTGCAAGTTAGAAGAAATGGAAACTTTTTTTTTTTTTTTTTTTGTCACAAAGTGTCATTTTCCGCTTACTTGTGACAAAAAATAATATCTTCTATGAACTCACTATGCCTCTCAGTGAATACTTTGGGATGTCTTCTTTCCAAAATGGGGTCATTTGGGGGGTATTTATACTATCCTGGAATTCTAGCCCCTCATGAAACATGACAGGGGGTCAGAAAAGTCATAGATGCTTGAAAATGGGAAAATTCACTTTTTGCACCATAGTTTGTAAACGCTATAACTTTTACCCAAACCAATAAATATACACTGAATGGGGTTTTTTTTATCCAAAACATGATTGTCCACATTTTTCGCGCTGCATGTATACAGAAATTTTACTTTATTTGAAAAATGTCAGCACAGAAAGTTAAAAAAATCATTTTTTTGCCAAAATTCATGTCTTTTTTGATGAATATAATAAAAAGTAAAAATCGCAGGAGCAATCAAATAGCACCAAAAGAAAGCTTTATTAGTGAGAAGAAAAGGAGCCAAAATTCATTTAGGTGGTAGGTTGTATGAGCGAGCAATAAACCGTGAAAGCTGCAGTGGTCTGAATGGAAAAAAAGTGGCCGGTCCTTAAGGGGTAGAAAGACTGTGGTCCTCAAGTGGTTAAGAAGAAAAGAAAAAAAAAAAATATATATATATATATATATATATATATATATATAGGCAAAAACAAGGCCTGCCCGTTAAATAACGGGCGCCAGGCCTGAAACCTCACGGCCATGGCTGGGATTCTCCTTTAGGAACACATGTCCCATATGCTTTTTAATTTGGTGCCAGCAACATATTTAATAAATACTAATGCTAATTGAAAACTGCCCAGCAAAACGTTAATAACTAATTAGGATAATTTGCAAAAGATCAGTGACAGGATTGTGCTTAGTCTCTGAGATGGAAAAATGGGGAGGGATATATTACAACAAGATTAAATAGTGCAATAATGTGAGAATAACACGCCCCAAGGTAAAACTATAAAGATTTTGTAGATTTAATCATCTACTGTACATTATATCATTAAAAGATTCAGAGACACCAGAAACATTTATATATGCAAGGGGGAAGGCAGACATCAAATAATGGATGGTTGTGATCTTCTGGTACTCACGCACCACTACATTAACCCTCCTGGCGGTTTGCTAAAAAATCGCCAGGGGGCAGCAAATCTTTTTTTTTTTTTTTTTTTTTCATGTAGCGAGACAAAGTCTCGCTACATGATAGCCGCTGCTCAGCGGCATCCCCCAGCCCCTCTGGAGGGCTTCCCCCGTCGCCATGGCGACGGGGCGGGATGACGTCACCGATGTCATCGACGTCGTGACGTCAAAGGGGATTCCTATCCACCCCATAGAGCTGCCTGGCACTGATTGGCCAGGCAGCGCACGGGGTCTGGGGGGGGGGCGGTTGCGGCGCGACGGATAGCGGCGGATCGGCGGGTTGCGGCGGCGATCGGGCACTGCACGCAGCTAGCAAAGTGCTAGCTGCGTGCAGCAAAAAAAAAAAATTATGCAAATCGGCCCAGCGGGGCCTGAGCGGTGCCTTCCGGCGGCATAGCCCGAGCTCAGCTCGGGCTTACCGCCAGGAAGGTTAAAGGAGGAAAGAGTCAAATAAATTATTTTTATCTTCATAAAAAAAACTGCCAAAAACATGTGTCTTCGTGGATGGGAAAGATAGTAAATTATAGCTCAGTATAAAGCATAGTCGTAATACCTAGCCTGCACCTTAACTTTTTCCTGATGAAGCCAACTACATCCAGCGGAACACATTATAAATAAAGTCTCAATTATCTCAGTTATCACCCTGAACACATCCTTTATTTTCCACTGGAACAATTCCTCCCTCTCTAGAACATATAGTTTTTGAGCACTGCTGTGTTGTTTGGGACCATTTTCAGTTAAATATAGAGTTTACAAAATTTGCTATTTTTATTGGCTACAAAAGCAAAAAGATATTCAATATTTATCAAAATGTATTTTTGCAAAAAGACTATGAACGACTCACCGCACTATGTTTACGTCTAATGAAACAATAAAGCAGCTTGTTACTGGAAATGAGAAAAAATGCTTCAAGAGCGATACATCCTCTTTGACCTTGCAGTCTATTTTATGCTGGAAAATAGGCTGCACTTAGTGCTTTTTCCCTGCAGTGAAGCTTTGGGTTCCAACACATTTTTCCTGTTACAGGAAGAGAATTGGCAGTTTGAGACACTGGTGTGAAAGTCAGGAATTTCTTCTAGAGGATGAGGACAAGGGCAATAATTCTGTTATCATGGTCCATGTTTATTATCTGACTGTTCCAGTGGACAAAGAGTGGCATGTAGGGCCTGATTTTCTAAACCAAACAATGCCACTTGGTGCTTGTAGCTGGAATCACTGGGCAGAATACCTGGATAGCAATGTAGCCATGATGTGCCGATATCACAAATGCTTCCTGCAGATTAGGAGCACTGACCAACTTCATGGAAATGAGAAATGTTTGTCAAATGTCACTTAATTTGATTTGACAGCAATTCTGAAATAGTAACCAATGTTTTGGGTTTATTTCAAAGTTGAATTCAAATACAATTGAAGTCAATGGAGAAAAACAAAAGCTTGTGAGCTACTATAGCTACAATTAACATTGCGGCCTATGCAGGACACATTTTATTGAGCGGCAGTGCCCAAATCACCTCCATCACCCCAAATTTCCTGGCACCTCTGGTGCCCAAATTTGCCACTTTAGGATATTTTACAAATAGTCTGGAAGACCCCTGGGTAACACTATTGAATATAGAAGATTTAAGAGAGAAAGATGGAGAGATAGCACGTGGTTCCCTCCAAATAATTTAAACCCCTTATCTCTCAGTCTAATATCCCTAGAAAACATGGAGCCCATGAGTGATAAGCTCCACCTCCTAAGCATTACCACATGAGACATAACACTGAAGAATGACTTACAAAAGTTAGTCACAGATTCTCCCCTCTGTAAAGTACCCTTGTTCACTGTTAGGACAAAGGGTCATCCCTACCCCCACCTCCTCATGCTTCATTTAACTTTGATGCATTTTGCTGTTCTGCCATGAATGCAGCATACTCTGGAGGTCTCTCCAGAAGCAATTAATTTTGATCATCAGTTACTCACAGTATTGCCTTTTTGTGTATAATTTATATTATCAGCAACTAATTGAGGCAGAAGGATTCCACCCTCCCTTAAATAGGAAAATGTAAAATGTATATACAAAATACAAAGTCTCAAAAATTGCTTTATATTTATTGATAACTAGATATTACAAAAATAAAATAGCTAAAATTCTTGATCACAAATAACAAAATATATCCCACACATTCATACACTCACTGCAGTGAGTATATATATATATATATATATATATATATATATATATATATATATATATATATATATATATATATATATATATATCAAAAAAATCAATAATCTTAAAAAGGGGGGAGATGCTTCAAAATGTCACCAGCAAACAATAAAATACTCTGGATTTATCTGATTGTACTTTTTCACCTACTTTTTTGTATTTTTTCAATAGCAGAGTGCTGAAAAGTTATTTAAAACAGAACATGAAAAATGATCTCCTAAGAGAGAATTTAGGAGAAAAATGTAATTTAATAGGGGCCCTTAAGAGATGGAAAGTCTTTGCATGATTCTTCCAAGACTCAGGACAATTGCTGGGTATTGCAAGCTTCATAAATTAATCCAGACATGCTGATTCCTGTGGTGTTGCTTTTCAAATACATTCTATATTTGCTCACAGTCAGTTGTTAGGCAGATATGGGAGTTTGGAATGGAGCCACTCAATTCCCCTCACCCTTGACAGTAGTGTGACTGGAAAGACTAGTGAGAAGATGGATTAGGATATGTTCATTCTTGGTGAATCTGATGACCAATCTTTGAACTTACATGCCCTTAATGAAATTTCACTTCAGTATATTGAACTTTGATGAAGACTGTGGCACATATGCAACTACCTTTTTCTCCTGAGTTTTCTCCTGGGTGATATTTTCACAACCAGTCAATAAAATGCCTTTTAAGCCAGCAGCAAGCAAAAAAATACTCTAAATAATTTTGATAGTAGCTTTTCACCTAATTTTGGAATGTTTTAAATTGCAAAGTGTTTAAAATGTATTTTAAAGAGCAGATAAATAATTATCTCTATGGAGAAAACTCAGGAGAAAAATCTAATTGCAGAGTGTATAGCTAACCAGACTGAGCAGCTTTCGACTTATGTATGGCTGTTTTTATGGAGGTATCAATTGTATCACATTTGGCATAGGGGAAGGGGATTAATGCATAATTTTCCTGACAATCATTTCAGATGAAAACGTGATTGCTACTGTAGGTTGAGAATATCATCCCAATCCCATGTGTGGCCAGCATTGCCGCCATTAGGTGTTCTCTGCATGCACACATTTCCTACCCCTTGTTCTGACATTCACTTTAAATGTCAGCCTTCAAATTACTCCTCTTGCCCTTAGCTTTGAGTTTTGACTGTTTAAACCTAGAAAAAAAAGAACATTGGATCACTTTTACTTCTGTCACATTGTTATCTTCTTTCTGCGACTACAAAGACTGGTGGGTATTAGGAATACACAGCACAAACTGTCACAATTGTTCTGTGCTATTTTTCTTTCATTAGAGGTGTCAACTAGAGCACAAATGCTGGTGATTTTGTAGCAGGCATAATTGTATAATATAATTGAGCTCTAATGTGAGGAAAGATTCACAGCATAATTCAATTCCTGATGATTTCTCCTTCAATTAATAAAAAGATAATCCAATTATACTTCATACACCAGTCTTACCTCTCCAGATTAGATTACACACATTTCATGGGCATTATTGCATATGCCAAAAATCAGGAGCAGACTTCTGGCATATGTCCCAGAAATGCCCACAGATAGGATCGTTTTGTAGCGGTCAAACTAAGTAGTTCGTGACAACAAGCACTCAAACTTCGGGATATGTGTGCTATGCTGAATTGACTCTGTTACCCTCCAGGCAGGGGTGTAACTAGAGGGGAGAAGCCTGTGACTGCAGGGGGGGGGGGGTAGAGGTTTGGGGTGCTGCAACTACTAACCTTCCCCCCCTCGCTCTGATCCTCCAGATTAGCTGTTTTTGTGGCTACACTTGTTATGGGTATGAAGATTATGATGGCCACCCTTGTTTCATGACCCTTGTGAGATGGGCCCCCAGGCTGTGAGAGTCACCAAGGGGAGGCACGGAAATGTGTGTGAACATTAAGGGGGGGAGGGGGTGATGTCATGAATTGTAGTCTCTAGGCTCTGAAAGCACACTGTAACCAAGATGATCAGCAGCTCCAGTTTAAAGCATAGCTCTTTATTTAAATATGCAATTAAAATCACATATTACAGTTAAGCATGGTATCAGCAACAGCCTGTTGTTTCATAATAGTGCTCCTTTTCAAGCTGCAAAAAAATGTTTTAACCACCAAGTAACACCCTGCATGTCAAAGGATGAAACGTCTGGTGTTACAAACACTGCCGGTCAGCTGCACATAATTGCAGCCGGAAGGCCCTTGTCTCCCACAGCTGGTAGACTGAACTGCCTGAACAAGCACATAGTTCAACCTCCCACAAAATAGGGCCTCACCACTAGCGTAACAATCACCACTGTCACCACCTCAGTGGGGGGCTGGAGCAGAGCAGAAGCATATACGTTACCGGCACCCGGCACATGCGCCACCTACACTCACTTCCTGGTTCGTTTTTAAGTGACGTGCACTGCAGACAGCCAGCTAATCAGCATGTGGGGATTGAATCCACATGGTGATTGGACCAATTACCATGTGGGGATTGAATCCGCATGGTGATGGGCTGACTGAACACAACACAATGCAGTTGAAAACTTACCAGGAAGTGAGTGGAGGAGACACTGCACTGGCAGCAGGTAATGTATATTCTTCTGCTGTGCATAATGCTCTGCAAAACAATGTACTGGACTGGGCCCCCAAGCTCCCGCTCCCCGTGATGGAGGGCAGGGGGGCACCAACAGAACTCTGCAGGGTGCTCGGTCCAGCACAGTTACGCCCCTGGGCACTTGAATCTGGTCATGTGTACTTTCTGCATAGGCTTGTTTCTACATCTGCTGAACAAATGGTAAAAATCTGCACTTTGCTTAAAACCATCATAATGTAGAGTGTAAGCTTAACATGGAGAAAATAGAGTTTCTCATGGAAAAAGTTTCACATTAAGTGCAGTAGCCTGAACTGCTACTGTCTCCACAATAGAGATTAATTACAATGAAAGTGCCACACTGCAAATGCAAAGACAGCACAAATGTGCTACAAAGGCAATGCAATCACAGCCCGGTTGCCTCAGTCCATTTTTATTGAAAAGGTCTTTTAATTCTCTTTTGAATGGAAATGCCACAAAGTATTTACAATCTCCACTATCTGAATTACTTTTTATGCAAACTATAACAGATTTTTTATTGCTTAAATGTTCTCTGTTTGTGTATTACGCTGCAGCGATTAAACTTTGCAATTTCTTATAGTAAGTATGTAATATAATCAACCTCTTAGCCTTGCTACAGACTTAAAACTAATTTAAGCAGCTGTTTTTTTGAAAGGCAAAACATTAGAAAAGATCCGTTCAAGGTCTATGTATGACCAAATCTCAGAACATTACCAAAGTCAGGCATAGCAACAGTTCTGCTGCAGCAGAAAATTGAATTGTGTGAATAGATGTATTAATAATGAAATGGCTACAGGCTTTTCTAGGGTCATAATGCCTTTAAGTATGTCACTTATTATTTAGCAAAGATAATAGCCTCTAGGTTGCTTGCAGGAGTCCAAAGGCATCCCTTTATAGCTACAGGTAAGGACAGTGCACAACAAAGGGACATTTGAAAGATAACCTTTGGAAACAGAAGAAGAACTACTGTTCACCTCACACATTGAAAATACTTTTGTGACTTGAAAAGTTCATATGTGTTAAAGAACATTTCAAGAAAGCATAGGGGTGAAGGTAAATGGTGTATGACTGTGTGTGTGTGTGTGGGGGGGGGGGGGGGGGGGGGGGGGGGGGATCTAGAAAAATTCAGTGCTTTCAGTTTGGAACTATATTTTGGCTGGATAGTGTACTGGTTAAAGGCACCGCCTTTGACATGGGAGACCAGGGTTCAAATCCTGGCTAGGGTCAGTACCTGTTCAGTAAGGAGTTCAAGGCAAGACTCCCTAATTTTGCAGGGTGGCCTCTTGAGCACGTCCCAGTGGCTGCAGCTCTTGAGCGCTTTGAGTCCGACAGGAGAAAAAAGCTATACAAATGTCCTGATTATTATTATTATTATATTTTTGCAAAGATTAATGGTGAATATTCCAGTCATACCTTGTCAGACCAAGTAGTGGCTAATTACAAGAAATATAAGTCTTGACTGACTAACTGAGAACGACTTCTAAAAGCATGGAATATATGAAAAAGGTCAGTTGTTCATAGATTATGACTCTGTGTCAGTTAGCTGAGACAATACAACATTAAACCTACTATTTTAGCTTTTAAACAAAACAAAAAACAAAAACTGTGGGATTCCAAAAAGGTCATATTTAGGAGTAGAAGGATAGATAGATTATCTCATCAGTTTATTTTCAGTTCAGGTTTGCTTTAAATTAAAGAGTATGCTGCTGGTGCTGTTTAAATATTTCACTGAGGATTTAGATTAGCCCAGACTAAAAGAAAACTTTGAAAGCGTATTCTATTTGTCTCAAAGAATTTTGAGTGGTCCAATGTTCTGAATTAATGGTCATCCGTAATCAGAATTTCAAATATTCCTCCTGTAGGGTTCCTTCTCATTTGGTTCATTTGGTGGTGATGAGTGCAGATGTGGGTGTGGCTTTCTGGTGCATCCCTAATTTAAGGGCTTAGCTAGATAACACCATAACTTCCCATTTTATTTCCCCACCTCCTTTTTCGGGAGATAGATGTGCAGAAGAGCTCTTTATCTTTCAACATTGGAACACCATGGTAACACATAGCAGATCAAACTAAATTAAACCCAATACCTATTTTACCCAGTTCAATCTGGTTTCAGTGGCATAAATTCTTTTTATATCTCCATAAAGCAGGAAATTAGTATGTAGCCCCACCCCTTCAGTGATGTTTTGCCATGGCAGTGATGTCATTTCCCTTTCTTCCCAGAGCACTCTGGTAGATCTACTGATTTTTCTGCTCAACAGACAGAGGGGGAAAATAGCCTTTAGCAGTTATACACCATGCAAGCAGTAAAGGTGGTAAAAAGGCCCGGTGATAAATCTAGTATAGAAACGAAAATCATGGGTGAGATAACATTTTAATATGGGCAAACTCTGACTAAATAATTCAAATAATTTAAGATGGATAATGTAATAAATATCCAGCTAGGGGAAGATGGTGCTGCACCCTCAAAAAGAAACACACAGACAACAACAGGAGTTAAAATGGTGCAGTAAATCACAAAATAGGGAAATCACTTAGGATAAAAATGTGTTCACAAAGGAAGATTGCAGCAAAGGCAACCAACTGAAAAGGCAGATGGAGATCATTAATTCGTCTCTATTTGGGGGTTCTCAGGTGACTGCATATTGTGGTCACTCTATCAAGGGGTTAAGAGGTGCCCAACAAGAATAAAACTAAATATAAATAAAATAAACTAAATATAAATAATAAAAACTAAATAAAAAGAAGACATTTTTGCAAATTAACTTTTTAAGAAAGTTATGTCACACCACCTGCTATTTAAACAATGCAAAGCAACTATTGCCAGGCAGGTACTGCATTGTCTGCCTGTAAATATAGCATTGTTGAAGCTGTAATGCAATTCATAGATTCCTATGCACATCTCATCACTCATTTAGATATATGAGTTACTAGCTGATGACAAGGCGTTGCCTGGGTATGTATTTGACTGGTGTTGGCTCCATCCACTTTTCCTAACCCTAACACACAAACATTCAACAACCAAGTTTGTGAGCTTTGGGTTCTTTGGCATCAATAATTGGCATATTCCCATAGAAATCAAACAAATTAGATAGGCTGTTTGTGGCTCCGCCCCTCTCCAGCATTTGAACCCCAGTCAAGGTCAACCAATGACCAACTGTAGCAGGTTTTAGGCATCTGTTATTAACAGTGTAAAAATGGCAGCAATTTAAAAATTACTCTTGAAAATCAACAAATGAATTTTGATAGGGTATTATAGGCTCCACCCACTTACCTGAATATTAATCAGTCACCCAGTGATCATCTGGGCAAAGTTTGAGAACCCTACCATTAACAGTGTAAGAATGGCTGCAGTTTATATTTTCCCAGTAAAATTTGTTTTTGGCTCCACCCAATTGTTTGTAACCTGGACACACAGCCTTTTCTGAATTTGAACCCCAGTGACCCAATGACCAATTGTACCAGGTTTGAGGCTTGTGCCATTAACAGTGCAAGAATGGCAGCAATTTCAATATTCCCCTTGAAAAACAACAGGGAAATTTTGATTAGCTTTTTTAGGCTCAATCCACTTTTCTGAATATTAATCCCAGTCACCCAGTAGAGTTGGGCCGAACGGTTCGCAGGCGAATGTGGTTCGCGCGAACGTAGGTGGTTCGCGTGCGGGTACCGCACGCGAACGTTTTGCGGAAGAAGTTCGGTTCGCCCCATAATGCACCTGAGGGTCAACTTTGACCCTCTACATCACAGTCAGCAGGCCCAGTGTAGCCAATTAGGCTACACTAGCCCCTGGAGCCCCACCCCCCCTTATATAAGGCAGGCAGCGGCGGCCATTACGGCCACTCGTGTGCCTGCATTAGTGAGAGTAGGGCGAGCTGCTGCAGTCTCTCATATAGGGAAAGATTAGTTAGGCTTAACTTCTTCCTGGCTGCATACCTGTTCTGTTCAGTGAGCCCTCAGCCCACTGCATACCTGTACTGTGATCCTGCCACTGCATACCTGTTCAGTGATCCTGCCACTGCATACCTGTTCTGTTCAGTGAGCCCTCAGCCCACTGCATACCTGTACTGTGATCCTGCCACTCCATACCTGTTCAGTGATCCTGCCACTGCATACCTGTTCTGTTCAGTGAGCCCTCAGCCCACTGCATACCTGTACTGTGATCCTGCCACTCCATACCTGTTCAGTCATCCTGCCACTGCATACCTGTTCAGTGATCCTGCCACTGCATACCTGTTCAGTGATCCTGCCACTGCATACCTGTTCAGTGATCCTGCCACTGCATACCTGTTCAGTGATCCTGCCACTGCATACCTGTTCTGTGAACCCGCCACTGTATACCTGTTCTGTTCAGTGGACACGCCACTGTATACCTGTTCTGTGAACCCGCCACTGTATACCTGTTCTGTTCAGTGGACCCGCCACTGTATACCTGTTTAGTGAACACGCCACTGCATACCTGTTCTGTGAACCCGCCACTGTATACCTGTTCTGTTCAGTGGACACGCCACTGTATACCTGTTCAGTGAACCCGCCACTGCATACCTGTTCTGTGAACCCGCCACTGTATACCTGTTCTGTTCAGTGGACCCGCCACTGTATACCTGTTCTGTGAACCCGCCACTGTATACCTGTTCTGTTCAGTGGACCCGCCACTGTATACCTGTTAAGTGAACCCGCCACCAAAACCTGCACTCTCGCCATGGTGCGCACCAGTCCAGCACGGCCGTCACTACACAAACAGCTGTTTGCGGTGCGTTACACGGTGAGTTTGGTGTGTCAGTGTGAAGCAGTACCTTAATTACACTACCTGATTGATGTATACACATGCAAGATGTTTTAAAGCACTTTAGGCCTGTCATTTAGCATTCAATGTGATTTCTGCCCTTAAAACGCTGCTTTGCGTCAAATCCAGATTTTTCCCGGGGACTTTTGGCGTGTATCCCACTCCGCCATGCCCCCCTCCAGGTGTTAGACCCCTTGAAACATCTTTTCCATCACTTTTGTGGCCAGCATAATTATTTTTTTTTTCAAAGTTCGCATCCCCATTGAAGTCTATTGCGGTTCGCGAACTTTAACGCGAACCGAACCTTCCGCGGAAGTTCGCGAACCCGGTTCGCGAACCGAAAATCGGAGGTTCGGCCCAACTCTATCACCCAGTAACCAACTGTGTAAAGTTTGAGAACCCTGCCATTATTAGTGAAGAAGGGCTGCAGTTTAGATTTCCCCAGGGAAATCTGTTTTTGACTCCACACACTTTTTGTAATCTTGACACACAATGACCAAGTTTTGAGCTTTCGGGTTCCTGGCATCAAAATGGTGTGAATGGAAGCATCTTATGAAGCAAAGAAATCTGATTGGCTGTTTGTGGCTCCACCCCTGTAGTGAATTTGAACCCCAGTCACTTAATGACCGGCTGTAGCAGGTTTGAGGCCATTAACAGTGTAAGAATGGCAGCAGTTTCAATATTCCCTTTGAAAATCATCAGTTGAATTGTGATTGGCTGTTGTAGGCTCCACCTACTTTTCTGAATATCAATCCAAGTCACCTAGTGACCATACTAATCAGAAAAAGTGACAGTGGCGAAAATATCAATGGTAGAGCATACACTCCCAATAATCAGAAAAAAGCATTTGTCAATTTCAAAAGCATGTTTATATTTTATTATTCCAAAAACATAAAAATATATATTAAAAAACACATGGGATGGCCACCCCGTCACACCATAACCACCCTAATCACCCTTCACCTCAGCATGCACACGCCGGCATCTAGGACTAGAGGGACAAGTGTAAATATGGCCACAGAGTCCTATGGGAAAAAAGCGCTTTACAAATGTTATTGTATTGTATTGTATTATATTGTACAGAGTCAATCTAGCAATATTGGCACAGGCTTGGGTATTGGTATTGCAAAAAAGCCATGCAGCAAGCAGTTCATTCTTCAAAGAGTAATATAGTACAGACCATGGCAGGGGAGCGATCCGGCAATCCAAGCGTAGATATAAACAGTGATTTAAGCTCAATAGAATAACATGGACACCAACACATATATCACGATCTTCAAACAACTTGAAGTAACCTCACCAAAGTGTTGTCAGAAGCGGCTGTATGGGTTCCACATCAGAATCACACCATACCGTCAGAGATATAATCAGCATCGATTAGTTCATCTCACCATGCTTCTGAATAGAGGCTGTGTGCTGGTCCAGGCATCCCAGTGCATCAAAAGGACTGTCCTGTAAATGCCATGTTGAAGAGCCTGCCTGGATACCCTGCAGGTGCTCGTGCCTCCCAGGTGGTACCCACTCTTAAGTCCTTGTCCAAGGCAGTGTGCGATGTGGCTGGGGGAGGCCAATGGTGGGGGTCTCAGAGTGGTGCCAGGGTGGAGAGCGGGACGTCGTGGCGTCCCATGCAGGCGGATGGTTACCTCGACGTTTCGCCGGCTTCCGGCTTTCTCAAGGGGAGTGGCTACCTCCGCCTTCAACTTCCTCTAATATCTGCCCTTGCGGCCAATCATACATGCGTACGCTTCCGCCCACTAGTGACGTCAATACGCATGTACGTACGCCTGGGCACAGGGGGGCGGTCACGCGGTGAGGTGGGAAGAGCCCTGGTGATGGGAGGGGAGAGAGGGGTCACCTAGTGACCAACTGTGTCATGTTTGAGAACCCTGCCATTAACAGAGAAAGAATGGCTGCAGTTTATATTTTCCCATGTAAAAAGTTCGTTGTTTTTGGCTCCGCCCACTATGTCTAACCTTGACATACAGTCACTCAATGACCAAGTTTATGAGCTTTGGGGTCCTTGGCATCAATAAGTTGCAATTTCCCATTGAAATTAAACAAATCTGATTGAATGTTTGTAGCCCGCCTCTTTTCAGAATTTAAACCCCAGTCTCTCAGTGACTGACTGTACCAGATTTGAGGCCTTTGCCATTAAAATTGTAAGAAGGGCAGCAATTTCAATATTCCCCTGTAAAATCAATAGGTTAGTTTTGATCAGCTGTTATAGGCTCTATCCACTTTCGTATTAATCCCAGTCATCCAGTGACCAACTGTGTCAAGTTTGAGAACCCTGTCAATAAGAGAATGGCTGAAATCAATCTAACAAATCTGATTGGCTGTTTATGGCTCCACCCCCTTTCGTAAATTTGGACCCCAGTCACCCATGACTGTTTTTGAGCCTCTGCCATTAACAATGTAAGAATAATAGCAATGTAAATATTCCCCTTGAAAATCAATAGATACATTTTGATTGGCTGTTGTTGACTTCACCCACATTTTTGAATATCAATCCTAGTCACCCAATGACCAACTGTGTCAAGTTTGAGAACACTGCCATTAACAGTGTAAGAATGGCTGCAGTTTATATTTTCCCATGTAAAAAGTTAGTTGTTTTTGGACCTGCCCACTATTTCTAACATACAGTAACTCAATGATCAAGTTTATGAGCTTTGGGGTCCTTGGCATCAATAAATTGCAAATAATCCCCTTAAAAATCAATCAGTCCCAGTCACTCAGTGACCAACTGTGTCAAGTTTGAGAACACTGCCATGAACAGTGTAAGAATGGTTGCAGTTTATATTTCCCCATGTAAAAAATGTAGTTGTTGGTGCCACCCAGTTTTTCTAACCTTGACATACAATCACTCAATTACCAAGTTTATGAGCTTTGGGGTCCTTGGTATCAATAATTTTTATATTCCCATTGAAATTAAACAAATCTGATTGGCTGTTTGTGGCTCTGTCCCCTTTCTGAATTTGAATCCCAGTTGCCCAGTGACCAATTGCATCAGGTTTGAGGCACCTGCTATTAACAGTGTAGGAATGACAACAATTTAAATATTCCCCTTGAAAATCAACAGGTGAATTTTGATTGGCTGTTATAGGCTCCACCCATGTTCCTGAATATTATTTCCTGTCACCCAGTGACCAACTGTGCAAAGTTTGACAACCCTGCCATTAACATTGTAAGAATGGCTGCAGTTTATATTTTCTCAGTGAAATTTGTGTTTGGCTCCACCCACTTTTTGTAACATTGACACACATTCACTCAATGACCAAGTCTGTGAGCTTTCAGGTTCCTGGCGTCAAAAATGTGTGAATGGAAGAAGTTTATCCACCAAGGAAATCTGATTGACTGTTTTAAGCCCCACCCCTTTAGTGAATTTGGACCCCAGTCACCCAATGACAGACTGTAGCAAGTTTGAAGCCTCTGCCATTAAAAGTGTAAGGATGGCAACAGTTTAAATATTCCCTTAAAAATCAATAGGTGAATTTTAATTGGCTGTTGTAGGCTCCACCGACCTTCCTGAATCTTACTTAATCTCATTCACACAGAGACCAAGTGTGCAAAGTTTGAGAACCCAATGATTAACAGTCTAAGAATGGCTGCAGTTTACATTTTCCCATTAAAAATGAATGGCTGAAATTTGATTGGCTGTTTTATACTCTGCCCACTTTTCCTGGATTTGAAACCTCGGTCATCAAGTGACCAACTGTGCCAAGTGTGGGGACTCTGGCTAGATTACTGTGAGAATGGCAGCCTTTTCCATTTTTTCCATTGACATGAATGGGTGAAATCTGATTTGCCTTTTGTAGCTCCGCCCAAGTGATCACGGGGGACACGAGACCCCCAGAACATATCATCCCAGGTAGTAAGGGATCTGTATACCAAGTTTTGTTCAAATCTGTCAAGCCGTTTTCGAGTAATCGTGGCACATACACACACATACATACATACATACTATTTTATATATATAGATTTAGCAAGCCTCACAGCAGCCAGTAAATAAAGGCCCTGAGGCTAAATATCTACTCGGCAAGATACAATTTTGTAATAGTTGATTTTCAATGTCCAAATCAAATAGTGCAGCTGATTCTAATGATACAATGGCTATCCCCAGTCCTAACAGGCTAGTAGTTAGCCATGAGAAAAGATCAGACAAAGCTGAAATTTCATGATAGCATGATTAGTGTAATACCGATGATGTAAAAGGGATTAAAATTAAGAATAAGATGTAAAAAAATGGAGTCACAGAAGGCGACCTGAAAAGCAGCAGGACCATGCTCAGTTTCACAGAGGTTCTTCCACAACCAGCACATGTTTACCATCGCCAATTTATCTTGTGGGCACCTTTAGTTTAGCTTTTTGAAGTAGTTAAAGAAAACCTGTACTGAAAATAAAAGTCAAAATAAGCATACACAAGTCATACTTACCTTCCATGTAGTCTACTCAGTGTCTTTCTCCTGTCCCGCGTCCTATTTGTTCACTGTGAGCAAGGGAATTTTCCGTCCTCCATTTTGAAAATAGCCATTACCCCATAATAGCTTTCTGGTCAGCACACAGTTAAACTGTAACATCGCCCACTTGAGCCATAGGGAAACATGAACATTACCTGGTACATCCGTTTTCCTCTCAGCTATAACTGACAGCAACTGATATTTTACTGACAGCAACTGATATATTTCAGATCTGACAAAATATTGTCAGAACTGGATGGGATTATTGTCAGAAGAAAATGGTGAGCTTCTGAGAGGAACTGATGGCAAGGTAACTCTGTAATGTTCATTTGAAGTTACCTCATGTGTTTATTTTAAATATATTTACTCAGTACAGGTTCTCTTTAAGAAGTAGATTCTGAAAACAAAATTAATTGCAGGGCATCATGTCATTTGTCCGCTGCATGAAGTAATGCAATGTAATCTTGCTATTTGGATGCATACAGTGTGCAATGTGTGATGACTGGTAATTACAATCTAAGAGGACAATCATGCACTCTGCACTGCATTTCTTGTAGTGGTTCCTTTCAGCCCACTAAAGAAAATTCCATTGGCTTATAACTTAACTGGGAGCCTTGTAACATAACCAATGGAAAAATGCAATGCTAGTTAAAAATCTTAAATTCCTGCACTTCTCTGCATGAAAAGCTTTCCTTTTCAGCTGGATTTTTCCTCTATATGGGGTAAAAGCATAAAGCAAGGGGTAGACAAATAAAGAGTGTCATTTATTCATTGCAATTGTAGAGTTCTGGCAACTGAACTATGAATAGGCAAACTCCTATCTACAAAGTGTTTCTGATGCTGAAACTAGGAAAACTATAATAAAAGCGTATCATGAGTAATTTACTGCATTCCACTATATTTCGTTCAGTTCCTCTTTAAGAAAATACAGCCTAGTTTGCAGACTTATAATATCAGAGCTGACATTTTAGATTTTGGTAGGATCAATGCATTACCAGCTTGTTTTATGTTTATAATTCTTATTTTACTTATACAGCACCAATATCTTCCATAGTGTAATACATATTTGTTGGTTGCTATTGGCAACAACACTACACCTTCGTTCGGCACCATATCACAGGAAGTGTGATCAGGGCCGGGACGACTCAGAGGCCCGAGAGGCTCCAGCCTCTGAGCGGCAGCTCATCAGGTCAGGATGGGGTGCTTTCAAAGACATTCCAATCCTCAGGCAGTTTAGGAAAAAAAAGGCAGTTTAGGAAAAAAAAGTTTTTTTTCCACTATCCTGCGAGACACAGCTAAGGGAGGGGAGATAAAAAGCTATTTGCACAGTTGTTCTGAAAGAGTGCACCTAATAAGGAGTCATACATAGTTTAGACAGTAAGATTGGTAGACAGTTCCTTGTTTGTTTTTCTAACTCTTCTTCACTGACTTCTGTCAGTGATGTCATCCAGCTGCTCCCCCAGGAAGCCACTCAGTCAAGCATGGCTGGCTGATAGAGAATGGAATTTTAACGGGGAAGGCAAAAGGTATGTTTGGTGTGTGTGTATGTGAGAGAGCAGCCCTGTGCCCCTTCCTCTATCCTGAACCTGTACTCTGGACGTCAGGGAGACAGGCTGTAAAGGCTTCTGTACTTCTCCCTACCCCTCTTCACTCCTAGTACTGATAAGGACCTGGATCTTTGGCGCCCGGATACACGGACACTTTATACTTCAGGCACTGCTATTGACCTGATGAAGCGGCTGTGACCGTGAAACGCGTTGTCATCTAGTGCACCATTAAAATAATTCTTTCTTTACTCGAACTTCTGTTTGTCTCTATTCCCAAAAAAGGGACACCTATAAGGTAGGACAACTTATTATTTTTACTAATGTAGTTGGATACTGCCATAAAGAGTATTTAAATTTACACCTGCATATCCTTTCCCGGGCACCTCCTACTTGTACTCAAACATGTAGAAGTGATTCTGATGGTCTAGAATAGATGGCAATGTCGTGTGAGAAAAAAAACTTTAGGAGCCTTTTCCACTGCACAGCGCTTCAGCAAAATTGCAAAATTCAAGTGATTTTTAAATTGCTAGGTTTTGCAACTAACATAGGAATCGTGGTAGGTATCTTCCATTAAAGTGATTCAATTTTGGCCAAAGCACAATTGCGTTCAGGAGCGATTTTACCACGATTTTGCAATGCAGTGCAACTGCTCCATGCCTGCTAACTGCATTTAAATGTACCATTGCAATTTTAAAATAAAAAGATTGTCACTGTTGACTTTCAATACCTGGTCAGATCCAACAATAAGTATGCACGATTTGTCACTCAGAAATGCTACAGCACTCCACTTATACACTACAGCACTCCACTTACACACTACAGCACTACATCAGTAGCGTTCCTACAATAGGGCGCAGGGGGGCGTGGCGCACCGGGTGACAGCCAGCCAGGGGGGTGTCGCCACGACCCCCCATTGCAACAGTGCAGGAGGGGAAGAGCAGCGCTGGAAGGAGGGGTGACAGGGATAGCGGCGGGGAGGGGGGAAAGATCCCCCCCCTCCCTCACCTGGGTCCCCTCCTTCTGCCTCTCTCCCCCTCCAAATGACAGCGGGCATTGCGGGCAACTTACAGGCAGGGCGGGCGGGCAGAGACTACTCACTTTACTTCTGCGTTCCAGCAGCTGGAACGCTGGGTCGCCGTCACGTGCCTCTTCTCCGCCTCCAATGCGTGTCACAGCATTGGAGGCGGAGAAGAGGCACCTGACGGCGACCCAGCGTTCCAGCTGCTGGAACGCAGAAGTAAAGTGAGTAGTCTCTGCCCGCCCGCCCTGCCTGTAAGTTGCCCGCAATGCCCGCTGTCATTTGGAGGGGGAGAGAGGCAGAAGGAGGGGACCCAGGTGAGGGAGGGGGGGGATCTTTTCCCCCCTCCCCGCCGCTGCCCCCACTGCCCCTCCTTCTAGCGCTGCTTCACCCCTCCCGGAGCAGCTATACAGGGGCAACTAAACTAGCTATACTGGGGGCAACTAAACTAGCTATACTGGGGGCAACTAAACTAGCTATACTGGGGGCATCTATACTAGCTATACTGGTGGCATCTATACTAGCTATAGTGGGGGCAGCTATACTGGGGGCAGCTATACTAGCTATACTGGGGCAACTATACTGGGGGCATCTATACTAGCTATACTGGGGCAACTATACTAGCTATACTGGGGGCATCTATACTAGCTATAGTGGGGGCAGCTATACTAGCTATACTGGGGGCAACTATACTAGCTATAGTGGGGGCAACTATACTGGGGGCATCTATACTAGCTATACTGGGGCAACTATACTGGGGGCAACTAAACTAGCTATACTGGGGCAACTATACTAACTATACTGGTGCAACTATACTACCTATACTGGGGCAACTATACTAGCTATACTGGGGGCAACTATACTATCTATACTGCGGGCAACTATACTAGCTATACTGGGGCAACTATACTAGCTATACTGGGGCAGCTCTGGGGGCAGCTATACTAGCTATACTGGGGCAACTATACTAGCTATACTGGGGGCAGCTATACTGGGGCAACTATACTAGCTATACTGGGGCAGCTCTGGGGGCAGCTATACTAGCTATACTGGGGCAACTATACTAGCTATACTGGGGGCAACTGTACTAGCTATACTGGGGGCAACTATACTAGCTAATACTTTAAATTACAGTTAGCTCCGCCCTCATCCGGTCATGACCACGCCCAAATTTGCCGGTTGTGGCCACGCCCTTTTTTAAAGGGGGGGTGTCTTTTAATACCCAGCACCGGGTGCCAAAAGCCCTAGGTACGCCACTGCACTACATACACTAGATCATAACGTGCATGAACTGGAGGGTTGGATTAAGATCACACAGCACCCAAGGCAGAAAGGCTAAGATCACACAGCACCCAAGGCAGAGAGGCTAAAGTTCCTAACAAACTGCACATATAACTGATACTAATAATAAAATAAATAGTTAATCCTGTAGGGCAGGAGTACATGTCATGAATAAAAGAAGTCAAAACATTTACACTTTTGCTTATGGGAAAACTGTCTAAACTTTGCAAATAACTGAAAAAGCATTTACAGCTTTGCAGAAAATGTGACAAGAAATTAGTGCATTAAGCTAATAGATTACACATTCTGAAACTAAAACCATTTGCAGCTAGAACACTGAATATATTATATTAGATCTTTCCATCACTGGCAAAACAATTAGCACTTAAGTTAAACTCTGCATAGTCAATGTGAGAATCTGGCAGTCTATATAAATCTCATTACCCCTACTCCTCAACCCTATAAGCAAAATAACTGCTCAAAGTGTTATTTTCATCTAAACCACCCACAAAACATAGCTCTATTTTTTTTAACAGTTATATTGTTTGAAAAAAAAATACTTTTTTTTAAAGTCAATGCATATTTAAAGCGGTTTAAAACCCGGACATAATATTCAATAAAAACATGTTTTCCTACTTTTTATATGCCATACGGTTATCATATTTGCATTTGTGCATAAGTATTATTATTCATTTATAAGTTATAGCTTCCCAAAAGTACATTGTTTTGCTTTATGAGCTGACTTTGCATTTTATTAATAACTGCTTTTATTCATTCATTCATTCATTCAGGCAGCATGGTTTGACTCTCTCTCTTTGTCCGGAAACTCCTGCACAGTCAGAGAATGTGTCACATTCCACACTTGATACATTTAAGTAAACACAAGATTACATTGTTTAACTTCCGGAAGCGGCCAGCTCTGAAGGCATTGAAGCTTCTAAAGCCTGAGTAAACCTTTGAATGATGTTCTAGTAAAAAAAAATGCTGGTTGTATATACTGTAATATGCTGTGAATAATCTATTAGAGCAAAGAAGAAATGCTGGGTTATATTCCGCTTTAAAGTGAACCTGAGTGTAAAATAAACTGATGAGATACACTCTTCTACTGACCACACATGCTATTGCTCCGTTGTTATTGCCTGATGAAGCTGGATCAAACCTGCGAAACGCGATGCATATTTGAAGTTCATAAATAAAATATATTGACTGTCTTTACTACAGTCGTTGTGTGTCTACTTGGAGGAGGTAAGTCCACCACTACCTCCTCTATTTACCAAAAAATTGTTTTTTTAAAGAAAACCTGAACTGAAAATTAAAAGTCAAAATAAGCATACACAAGTCATACTTACCTTCCATGTAGTCTACTCCTCAGTGTCTTTCTCCTGTCCCGCGTTCTATTTGTTCACTGTGATCAAGGGAATTTTCTGTCCTCCATTTTGAAAATGGCTATTACCCATAACAGCTTTCTGGTCAGCACACAGTTAAACTGTAACAACGCCCACTTGAGCCATAGGGAAACATGGACATTACCGGGTACATCAGTTTTCCTCTCAGCTATAACTGACAGCAACTGATATTTTCCTGAGAGCAACTGATATATTTCAGATCTGACAAAATATTGTCAGAACTGGAAGGGATTATTGTCAGAAGAAAATGGTGAGCTTCTGAGAGGAACTGATGGCAAGGTAACTATGTAATGTTCATTTGAAGTTACCTCATTTGTTTATTTTAAATATTTTTACTCAGTACAGGTTCTCTTTAAGCTCATTTAGCTTCCTTTTATCCTTTTGGCGCCTCTGTTCTCCTGCATAAGATAAACACTTATATTCATCCTCCTACTCCTAAAAACGACATTTATTTAGTATCCCAGGGTTTTCTTTTATGTTTAAATATTTATAACGCGGGTTGAAAGTTTTGTATTTTTTCTTCCCCTGCCCTATGAAGTTGTATTATGCCGGGAAAACTTTTATGGCTGTAATTAGCTTATCAGTGATGTTTACTACATTCCCGACAAGCTACCAACAAGACTGAAGCTGTCACTTCCATGCCTAGAAAATAACTCTTTCCTTTCAGCAAAATCAAACAAGTATAAATATGTTTTGCACCATACAAACACATTTTAATCTCATCATCACATATCACCTTGGGTACACTTTAAAGGTTGAGCAGCCTGATGAGCAGCTACCTCAGCCCTGGCTCTCACTGCATGCATATATGTATGCAACCGGTAAGCTCGGTGCAGGGTGAGTCGTCATTCTGCTGTTCAAATCCCCGGTGGTGTTAAATACTATTACCCCTCCGAGTCACTGTAACTTGGAGGGAGGAGTGATTCAAGGTCTGGCTATCGCCAGAACCCCAAATTACCCTTACTTGCCCCAGGCAGTATAACAATACTACTACATTGGCGCATAGTTTTGACGCTTGTTGCTGAGTGCCATGCGCTGAAACCACCTGTTTCGCACACACTAATTAAAGTTTGGTTACATGGTTACAAAGAAACAAAACAAATGCCTTAGGAAGAAGGGATGGTCAGAAATGCGGAAATTCTGATTTATGCTTTTCTATTTTTTTCCTATTTTCTGTTTTTCCATTTTCCATTTTTTCGACTTTTCAAATTTCATTTTTTCCAATTTTCTGTTTTTTCGTTATCCATTTTTCTGTTTTATTAGTCCTTTTTTGCATCAGAGAATGCAAAAATGTAAAAAAAACAAAATGGAAATTGGAAAGATGGAAATCTTGTGATTGGTCCACAATTACCATTTTCCAGAAAAATGTCAGCAATTTCTGATTGGTCCAATGCTTCCGAGTTCTGTGATTGGGCTAAAATTACTGAGTTGTAGTAAATCAGATTTCTGCAGAATCCTGATTTCCATTTTCCGAATTCTGTTCAGAAATTCGAATTTCTGATTGAAAATGCGGAAATTTAAATTTGGCAGAATCCGAATGAGCATCCCTATTAGGAAGCCTCACTCAGTGCTTTTCACATTATGGAAGGTGAGATACATACCACAGTGCTGAAATATTAAAGGAACCTGAAATGAGATGAACATGAAAGCTGCCATCTTCATTACCATATTAGCAATGCCAGATGCCTGGCTGTCATGCTGAGTTTCTGTCGTTAGTTGTTTTTTTAGTTACAAACCTGCAACAAGCATGCAGCCTGTAGAGTCAGACCAGAGTCAAAGCATCTGATCTGCATGCTCATTCTGGGTCCAGTGACTGAAACGTATTAGAGGCAGAGCATCAGCATTGAAGTCAGGAAACTGTTTATGAGAGAAAAGGTGGTAGCCTTTATGTTTCTCTCACCTCAGGTTCCCTTTAAGTGCTAACCCATGGGGTTGTTCGTTTTAAAGAAAACCTGTACTGAAAATTAAAAGTCAAAATAACCATACACAGGTCATACTTACCTCCCATGTAGTCTACCCCTCCATCTCTTTCTCCTCTCCTGTGTCCTTTCTCCACTGTGATCAATTGAATTCTCCGTCCTCCATTTTGAAAATGGCCAGTACCCCATAACAGCTTCCTGGTCAGCACACAGTTAAACTGTAATATCGCCCACTTGAGCCATAGGGAAACATGGACACATCAGTTCTCCTCTCAGCTGTAACTGACAGCAACTGATATATTTCAGTTCTGACAAAATGTTGTCAGAACTGGAAGGGATCACTGTAAGAAGAAAATGGTGAGCTTCTGAGAGGAAGTGATGGCAAGGTAACTATGTAATGTTCATTTGAAGTTACCTCATGTGTTTATTTTAAATAATTTTACTCAGTACAGGTTCTCTTTAAAGCTTGAAAAAGATTTAGCAAATGCTGAATTTACAACAGGTCTGAGAGTCCGTATTTACAGGGGAAACTGGAAAAATGTAAATATCATGCAAAAGTCAATTTATTTCAGTAATTCAACTTAAAAGGTGAAACTAATACATGAAATAGGAACCCTTTGCAGGTGTTTTGGATTAATTAGCTGATTAGAGTCTGAGAGTTATTTGTTTCGTTTCATTTGCGACTACTAAAATCCACACCAAAAAATGGTTATTTTTATCAAGCTAAGTACTGGTTATTAGTTAGTTACCATTAGTAAGCATTAGTAACCATTAGTAATGCTCATTTGTGTAGTAACAGTTGTGCTACACGAGTACCATGGGTCATGTTAGTAGCGTTACTCACAGTACTTACTGGAAGAAGTAAGTGTAATATTGCTGTGCGCTGTCTGTGCACAACAATGTTACCGCAGTTACGTGCATCACGTCCAGAGGGTTCTAATTGACACGTTTATGGGAACAATCAATAATTACCTTCTGACTACTAGAAATCCCACAAATCTGAGTACTGTTAATCAGAACATTAAGAGAGACAGTCAGACAGACAGACACAAATTTGTTGGGCTGCTTCTTTGCATAACTATTTGTAAACAACAGACAACTAGGGGGAATTAAAGATTTCTTTAAGTGGAAAAAATCAATAATGCATTACAAGTGCATTGTTAATCAAGAGCAATTTGGGCGTACTTTAATCCATTTTTAAGTGAGAATATGCTTTAAACTTTCATAAATTATGCAAAAAAATTAGAGAGGTATTATCTACCTTAACTTTAAATTAAGTAATGACTTATGCTGTCTTTTCTGATGTCTATTAGCAAATATAAATCCATTCAATCAGGCATATAACCATTTCTTTACATTTGTTTATAATTATGTACCTGAATTACTAAAATTGGGAAAAACTGTACAGCAGTGGAGAACCTTGTCATCCAGAAGACCTGTGCTGGATTCTCTCAAAAAGGGTGTGCTATTGGATAGCAAAATCTGTAACTCTTCCTGCAAAATAGCAGGTCATAGTTAAAATCGCTAAAGGGTGAGTGAAAAAGCAGTAAGAGGATTACAGTCACATGCAGCAGCTAAATGTTTTTAAAAATCTAGGTAGTGCTGAAGGTATTACAAAATGTTTTTACTACAAGTCCTGCATGTGACCGCAATCCCATGACTCCTATTTCACTCACATTTTACCAGTCCTCGTTGAGATTCTACTGATAGTTTGACACGAGTAACACTTACAAACATTTACATCTATTAAACAAATTTCTAAAAGAATACAGTCCAATTTAAAGGGAGGGGTTTGTACAGGCTCTCCACTGCTCTCCAAAGCTAGTAAATCAGACCAATTTAAATGGGGGGAAGGGGGGAAGGGGTTTTCACAGGCTCTCCACTGCTTTTCAAAGCTAGTAAATCAATGGTATGTATTGCATCTCCACCACAACTGTTAAATACATATAGAGGAATTAAGAAGAATGTAAGACACTCTTTCCTCTTTTGGTTATTCCTTCCTAGCAAATCATGAGAAAGCACACCACACCTAAACCTGAAAAAAAATCTAAGATATAATGTGATATTACTACAGCTGCAATGTGTGAAAAGTTATCTACATGAACTTTTGTTAAAGAAATACTAACATTACTTTTCAGAGGTCTGGGATTAGGGCCATAGGCTGGATGGTGTAATGGTTAAGGGCTCTGCCTCTAACACAGGAGACCAGGGTTCGAATCTCAGCTCTGCCTGCTCAGTAAGCCAGTACCTAGTCAGTAGGAGACCTTTGGCAAGTCTTCCTAACACTGCTACTGCCTATAGAGCACGCCCTAGTGGCTGCAGCTCTGGCGCTTTGAGTCCACCAGGAGAAAAGCATGATATAAATGTTATTTGTCTTGTCTATAATAGCTAGTCACTTTACTTTAATGTTAATGATTCCTTAAACTTCTTTTATCTTTGGGGTCACCTGAAGGCAATTGTCTATGCTGTGAAGATACGAGATGTGCAGCACCTGAAACTACGGATGCTGGAAGCCGGTGCTAGCATTTCTCCTGCGGTGTTGCTATCAGTGTGTGAAGAGTGGGAGAAAAGGGTTGCATTGACAATCCAACACAATGGACAGCACATTGAACACATTTTAAAAGTGGTAAAAAACTTGTAAATAACTAATGAAAGAATAAAGTTACATTAAAACCAAGCACACCATTGTTTTTCTTGTGAAATTCCCAATAGGTTTGATGTGTCACATGACCCTCTTCCTATTGAAAAAACAAAATTTGGATTCAAAATGGCGGACTTTAAAATGGCGGACTTCAAAATAGCCGCCATGGTCACCACCCATCTTGAAAAGTTTTCTCCATCACATATACTAATGTGCCACAAACAGGAAGTTAATATCACCAACCATTCCCATTTAATTAAGGCATATCCATATAAATGGCGCACCCTGTAGTATTAGACATGCAATAGATATGGCTGGCACTCAGACGCAACTGTATACATATAATTGGTTAAATCCAGTGTTTGTTGCAGCAGTCAGTACCCCAGACAAAAGCTATGTTCTCAAGTCAGCATATCAGTCCATAAATGAAACAGAAGAGAAGCAAATGGCACTATAGCTTTAATTGCCAATTGTGTGGGAACATGGAAACTGCAAATCCAGTGCATAAATAATAAACACAGTCCTGTGTAAATGACTGTTCAGATATTCGGTACTTATTGTATCAATGGGTTGCTGGGTTGAAGGAGGCCACAGTGGGTCAGGAGTTGCATGGCCTTAGGACTGTTTCAAAGGGTGTGAAACTTAGCTTCTTCTGAGGCCTTTGTGCACAGGCCTATTGATGGGATAATTACATCTGAACACTTGGACTGTATTTATTGTTTACTCACTGGATATGCACTTCACACGCAATTGGCAATTAAAGCTATAGTGCCAGACTTTTTCTTCTCTTCTGATTCTTTCTAGGAAATCCTAGTAAGGGTTTTAACTTTCTATTTATTTGTCCTAGATTTGGTGTACTTTACTTTTTAGCACTTCTATGTGTATACAGCAACTTTTTGAATAGAAAGCTGTTGTCTATGTATTGCTTCAAACTAGCAAAAGAAGGGTAAATGTCCAAAAGCCCCCCGTACCCAATTTCTTGTTTGGTTTAAATGGGGTTTCAAATATAAAGGTGTTTGTAGACTTACCCACTTGCTCATCAGGGAAAATATTAAATATACAGAGTGCCAGGTCGCTTGAGAAAGGGTGTCATGTAGACATTTTACAATTTGGACCAAAAAGAGAGTAAAGGTTGGCAGGACTAGCTTACTTCAATTTTAGTTCCACTGTGCTTTATTACAAATGCTCTACTGTCTAAAGCTCAACACACACCATACAATCTTGGTTGTACAGATTTACCAAATCTATGTAGTATAAGGTCCATTGGATTGAAAATACCTTGAATGATTGATTGGATAAGCTCTTATACTACATGAAAGTGGTAAGATTGAACAACCAAGATTGTATGGTGTGTGTTTAGCCTAATACTGCTGCAAATTTAGAATTACATTTTTCCCTCAAATCGTGCTTTTTTTTTACTTGAAATGAAGGTCTCTTCACAAATATTTACCAGGCGATTACAGCACAAACTGCATATTGGGCCTGATCCAATTCACTATTTTGCCTAGCTTTTCCTAAGCCTAAGAAGATAATGTTTCATCTTCTGTTTTAAGTAGCTTTACACCCTGCAATAAAAAAAAGTGCCAAAAAGTAGGTGAGAAAGTACAGTCAAACATAATTGTCTTGCTTGCAAGTGGCTTAAAGAGAATCTGCCACTTCAAGTACCTGAAAAAAACAAAACATACCTATGGAATTCTTATGCACTCTTCACCCCATCCGCGTCATATTCGTTGCTCATTCCTATGATCTTTCCCCAAATAAAACAGTTTGTAAAAAATGTTGGTTCAAAACAAAGATGGCCGCCCCCCAGAACTACTTCCAGGGCACATCGGCGTGCACATTGTAGCTTATGCTGCCCCTCCCATTTTATTCACAGAGAAGTGCCAAAAAGCAATTACTGAGGGGGCACAGCAGAGACCAGGGGGACATTCAGATGGCCCAAGTAGGGCTTAGGACATCTACAGTAGTAATACTGCATAGAACAGTCCTGGAAAGAAGGGTTGTTTAAAATAGCTTCAGGTACACTTTAAAAGACATTTTATGAATAATAACATGTAAAAATATCACCTAGGGGAAAACTTAGGAGAAAAACTGATTGGATCAGGCCCATTATGCACAGTTAATGTTAAATGCGTTATACACACTATGTAAATGTTATGGGTCAAATGTGCATTACTGGATTACTTGGTCAGCATTATGCTGATCAGGTCAGTGAGTAACACATGTTTATTTATTTATTTATTTATTGTATTTTTAAAGCACCAACATATTACACAGCGCTGGACATTAGTTCAGGTTACAGACAACATGTTACATAAGCATTATATATGATGTATGTGTGTAATGCAAGTTACCCTATTTGTGTAAAACACTTAAGCAAGTTACATGTGCTGTCAGCACGCTATGCAATTTGGTGAATATACCCCTTGTTGTGCTTCTGTTACACAGATTTGTTTCAGATTTGCTTTAAACACAGATGCAACATTAAACTGAAGAAGAGCGTTTTCCCAAATATTAATAATATAATATTAAGGGATTAGTGATGCCCCAGTGACATGAGGAGGTAACAGAATTTATTTATCCTTTTGAAAGGTTTGGTTTACTTAAATACCACATTTTCTACAAGTATGCCGTGGAAGTCAAGGCAATTAAAGTAAACATTCCTTCCTAAGAATAAATTAACATTTTTAAGACTTGGTGTTTAAAGTGTTTTTTTTTTTTTCTTGTTTTTTATCTTTTTGACAGTTCTAAAAGCCAAACCTATAATTCAAGCTAAAGATCAAGTATTGTTTTAATTCTGGTCTGATGCATTTGAGCAAATGCGCAATAACTTCTCTTAACCTTAAACTAATTTCAGGGCAACAAATATTATGTAATTATTAGTTCTTGGTCAGTAAGTGACTATTAACTGGCAATTAGCATAAAAGCATTAACACAATTATGCCGTATATGCAAGTAACATGTTAATTATATACACGTATGTCCGATGTCAGGTATTTGTAAAAACTGGATTTTTCAGAGACTATACTTTTACACACCACAGACAGAAATATCCGAAGCAGTGAATTCTTAATTATCCAGGTTAAGAAGTGCAGTAAATAGTACAGTTCTATGGGATTATTGTTGAGCTCAAGGTCAGTTAAGGATTAAAGGAAAACTGTAGCGAGAGGGATATGGAAGCTCCCATATTTATTCCTTTTAAGCAATACTAGCTGCCTCACTATCTTCTGCCTCTAATACTTTAGTCATAGACTCCAATCTTTCACCTCAAGTCTCACTACTGCTAACCTTGACTGGGTAGCAACAGCCGGTGCTCTTCTCCTGCAGTTACACCACTCCTGCAAAGCAAAACTATGCAATACGTAGAAGAAGGCACTCCACGGGCTCCAAACTTGCGTTTGACTTTATTGAGCAATAGCACACAACTACAAAAGGATTCTGAAGGTGGTTCTTTATTCAAAGAATTTCCCAGAAGAGGCAGAACCATTGCCAATTTTGCATGCAGAAGGGGTCCAAAACCAAAACAAATGATGATTGGTCGCAGAGGGATTCATCCTTGTTGCTCATGCAATTGCTGTTCTGTGGTTATAAAGGGGGACTAAATCTCCCACCCCCACACTGGTCAAAGGATCAAGGTGGGTAGTAACTTTAACTGCAATACAGGATATGCTGTATATGTGCTGAAATGCCCATGTGGACTGGTTTACGTGGGGGAGACCACCCGTAATGTGAAAGTACACATCCAAGAGCACAAAAGGAGCACCTCCAATTTTTATAAGAATCCTGAGAAACAGAATGTCCCTGTGGCCAGACATTTTAATCAAGCCGGACATTCTGTGACTCAGTTGATATGGATTGTATTGGGTGCTATTTCACCCCTCAGATGGGGGGGGGGGGGTTGGGGAAAGGTACTGCTCCGTAAAGAGGTGGAGTGGAATAGGTAATTAGATTGTGTAAACCCAAGAGGATTAAATGTGAGTTATAAGTGTTTCCTTTGATTCTTTGCAGGAAAGAACAATAATGTGGGCCTCTATAAGCTACGGGATATGGATGACCTCTCCACTTGTTATTGCAGGGTAGATGGTATTGTAGTTCCCTGTATTAGGATAATATGTACATTGTTTTATTGTATATCACTGTATGATAATGCACTCGAGTTAGACTTTATGTGGGTGGTCCTATATAAGGGGTGGTGTTATGGGTGGTGTTCACATCTGAGGAAGGGTCAGAGTACCTGTAACATGTGTGTGCTGTTGCTCAATAAAGAACTTGTGGAATGCCTTCTTCTACGTATTGCATCCTTTAGTCATAGACCCTGATCAAGAATGCAGCAGATCAGGCGTTTCTGACATTATTGTCAGATCTGACAAAACTTGCTGCATGCTTGTTTCTGGTGTTATTCAGGCACTTCTGCAGCCAAATAGATCAGCAGGGCTGTCAGGCAACTGGTATGGTTTTAAAGGAAATAAATATGGCAGCCTTTATATACTTCTCATTTCAGTTGTCCTTTAAGTGGTTAGTTTATTAAGACTAGTTGCCAGGTGGGGCCAGAATTCATTATCAGGTACCAGCTTAGGGTAAGCCATTGTTTCATAGGCTAGAAGCAGGGATATCAAACTCCAGTCCTCGAGAGCCGAGGTCCTCACACATTTTTGGCACAGCTCAAATTATACGTTAACTAATACAAAAGATTTTATCAAACACCAATAATTATAGGCCGCAAATAACATCTAGGAGCTTGATGAAATTCCAGGAAATGAAATACACAATCCCCATCATTACACAAAAGTTAACAACAGATTAAATTCTTAATGTTATGCTGGGGATACACGGTATGTTTCTGTACCGTGTATCGAGCCGCTGATGCTCCCAGCTGATAATTTCCGACAGGTCAGATGACCCGCCAGATCGACTCCCCGCTCGATCCCCGTGGCCGGACAATAGCGGGGAGTCAGGCGAAAGATAGGGAAGCGCCAGCAGGGACGAGCGGGAGTCGATCCGGATGGCGGCAGGGACGAGCGGGGACGCGGTGGGAGTCGATCCGGCGACTAAATGAGCCGCCAGGTCAACCTGTGTATGCCCAGCATAATGCTCCTGATGCCTGTAGGCTTTTAACCTCTCCTAGCACATGAAACTATTTGCCTTGGGCATTACAAGGTGACTTAAAGCAAGATGCTGGGTCAGCTCTTTTTTTCTACTGTTTTTTAGAGATGTTGGCAAACCGTTCGCCAGAAAACCTCTATGGGCCGCTACTACTTCCGGGTCGCTATGACCCATAGTAGCACGGCTGCGCTGGGCTGGCTGTGCGTGTCTTTGATCGCGCGCCTGTTGCCGGGCACTCTCTGCGCATGAGCGTGATGTCACTTATGATGTCACACACATGTGCAGAAAGTGCCCAGCAACAGCCGCGCGATCAAGGACGCGCACTGCCGGCCCAGCGCAGCTGTGTTACTCCGGGTCATAGCGACCCAGAAGTAGTACAGGGTGAGGGATTCGCCGACATCTCTACTGTTTTTGTGAAACTTCAGGGTCACACATCAGTCCATACCTCAGACTTATTTCTATTAAATCTCTCTCATGCCTACATGGTAAAGAAGTTAGGGTTGGGTATGGGTTATATCAAATTAGTTTTGAATTATAATTAAAATAAATAAATGAAATAAAATTAATCAAGGTGCAAAAAACTCCACTCTGAGTTGAGCAATATTTCTTATCACCTGGGTAAGGCAAGTGATAAGTTTAATGCTTCTTTTTATGTTAAAAAACTGCCCCTCCCCTTCAAAAATACTAATTGATTCAAGTGGAAAGAACTTAGGACTAAAAATAATGTCTAAAATCTTTTCTGTTCTTGTACTATCAGGTAAGCTAATATTTGCCTACTACTGCGTACTAATTGTATCATGTGATTTCAAATCGCTGAGTTAAGCAATCACCAGCACTCAACATTAGCCCTAGGTAACCATTCCTGTGACTTAGTCCAAAAATAGATGACGGGTCAGACAGCCGGAGACAGAGCACAGTTATACAGCAATTTTGTGCTCAAAAGTTCAGGATATTATGAAAAACATTTCCATTATAAAAGGCTATTTCAGCTTGGCCACACAGTAGGCAATAATGTCTTATTTCTGTGACCAGAACTACACATTAATGCCATTTATGAATTGTTATTATGTATAATTATGTAAGGACAGGTCTACACATTTATGCCATTTATGAATTGTTATTATGTATAATTAGGTAAGGACAAGTTAAAAAGCCAAAAGGCATTTTTTTTTAAAAAGTCAAATGTCAAACTTGACAAAAAGTTCTGAAAACAATAGCAAAGAACACTGCCAGCTAAACTGAAAGGAAAAAAAAACACATTTTCTCTTCCTGTAGTACCTTCATGGACTCCCTTGCAGCCTTGTTCATAGTATCTCTCAGCAGGCAAGTGACATACAGTCAGTATCGATTTCTTTTCTGTTGGTCAGTTTTGGGTTTGGTTTTGTTTTTACATGACCAGGATTGACATTAGGCTGGGGCAATCAAAAATTGGAAATACAACTCAGTTTTCTTTCTCTCCACGGAAATCTTTAGTAAAAGGCGAAAGATTTGTACGTTCTGAAGAGAAAACAGAGCATGCTCTGTTTTCTCTTCAGGATTGACATTATTGAGTTTTTATTTTATACAACTTAAAGCAGACCAGAACTCAGAACTTCCTCTATGTTCTAAAATATACACAACAGCATACGAACCTTTAAAGAAAAAATATGTCTTTGTTACAGCTGATATAAATCATACAAAACATTTGCAGTTTTATGTCCTGCTTTCATGGAAGCAGACCTATTGTTAACATCCAGTGCTTTCACATAAGCTTCTCTGCCATGGCAGTCAGCTGAAACAGGGCAGAGATCAGATTACAACTTGTGATTAGACACAGATGAGGGGGAATTAGACAGGCTAAACTCTCTACTTACATACAGGGTGCATTTCTCTGTTTTCCTTCTGTCCCGTACAAGAGTTCAGATCCACTTTAAAGGGAACCTGAAGTGAGTCAGATATAGAGGCTAACATATTTATTTTCTTAAATTACCTGGCTGTTCTGCTGATCCTGTGCCTCTAATACTTTTAGCCATAGACCCTGAACAAGCATGCAGATCCAATGTGTCTAATACAAATCTGACAAGATTAGCCTCATGCTTGTTTCAGGTGCATAAGTCAGACACTACTTTAGCCAAAGAGATCAGCAGGACAGCCAAGCAACTATTATTGCTTAAAGGGAATCCATAAGTTTTTAATAAAGAAACTAAATAACAGATACAGTACTTACCTTTGGGGGGGAGGGGGGGCTCTGGATCCTGAGGAGGCTTCCCTGTCCTCCTCAGTCAGCCCGATCCAGCTCTAGCAGCCTGCAAAAACCAACAACAATGATAATGACACTGGCCTGCACAGGTGCATTAGAGGCTTTCTGCTTGGGCACTGGCAGAAAAAGCTGAGCCCAATCGAGTCCACTCTACTGCACAAGCCCAGAAGGCTCACACCCGTGCAGTAGAGTGGACCCTTTCCACCGGAGCACAAAGGCAGAGCCAAAAAGTCCTCGTCGCTGAAGTCTTGAGGATGCCACTACTGGAATGAGGTTAAAGGGGAGGAGAAGGGAAGCCTCTTTAGGATCCTGAGGCTTTCCACTCCAGAGGTTAGTACCCCTAGGGGCAATTTTTTACTTCAGGGTCACTTTAAAGAAAAATAAATATGGCAGCCTCCACATGCCTCTCACTTCATGTGCCCTTTTAAATACAATTTTCAAGAACCATGACCCATATGCAATTCCTTTTTTCTCCTGACTTTTCTCCTAGGTGATATTTTTACAGCTTGTCAATAAACCTCTTAAGGACCGTAGGCTTACAACCCCCTAGTGACCAGGCTATTTTTTACACTTCAGTGCTCTGCAGCTTTAGGCGCTAGCTGCAGATCCATAGAAAGCAGCACACAAATGAACCCCCCCCCCCATTTCTGCTCACCAACAGAGCCTTCTGTTGGTGGGCTCTGATCACTGCTGTTATGTTTATTAATTAATTAATTTATTTTTTGTTGTTGTTTTTTATAAATTTTGCTATTTTTTATATATTTTTAATTCTCCCCTCCCTCCGTCCCTCCTCCCGCCAGCCAATCACAGCGATCGGCTCTCATAGACATTAGCCTATGAGAACCGATCCCATTCTGCGTCTCCCAGGGGGACAGCTGAGTGTCACGGCTTTCCCCAGTACAGCGCTGCTGTAAATCACAGCGCTGTATACTGTAAATAGATGGTGATCGGTGATCACCGCTGGGAGACTGATGACGGAGCAGAACTCTTAGGGGTTAAATGCCTTTAAAACTACAAGAAAGCTAGAAAATACTCCAAACAATTTTGTAAGTACTTTTCACCTTCTTTTTTCATGCTTTTTCAATTGCAGAGTGCTGAAAACTTATTTAAACAGGAGATTACAAATTATCTCCTAGGAGAAAACCCAGGAGAAAAATGTAACTGCATGTGAGCCCATGTCATCAGACGGTTTCCTCTATATATTTGCATAAATATTTACTGGAATATACATGTATGTTAGTAAAATAAAAAAAAATGGATCGAATAAAGTTCTCAATTGTTAAACGCATCTGAAACAGATGATTAATTGATGTATTCATTTCAAGTATGTTGGCACCGAGATTGTGACGATGGAAGATATTTGTTAACCATGTGTCGCACTGTGAAAAACCACTACGATAAAGTCTTTAATCAAGTCAGCATTTGTTTACCCATGGAAATAAGGAGACACAACTCCAGACAGCACATTAGGCGTCCCAGCCAATAAAATATAAATAGAGCAATACAATAATAACCGTGATGAAGTTTATATCTAGGGAGAGAAACTTGGATTAGTCTTAGCGCATATTTGAATTGCTATTGGCAGCCTTACAGCAAGTCTCAATCCTTCTGTTTTCTAGCAGTTTATCTCAAAATTTCAGGCTGTTAAAGTGGCCAACCACTTTTCCCCAAAACTATTAGGATGTGAAAATCAGGATATTACCGTGAATGCCCGGGCGCTGCTAAACAATGCCGTTTGTCGTAATGTATAGCAGATGGTAGGTTATTTACAAGGTGTCAATTCATTCACTATCTCACCAAAGCAATCTCTTCAAGCATGTTGCACAGAAAAGGTCAGTCACAAAACACAACTGGCAATTGCTTTGCTTACAGCCACCGTGGTTAGAAAGATTGAATCGTTAATTACATTCTGCTCCTGAACAAACCTACAGCTGTAAAAATATAGTAAACATGATAGAAGAGTGTATTTAAGGAAATTTATAATGGCCTTTCCACGGAAGGAATGTAAGCCATATCTATGAGTAAAAGAAAAGTATGTTATGTATATAAAAACACAGAAAAAGAATTAAGAACATTAAATGCACAAATACGCCATCATTTTTATTTCACAGCTCATTAACAGATCTTGATGGAAGCTATATTTTATTTATTGCCGTGAAAATATTAAAGAGTGATATAAACTGAAAACAGTACTTCAGCTGTCATTTTCCTATACTGCTTGCATGGATGAAATCCATTCATGTTTACTGACTGGAATTAAATGAAATAGTCCGCCATATGAAGCCCTTAGCTTGATGCAATAAACTTCTTCAATGCTTTTAACGTCTGTTGTACCTTTTTTTTTTTAAGGATTCTGCTGACTTTAGTTTTTCTCTTGAAGGAGTAATGTTAAACACCATGAGAACTTTTTTTTGTTAATTTAATTATGCACATAATTAAAGTATATCCACATGGATATATCCACGTCCAAATGGAAGCTTTATCATAGCTTTTCAATGATCATGCATTGTTAAAGTGGAGACCCCACAGGTTTTTTTTTCTGTTCTACTTAGTGTTGTGCAGAGCATATTTAGCACCTGTGAAAGCTTTTGTATTCTAGTAACTGAGCCAAAAGGTACATCAGATAATGCATGGGGTTGAGTCTTCTTGGTGTAGCTCACACTTATATAGAATCATGCATAAATTAAATCTGGAGAAAGGGTGAAATAATTAGTATAATTAGAGTACTGGTTATTAAACTTTTACTGGACTTAAGTGCAGAAGCCTACATGTTGGATGCAGTAAAGGAGAGAAGGGATGAAAAGGAGTATGAAGTTGGTGGAAGACAAGTAAGTATGGGAGAAAAGGTGTCAGTGCAGTTAGTTCTTATTTTATTTTTTGTTTCCTTTAAAAACTGTCTACAGGACTGTGGAGTCGACTTCGACTCCAACTCCAGGTACCCAAAAATTCTCTGACTTCTCAACTCTGACTTCAAAGTCCCTGCAAGACTATGGATTGGGTACAAAAATCATCCCATTCCAACTCTTACTCCTCAGTTTATGAAACTATTGACTCTGATTCCAGGTACCCAAAATTGCTCTGACTCCAACTCCAACTCCTTGACTCCAACTTTACAGCCCTGCAGAGAATGCAGGAGCAGTCACATCTCAACCTGCTGTTAACGGAGCTTACACAATGTAGAACTACCAAACACACCCTGATCCCAGTTAGCCTATGGAAATTTTTTGCAAGGAAGCCAAGGACACAAAAAAGCCGGCAGAAAACACTACAGATCCTTCAGCATCATCGAGCTGTCAGTCAGTGACATATTGGGCCTGATTCACAAAGCGGTGCTAAGCTAGTTAGCACGCCTAAAGACTTTTGGGTGTGATAAGCATTGCAGTAAGTAGGTTAGCACCGCTTTGAGGGAAAAACTCACGTGCAAAGTTTTGCGCGCGTAAAGTCCGGTGCGCGTGAAACAACGCATAGGGTTTAATGGCGTTGCACGCTTAAACTTTTTAGTAAATGAAAATAAACTAGTTTATTTTATCACGCCTAAACTGAGTTTAGGTGTGATAAAGGGCTTTTCACCAGCGTGCTAACAGTTAGCACGGTGTCACGATTTGTGTCAGCAAGGAACAGAATCCTGATTATTAGGTGATCTGCAGTATCACCTATAATGCAGATATATACCTGATTATGTGGTGATCTGCAGAATCACCTATAATACAGGTATATCAGAAAGCTGATGTGACAACAAATATCAAATTAGAGATTGGTGCAACAGTAGTACTGATAGATTTAGCTATACCTCACCAGAGGAGCTGGTGGGTACTATCAGTATAGCTCCCCCCACCAGAGTCAAGGGACCTCTGGTGAAAGTAGGGTAGTCAGACTAATTGGGTTGGCAACAGACAGACAGATGCAGTACAAAATCGGAAGGCAGAGACAGAAAGATATAAACAGGCAAAGTCGGCAGCAAGATCAGATGGGCAGAGGTACAGAATCACTGAGCAGAAGAGTAGTCAGAGCGAGCCAGAGTCATGCACAGATAATAACACAGTAATGAATAAACTTTAAGGCTATCAAACAATTCCTATCTTGTGTGAAATCCCCGGTTTCCTCTCGGATCAAAGCACACCGGAACTATCTAAGGTCTGAGTGCTAACACTAAGTATTTGCAACAGCAGACAAGTTGCGAGTGATTCAGCTAGGCTTATGAAGCAGAGGAGACCCCTCCGGCACGCCCCCTCCTATTAGCCAATGAGGAGCGGCGAGCGTCTCCTCTGATGTCAGCCGACCGGCCGGTGAGCTGACGCGCCTCCTCCCCGCATAAAGGTCCTGTCTGTGCGCGCGCGCCCGCGATAATGCAACCCTATGTGTGGCTGACAGACCCGTCCTCGGCGTGCTAGATGCCCAAGGCATGGATAGATTGCTAGGCAGGGAGCTGGAGGCAGTTGCAGTGGTAGCGCTGTTCACCGCAGCTGCCTCTGCCACGTTTGTTACACACGGCTTTGTGAATCAAGCCCTTTCAATTTTAAGTGGTGTACTATCTCTTAACTATCTACTTGTGTAAGTATAAACATTCTTTCTTCTAAATTACTTCTCACCAAAGAGATTGGACAGAGGAACACCTGGATAACATATCTAATTAAGCAAACATGAACCATATTATTGGACCAACAAGAAGAAAAAGAAAACGTGCACCTTCCGTTCTTTGAAATATGTGTTTGTATTCAGCAGTGGTATAACATAACATCGGATCTCTTACATCAGGTTTCCATTAGTGTGACCCATGTTGGACGATGGTGGTGGTGGAGGTGGGTAGCGAGTGTGGATGGCAGAAAGCGACGGCCGTTTCGTGTCACAACGACACTTGGTCACGCTGTGTACCACCTTTACGTCCTGGATTCTGTTTTTGGTGCAGGAATGTATATGCAAATGCAATAACACAAAATCTAAATAATTAACTTTTCTGTAAATCTTACTATATTGTGATAGGACCCAGAGGAAGGGTTAAAATGTGCAACCTAATCACAGACATTTCTTTTAAAAAACAGTACAGATTTGCTAAATCATTTATGCTCTGTGGTGTTCTTCACGTTTTCCACCCATGAAGTGACCTTGCAGTGAGAATGATTGATATAGAGGCTGCCATATACTGCCTCAATACTCCATTCCTTGCCTTGCAAAGCTACTTTGTTTATGTCAAGGATGAAGGGCTTAAACTCATCTTGCACATGTGGTGGGTTAACTACTCCCAGACTGTGGCAGTAGGTCCTAAGAGGGCTTATATATAGGGTGGAATATGGACAAGACAAGACAAATAATATTTATATATGTGTTTTTCTCCTAGCAAACTCAAAGCGCTTGAGCTGCAGCCATTAGGGTGTACTCAGTAGGCAGTAGCAGTGTTAGGGAGTCTAGCCCAAGGTCCCCTTACTGAATAGGTGCTGCACAAATTACCTACTTGTGTATACATGACATAGGCTTCAATTCATCAAGCATTACCGCATTCGGTAATGCTGAAAACAGCTGACTTAACGAAGCACTTTAGAAAATGTTAATTCATCAAAGCTGTTACCGAATGAGAAGCTGAAATGACACAGCAATGAGATAAATTACCGACATGTGCTCAACAAATGTTAATTCATCAAGGTTACCACATTCGCTAACACATTCGGTGTTTATCTCCTGCTCTCCCCTGTCGTTACAGGCTTCAAAAGCCTTCTGTGTGAATGTTTTCATGATTAGCAGGAGCAGGCAGCCAATAGAAACAGCCCCTGTTCTCCTGCAAGTGCCACTGATAGGTCACACAGGCTTCTCCACACAAGCTTTCAGACGCCCCAGGCAGTGAGCAGAGAGAACGGGTCAAAATATATCCCCAGATTCCCTTCGGTGGTGTAACCCTTTCAGGCCCTGTTTGATAATGCAAAGATGCTGGTGGTGAAATCACCAAGCATGGCATTTGTAATGTCTCCAGGAAGTTCATCTACGTTGTGGCAAATAAATAAAATGTTAAGAAAGACTGATCGACAGGTTCAGAGCAGCAGAGGCAGTATAAATAACAGTAACTATAACACCTTTACATCTAAAGGGATGTCTGGATGCCTTCTATTGTTATCAGCTTGTAACAACACAGGGACATTCCAAGCTGCTCTGCACCACTCTGCTGTTATCGAACAGCCTTTGATGAATTGAAGCCTAGTAGTTCGGTAACTTAAGGAACCTCTACCACACATGGGAAAATATTGATGAATTAGCACAGTGAAGTGTAAAATACCGAATGCGGTATTTTAAGGACTGGGGTTGTGTTATCGAACACCCTTTGATGAATTGAAGCCATTGTCTGCAAAATATCCACAGTTAATGGGACTTGAGTACAGATTTTAGAAATGTTGTTTTTAAGGGAAAGATGGTCATGTTGATATCTCACATCATATAAGGCCCTGCACCATGCCAGTCATAGCAAAAAGCTCAGATAGTGCCACAAAACATGCACTGTTGGTGGTACTTGAGGACAGGGTTGGGACGCCCTGTACTAGGCAATTTAATCTGCTCATTTTGAGTTTTAATTAAATCCAGACAATTTTAGTTTTTCTTTTGGACCAATAAATATACTGTAGTTTTTAACGCTAAAGTATAGAAAAAATTAAATGAGTACTTTGAGTGTGTGTACATGTGTGAGTGCTATATGCTGGGTATTGGTGGTGGTGAGGTTGGAGGTGAAGGTCAATCACTGCTAGTGTGATCTCGATTTAAGAGACTTCTTTGCCTCCTCAGGGACTAGACAGCAGTAACCTTTCCCCACCTTATTGTAAATGTAAAGTAAAACGTTTGGATTAAGTTCTACTTTACTAATACATGTGCTTGTTAGGGGATGGTAGGAGAAATGGCCTGAGTTCTAGAAATGCACCTTTCTCAATACTTTAGACTCAAAGGCCTGCTTTTATTAGAAATTTGAGAAACTGACTAATGGTTGTGTTTTTCCCAGCATAACACACTGCGTGTAATGAAATTACCTATGGTTCTGTGCAGACAGGATGCATAACATTCTTTGTGTTTTGGATTAAGGTATAAGCAATCAGCATTCATTGTTTTAAACTAGGGCATGCTCCTGTTTGAAAATCTCATTACGATTTATCACACTTCAAACATAAGAGGCTTGTTTCCTGCTTTGAGTTTTTTGCTCCTCAGAGCTTCTCTCCCACAAGGCAACTCCCTAGCATTGTATTGTGGCCAACAGGACATCCAAAATTTAAAAGGCATGACTAAAATAAACACCAAAATAAAAAGGCATAATTAAGTAGACGGTAATCATGGAAGAAAAGCTAATATTTCATTCTGAAGTCTGAAAGATTCAGGTTAAAATGTGCATTAATAGCAAATAATGATATAATGGACAGAAGCATTAGCTGCATAGGTACTTTGTAGACATGTCTTTAATAAGACACCAGATGAAGGTGTTTAAAATGCTGTTAATGACGTACAATGTGCCTAGGAGGCCAAATCAAAGACGGAAGCTTGTTTTTGCACATACAGCCTAGAAAATTCTCTTTATTATTAACACTTTCCATTTAGAGCCTTAGGCTCAGTTCACACTATGATGGATCAGCACCGTGCACATTTTGACGGACACAGTAAAAATGATCTGTTTTTGCTTTTCTGTTGGTCCATCTGTTGAAGCCTGTTGTCATCCTTTTTTGTATGCATTGCAATATGTGTTTTTGTACTTTCAATGGACTGGGAATGAAATGCAAATTTCAATACTCAGATGGCAAAAATGTGTTTAACAGTGTGTACTTTTCGCCTTGAACTAATTTTTTTTTTTTAGATTTTTTTAATGTTAAAAATAAGAGAGAAAGGGTTACTGGTAATTGAGAAGGTTGATTAAAAATTGTATTATGTAGAGGGTGTGTTCTTAAAAGTGGGTGAGGTTGAAATGTATATTTTATGTAATAGTTTTCACTGCAGCCTCATTATTATACCAGCTATATTAGAAGCCTGGTATAGGTGCCCCCTGTTTAGGTAGCCAGGGCATAGGTATCCCCAATATAGGTTCCCAGGCATAAGTGCCCCCAGTATAGGTAGCCAGGCGTAGGTGCCCCGGTATAGACTGGCATATGTTCCCCAGTATAAATAGCCAGGGATAGGTTCCCCCAGTATAAATAGCCAGGCATAGGTGACTCCAGTATAAATAGCCAAGCATAGGTGTCCCCAGTATTGGTGCCCACAGTATAGGTAGCCAGTTATAGTGCCCCATTAAAGGTTATCCAGGCATAGGTGCACCAGTATAGGTAGCCAGACATAGGTGCCCCAATAAAGGTTAGCCAGGCATAGGTGCCCCCAGTATAGGTAGATAGGAATAGGTTCCCAGTATAGGTAGCCAGGCATAAGTACTCTCGGTATAGTTAGCCAGGCTTAGGTTGCCCCAGTATAGGTTAGCCAGGTATAGGTGCCCACAAGGTAGCCCTTTACTCCCTGGTGGTCTAGTGGCGGAATGCTGGGTAAGTATTTACTCACCACCCCTAGATCCAGCAAAGAGCAGCTCTCCCTGCCTCCTCTCTGATCTGCATCCAGCCTCATACTGTCTCTAAGTATCAGGTCCTGGCTTGATAAAGTCATCAAACCGAGACCCAACACTAGAGGCAGTACAATGATAGAAGTTGTGCGGAGGGGCAGCGACAATTGCCCGAGGAATGAGAAGAGGCAAGTCCTGATCCTCTTCTTCTGCCACTGCTTTAAGGCCTGTACACACGCCTGACTGCAGGCAACGACGGGTCCGTCATCACCTCCCACTGGGCGGCGGGTTTTCAGCAGACAGTCCGGCGTGTGTACAGTCTGTCGGCAAACTGATAAGGCGAATCTCTTAGAAACAGCAATATCAGTCTGCTGACAGACTGTACACACGCCGGACTGTCGCTGGAACGCCCGCCCAGCAGGAGGTGATGACGGACCAGTCGTTGCCTGCAGTCAGGTGTGTGTACGGGCCTTTAGTGATCACTACAATGCCTTTAGTGATTACTACAATCAGTCACGATTGTAGTGATCATGTGATCAGGAGCCAGTGGCCATCGCTCCTGCTCACTGAGGGGAGATTTCAGCTGTCATACGACAGCTTAATCTCCCCGTTTGGCATTGTGCAATCGTGGCAGGAGTGCATGGTTGGCAAGTAGTGAAATCTACATCCTGGCAGAGACAACAGCACCAAAACAGGGAGTAGATTTCAATCACTGACATCCGCAAGTCGTTAAAAATGATTGTAAAGCTTGCCTTTTGAGCAGCAAGTACAGTCCTTTGGGTAAGGCAGGGCTGATCATGAGGCATCTCAGTGGAAAAAAAATAGCAGGAGGAATTTGCCATCCAGCGAATTGTTAAAAAAAAGAAGAGTCTGCCAGTGTCCGGAGACACATGTACATACAGAATTATATTTAATAATCTCAGCCTGCTGTTTTTCTGCAGAAATATTGAGTACCTGATATCGCTGCCTTTCAATGGTTTTAGAGATAGGTACTGTATCATAAACTGATTTTTTTGTAACTGGTAAGCAGTGAGATTCTGTGTGTATGAATATGCAATGATTAATGATGAGTTAATGATTTTTGTTTGAATTTGGCCACACCGTTTCAGCAGCCGCTTCCTCATTTGATAATATTTAAAGCAAATCTGAACTAAACAAACTGATGAGATAAACAAATGCATCCTATTCCTAAAAGTGAGGGCGTTTGTAAACTAATACCACTGTATTATAGTCTTAGGGACAGATTCTGTAACCTGAACGAACTGCATTTTGTAGCATACTATACAGTAAGCCTTGATATGTAAAAACAGGCTGGCTATTGATTTTTACAGACTGTTAGTAGATCATCACATCTACAGTATATAGTAAGGTCCAAAGTAGACAGCCTACCAAAGCAATCACAAAATTCCACTATGTGTGCATAACTAAATTTCCCTCCATATAATCTGGTTTCTGTCATAATCAACAAATCTAAATAGCTTACTATAAAGCCATCTCATACCTTCTTCTAGACCAAACCAGCAAAATCTTCTGATCATTTTACATGGGCTGCTATTTTACGATTTTTGAAATACTGATGATTATCCTACCTACAGAGCTGTTTTTTTCTAAGTGATAGCTGACAGAAGCTACAGAAACTTAAGGGGTATCTCTGCCTTTGAGTTTCAGTCCCTTGACATATGTTTTTATGTTATAGGATCTTCACAGATTTCAGATATCCACGGAAAGCCTCAGCAGTGAAAAAAATAAAATGATCTTAATATAGCTGTAGATATGCAAAAAAATGTATGCATGGATTCAGAATAATCTTTGTGAGGTAAATTTACACATAACTTTTGTTTCCAAGTATGGCTGAGATTAAGTTCTTCTCAGTAAATGCACTCTGCACTATCTAATTAATAGCCATTATTGCCACTGTGTTAGTAACTTTCAGTCCAATTATTCCTGACTATGTGGATTTTGAGGCTGGAATACTACAAATGCTAATGCAAAGTAAGGACTAAGGTCTCTTTCATACAGGAGGCTGAAAATGGTGAATTCACCACCTGACATTTGCTCCTGAACACCCACCATGCACTGGGTAGCGTCCGTCTCTTAGACCTGGAGTCACATCTGAGCATGGCCACAGCTACATTTAGATGTAACATGATGCGTCTTCCTGCTGCCAGGTAATTGTGCCAAAAGCTGACAAATGTGAACTTAGAATCACTAAGTGCAGAAACTGACAATCTGTTTGAAAGGCCCTGTTGTCGCTGTACACAAATAATTAAATCTGTTAAATAATGTCTACAACAAAATCTCTGTGTGCACTGGTTAAATAGCATACTCTTTTACATAGCAAAAGTTTTACATAGGAAGAATCATAGGAAAGTTGTTGCCATCCAGTCCTCACACATGCACTTTCTCACTGGGGAAAGGAAAGATTGACTCATCCAGAGAGCTCTAAGCAACAAACAGAGTATAAAGTAAAAACATGTCAAGGAGCATGCCGACCTTCATGATAAATAGAGCAAGAATGACAACATAGAACACAGAACATAAAAAGGAGACTTTGGCATTTATGCAATTAACTTTTTCTCCTGAGTTTTCGCCTAGGAGATAATTTTTCATCTTCGACTTAGAATAACTTTTCAAGCATTAGCAATGGAGAAAACGTCAAAAAGTCAAAAATATTTTGAGTATTTTTTTGTTTGCTGGTGGTTAAAAGGCATTTTATTGACAATTGAAAAATGATCTCCTAGGAGAAAACTCAGTTAAAAAAGTGAATTGCATATGGCCCTTTAACCCTCTGGCAGATAATCCCGACACTGTATCGGGGTGAAAAAAGATGCCCATTTAGATAATCCAGATACAGTGTCGGGGTAAAAAAAAAAAAGTTTCCCAGCACTTTACCATGGGTTGCCCTGGTACAGGGTGCGCAGTCCCCTTTCTCCGGACGGTCCCCAGTGTCTCTGATGCCTTCTGGTCAGGACGAGCCTTAAGATCCCGCCCTCCGATCCCGTCCTCTGGTCCCCTCCGGTTCGCATCTCTTTCCGCATCTCTTTCCGCGTCCCTCCACCCTCTTGTGCCCTCCGATCCTCTCCTCTGGGCCTTCCGATCACGTCCTCTGGGCCACCGATCCCGTCCTCTGGGCCACCGATCCCGTCCTCTGGTCCCCTCCGGTCCCTCCTCCTTTCGCGTCTCCTTCCGCCTCTCCTTCCGCGTCTCCTTTAGCCACACGCAATGACGTCGCACGTGAAGTCGACGCTAGGGGGCGCGGCGGTAAATTTGAATTTGTATTGGATTGAATACACATGTATCCAATCCAATACACAGTAAAAAATAACAAGTTTGAAACAGTATAAATAAAATGACACAAAGGAAAAAAAAAAACACCATTTGCTGTTTGGATTTTGCTGGTGACACTTGCACTGATATTTCTGCTGATTTTTCTGTTTTTGACCCTTGCTTGGACTATCGACTATTCTATCGACTGCCGCCTGGATTTGACCCTTGCTTTTTGATAACGACAACGCTTTGATTGCCACCTGGATTTGACCCTTGCTTTTGGATAACGACGATGCTTTGATTGCCACCTGGATTGACCCTTGCTCCGAATAACGACTACGTTTTTTCTGCCGCCTGCCCTGTAATGGCTTCCAGCTCCCGTAGACGCCTCTCCCCGCGAACCCTGATGCAGGAGTTTGATGACAGCGAGGATGAGCAGCTGTTATTCTCAGACTCAAGTGACAGCTATGTGGCGAACATGTCATCATCTGACTCTGACAGCGATGACTTCACCGAAGAGGTTGAGAGCATCCGCACATGGATCGCTAAAGACCCTACCCAGAATAATCCTGCCCCCCCCCCCCCGTGATTCCCATTTACAGGCGAACCCGGCCAAAAAGTTCCCTGTGATCCTAACCCCCTGGCCTATTTTAAACTTTTTTTGGACGAGGCCATAATCCAAATTATAGTGGAGGAGACCAACCGCTATGCGGAACAGCAGCCTGGTCCATTCAGGAGGTTTGCTAGGGGAAAAAGGTGGGAACCAGTCACCCAGGATGATATATGGCTATTCCTGGCCATCCTCATCCTCCAAGGGGTTGTGGGGAAACCCCGCCAGACATCATATTGGAGCACCAACCGACTGATTGCTACACCTTTTTTGCGACTGTCATGTCAGAAAACAGATTTAGCCTCATCATGAAAAACCTGCATTTCATGAATAATGAGACCTTTGATGAGGCCACCCATCCTGCCCCCAAACTGTGGAAGATCTACGACCTATTTCAAATGGTCATACGCAAATTTCAGTCCGTGTATGTTCCAGAAAGAGACGTTAGCGTAGATGAAAGCCTAATGGCGTATAAGGGGAGACTTGCCTGGAAACAGTATATCTCTTCCAAGCGTGCCAGATTTGGGATAAAATCATTTGTATTGTGCGAATCTAATTCCGGATATATTTGGAATGCCATTATATACACTGGTAAAGGCACACAATTTGACCCCAGCTACAGCCAGTTTGGCCTTGCATCTGCCTCTGTCCTCTCCCTCATTTCACCGCTTCTTGGTCAGGGATATTGCCTGACTACAGATAATTACTACACCTCCCCTGAACTATATGAACACCTCATCAGACACAAGACTGATTCATATGGCACTGTCCGGCCTAACCGTCGCAATCTGCCATCAGCCTTTTCAGCTCAGAAGCTGAAGCCAGGGGAAATCACAGCATGGCAGAAGGGTAAACTGATGGCCCTCTGCTGGAAGGACAAAAAAGATGTTTCCGTTTTGTCAACAGTCCATAACACTGACACTGCTGCAGCCAAGAATCGTGCTGGGAAGACAATCCAGAAACCCCAGGTCATTCTGGATTATAATCAGACAATGGGTGGGGTGGACCGTGCTGACCAGTGCATAACATTCTACCCCGTTGTGCGCAAACAGCAGCGCAAATATTACAAAAAAATCTTTAGACATCTGGTGGAGCAGTGTCTTTGGAATTCTTATGTCCTCTACAAGAAACAAAATGACAGGCCTCTTCCTCACTTTGACTACATTTTGAAGGTTTGTGAGGAAATATGCTTACAACATCAGCAACCACAATCTGAGGCGAATAGAAAAGGACGTCGTGCCTCCTATGTCGTAAATCCAGTGCGACTAACAGGACGTCATTTTGTAGAGCATGTGCCACCCACTGAGCGCAAAGCAACACCTACCCGCATGTGCGTTGTGTGCTGCTCTAAGAGGGGGCCGAATGGAAAGAAGGTGCGCAAGGAGACGCGCTTTTACTGCCCTGAATGTGATGTAGGACTTTGTGCTGTCCCTTGCTTTAAAATATTTCATACTCAGGAAGTGTATTGATGTTTCAATACTTTTTGTGCTGCAACTGCTGCTTGATCTGAATTAAGATGTTTTGTTTACGTATTGTTACTATTAAATGGGTTTTTTTGCCATGATTTTCATGTTTTATTATTTTATTATGCTTAGGATAAGCACTAGAACCTTGTTTGCTAATGATTTGGTAAGTTACAGGCCTGAAATATAAAAAAAAAAATTCATTGGAAAATTCCATAGACTTTTTTGGACAGAAATTAAGGGAGAATTGAAACGCCCAGGAGGTTAAGTTTTAACCACTTCCTGCTAAATGGATGTTTATACTGTCCAATTTGTGCACCATGGACCATTTCACCACTAAGGGGGTTTCCTCTTATGAATTAGAGCAATTTTCACATTTCAGCAATCCTCCCAAAATCACACTGAAATGATCTATATTTTGGTTTTTGCTTTACAAATTGGGCTTTCTTTGGGTAGTAGTTATTTGTTAAGAATTGTTTTATATGCATTTTAATGGGAATAATAAGAAAAACAGATCAAGAGAAAAGATAAAGAAAAATCATTTCTCAGTTTTCAGCCATTACAGTTTTAAAATAAAACAAGCAACTGTAGATAAATCCTACACATTGTATTTGCACCTTTGTTATTATAATATTAAAATGATGTCCCTTGTACAATGTATGGTGACAATATTTTATTTGGAAATAAAGGATTGTACTCTATCAATAATGAGCCTTATTTGCAAAAATAACAGTAATACACCCTTATAGAATACATATATAAAAAAGCTAAGTCCCTAGTGTAACAATTTATGTTTTTTGTTTGTTTTGTTTTTTAATTCTGTCGCTTTTTTTACAGCTCTTTTTTATTTTATTACCAGTGGGGGGTTAGGAAAGGGATATAACTGGCTCTTCATTCATAATACAGGATTCATTTTGCACTTTCTAATTTCTCCACTAGATGGCGATGCCACCTAGATGGCAGCTTTTTATATAAAAATAAAATGAAAGTCAGTTTTTTTATACACTATTAATGAATTATGCCCCTATGCCCCTGGGACAGAAAGTAAAGTCCTGCGGGGCATAGATATGAATTAAGCCGTTTATGCAAACAGAATGCTTATGAAAGTCCTGCTATTTTGCTAAAACGGAGCATGCATGAAAATGCAAGTGCACATGTATTTGAACTCTTCACCCCATGGCATTAAGTGGTTAAACAATGAGGCTTGCAATGGGATGGGACTTAGTAGCAAACTATTCACAATTAATAACAACAATGGAATACTTTTTACTCTTAGTTTTAGAACGTATGTAATTATAATTGAAGTAAAGAGTTTAATCAGGTAAATGTAAAAATAAATGCCCAGGTATAGGGGTAGTAGATGTGCATGGAGTGAAAAAAATCACTAGATACAGTGGTTTGGCTCATTTAGACAAATTACCTGTTAAATTATGTTTTGTAACTGAATGTTGTTAAACATTATCTTTCATTTACAGCCTTTACTTGCTATTAACTTCTATTACTGTTAAGAAAAATAAAAAGTAAACAAACCGGAAACCATGGCAACACAGTATAACTAAAATTTTAGACAACTCCTACAGGGTCTCTAGATGTATTCCGATGACCCATTCATTACAGAAGATTTAAAGCGGATCCGAGATGAAACACTAACTATAACAAGTAACTTGTCTATATATCTTATCTAAAGTTTAGATAGTTTACACAGCATATCTAGCTGCAAAAGTTTAAAAAGTGTATGATTATTTATTCCTGTGATACAATGGGGGCAGCCATGTTCTTTTTGTCATATTGTCACAGGCTAAGAGCTGGAGATGGTATCAGATTTCTTGTGTGTAAATTCAGTCCCCTCTCCTCCTCCCTCCTCCCCTCTGCCTTTGAAATCAATGGCTAGTAACACCTCCCCATCCTCCTGCCCAAACTGAACTCCTGTAAGCCCTTGCTATTGTCTGAAAGTGCCTTGGCACTCTGATGGCTGTGGGCGTGGCTTTTTTAATTTATAGGGAATTAAACTATTAAAACAAAAACAAAAAAGTGTTTGGCTTGAGGAATGCCCTATAAACTATAGGAAAGGGACACAATTATGCAATGAGTAAAAGTTCATCTCGGATCCACTTTAAGCTGTTATGAGAGTAAATGGACTACCCACTAGAGGTGCATTTTTAACATTTTTAATGAAGCATTTTTGGCTACAAATTATCTTTTCTTTCAAAGCGTAACCAAAACAAGACCATTTCTGTTTGATTAGTTTTTCTAAAAAAAAAACAAAACATGAAAATGGCAGTGTGTTGATGGAACAATGTATTTAAAGAGACACTGAAGCGAAATAAAAATATGATATAGTGAATTGGTTGTGTACTATGAATAATTACTAGAAGATTAGCAGCAAAGAAAATATTCTCATACTTTTATTTTCAGGTATATAGTGTTTTTTCTAACATTGCATCATTCTCTAATATGTGCAGATTACACAACACTCAGCATTCAAAATGAGTCTTTCAGAGCAGTCTGTGAAGTAATGACCTCTCCTCTAGCAGGGGAAAAGTAAACAGTTCACTTACAGTTGAGATAATAAAAGTCAGATAACAGCCCTCTCCACGACTAACTTAGTCAGAGAACTTAATGGCTTGTTTGCATAGAGATAACAACTGGAGTTTCTCAACTCTTCCTGTACTGGAAACAATTAGACTGATGTATCTGATCTTAATGTTTTCTTTCTTAGCTGTACTACACATACAAATCATAATATCATAATTTTTTTTTCGCTTCAGTGTCTCTTTAAATTGAAATTAAAAGGGAGGTTTGATTCTGAGTGTGCCAAACATTAGTTTATTAGTGGTCCCCTAATTTGGTTTTGCAAAAATTTAGAAGGTGGAGTAATGTGTTGTGCTTACCTGTCATACTCACTCCAGCCCAAAAGAATAAAAAAGAGACCATCTGCAGACCACGTATTTATGAACAAAGGGTTAAAGTATACTGAGCACCTGGGTGCTCCTAAGTGTGAAAATCTTCTTAAACAAACCTCCCCTTAAGGGAGGTCAATTAATTGTGTGGGCATTTGGGGGTCAGTGTGCATTTACTTACCTTTAAAAGGGGGATGCTTGGTAGCCCCCAATCCATATGGAAGCCGCCATCTTCTGTGTCCTTGTGCAGCAGGTTGAAATTCCTGTGGTGACTTCCTGTGTTCCTGGCAGCCACAATATATGCCAGAGAAGAGTGATGCATGCTGGGAGATGTAGTTCATTAATGTAGCTACATCTCCCAGCCAGAAGATGTAACCACATTAATGAGAACTACATCACCCTGCATGCATTGTGCAACCCCGACATGTATTGCGGCTGTCAGGGACATAGGATATCACTGCAGTTCTGCAGCATGGGGAGATAGAAAATGGAGGCCTCCATATAGATGGGGGCTACTGAGCAGCCTTCCTCCATAGGTAAGTAAATACCTGCTGCAGGCCCAAAAGCCCACACAACTAACACACCTCTATTGGGGAAAGTTCATTTAAGAAGTTTTTAAAAATTAATTCACAGTATCCTTTAAAAAACACACACACACCAAAAAAATAATGCTTAAAGGGATACTGTAGGGGGGTCGGGGGAAAATGAGTTGAACTTACCCGGGGCTACTAATTGTCCCCCACAGACATCCTGTGCCCGCGCAGCCACTCACCGATGCTCCGGCCCCGCCTCCAGTTCACTTCTGGAATTTCTGACTTTAAAGTCAGAAAACCACTGCGCTTGCGTTGCCGTGTCCTCGATCCCGCTGATGTCCCCAGGAGTGCACGGCGCAGGCACAGACCATACTGGGCTTCTGCTATACACTACTGGTGACATCGGCGGGAGTGAGGACACGGCAATGCAGGTGCAGTGGTTTTCTGACTTTAAAGTCAGAAATTCCAGAAGTGAACTGGAGGCGGGGCCGGAGCATCGGTGAGTGGCTGCGCCAACACAGGATGTCTGCGGGGGACCATTAGAAGCCCCGGGTAAGTTCATCTCATTTTCCCCCAACCCCCTACAGTATCCCTTTAAAGAGAAACTGTAACCAAGAATTGAACTTCATCCCAATCAGTAGCTGATACCCCCTTTTACATAAGAAATCTATTCCTTTTCACAAACGGATCATCAGGGGCTCTGTATGGATGATATTGTGGTGAAACCCCTCCCACAGGAAACAGTGAGGACCATGGTCTTGGCAGTTTCCTGTCTGTAAACCTTGTTGCATTGTAGGAAATAACTGTTTACAGCTGTTTCTAATTGCCAAAAAAGCCAGCAGCAGCTACTTCCACTGACACCTGCCAGCAGTAAAAATTCACCATGTGATAAATTATTATTGAAAAAATGAAGCACTTTTTTTTATTACATTATAGATAAAATACAAAGAAATAAACACATTTGCTTTGAGATTAAGTTTGTTTATCATCTTCCAAATCCATGCATCTTATTATTTTTATTATGATTGATGTATATAGCGCCAGCATCTTCCGTAGTCCTGTACAACAGCATACAGGGTATAACAATACAACATAAGCAATACAACAGTTAATACAAGGCAAGGGTTGGTTAGAGCTACGGGCAGTGAACAAATCACACTACATATTTTTACACAGGGGTGGAAGGTTTGCACACATATTACACAGCTTTGTGAGACAAAGAGGAAGAGAGCCCTGGCCAAAAGGCATTACAGTCTACAGGTTTAAAAAAAAATAGGATAGTAGGTAAAGGGAAGTGGAGTGGGAAGTGGTAGAAATGGTGGTCACTGGGCAAAGTGTCCTAGGTAGGATAGTTTGCTTGCCTGAAGAGGTGATTTTCAGATTGTTAAGAAAAGGTGGGGGAAAGGCTGCGCGTCCCTAAACACATGCCACAATTGAATGGTTAATCGCACAGGCATACACCGCCTCTGCTAGACTGAAAAATGCATGCCCTGCATCCAAGACAAGTGCTAACATTTATTAAACTAGGAGGAACTTTAGCTTCCCACATAGTTTGCATGCAAAGTATATTATACTAGACACGTGCGCCACAGTGAGGCAAACCTCCGGGCAAGTGACCTAACCTAAATTTAAAACCTTGGGAGCAGCTAAGCAAAAAAAAATGTGTAACTTACATTTGGTTGAACAGCGAGGAGAACGCCAGCGCATACCACTAAGGCTGCATCCGAAATGACCACCAGCTCAGTGTGCAGCACCTAAATAGATTTTCTGCACACTTCGCATTCAATTCAGATGCAAATCATATGCAAATCTTCTACTACTTATTATGCAAACAGGAAACTCAGGAGGAGGGGCTGGGAGTAGCTAACCTGACAGTTACATAGTTACAAAGTTAAGAAAAGGTGGGGGGAAAGGCTGCGCGTCCCTAAACACATGCCGCAATTGAATGGTTAATCGCACAGGCATACACCGCCTCTGCTAGACTGAAAAATGCATGCCCTGCATCCAAGACAAGTGCTAACATTTATTAAACTAGGAGGAACTTTAGCTTCCAACATAGTTTGCATGCAAAGTATATTATACTAGACACTTGCGCCACGGTGAGGCAAACCTCCGAGCTGGTGGTCATTTCGGATGCAGCCTTAGTGGTATGCGCTGGCGTTGTCCTCGCTGTTCAACCAAATTTAATTTACACATTTTTTTTGCTTAGCTGTCTAGTATAATATACTTTGCATGCAAACTATGTTGGAAGCTAAAGTTCCTCCTAGTTTAATAAATGTTAGCACTTGTCTTGGATGCAGGGCATGCATTTTTCAGTCTAGCAGAGGCGGTGTATGCCTGTGCGATTAACCATTCAATTGCGGCATGTGTTTAGGGACGCGCAGCCTTTCCCCCTACCTTTTCTTAACTTTGTAACTATGTAACTGTCAGGTTAGCTGCTCCCAGCTCCTCCTCCTGAGTTTCTTGTTTGCATAATAAGTAGTAGCAGATTTGCATATGATTTGCATCTGAATTGAATGCGAAGTGTGCAGAAAATCTATTTAGGTGCTGCACACTGAGCTGGTGGTCATTTCGGATGCAGCCTTAGTGGTATGCGCTGGCGTTCTCCTCGATTTTCAGATTGTGCCTAAAAAGAGTAAGTGTGGGTGAGTGGCGGATGTGTTGAGGGAGAGTGTTCTAGAGGAGGGGAGAAGATCGAGAGAAGTCTTGTAATCGGGAGTGAGAAGAGGTAACCAGAGAAGAGGACAGGAGAATATTGTTAGTAGAGCGGAGATTGCCTGTAGGATGGTATTTGGAAATAAGTTTATTTAGATAGGAAGGAGCTAGGTTGTGGAGAGCTTTGAAGGCAAGAGTAAGGATTTTATATTGTATCCTTTGTGTAACTGGCAGCCAGTAAAGGGACAGACAGAGGGGATTGGGCTGGAGGAGCAGGAGGAGAGGTAGATGAGTCCTGCAGCAGAGTTCATGATGGACTGTAGCTGGGCTAACCTGTTGACGGGAATGACGCACATCAGAGAATCTACCAAATCTTCAAAAAAAATGTTCATGTGTAATCATATATAGTTAGATGTAACCTTCTAATCTTCAGTAGTGAGGAGCCACTTTCAAACCTCTTTTCAGCCAGTGTCCAGATTATAAGTGTCAACAAGTCAGATGACCAGTAATTTTAATTTCCAGCCAATGATTTCTAAATGATTGAATTTATCAACATTTGTCAGTACCACAAATTGTAATTAATATCTTGCAGGTATCTTAAGAATTACCACTGGATTAAGGCAATCAGTAGTATTATAAATCAGATTGTAGGAGAAATACATGTCAGAAATTCATTTACAGTATATGTATGTTTTTTATTATTTTACTACGCATTTTTTTTTAACAATATAGCACATAAGCTCCAAAACAAAGAAGTAACAAACTGTTGTTTGAAAGTTCACATGTCGGATGGAAAGAGGGGAGAGATGGAAATATATGGTGTGACATCACAGTTATTACGAACATATGGAGTCACTGCGGGTAATTAGGGCTCTGGACTGAACAGCAGAAAATATCACCTCCTCAGGGTAAAACAGGAAATAATGTAACAAATATTTCAGCCTAACAGCTGCATTAAGAAACACTGCTCCATATGCCACAGACATTAGCAGAGGCACCACAAATTATTACCGAAGTTGTAACTAGTTAATGAAAAAGTTGTAAACTTAAGATTGTAGTTTTAATATATTGATGATGGGCCAACATAATTATGGAGACTATATTTAAGGAGAGATAATGGCAGGCACTCTCATGAGCAACTATGACCTTTGAGTATAAAAATGTCAAGGTTTCCATTATACAGGGTCTGCGCTGAGCCCTGAATTGCCCGCCTGATTTAATTTTGCCTTTGATGGTCAATTGCTATACTCCTGTTTAGGAATGGGCTTGAATTTTTATCTAAGTCGTTTTTACATCAGAATTTGCATGTTCGCCTTACTTAACCACTTCGGGACCACAGTCTTTTCGCCCCTTAAGGACCAGAGCCTTTTTCTCCATTCAGACCACTGCAGCTTTCACGGTTTATTGCTCGGTCATAAAACCTACCACCTAAATGAATTTTACCTCCTTTTCTTGTCACTAATACAGCTTTCTTTTGATGCTATTTGATTGCTGCTGCGAGTTTTACTTTTTATTATATTCATCAAAAAAGACATGAATTTTGTCAAAAAAATGACTTTTTTAACTTTCTGTGCTGACATTTTTCAAATAAAGTAAAATTTCCTATACATTTGAGCGCGAAAGTTATTCTGCTACATGTCTTTGATAAAAAAAAAAACATTCAGTGTATATTTATTGGATTGGGTAAAAGTTATAGCGTTTACAAACTATGGTGCCAAAAGTGAATTTTCCCATTTTCAAGCATCTCTGACTTTTCTGCGCACCTGTCATGTTTCATGAGGGGCTAAAATTCCAGGATAGTACAAATACCCCCCAAATGACCCCATTTTGGAAAGAAGACATCCCAAAGTATTCAGTGAGAGGCATGGTGAGTTCATAGAAGATTTTATTTTTTGTCACAAGTTAGCGGAAAATGACAGTTTGTGACAAAAAAAAAAAAAAAAAAAAGTTTCCATTTCTTCTAACTTGCGACAAAAAAAAATGAAATCTGCCACGGACTCACTATGCTCCTCTCTGAATACCTTGAAGTGTCTACTTTCCAGAATGGGGTCATTTGTGGGGTGTGTTTACTGTCCTGGCATTTGGGGGGTGCCTAATTGTAAGCACCCCTGTAAAGCCTAAAGATGCTCATTGGACTTTGGGCCCCTTAGCGCAGTTAGGCCGCAAAAAAGTGCCACACATGTGGTATTGCCGTACTCAGGAAAAGTAGTATAATGTGTTTTGGGGTGTATTTTTACACATACACATGCTGGGTGGGAGAAATATCTCCGTAAATGACAATTTTTTTATTTTTTTTACACACAATTGTCTATTTATAGAGATATTTCTCCCACTCAGCATGGGTATGTGGAAAAATACACCCCAAAACACATTATACTACTTCTCCTGAGTACGGCGATACCACATGTGTGGCACTTTTTTGCACCCTAACTGCGCTAAGGGGCCCAAAGTCCAATGAGTACCTTTAGGATTTCACAGGTCATTTTGAGAAATTTCGTTTCAAGACTACTCCTCACGGTTTAGGGCCCCTAAAATGCCAGGACAGTATAGGAACCCCACAAATTACCCCATTTTAGAAAGAAGACACCCCAAGGTATTCCGTTAGATGTATGGTGAGTTCATAGAAGATTTTTTTTTTTTGTCACAAGTTAGCGGAAATTGATTGTAATTGTTTTTTTTCACAAAGTGTCATTTTCCGCTAACTTGTGACAAAAAATAAAATCTTCTATGAACTCGCCATTTTCCTAACGGAATACCTTGGGGTGTCTTCTTTCTAAAATGGAGTCATTTGTGGGGTTCCTATACTGCCCTGGCATTTTAGGGGCCCTAAACCGTGAGGAGTAGTCTTGAAACCAAATGTGGCAAAATGACCTGTGAAATCCTAAAGGTACTCATTGGACTTTGGGCCCCTTAGCGCACTTAGGGTGCAAAAAAGTGCCACACATGTGGTACCGCCGTACTCAGGAGAAGTAGTATAATGTGTTTTGGGGTGTATTTTTACACATACCCATGCTGGGTGGGAGAAATATCTCTGTAAATGACAATTATTTGATTTTTTTTACACACAATTGTCCATTTACAGAGAGATTTCTCCCACCCAGCATGGGTATGTATAAAAATACACCCCAAAACACATTATACTACTTCTTCTGAGTACGGCGATACCACATGTGTGACACTTTTTTGCAACCTAGGTGCGCTAAGGGGCCTAACGTCCTATTCACAGGTCATTTTGAGGCATTTGGATTCTAGACTACTCCTCACGGTTTAGGGCCCCTAAAATGCCAGGGCAGTATAGGAACCCCACAAGTGACCCCATTTTAGAAAGAAGACACCCCAAGGTATTCTGTTAGGAGTATGGTGAGTTCATAGAAGATTTTTTTTTTGTCACAAGTTAGCGGAAAATGACACTTTGTGAAAAAAAAAACAATACATATCAATTTCCGCTAACTTGTGACAAAAAATAAAATCTTCTATGAACTCATCATACACCTAAAAGAATACCTTGGGGTGTCTTCTTTCTAAAATGGGGTCACTTGTGGGGTTCCTATACTGCCCTGGCATTTTAGGGGCCCTAAACCGTGAGGAGTAGTCTTGAACCCAAATGTCTCAAAATGACCTGTGAAATCCTAAAGGTACTCATTGGACTTTGGGCCCCTTAGCACAGTTAGGCTGCAAAAAAGTGTCACACATGTGGTATCGCCGTACTCAGAAGAAGTAGTATAATGTGTTTTGTGGTGTATTTTTACATATAACCATGCTGGGTGGGAGAAATATCTCTGTAAATGACACATTTTTGATTTTTTTTACACACAATTGTCCATTTACAGAGAGATTTCTCCCACCCAGCATGGGTATGTGTAAAAATACACCACAAAACACATTATACTACTTCTCCTGAGTATGGCGATACCACATGTGTGACACTTTTTTGCAGCCTAGGTGCGCTAAGGGGCCCAACGTCCTATTCACAGGTCATTTTGAGGCATTTGTTTTCTAGACTACTCCTCACGGTTTAGGGCCCCTAAAATGCCAGGGCAGTATAGGAACCCCACAAGTGACCCCATTTTAGAAAGAAGACACCCCAAGGTATTCCGTTAGGGGTATGGTGAGTTCATAGAAGATTTTATTTTTTCTCACAAGTTAGTGAAAAATGACACTTTGTGAAAAAAACAATAACAATCCAATTTCCGCTAACTTTTGACAAAAAATAAAATATTCTATGAACTCATCATACACCTAACAGAATACCTTGGGGTGTCTTCTTTCTAAAATGGGGTCACTTGTGGGGTTCCTATACTGCCCTGGCATTTTACGGGCCCAAAACTGTGAGTAGTCTGGAAACCAAATTTCTCAAAATGACTGTTCAGGGGTATAAGCATCTGCAAATTTTGATGACAGGTGGTCTATGAGGGGGCAAATTTTGTGGAATCGGTCATAAGCAGGGTGGCCTCTTAGATGACAGGATGTATTGGGCCTGATCTGATGGATAGGAGTGCTAGGGGGGTGACAGGAGGTGATTGATGGGTGTCTCAGGGGGCGGTTAGAGGGGAAAATAGATGCAATCAATGCACTGGGGAGGTGATCGGAAGGGGGTCTGAGGGGGATCTGAGGGTTTGGCCGAGTGATCAGGAGCCCACACGGGGCAAATTAGGGCCTGATCTGATGGGTAGGTGTGCTAGGGGGTGACAGGAGGTGATTGATGGGTGTCTCAAGGTGTGATTAGAGGGGGGAAATAGATGCAAGCAATGCACTGGCGAGGTGATCAGGGCTGGGGTCTGAGGGCGTTCTGAGGTGTGGGCGGGTGATTGGGTGCCCGCAAGGGGCAGATTAGGGTCTAATCTGATGGGTAACAGTGACAGGTGGTGATAGGGGGTGATTGATGGGTAATTAGTGGGTGTTTAGAGGAGAGAATAGATGTAAACAATGGATTTGGGAGGTGATCTGATGTCGGATCTGCGGGCGATCTATTGGTGTGGGTGGGTGATCAGATTGCCCGCAAGGGGCAGGTTAGGGGCTGATTGATGGGTGGCAGTGACAGGGGGTGATTGATGGGTGGCAGTGACAGGGGGTGATTGATGGGTGATTGACAGGTAATCAGTGGGTTATTACAGGGGAGAACAGATGTAAATATTGCACGGGCGAATTGATAAGGGGGGGGTCTGAGGGCAATCTGAGCGTGTGGGCAGGTGATTGGGTGCCCGCAAGGGGCAGATTAGGGTCTAATCTGATGGGTAACAGTGACAGGTGGTGATAGGGGGTGATTGATGGGTAATTAGTGGGTGTTTAGAGGAGAGAATAGATGTAAACAATGGATTTGGGAGGTGATCTGATGTCGGATCTGCGGGCGATCTATTGGTGTGGGTGGGTGATCAGATTGCCCGCAAGGGGCAGGTTAGGGGCTGATTGATGGGTGGCAGTGACAGGGGGTGATTGATGGGTGGCAGTGACAGGGGGTGATTGATGGGTGATTGACAGGTAATCAGTGGGTTATTACAGGGGAGAACAGATGTAAATATTGCACGGGCGAATTGATAAGGGGGGGGTCTGAGGGCAATCTGAGCGTGTGGGCAGGTGATTGGGTGCCCGCAAGGGGCAGATTAGGGTCTAATCTGATGGGTAACAGTGACAGGTGGTGATAGGGGGTGATTGATGGGTAATTAGTGGGTGTTTAGAGGAGAGAATAGATGTAAACAATGGATTTGGGAGGTGATCTGATGTCGGATCTGCGGGCGATCTATTGGTGTGGGGGGGTGATCAGATTGCCCGCAAGGGGCAGATCAGGGGCTGATTGATGGGTGGCAGTGACAGGGGGTGATTGACGGGTGATTGACAGGTGATTGACAGGTGATTGACAGGTGATTGACAGGTGATCAGGGGGGATAGATGCATACAGTACACGGGGGGGGGGGGGTCTGGGGGGGGTCTGGGGAGAATCTGAGGGGTGGGGGGGTGATCAGGAGGGAGTAGGGGGCAGATTAGGGACTTAAAAAAAAAATAGCGTTGACAGATAGTGACAGGGAGTGATTGATGGGTGATTAGGAGGGTGACTGGGTGCAAACAGTGGTCTGGGGGGTGGGCAGGGGGGGGTCTGAGGGGTGCTGTGGGCGATCAGGGGGCAGGGGGGGGGGAAATCAGTGTGTTTGGTGCAGACTAGGGTGGCTGCAGCCTGCCCTGGTGGTCCCTCGGACACTGGGACCACCAGGGCAGGAGGCAGCCAGTATAATAGGCTTTGTATACATTACAAAGCCTATTATACACTGTTGCAGCGGCGATCCGGATGCCAGTAACCCGCCGGCGCTTCCGAACGGCCGGCGGGTTACGGCGAACGGGGGGCGGAGCCAGTCCCCGGCGGCTGATCGCGTCACGAATGACGCGATCGCCGCATAGCCACTCCCGCAGCCGCCCCCGCCGATGGGCGTATTGCGGTCGTTTGGGCCCAGACTTTGCCGCCGCCCATCGGCTGGGGGCGGTCGTTATGTGGTTAATATGTTAATGAGACATATTTTTGTGAAAATGAGAACTTTCTATAAATGTGTCTCATGCCTGTTGACTTCAATACATTTGATAAAGATGCATTTTTGCATACATGCCCAGAATTTTTTACGCATTTACACATCCGTGTGAAAATGTGTTTTCTCCTGCCCGAAGTCAGCACAGTGGCATAGTGGTTAGCGCTCTCGCCTTGCATCGCTGGGTTCCCGGTTCGAATCCCAGCCATGTCAACATCTGCAAGGAGTTTGTATGTTCTCCCGTGTCTGCATAGGTTTCCTCTGGGTACTCCGGTTTCCTCCCACATCCCAAAAAACATACAGACAAGTTAATTGGCTTCCCCCTAAATTGGCCCTAGACTAAAATATGCATGCACTACACAATACATACTGTACATAGACATATGACTATGGTAGGGACTAGATTGGGAGCTCCTTTGAGTGACAGTTAGTGACACAACTATATATACTCTGTACAGCGCTGTGGAAGATGTCGGCACTATATAAATAATAAATAATAATAATAATGCCCATAGACCTCAATGCATTTAATAAAAATGTACTTTACCTGTATATTGTCACAAAAGTCTCATCTGTACAAACATGTTTTTTCTCATGCCAATATACTGTAGTGTTGTGAAAACTGTAATCTGTGCAAAAATGCATAATGTTTGCAAAAATGATGGCAAAGAAAAATGCCATTCTCATCTCTATCCCTGTACAATCCTGCAAGGCACCTAAATTATGGTGAGTGCGCAATGTAGTCAATGGGGTTAATCGTAATGGGAAATTTATCTTTCATGAATGTTTGTGTAATGTATGCAAATACAATTCAGTTTGTAATTAAGAATATTTAGGATGATGTTGTGTAAGTTGCAGAAAACTATGTTCAAGGGATCAACTAACTTGTATGCATGAGAAAACACTTTGACCATATCATATTAACTTTTGTTTTCAGTTTTCTCCATGGAGATATTTTTAAACCTTGTCAATAAAATACTTTTAAAGCTCCCTCCAAGCAAGAAAGTTTGATATTACCCTTTTAACAACTTTGTATTACTTTTTCACATGCAAAGTGCTTAAAAGCTAATAGGATATGGCCCTTTTTTTCACAAATGAATTGAAGTCTATTGGCATGAGAAAACACATTGGGCCCGATCCAATTCACTTTTTCTCCTAAGTGATATTTTCATATCTTATCACTAAAATGCCTTTTACTGTGAGCCACTAGCAAGCAAAAAAAATACTCAGAATACTTTTGACAGTACTTTTTCACCTACTTGTTGGTACTTTTCAAATGCGGAATGTTGAAAAGTTATTTTAGGCAGAAGATAAAAAATTATTTCTTAAGAGAAAAGGTGAATTGGATAGGGCCTATTTTCACCTAACGCATGGAATTCTATAGGCATAAGAATGCTATTAACCTCAACAGTAGTAAAACAAGATAACTCCTTAGGGAATCGAGGACATTTGACAGCACCATTGAAAAGTAGCACACCAAGTTTTATTCAATACTACAAACCATATACATACTGTATATACACAGCAAATAAAAAAAACACACTTCAATAAAACCATATATCTGGTCCCGTGTTGCATGCAAATATATTTCGACATGAAAATGCATACAATTTATGCATATGCATACAAGTTAAAGCCAATGGTTACCACTTTAAAAATAAAAAAGTCAGATACTCACCTAAGGAGAGGGAAGGCCGGGTCCTTATGAGCCTTCCCTCTCTTCTCCCGGTGCCCTCGGTGCTGCGCTGGCTCCCCCATTTGCGTCCGCCGCCACAGGGACTTCGGAGGTCTTCGGGAGCACTCGGGCTTCCGAAGACGGGCCGCTCCATACTACGCACGCGCGAGTGCATCATAGAGGGCGCTCGCGCATGCGTAGTATGGAGCGGCCCGTCTTCGGGAGCCCGAGTGCTCCCGAAGGCTTCTGAAAGATCCCTTCGGCTGCGGAAGTGGCAGTATTTGACCGAACTGGTTGAATACTGCTACGGGGGATCCTGCGTGGGACCGGACACCGGGAGAGGAGAGGGAAGGCTCATTAGGACCGAGCCTTCCCTCTCCTTAGGTGAATATCAGACTTTTTGATTTTTAAACTGGTAAACATTCACTTTAAATATGATAATGACATCACACTATAAATATAAAAAGCAAAAAAATGTATGTATTGTAGTATCCTCAGTGGTTCCTGAGCAGACCCCACTCCGGATGAAACCCGGGCTTTAAAAAAGTGCTGTATGAGATATTGGGTAAAATAGCCTACTAACTTAGATAAAATTATTAAATAAATGAACAAAGCGCTAGTCCTGTACCAGCAGTTAAAGTGATACTAAAGTGAAAATAAAAACTTATGAAGAAATGATTTGTATGTGTAGTACAGATAATGAATACAACATTGGTAGCAAAGAAAATAGTCTCATATTTTATTTTTTTAGATATATAGCTTTTTTTTATATAACATTGCATAATTCTGTAATATTTGCAATTGCAAGTCACACTCTGTATTTTAAACTATAACACAAGCGGTGCTAATGACCCTTTCAACTTCCCAGGAGTAATAATCTTATCTTTATCAGTCTCTGACTGTTTCATTGATGTATAAATGTTCTAAAAAGCAGCAACCAAATTGGTCATGGAGCTCAGATAAGCTCCTTTGCATAGATAACAACTGAAGTTTCTTAACTCTCCCTGTACTTGAAACAATATTAGACTCATATCTGTGCTGCTAATGTTCTATTTTTTAGCTGTACTACACAAACAAATCATTATATCATAAGTTTATTTTCACTTCAGATTCCCTTTAGTTACAATTTAATTAAGGTACAATAGGGCTATAATTCATAAAGACTAAGGAAATTCATATTCTGTACATAAAACTAGAGATGGGCCGAACGGTTCCAGGCGAACTTCGGTGGTTCGCGTTCACCTGGACCAGGCGAACTTTTGCAGAAGTTCAACTCGCCCCATAATGCACTATGAGGGTCAAGTTTGACCCTCTGCATCACAGTCAGCAGGCACATTGTAGCCATTCAGGCTACACTAAATCCTGGAGCACCACCCCCCCTTATATAAGGCAGGCTTGCCGGCCATGACACTCACTCGTGTGCCTGCTAGAGACAGACTAGGGACAGCTGCTGCAGACTTGTTCTCCTAGGGAAAGATTAGTTAGGCTCTTGGCTTGCTCATGGCTGATTGTTATTGCTAAAATAGCACCCCTGAACAGCTCTTTTGAGAGCCAATGTTTTCCAGATGTGTTTTTTTGTGTGTGTGTTGCTCACTGACATTATACAGCCCTATCTGTTGCAGCTGGACCTTGGTAATTGTTATTACTGTGCCAGCCAGGACCTGCCTAACTATCTATACTGGGACACCTACCTATGCCTACCTAACTACTGGGGCACCTACTTACCTATACGGGGACACCTACCTACCTACCTATACTAGGGGACCTACCTATGCCTACCTACCTATACTGGGTCTCCTACCTATGCCTAGCTAACTACTGGGTCTCCTACCTATGTCTAGCTAACTAATGAGGCACCTACCTATGCCTACCTACCTATACTGGGACTTCTACCTATGCCTACCTACCTATACTGGGACTCCTACCTATGCCTACCTAGCTATACTGGGTCTCATATCTATGCCTAGCTAACTACTGGGACACCTACCTATGCCTACCTACCTATACTGGGACTCCTACCTATGCCTAGCTAACTACTGAGGCACCTACCTATGCCTACCTACCTATACTGGGACTTCTACCTATGCCTACCTACCTATACTGGGACTCCTACCTATGCCTACCTACCTATACTGGGTCTCCTACCTATGCCTAGCTAACTACTGGGACACCTACCTATGCCTACCTACCTATGCTGGGACTCCTACCTATGCCTAGCTAACTACTGAGGCACCTACCTATGCCTACCTACCTATACTGGGACTCCTACCTATGTCTACCTACCTATACTGGGACTCCTACCTATGCCTACCTACATTCAAGAAGATAATAAGGTCGTTGCTTCATTGTGGATAGACCAAATTTGATCAGCTAGACAGTCACTGTTGTTCTGTCATTGAGCTACCACAGCCCGGCGACCATATGGGCTGGAAAACTGCCATGGCCTGCACTCTGGCCATGTTGCGCATCAGTCCAGCATGGCCATCACTACGCAAACAGCTGTTTGCGGTGCGTTACACAGTGAGTTTGGTGTGTCAGTGTGAAGCAGAACTCTAATTACACTCCCTGATTGATGTATACACATGCAAGATGTTTTAAAGCACTTTAGGCCTGCAATTTAGCATTCAATGTGATTTCTGCCTTTAAAACGCTGCTTTGCGTCACATCCAGATTTTTCCCCGGGACTTTGGGCATGTATCCCACTTCGCCATCCCCCCTCCAGGTGTTACACCCCTTGAAACATCTTTTCCATCACTTTTGTGGCCAGCATACATTTTTCTATTTTTCAAAGTTCGCATCCCCATTGAAGTCTATTGCGGTTCGCGAACTTTTCCACGAACCGAACCTTCCGCGAAGGGTCGCGAACCTAAAATCGGAGGTTCGGCCCATCTCTACATAAAACATGCAATAAATGTGTCATAATATAGCTGGGGTGTAACGTCATACAAATGTACTGGCAAAGCAAGACGCAAGTGGACAAGCAATAAGGATTGATACGTAGCCCGGGATTGAGTGGGGCAAACAAAGACCAATATCCAGGGTGCAGCAACACAGGAATCCTATTTCCAGACCAGGCAGCCCAAAATGTTTCACGACTATAACATAACTCTCCGAGAGCCCAGATACCGGCATTTGCACTCCCAGAAAGTAATGTTGATGGTCCCAGGCTTTTCACAAGAGATCCTTATGCACCTTATCATTGAAATACCAAAAAAATAATCACAGTAACTTGACCTAAATTAACTTCAGTTTGATACTACTTTTCTTACCTAGATTTTGCACTTTTTACTTTTTTTGGTACTGAAAAGTTATTTTGTAGATAAAATGAGAAAATATTTCCTGTAAGAACACTCTCAACATATAGCTTAATTGAAAGGGAGTTTATGTCGCTTAAAGAGGAACTGTAGTCAAAATAACATAATTGATAACATTGCATATTTTTTACAATAGTCACGTATAAATTATTTAGTCATTGTTTGCTCATTGTAAAATCTTTCCCCTCCCTTATTTACATTTTTAAATATATCACTGGTGGTGAAATCTTTAGTTCTGCCAGGTGAGCTATGTGGACTGTTCGTTACTGAGAGTTCTATGCACAGAGGAACATACTGCTTGACAAAGATGTTCCCACAATGCAACAAGGTTTACAGAAAGCAAACTGTCAGAACCATGGTCATGACATCACACTGTGGGAGGGGTTTCACCACTATTTCATGCACACAGACCCCCTCCCCCGATAATCTATTCGAGAAAAGGTTAAGATTTCAAGCAAGATTCAGCTACTGATTGAAATGAAGTTCAGTCCTTGGTTAAAGTTCCTCTTGAAAGATTAAAGTGACACCTCAGAGCACAAACGTACACACAGATGTCTTGCTAAACTGTCATTCCCATTTCTCTCATCATTTGAAAACTATACTCTTTGAATGGCCAGTAAAGCACCTTGATGTTACTAAAGTCTTTCAGGAGCTGCTTCAAAGATTACATTTAAAGACATTAATTATGTACATCAAAAATGTTACTGGTGACAGCCAGTGTAACAGTTCAGCTTCTGGTCATCCATAAATAAAGTACACTGTTACAGACAGATCTGCTGATGATAAAGCAATTTCAGAATCAATGTGTTCATGAATGGCTGTGTTTGATATTTTATCTTTAATGTGAGCCAATTACTGAAGCTCTTTACTATTGTAAAGTTCATGCCTGTGGCTGTGAATAATGGCATGAGCTCACAGACAAATCGCTGGCTCTTTCCACATGGCTGCATGTGTAGCCTACCCTGAACTTTTCTTGTAGGTAGATAAGGGAGTCTGCAATACAAGCCTTCTCTCTAATATATTCTTTGGAGATCTAACAGTGAAAGAAATCGAAGTCTCTTCATGTTCTGAGTTAGGCTTAGTGTGATGGAAGTCATAGATTTAAAGTCCTAATGATTTATGTCCGTAAAGCAACAAAAGGTCACTATAAAATAAGGTAACAAAAGGTGAAAGCTAACAAGTTAACTTATTATTCTACATCCAAGCCAAATGTATAGTCCTTTTAGGTTGAAAAAAATCCATATATGATTGTTTATGGCTAAAAAAAAGTATTTTGTGTAAAACTATAAAAAGTCAGCTTTCAGTATGAATTCCTTGAGTACGAGAGGAATGAGAAATGATTGTTTATAGGATTCGCACAATGCATAAAACATGGTTTCATTTGTGTACCCCAATGTTTTTTATTATGATGTATAAACTTGATCATATCAATTTTACACAGGTCTTCATTCATAAAACTAACATGTTAAAGTACAAAGTGTACCAATCCCGACTCCGGAGAAACCACCAACATGCCAACATTGATCAGTTACATGCTATAAAAGCAATAATGGAAGATTGCTATTCATGCATTGCTCGTCGCATATCACGCTAAGATTTTGTATAGTAAGAGCTCATTTAGTGATTGAACTTGGGGTTTATTTATTTTCTGTGTTAACCAAACTTTCTCTCTTTCAAAAACTAGATATTATGGGTGCTTTGCTACAACTTACCTACCTCTCATCTCTTAGGAAACATGCTTCTGATCATGTTCACATTCTGTGGACTAGTTGTTGGCTGCTTCCTTAACCACTTGAGGACCGCAGTGTCAAACCCCCCTAAAGACCAGGCCATTTTTCTCAAATTGGCCCACTGAAGCTTTAAGGCCTTGCTGCAGGGCCACACAACTCAGCACACAAGTGATCCCCCCCCCCTTCTCTCCACTAACAGAGCTCTCTGTTGGTGGGGTCTGATCGCTCCCCAATGTTTATTTATTTTTTTAGTAAATATGTATTTATTTATTTTTTGTACCCATCCCTCCCTCCACCAGCCAATCACCGTGATCATCTGTCATACGCATCAGCCTATGACGGCCCATAACTTCTGTCTCCCCCAGGGGAACAGCCGTGTCACATGGCTGTCCCCAGTACAGCACTGCTGTAGATCGCAGTGCTGTGCTAAGTAAACAGATGGTGTTTTTTGCCATCTAACAGTCTCCTAGCAGCAATCGCCGCTGGGAGGCTGATGGCGGAGCGGAGCTCCGTCCTTAAGGCGGGGATGCGCGCTCATTGGCATGCGTGATCTCCTGCAAACTCCATCCAAATGTCTTTAGTCCTGAGGCTGGCGCCGCGTCCATGCGCATCGGTGCTCTTTGTGAAGTGCTCAATACATTTCTTGCATTCATCATAGGCATGTACATGCACCAGAAAAATTATTATAGCGGCCGCTGCTAGCAGCGGCCTTAAAAATTCAGGAATCCGCCTGGAGTCCTGGTGGACCCTGTTGGTGGTGGCAGTCAAGTGGCCTGCAGGCAGAGATGCTGTGTGGGGAGCGACTTAGTTATGGGGCAGGCAGTCACATGGCATGCAAGCAGAGATGCTGTGTGCAGGGATTGACTTAGTCTTTCGGGCGGGCAGTAGCCCTCCGGGATCCATGTCTCATTCATTTTGATAAAGGTGAGGTACTGAACACTTTTTTGACTTAGGCGACTTCTCTTCTCAGTGACAATGCCTCCAGCTGCGCTGAAGGTCCTTTCTGACAGGACGCTTGGATGGCCAATTGTGACAGTTCTGGCCACAGGTCAAGCCTGCGCACCCAGTAGTCCAAGGGTTCATTGCTGCTCACAGTGTCTACATCCACACTTAAGGCCAGGTAGTTGGCTACTTGCTGGTCAAGGCTTGGTGGAGGGTGGATCCGGAAGCGCTAAGGCGAGGCGTTGGACTAAAGAATGTCCGCATGTCTGACATCACCATGAGATTGCTGGAGCACCCTATCCTGGCCTGGTTGGACATGGGAGAAGTATTACTGGCAGTGGTACCTTTATTCTGTTTTGCTGTGACATCACCCTTAAACGCATTTTAAAGCATAGTTGCCAGCTTGTTCTGCAAGTGCTGCATCCTTTCGGCCTTCTGGTGATTTGGAAACATCTCCACCACTTTGTGCCTATACCGAGGGTCTAGTAGCGTGGCCACCCAGTACAGCTCATTCTCCTTGAGTTTTTTTATATGCGGGTCCCTCAACAGGCCGGACAGCATGAAAGACGCATCTGCACAAAGTTGGATGCAGACGTACTATCCATCTCCTCTTGCTCTTCCTCAGTGATGTCAGCTAAGTTCTCCTCCTCCCCCCAGCCACGAACAATATCACGGTAAAGTTGAGCAGCACAAGCCCCCTGCGATGCCTGCTGCGTTTTTTCTTCAGCCTCCTCCTCCTCCTCCAAAACAACACCTTACTCATCATCTGACTCCTCTTCCCCACACGACTCTTCCTCCTCCTCCTCCTCCCCCTTCTGTGCTGCCGAAAGGTGTTGAGGAATCATCTGCTTCTGCTGAGAATTGATCCCACAACTCTTCCTCTTGTTCCTGTTCATGTTCACGCTCCTCCACAGCTTGATCCACCACTGTACGCATGGCACGCTCCAGGAAGAAAGCATATGGGATCAAGTCGCTGATGGCGCCTTCACTGCGACTCACCAGGTTTGTCACCTCCTTAAACGGCCGCATGAGCCTGCAGGCATTTTGCATCAGTGTCCAGTACTTCGGCCAGAACATACCCATCTCCCCAGACTGTGTCCTTTGACTGTAGTTGTAGAGATACTGTTTGACGGCTTTCTCCTGTTTTAGCAGGTGGTCAAACATCAGGAGGGTCGAATTCCAGTGAGTCGGGCTATCACAAATCAAGCATCTCACCGGCAAGTTGTTTCTCCGCTGAATATCGGCAATGCGTGCCATGGCTGTGTAAGACCGCCTGAAATGCCCACACACCTTCCTGGACTGCTTTAGGACATCCTGTAAGCCTGGGTACTTAGACACAAATCTCTGAATTATGAGATTGAGCACGTGTCAACTTTTCCGAATTCAAAGCCGAAATGAGATTGCTGCCATTGTCACACACCACGATGCCAATCACCAGTTGGTGCGGGGTCAGCCACTGACCCACCTGCCCAGAGCAGCCAGGATAGCTGCCCCAGTGTGACTCTCCGCTTTGAGGCAAGACATGTCTAAGATGGCATGACACCCTCGTACCTGGCATGCAGCATAGGCCCTGGGGAGCTGGGGCTGTGTAGCTGTAAAGGAGATTGGAGCACCAGTAGAGTTGAACTGCTACTCAGCCAAGGAGGAGAGGAAGACGACAGTTAAGAGGATGTAGCAGGAGGAGAGGAGGTGGCAGCAGGCCTGCCTGCAAGCCGTGGAGGTGTCACTAGGTCCACTGAACAGCCATGTACTCCCTGCTTGCCAGCGGTCCCCAGGTTGACCCAAGGGGCTGTGTAAGTAATGTACCTGCCCTGACCGTGCTTGGCAGACCAGGCATCTGTGGTCAGCCCTTGACCCAACGCTGTGTGCCAGAGATGACACCACTTGCCTCTCAACTTCATGGTACAGTTTGAGTATCGCCTTTTTGGAGAAATAATTGCGGCCTGGTATCTTCCACTGCGATGTCCCAAGGACACACATTTTTGGAAGGCCTCAGAGTCCACCAGCTGGTATGGTAACAGCTGGTGAGCTAATAGTTCCACCAAGCCAGCTGTGAGATGCCGGGCAAGGGGTGACTGGCAGACATTGGCTTCTTCCACTCCAAGATTTCCCTCACGGACACCTGGCTGCTGCTGTGGGCAGAGGAGCAGGAACCGCTCAAGGTGAGAGGCGGAGTGGAGGAGGGTGGCTGTGATTGTGAAGGTGCAAGGAAGAAAGCGGCTGAAGATGATGCACCTGAAGGAGGAAGAGGAGAAGGAGGGTGGCTTTGCTTTTGTTGTGCTGCTTTTCCTCCGGTGGTCTCCCCATTGCAGTTTGTGCCTTTTCTGCATATGCCTTCGTAAGGCAGTTGTCCCTACCTGGGTCTTGGCCTTTCCACGGCTCAATTTTTGGTGGCAGAGAGTACAGATGGCATTGCTCTGATCTTTGGCATACACACTAAAAAATGTCCACACCGCTGAGCCACCCTGGGGTGTGGGCAATTTGGTGGCGTCAGCAGCTGACATTGAAGGGCATGTTGGCTGGCTGTCCATAGGTGGCAATACATGGCGCCGGACACTGCAACCAGCTGTTTCTGATGACAAGCTCCCCCTGCTTCTTTCAGCAACTCGTCTCCTCCTACTCATCTCTGACTCCCCCTCTGAACTGTCCCCTTGGTCATCGTGTCTCTTAGGATCCCATGTGGCATCCACAGCAGTATCATCATCATAATCATCCTCCAAAGCTTCGCTTGTATCAGACACCTCTAAAACTGCACCAACAGCAGGTACTTCATCATCATCCTCCTCCTCACACCTTACGTCCATAGTGTTGCCTAACTCAGACATATGAGGTGGTGTAACTTGCTTAGCCCCTTCATCTTGTTGTAACCATAATGGCTGTGAATCAGTGATTTCCCCACCAAATAACTCCTGCGAAGTGTCAAATGTAGCGGATGCGGTACTTGGAGTAGCGCTGGTGGATGCGGAAGATGAGGTGTTCTGTGTTAAATAGTCAACCACGTCCTAACAATCTTGGGAGTTGATGGGACGTCCCTTCTTCTGATCACTGTACTTTGGTCTAGGGCCGCTCAAAATCACGTCAGCACAACCTTGAACAGACCTGCTGGGTGGCCTGCCTCTTGGTTTGCCTCGGCCTCTGCCTGTTGTTTTGTCCATATCGGGGGAGATGAAGTGAAAGGTATGCACTGACTTGACTAATACAATGTGCAGTCACACAGGTGCAGTGAAAGGTAGCAGTGACTGGTATTACAATACAATGTGCAGCTGTCACACAGGTGCAGTTAACAGGTATGCACGGACTGGTATACTAAACAGCGTGCGGTCACACAGGTGCAGTGAAAGGTAGCAGTGACTGGTATTACAATACAATGTGCAGCTGTCACACAGGTGCAGTTAACAGGTATGCACGGACTGGTTTACTAAACAGCGTGCGGTCACACAGGTGCAGTGAACAGGTATGCAGGGATTGGTATTACAAATGTGCAGCTGTCACACACAGGTACTGTGAACAGGTGCAATGGCTGGTGGTATATTACACTGCTTTTGTTCACGTAGGTAGGTAGGTAGATGCACTGAACAGCGAACAGGTGCAGTGATTGGAATTACAAATGTGCAGCTGTCACACACAGGTACTGTGAACAGGTGCAATCACTTGTGGTATATTACACTGCTTGTGCTCACGTAGGCAGGTAGGTAGGTGCACTGAACAGTGATAAGGTGCAATGACTGGTGGTATTAACAATGCGTGCGCTCATGAAGGTATAGGTAGGTAGGTGCATTGAACAGTGAACAGGTGCAGTGATTGGGATTACAAATGTGCAGCTGCCTGTCTCACACACACACACACAGGTACCATGAACAGGTGCAATGACTGGTGGTATTAACGATGCATGCTCTCACGTAGGTATAGGTAGGTAGGTGCACTGAACAGTGAACAGGTGCAGTGATTGGGATTACAAATGTGCAGCTGCCTTTCACACACACAGGTAGTCACTCACTGAATGTGCTGGGCCTGGCAGTGGCACAGTAGGAATTATCACCAAGGGGCTAAAGGCCAGCTGCGACTGACTGACAGGGCTGTATATAATGCAAGTGGGCCACAAAAAAAATAGATCACAAGAACAAGATTTGCTCTCAAAAGAGCTGTTGAGGGGTGCTTTTTTAGCAATAAGAATCAGCAAGGAGCAAGCTAACAAGCCTAGGAGAGCCCAACTAAGCTTTCCCTATAGCTCTCTCTGTAGCAGCAGAAGCAGCAGCAGCTCTCCCTTCTCTAATTACTGCAGGCACACGAGTGAGTCCAATGCCTGAAGCTGCCTGCCTTTTATAAGGGGGTTTGTGGCTCCAGGAGGGAGTGTAGCCTGATTGGCTACAATGTGCCTGCTGACTGTGATGTAGAAGGTCAAAGTTGACCCTAATGATGCACTATGGGGCGAATCGAACTTCTGGAAACGTTTGCGGTTCTCTGCGATCGCGAACCCCGGAAGTTCGCCGGTTCCCGTTCGCCGCGAACCGTTTGGGCCATCTCTAGTAATAATTAGAGAACCCATAATCACCACACTAGCCAATATGCAATTTATAACTTAAAAATAGCCTTATGTTTTGGCATGCAAACTGATGTTATGGCACCCTGATATGTCCATAGGTGGGAATATATTCAAGAAAACACAAGTTTTCATGAGCCGAGTCTCCAGGAGGGAACATATTATGTCTGTTTTAATAGGCTAAAAGCATTCAAAAAGTTTACTGCAGCACCAATAAAATACCTGCATAATGTTGTGGCTGGAGTATTTTAAACAATACTGGGACTGAGCCCAGTCCCTTTTACTAAAGCAATCCTGAAGTAAAAAATAAAACAAACGTTACATACGTACCTCGGTAAGTGGAAGAGATTACAGCAGTTGATTTAGATTCAGTTAAAGGCTGAGAGCTGGCAAATTCTTAAATTAGGCAATGGGAGCATCCTATCCTATTACTTCTATTAATTCTATTAACCCTATATTACTTCTATCACCCCAATTCCTCCCCCCCCCCCAGCAGTAAAGAATTCACTTGGGTGTTATTATCACCCAGTGAATTCTTTACACTCAATCCAATTACATTTTGCATGCTCCTTGGAATGAGCGTTAGCTTAGATCTGTAAAGAGCAGGTCTAAATCAGCTAACGCACCTCGTTGCTGCTGCATCTGGGGGTCTCCTTTAATAAAGAGACCCTCAGAGCTCCCCATCAGGTTGTCTGCACATTTCCGAAGACATGCAGCTGCTCGTCATCCCTGAATAATTTACCTACCACTGCTAAACACCAACCACCTCTAAACGCAAGTCCCATCACTGTTATTCCATTGTATCTGTCACTGTAATTACTGTCTGTTGGAGCCCTGGCAAAGCATCTTTGATGCTCATGCCGGGGCTCCCCAATGGGCCACTGTCTGGACCATTTTAATTTTATTAAAGGATACTCTCAGATGCAGCAGCGGAAGATGACGGCGGTTGTTCGGTGGGTGCGCGCACATCTCTAGAAAGTGAAGGACAGCAACACAGTGCTAAACCTCGCTCCCAATTGCCATCCCATCAGGAAAAGTAAGCATCACTGAATAATGCTCCCTAACGACCGGCAATAAGATTTGCCGGTGATCCTCGCGCAATGGCAAGGTCATAAATAGCTCACATATATAGCCGTGAGTCTCAGAGCATGTTTAGGTTGTGGCTTGATCAGTAAGTGGTTTAAAGTACTAAAATAAAGGTGTTAAAATCAGACATTATAACACAGAGAAAAGTGATGACTGTTATAGGTCTTATGTACTTTTAGTAAGTATCTTTACAGCCATATTGTACTTCAAGCTTCCTAAACCATCCCTGTTTGTAATAAATAATGGTCTCCTTGTTGCACAATGCAGTGCAGTATTCATATTTTGCAATATATGCATGCCTGGAACAGCCATTCAAGGATATGCACTGTCGCTCTGGATTTCTATGTGTTGCTCGGTTAGAAGTCAAGTTCAAGGAGATAACAGAACAGCTTTAAAATGCATTGACAATATGGAGAAAAGCTTAGTGCTTACTGTCTGAAACAACAGCAACTAAGGCCAGTGAACTGGAGGATGGAGTACAGATAGAGAAGGACATAGAGAAATGAATCTGAAATGAAAATTACAATAGACGTAACACTTTCAAGAACTTTTACGGCGTGCAAAAGTCACAAATGCCATCAGTAACTTTGACTTACTGTTTTTTTTTTGGGGGGGGGACCATAACACACTCCTGACCACAATAGGCACCCTACATTTAGAGAACAAAAAACAGGGTAAAAACAAGTACACTAAACTTGGTGCATCCATGGTATAGGGGCATCTTCTGGATCTTCCCCCCCTCCCCCCCAAGCTCCTAAGGTCAGTGATGTGAGGCAAGGAATAGACTGTTAACTCATAAGGTCAGTGATGTGAGGGATGTGAGGGAGGGAACAGACTGTTAGCTCATAAGGTCAGTGTTGTGAGGGAGGGAATAGACTGTTAGCTCCTATAGTCGGTGATGTGAGAAAGGGAATATACTGTTAGCTCATAAGGTTTATGATGGAAGGAGAGGAATAGACTGTTAGCTTCTAAGGTCATCAACGTAAGGCAGGGACTGTAACTTATGGATGGATGGATGTAATCTAACTAACCTGTGCTTCCAGCATCTCCAGTCTCTGCTCCTGATCCTCAGTATCATATATTAAGTACTGTAGCAATAACCCAGCCCAGCTGCCCCAGCCTGGCAAAGCTCTCTCCTGGTTACCGGCTCTCAAGCAACCTAGATTTTTTCTCTGCTGTGCTCCTCCAGCGCAGCTTAGTGCAGCTCTGCTCCCTCCTGAACTTGACTCTCTCCTGCATGGCCCAACATGGCATGCTAGATCACACACAGCCGCCCGGTTGCACAGTATTTGGTAGCCTGCAACTTGGGTCTCCACTCACCAGGGTCATTTACATATCTCTGCATGTACCTCATAGCTATTAACTGCATTGGCTGCACTCAGTCTAGCAGCTTTGCTGATCATGGTAGCTCCTCAATTCTTCCGTGCATTTCCGTGCGCGTCAATGTTCTCTCTGGCTACCTGTTTTTTTCCTGCTTTCCAGCTCTGCATCTCCAGCTCTCCATGCCCTGCAATCAGCTCTGCAAAATGGTTCTGTCACACTGTGGATAACTTTCAGCAGTTAATTTGCAGCGAGAGGGGTACTGCTTCCAAAATGAAGCAGAGCCTGGAGACATTGGAGGGAGTGAGGAGAACGCAGCACAGGGACTGAACTTTTCAAGGAGAGAGGGAGGGGAGACTGGTGTGTGGTGGCATAGTCACACCGTAAAACACACCAACATTTTCCCCCAATTTTTTTAGGGAGAAGTGTGTCTTATGGTATGAAAAATATGGTAATTGTTACAATAAATGATCATGAAAATAATGATGAAAATATTTTAGAAACTTTATCATTTGGAATTGATATTATATTTTATGTTACCATAATCGATTTTATAAACTATTGTTACTTTCTTCAAAGAGGAACTCCAGTGAAAATAATGTAATTAAAAAAGTGCTTCATTTTTACAATAATTATGTACAAATGATTTAGTCAGTGTTTGCCCATTGTAAAATCTTTCCTCTCCCTGATTTATATTCTGACATTTTTCACATGGTGACATTTTTACTGCTGGCAAGTGATGTAGCTGCTGCTTTCTGTTTTGGCAGTTGGAAACATCTGTAAACAGCTATTTCCCACAATGCAACAGGGTTCACAGACAGGAAACTGCCAAGAGTACATACTCAGAATTTCTTTGTGGGAGGGGTTTCACCACAATATCAGCCATACAGCGCCCCCTGATCGTCTGTTTGTGAAAAGGAATAGATTTCTCGTGTAAAAAGGGGTATCAGCTACTGATTGGGATAAAGTTCAACTCTTGGTCGGAGTTTCTCTTTAACTCCTTATAGATTGTACTGTACATCCCCTACGCAATTTGAATAAGGAAAAGGTAGACACCTTGTAAACCTTCAGTTTTTCAAAGCTTAATTTTTTTTACCATGTTTAGACAATTTATCAGTAAAGACCTTTAGTTTAATTAGATTTATTATGTAGTTATTAAAATTTTGTGTAGATGAATTTTCCTCTGCAATTCAGCTGCTAGTTTCAAATCAATTTTAATTTTAAGTCAGTTGCTGGTGACCTGCATGTCTAATGCAGTTTGAAGTATTTTTTTTACATTTTGCCTGCCTGTATTAGGGATTAGATTGTGAGCTCTACTGAGGTACAGTTAGTGCCATGACCATGGAGTCTGAAAAGTACTGCTTAAAGTGTATCTGTAGGGAAAAAAGTGACTCAATGTGACACTCACCTCAGGATGGGGAAGCCTCTGGATCCTCCAGAGGTCCACCATCCCCCTCCACTGGCCAATTCCAGCACTTAGACCCCAAAAATTTGCTTAGTGAGAAAGCCAAGTTCGATCGGGTCTGTGCTACTGCGCATGTGCAAGCTACCTGTGTCTACACAGTAACATAGACCCAGTCAGGCTCCACTTTTCAGCCTGGGCCCGAGCAGTTACAGGCTGCTATGCCCATGGAGTATGGCCAAGCTTCGGGGTCTCATCGTTGGATCACCCTGGCTCAAGAGGATTGGTGGAGCCTCTGGAGGATCAAGAGGTTCCCCTTCCTGAGGTAAGTTTTCAAAATTGCCTGCAGCAAAGATGTCATCACTATGTGAATACACAATGATTGGAGGAATACTAATCATTATTCAAATGACATGACTTAGTGGAAGTAAATATAAAAAGTCAGCATTCTGTTAGTGTAGTTGCTCATTTGAAAAGTTTAGAAATAGCTATTCACAAGTGACAAAGACACTACAGCTGCCTTAATTAATATTATTCTATGTTTTTGCCTAAAACAACTGACTAAATTATCTATGCATAAAAATGGTGTATTCCTTTAACTATTCTGCACTCAATCAATTGAAACTATGTTGTTTTACTTTAGATAAACTAGCATGGTGCTTAAAAACCTCTCCCGTGTACAATCAAATAAATTAGTATACTGTGGATTTTACTGAACTGCCAAGAGATAATTGTTTACTTAATCTAAAACATGCTACCTAATTGTGTTACACAGTATTCTAGAAAACTTACTCCACGGTATTTAAATAAAAAAAACATTTGCCTGTCCTTGTTAACTTGTCAGGTTAACGAAAGCAAATTGTATCTTATAGTGGTCATTTATTATGCTGAAATGCACAATTAAGATTGCTGCAGAACTTTACTATCACATCAGTTACTATGATAAGCAACAGACACCAGAGCAAAACTAAATAATAAATAGGAAGCATACATTTGTAAGTTGTAAATAAGATTAAATGTAGATAGAAAGTAAAGCCAGCCATACACTGGTCCATGTGGCCAACAGATAGATCCCTCTCAGATCATAATCTAGTAAGAGAGAGAACTATCTGATCAAATACCTCCACACACTGCTCAGATCGTCAATAGATTGCAGTATGCTATCTATTGAACATCTGTGGAGCTGAACACTCTTCCTTTACAGTGCTAGTGTCCCTAGCGTCCCTGGCAGGGTCAGATTTACCATTAGGTACTGTAGGCATGTGCCTACAGGTGCCTAATGGTGGAAAGGCTGCTCACACCCCTCTCAAGTGCCTACCTCCTGCCTTACCCATACAGAGTCCTGAGTGAAGTGTAATTGAGAGGTTACTCACCTGGGTCTCAGTATTCCACTGATCAGATCTCCCATCAGTCAGGGACACCTCTAGCTTTAATACCGAGGATAGTTCTGGCAACCTAATGCCTAGTACACACCATACAATTTTCTGTTAGATTTTCCCATACAATTTTCTGTTCAATTTCTCTGTAGAGGCTGGTCATTATCTCTGGTGCATTGTCTTCTGGTTATCTCCTCCTCCTGTAGAACAATGCCTAATTGCTAGGCAGATAGATGGTTAGAAAGATAATTTCCAAAATGTCAGGTATTTGTAGTTTCATGGAGGGTGAAGTCTAGGGTGTCACATGTGTCTATAGGCTCCTTTGATGTAAATCCGAGCCTGGTCCCTTGTTCAAACATAGGCCAGCCCAGGACACTATCTTCATGGATTCATTGTGTTATCCCTGTGTTTGCATGGGCTTCCTCTGGAAACTTCAGGGTTAATTGGTCACTCTTGAAAAATTGGCCTTAGACTACTAAACAAACATAGGACTATGAAAGGGATTAGAGACCCTCTGAGGTACAGTTAGTAACAAGACTATCTCTCGCCTCATTCATTTAGTCGACTCTGACTCTTGATGACCAGAGGTACTTCTGCACACGAGATGTGGCTATCAATCACGGCTCCTTTTGGCTGTTGCATAGGCATGTTTATAGCTTCACATATACTGTCTATCCATCTTACCCTCTGCCACCCTCTTCTTCTTTTGCCATCAATCGCTCCAAGCATCAACGATTTCTCCTAAGAATCTGGCCTTCTCATTATATTTCTAAAGTGTTTAATACTAGTATCAACCCTTATAGAGAACACGTTGGCCTTATTTATTTAAGTATTGACTGGTTAGATCTCCTAGCAGTCTATGGGAACTCTCAGTAGTTTTCTCCAAATCCACAATTCAAAACCATCAATTTTTCTACGCTTGACCTTATTTATGGTCCAACTTTCACAGCCATATGTTACTACCGGGTAGACCATAGCTTTAACTATCCTGATCTTTGTTAGAAGGGTGACATTTCTATCCTTTAGTATTTGCCATAGCTTTCCTCCCAAGTAACAAGCTTCTCTTAATCTCATGGCTGCAGTCACCATCTGCAGATATCTTCGATCCCAGGAAGATGAAATCTGGTACAATGTCTAATTTTCCTTCTTCTATTTGTAGATTGTTCATTGGAGCAGATGACATGACTTTCGTTTTCTTGATCTTCAGCAGTAACCAGCTTTGACACTTGCTTGCTTGACATTCATGATTAAGCTCTTCAGCTCTTCCTCAGTTTTAGCGACCTGAGTGGTGTCATTGGCATATCTGAGATTGTTAATATTTCTGCCATCTATTTTAATTCCAGCATGTGACTCATCCACACCAGCTTTCCACATTACATATTTACCATATAAGTTAAATAAATAAGGAGCCAATATGCAACCTTTTTGCACTCCTTTGCCAATTTTGAACCAGTCAGTTATTCCATACTCAGTTCTAACTGTTGCTTCTTAGTTTACATATACATACAATATAAAGTATATATAAAGATGAGGTACTTAGGCAACTGTGGAACAGTCAAACGTATTAAGTCCTGTGGACAGACCCCACACCTGGATGTGTGAACCAATTAGAACAAACTTTGAGATTTGGTTTTTCTATGGTGTTAGGGATTTTCACCTGGTTAAATATCCTATAACACTGATATTTTACCAACTTTCTAAAATATATAGTAGTTCCTTGGCTAAGCATCTGGGAGATTAGGTGGACTCTCATTTACAGCCACTGGTAAGGAGACTTCTGAGGTATCTATGAGATACAAAGCATCTCCTGGCCAGTGAGGAGTACTTGGAGTTGTTCACAAGAGTATATGTCACCATGGATGACACTTCCCTGTATTCTTCTATACTTTATGATTTGGCAGTGATTGGTGCACTTAAATTTCATCTAGAACATTTTCCAATGAATCATCTGTCCACAAAATGTTCCTAGTTTTGGCAGTAGTTTTCTGCAGGACATGGGTTGGTGGGACCAGCTCTGTATCTTTGCAGATGGGAACCCCTTTTTTTCCTACATGTTCTGGTATGGAAGATGCATTGATGGTTTTCTTTTGATTTGGAATGTTCCTGTGGATATATTAAATTATTTTTGGTATACATGAATGAAAATAGTCTTAACCTCCATGTCACTATACAATTCCAACCAATGGAGATCAGTTATTTGGATACTACCTTGAGGCGGGTGTGAGGAAGATTCTTACTAACACTTACAGGAAGGCGTGTATGGGGAACTCCCTACTACAAACATCTAGTTGCCATCCAATACATACCATTAAGAACATTCTGATAAGAGAATTCACCTGCATTAAAAAGAATTGCTCTGAAGACAGTTTGACATCTTGCTGGTTAAAAGGTGAGCAAATACTTATTTTTCTCATTACAATGCGCATCAAGCTCTGACTTTGGGGCACTGGGTTTTTGGGGTTCTTTAGTATTATTCTGTTTCTAATAGCTACAATACCAGTACAATTACAATTATAGACTGTGCAAAATCAGCAGTGGATCAAATACTTCTTTCTCTCAATGTTGCTGTCACTTTGCTAAAAGCTGAGCATAAAATTAGTGTTGGTGGCTTAAACCACTTCTCTACTGAGGATTTTTTCCCCTTATGGACCAGAGCAATTTTCACATTTCAGTGCTCCTTCCGTTAATTCTCCAATAATTTTATCACTACTTATCACAACGAAACAATCAATATCTTGTTTTTTTTTGCCACTAATTAGACTTTCTTTGGGTGTTACATTTTGCTAAGAATTATTTTACTATAAATGCATTTTAATGGCGACAATATTTTATTTGGAAATATGGTGTATATAGGTGTAATATAGGTGTATTTTTTCCGTTTTGCGTCCATCATGAATTACAAGCCCTTATTTGCAAAAATGACAGTAACATACCCTCATGACATACTGTGAGAATCCGCTCAGCTGCCTGCGCAGGCAGGCAGCCTTTTGACCATTGTTTAGGTTTGCATGCTGCAGGACTCCTTTCCATTGCAAGTTCTGGTCTGTTCTCTTGCTGGGGAATTTGCATACATTCGTTATGCAAATCCCCTACCTGCCTTCTTTGATGACTGGCACTATAAGAGCTTTATGTTTCCCAGAAGGCTTGGCTGGTCATTTCCCTTCCATGGTCTGTTCCTGATGGACACTGCTGGAGTGTCAGCCATTGCTATCTAGTATAGTTAATTCCTGGGGGTTGCTTTAGGCTCACCTTCTAGCCCAGTCAGGTTGTATTATCTGTATTGCCTGCTCTGTCTTGTCTTGCCTGTAGCCATTGTCCTGTCCCTATGGTGGTCGACAGGAAATGGTTCTGATCTCTGTTCTTGGAGTATAGCTGGTGCAGCGGTTGCTACCAGCTATCTCTTCTGTTCTGTCTCCTAGGATCGCGCTAGCTACTTTTCGCTAGCGCTGGGGATCCTTCTGTTCTGTCTCCTGGGATCGCGCTAGCTACTTTTCGCTAGCGCTGGGGATCCTTCTGTTCTGTCTCCTGGGATCGCGCTAGCCACTTTTCGCTAGCACTGGGGATCCTTCTGTTCTGTCTTCTGGGATCGCGCCAGCTACTTTTCGCTAGCGCTGGGGATCCTTCTGTTCTGCTACTCTGTACCTGGATCGCGCTAGCCACTTTTCGCTAGTGCTGTGGATCCTATCTCTCGCTTGTCCCTGTTTTCGTGTGTCTGTCTTGTCTGCTACGCTTGCTGGAGGCTCGGTGAGGTAACCGTTAAGCAAGCGCTCGCGTCCTCTGTTTCATGTTTGTCTGTCGATGGTTAGTTAGGCGTGCTTGTCTCTATTGTGCTTATCACGTGGAGACCGCGCATAACCGCGTGCACTGTTGCGAATGAGTGCGGTGTTCGCGGTTAGCTAGCGTTTGTTATTTTCCGTATCTCCTTATTGTATTATTTGCTGTGCCTTTGCTACCCTCGTATTCTATTCTGATCTGCCTTGTGTCACGTCTGGCGATCGCACCTCTCGCGATCGTGTTCCTATTTCATATCTGCTGTTGTGTGTGCGCAGTCGCGGGGTGGCGACTGGATTGGCGCACACACATACAACCTGTCCCTTTGCTCAATCTCATTCGCAATCGCCTCTCTTGCGATTGCGTTCTGCGCTTCGTACAATTCCTGTCTGGCACTTGTGGAGGTACAGAGGATTGGTTCCTCTGCACTACCCAGCGCCATCTGCCGACAGGAATTTCCCTCTACAGGTGCGTAGCACCTTTTGCTGGGTGCCTGCAAATATACGCTTGTGGAGGATTTCCGCCGTGTCAGAGCACGCGTTGTGCGCTGATCACGGAGAAAGTTCCACAATCATTACAGAATGACCAGCCAAACCCAAAACCCCAGTGTAGACGGAATTTCCGATTTGTACGATTTTGTCGAATATGGCTCTTGTACCTTTAAGAGATTTAAAAAACTTGAACCTGAATCAGCACACTACATTAAAGCAGTTAAAAAATCTGTTCTTGTTCCTGAACTCCACCCCTATGGAGATTTTCTGGATACTGGCCTGTTCGAACCCCCATTTGCTTCCTGGGATGTTGGGGCCTTGCTGGAGGAATTCGATTTTGATTGGAAAGCCTTTTGCGATTTTTACATCGCAAAAAGTGAAGATGTCTTGAATGCTTGTCTTGATTCTATGTACCTTCTGATTGATTCCGATGAATGTGACAAGGATGATGTGGATCTGGTGATCTATGTATGGCAAATGATTTTGGATGAGTTGCACACACACCAACCAATTGATTCCAAGAAAGAGACATCGTTGTCGGATGATTGTTCCTGCCTTTCTGGGGTAAAGCATGAGAGTCTTGACTTTGTGCAACCTGAAATGAATGAGTGTGCCGCTGTGGTTGATTCCTGTGCGAATCCTGAAGGATTCTCTCCTGACAGTGTGCAGTTTGAATCTGTGAGATCTGATGCCTGTTTCTCGGATGTTCCTGCAGATTGTGATCGGCATGAGTCTGCCGGTTTCCTCAAGGATGTGTGGGATCCTTTATCATTTAGTAACAGATCTTTGAGATCTTCCGTCTGTGACCCTGCTATGGGGAAAAGTTCTCGACTATGCAGCGTCAAAAGTAAAATTAATATGCCTAATAAAGTTTGTCCTGTTGATGTCACTATTTATTCTGCAGATGAGTCTCTGTCTCACCCTGTTCACACCTGTAAGGGCCCGTTGCCTGGGGACAGTTGCTCCAGTGTTTCGGTCCTAGATGCCTTGCAATCTGCTCCGCAGATTGCGGAGGTTTGCGCTATAGAAGCGTCAGTTTCACAACCTAAAGTGAATTTTGATTCGCAGGTTTTGCGTTCTGATTCCTCGGATTCGACATTGTTGGCCGAATCTAAGAGTGAGACAGCGCTTCGGTTTTGCAAATCTGATGCTGAACCCTCATTGCCTTATTCAGAGACGCTTTCTCTGAACCTGCCCTGTACCATGAATAAAAACATGTTTTCCTTTCACACTGACGTTTGTGAGCCCCTTTCTTGCTCTGAGGGAAGTTCTGACTGTCCACCCTGTACTCTGGATGAGTCAATATTGCCTTGTACAATATCTCCTGCCCTGCCCATAGAGGCTCATCTAGGTATTGCTGCTATTTTTACCTGTTTTTCTGCAGTTTTGGAGTTGCAAGCTAGTTTGACTGCTACGCAGAATTCAGGGTGCAGTGAGATTGAAGTTAGGGAGTCAGTATGTGTTCCAATAAATATACCTGTACATTCCCCTCATGATGATGAGATCCAGTCTCAGTTTGTGGTGGAATCTTCCCTGGGACATCTGCCCTGTTCACAAAATAAAGTTCCAGTTTTGCCCTGTAACATGGATAGTACAGAATCCTTCTTAGAAAACTTGAAAAATGATGTTCTGGAGGTCTCCGAGTTCCTCCCAAAGGGTGCAGAACCTGTAGGAGATGTCTCCTGCCCCCCAGGTCCTTCTGAGGTGTTGCCCACTTCAGTAGGCATTGCTGCCTTGCTGACTACTTTTGCAGCTCTTGTGGAGCTTCATTCATGTGTAGTCAATGATGATATTACAGTTACAGAAAGTTCTGAATTTGAGTCTGAGTCTTCTTTTGAAAGACCAGTGCTTGTGACTGACCACTACTCGTGATGATTTTCTGCCCAGTACTGGTTTTGGTCTTGTCGTGTCGGACTCTGAGGTTGGCAGTTCCCCAACATGTCCTGAGGTTTCTCCTGTACTAGTGTACCCCGATGTGCTCTGTGACCCAGAAAGCCCAAGTGTGCCTCGGTTACCAGCGTACTCAGATGCTTCCTCAGTGGAGACATGTTCCGATATGGCCTGCCTGCTTGCATGCCCAGAAGTGGTCCCTGAAAGTTCTGATCTTGATGGGTGTCCTGCTAATTTTGAGTCTGGAATGATCATAGGTTCCATAGGGGTTCTTGGTGGTTCTCCATGTGAGCCTGGTGAGCGTTCTGGCTTCTTGGGATCTCTGCGGAGCTTCAAGGCATTCTGGGAGATTCCGGGAAAGGTTTTGCTTGGTGCCCTGAATACGATCAGCAATGGCTTTGGTGTTGTAAGGGACACTTCGAACAGGTATTGCGGCAGGTTTGGTATTCTTGGACGCTCCTTGGAAGGTGGTGGGTATTGTCTGGAGGGTGTCGATGGCTTCTTCTCTGGTGTCCACAGTCCTGATGGGTGTTACGCTGAGACTTGTAGTGCTGATGGGCATGTTTCGGTGGCTTCTGCTTCCGATGAGGTCGGTTTCGGATGGACTGACTCTGGAATTGGGCCTTGTCGGGCTGCCCTGACCTTCATGAGTCTTCAGTTAGAGTTTAGTGATGATACCAGTTTTGAGGGATGTCTGGAATCCATCCCTAGAGGGGGGGGGGGGGGTACTGTGAGAATCCGCTCAGCTGCCTGCGCAGGCAGGCAGCCTTTTGACCATTGTTTAGGTTTGCATGCTGCAGGACTCTGGAACAGAGACCTGTCTTTCCATTGCAAGTTCTGGTCTGTTCTCTTGCTGGGGAATTTGCATACATTCGTTATGCAAATCCCCTACCTGCCTTCTTTGATGACTGGCACTATAAGAGCTTTATGTTTCCCAGAAGGCTTGGCTGGTCATTTCCCTTCCATGGTCTGTTCCTGATGGACACTGCTGGAGTGTCAGCCATTGCTATCTAGTATAGTTAATTCCTGGGGGTTGCTTTAGGCTCCCCTTCTAGCCCAGTCAGGTTGTATTATCTGTATTGCCTGTTCTGTCTTGTCTTGCCTGTAGCCATTGTCCTGTCCCTATGGTGGTCGACAGGAAATGGTTCTGATCTCTGTTCTTGGAGTATAGCTGGTGCAGCAGTTGCTACCAGCTATCTCTTCTGTTCTGTCTCCTGGGATCGCGCTAGCTACTTTTCGCTAGCGCTGGGGATCCTTCTGTTCTGTCTCCTGGGACCGCGCTAGCTACTTTTCGCTAGCGCTGGGGATCCTTCTGTTCTGTCTCCTGGGATCGCGCTAGCTACTTTTCGCTAGCGCTGGGGATCCTTCTGTTCTGCTACTCTGTACTTGGATCGCGCTAGCCACTTTTCGCTAGTGCTGTGGATCCTATCTCTCGCTTGTCCCTGTTTTCGTGTGTCTGTCTTGTCTGCTACGCTTGCTGGAGGCTCGGTGAGGTAACCGTTAAGCAAGCGCTCGCGTCCTCTGTTTCATGTTTGTCTGTCGATGGTTAGTTAGGCGTGCTTGTCTCTATTGTGCTTATCACGTGGAGACCGCGCATAACCGCGTGCACTGTTGCGAATAAGTGCGGTGTTCGCGGTTAGCTAGCGTTTGTTATTTTCCGTATCTCCTTATTGTATTATTTGCTGTGCCTTTGCTACCCTCGTATTCTATTCTGATCTGCCTTGTGTCACGTCTGGCAATCGCACCTCTCGCGATCGCGTTTCTATTTCATATCTGCTGTTGTGTGTGCGCGGTCGCGCGGTGGCGACTGGATTGGCGCACACACATACAACCTGTCCCTTTGCTCAATCTCATTCGCAATCGCCTCTCTTGCGATTGCGTTCTGCGCTTCGTACAATTCCTGTCTGGCACTTGTGGAGGTACAGAGGGTTGGTTCCTCTGCACTCCCCAGCGCCATCTGCAGACAGGAATTTCCCTCTACAGGTGCGTAGCACCTTTTGCTAGGTGCCTGCAAATATATGCTTGTGGAGGATTTCTGCCGTGTCAGCGCACGCGTTGTGCGCTGATCACGGAGAAAGTTCCACAATCATTACACATACATATTGAAAAAGTTGACTCCCTAAGTTAACTATTTATCTACTGTTTTTTAAATGTCATTGCTTTTATTTTGTATACAAGTGTTTTATTTTTGTAACTATGGGTGGAGAGGTAAGGGGTTAATTTAATGGGGTAGTTTATGTATTTTGATTAAATGTAACGCATGTAGGGTATATTTTTACTATTTAGCCACTAGATGTCCCCCCACTTTATCTTCCTGTGCGTACTGTTAGTATGCTAACAGGAAGCAATGTGTGTATGTTTTTTACTTTCTGTTTGTCAATGACCAAGGCATCTCATTGATGCCGGTGATCATTGATCACAGGCACTTAGATCGGTGAATGGGAACTGTGTTCCAATTCACTGATCTGTGTAATAATGGGTAGCCACAAGAAAACACGTGGCAGGTGACTGCATCGGCAGCCATATATGTACACCTCTGGGCAGGAACTGAAGTCCTGCGGGGTGCGTAGATATACCTCCACAAATAGCATAAGTAGTTAAGGGACATGTGCAAAAAATAGAAAGATTACTGCCTAAATTAAAAAGCACAATGAAATGCAAACATCCTTTCAAAGCAATAACTGATGTGTGAAAACTATAGTATATTTATCAATAAGGATTGTTATAAAGCAGCAAGTAAGAAAAACGGAAGCACCTTGGGCCCCAGGTTTTGGGAAGGAGGACACCACCACCATGCCTCCTAAGGGACAGACCCAAAATTGCTTTAACGATAGGACATCAATTTTAGGAACAGGACTTAACACATTTCATGAAGCAAAGTTCACTTCTTCAGATGTCTCCTATTTTATCATGAAGAGGCGCCTTTTTTAAATACATACATATTAAAAACCCATTCCCCCCCCCCCCCCCACCAAAAAAAGAGGGAAGACAATATATACTGCTGTAAATCTTCTCAACAATGTTTTTCTGATACACTACTATAAACTGGCCAATGTTAAAGAGCATGGTAGGTGTTTTCTCCAGACTTAAGCTATAGATGTGTTGCAATCTACTATTTAGCAATGAAAGAGGAACAATGTGCTTTGAAATATAGCCATGTATTATAACAACAAGACCTTTCTATTGAAACAAGTGCTTAGCATTCACTTTGTGTAATGCTGTTAGGTATAGAAAACAAAAAACAAATATTCCCATGCAGACTCTATATATTTAAATTTCTGTTGTTACGGCCAATTACATTTCTGTAAAAAGCTTTGCTAAACTGATTTTAAAGGATATTTATCTCTATCTTGCTACAACAGAAAAAAAAAGTATGGTACATTTGTACTGTGCCTCAGACATCTAAATTGCAGCAATTTGTTGCATGTGTAGGCTGCACCTGTTTGAAAGATTTTCTAAAGCACTGAAGGCACTAATGGGAAAAGTCACATCGCCTTAGAAACATCTCGGTATCAGCCTATATTTAGTGGCAGTCATTACTCTTAAGTGCACTTATAGGTGCTGAGAATATCTGCTGCGTCCTGCAAGTTTTATTGACCCTAAGATCATATCTTTGCTCTTTTATATTGCTGCACTATACTGACTAATTTAAGGTGCCTGATTGGCCAGCAGTACAAGAGACTGTGTAAATCATTCTGCTATTTGTGCTCCATTAATGTTACTATGTGCCACTTTCTGTGACAAGTTGTCTATTTCTGACCTAGTTTCCGTGCAAATATTTAAAACACCTTTAACTTCACTTGTACAGGACATTCATTTGAAAGACATGCAAATATTTCTGAATCCAGGTAATGAAATGACAAAAAAAATTCCCTGTACTGAAATATCCCTGTATTCCATGTATGCAGAGACACTGCCGAGAGCCGGAGGAGGACGGGCCAGAAGGGGCGGGCGTGTGCGCGGCGGGCACATGCAGCGTGGGTGTGCGGCAGGTGTGACGTGCGCGTGCTTGCGCACGGCGGATTTGTGACAGACCTAGCCCGTCGGCTAAGGTCACTAGTATGTATATGTATATATATATATATATATATATATATATATATATATATATATATATATATATATACTAGCTGGACGCCCAGGTATGTATTTGGCTAGTGTTGACTCTGCCCACTTTTCCTAACCCTAACACACAATTACTTAATGACTAAGTATGTGAGCTTTGCAGTCTTTGGCATCAATAATTTGCAATGAAATAAAATTAATCTGATTGGATGTGGCTCCACCCCTTTGTCTGAATTTGAACCCCAATCACCCAATGGCCAACTGTACCAGGTACAGGTGATTAACAGTGCAAGAATGGCAGCAATTAAATATTCCCCTTACAAATCAATAGGTGGATTTTGATTGGCTTTTATAGGCTCCACCCACTTTTCTGAATATTAATCCCAGTCACCCAGTGACCAACTGTGCAAAGTTTGAGAACCCTACCATTAACAGTGTAAGAATGGCTGCAGTTTACATTTGCACAATGAAATGTGTATTTTTCTCCACCCACTTATTTCCTAACATTGTTCAGGTATGTATTTGGCTGGTGTTGGCTCCGCCTACTATTTCTAACCCTAACACACAATTACTCAATAACCAAGTTTGTGAGCTTTGCGGTCGTTGGCATCAATAATTTGCATTGAGATTAAACAATTCTGATTGGCTGTTTGTGGCTCCACCCCTTTGTCTGAATTTGAACCCCAGCCACCCAATGACCAACTGTACCAGGTTTAAGGCTTGTGTCATTAACAGTGCAAGAATGGTAGCAATTACATATTCCCCTTGAAAATCAATACATGAATTTTGATTGGCTTTTGTAGGCTCCACCCACTTCTCTGAATATTAATCCCAATCACCCAGTGACCAATTGTGCAAAGTTTGAGAACCCTACCATTAAAAGTGTAAGAATTGCTGCAGTTTACATTTTCTCAGTGAAATTTGCATTTGTCTCTGCCTACTGATGACCCAGCATTGCCAGATTATGTATTTTGCAGGTGCTGGCTGTGCCCACTTTTCCTAACCCTAACACACAATTAATCAATTACTCAATGACCAAGTTTGTGAGCTTTGCAGTGTTTGGCATCAATAACCTGCATTAAAATGAAACAAATCATATTGGCTGTTTGTGGCTCCACCCCCTTTTATAAATGTAAACCCCAGTCACCCAATGATCAACTGTACCAGGTTTGAGACTTGTGCCATTAACAGTGCAAGAATGGCAGCAATGAAATATTCCCCTGAAAAATCAATAGGTCATTTTTTATTGCCTTTTGTAGGCTCCACCCACTTTTCTGAATATTAACCCCAGTAATCCAGTAACCAACTGTGCAAAGTTTGAGAACCCTACTATTAACCGTGTAAGAATGGCTGCTGTTTACATTTTCCCAGTAAAATTTGTATTTGTCTCCGCCCACTTATGACCCGGCGTTGCCCGCTTATGTATTTGGCTGGGGTTGGCTGTGCCCACTTTTCTAACCCTCACACATAATGAATCAATTACTCAATTACCAAGTTTGTGAGCGTTGCAGTGTTTGGTATCAATAATTTGCATTGGAATGAAACAAATCTAATTGGCTGTTTGTGGCTCCACCCCCTTTCTGAAATTGAACTCTAGTCACCCAATGATCAACTGTACCAGGTTTGAGGCTTGTGCCATTAACAGTGCAAGAATGGCAGCAATGTTAATATTCCCCTTGAAAATAAATAGGTTAATTTTGATTGGCTTTTATAGACTCCACCCACTTTTCTGAATATTAATCCCAGTCACCCAGTAACCAACTGTGCAAAGTTTGAGAACCCTACCATTAAAAGTGTAAGAATGGCTGCTGTTTACATTTTCCCAGTAATATTTGTATTTGTCTCCGCCCACTTATGACCCGGTGTTGCCCTTTTATGTATTTGGCTGGTGTTGGCTGTGCCTACTTTTCTAACCCTAACACTCAATTAATCAATTACCAAGTTTGTGATGTTTGCGGTGTTTGGCATCAAAAATGTGCATTGAAATGAAACAAATCTAATTGGCTGTTTGTGGCTCCACCCCCTTCTGAAATTGAACCCCAGTCACCCAGCGACCAACTGTGCAAAGTTTGAGAACCCTACCATTAACAGTGTAAGAATGGCTGCAGTTTACATTTTCCAGTGAAATTTGTATTTGTCTCCGCCCCCTTTTTGGTTATGGGAATAAAAAGTATCCTATACTTTATTCTAGGTAATGTACTATGTGTGTGCCAAATTTCATTCAAATCCGTTCAGCCATTTTTGCGTGATCGAGTAACAAACATCCAAACATCTAAACATCCAAACATCCGAACTTTCCCATTTATTATATTAGTAGGATATATCATCCGAAAAAAGAAACAGACATTTTAATTTTTTCATTTAATCAAAAATACTTTGAACTTTTTAAAGCAATTTTATCAAAAACCATGAAGGTCTTTTTGAAAGGGTTTTTTCCCCCACATGCTTCTTCTAGTCTCCCTCTTGACATTCATTTAAAGAGGGAATTCCACAAAATGCAGAATCAGCAATTCAAATTCAGAATTTTGATTAGAAATGCTGAATTCCAATGTGGTACTTGAAATTCAGAATTCTGCAGAATTCAATTGCTCATGCCTATTCACAAAATACCTTTCAGGAGTCCCTGTTAATTATGTAATAGAAAATACTGTCAGGGCTACATTATGCAATGCTCTATTGCTACAGGACCAACAGTATGGAGAGGGGTGGACAAATGCATACACATGAACTGCCCGCAGAAAAACTTGGGCGCAGGATACAACTGGTATGGCTTATCCTGCTGCTGCACAAGTCCCGGTGGTGTTAATTACTATTCCCCCTCTAGGTCCACTTGGATAGTGGGGAATAATGTAATTCGGCTTCCAGCTATTGCTGGAAGGCGAATTACAGTGTTTTAAAAGCAACTATGTTTTCAGCTCTGTCTTCTGATGGCGTCGAAGTTACGGACTGTGCACCGCTATAGCTGTAATTGCTATTACGGTCTATGGTGGCGCCGGCTGCACCCAAATCTCCTGCGCTGTAATCACAGTGCTCATGGACAATACTTACTGGAGATACTTACTATGGGAGGGGGAAGCCTCTGGATCCTAATGAGCCTTCCTCCATCCTCCTCAGCCAGCTTGATCCAGCACTGGCTCTCCTGAAGAAACAGCAACAACAATATTTACATTGTGGCTTACTGATTGGGTTCCAGTGGAAATAACTGAGCTTGATTGGGTCCACTCTACTGTGCAAACGAACCTCCATTCAAGTGCCTACAATTACCTCTACCCCCCAATTCCTTACACTATCTTTTTATTCTCTTGTGCAGCTGCTATGTAGACTCCTGCAGACACCCAGTGCTCACGGACATGGTAAATGTCACCAAACATTTTTTTGGGCGGGTTTAGGTTTCTTTTAAATACCTTATGTTTTAAAGTACAGTTGAGGGGGCGTGTCCACCGCACGAGCACGCTGGACGTCTAGAAGGAGAGCTCTGTGCTAAACCTCCAGATAAAGCTACTCCAAAAGCAAAATTTGGCACCGAACTGAGCCACAGGATGTCGGAGGAGGCGGTGGAAGTGGGAGCGACAAAAAACGGCACTAAGCGGCATCCTAAACCGCAGAGCTCTTTGCCGGCATCCATGCACGCAACAGAGGTAAAGATGGCGCCGACGAGAACAGGAGGACCGGCGACTCCACCTCGGCTGAGACCCAGCACTCCTTCCATTCCAGCAAGTCACAAGAGGAGGACTCCTCAGATGGCAGCTCACCAGCAGCTAGAAGCCCAGTGAAATCTAAGCAGAGGCTGGCAGATACAGAGGATCAGGGAGGTCCAGCGGCCATCTTATTGCCTGCTGTTCTTAACTCACAGGCAGTGTTAGAGCAGTTTCCAGCCACTGATCAGTCAGTAACCCAGGCCTACATGAAAGAGCTGATAATGTCTCTCAACTAGTCATCTCTTTCTAATGACATTAGACAAATAACAAATCACTTACAACAATCTGTTAGTCTCTTAGGTGACAGGGTCGCAGCAGTTGAATCTAATGTCTCACTACTAACCACAGAATTTAACAAAGCAGTGGACTGTATAGATGAGAATCAAAATGACATCTTGTGGTTAAAAGCAAAAGCAGCAGAATTGGAGGACAGAAACAGGAGATCCAACCTGAAACTGAGAGGGATAGCAGAGGCTGTACCAACCTCCCAGCTGAAAGACCTTATAAAGAAAATTGTCCAAGCTGCATTACCTCACCTAACTGACATAGAGCTCTGCATAAAAAGAGCACACAGACCTCGTCCCAGCCACCTGCCTGACTCCACGCCGAGAGATGTCATATACAACTTTCAATTTTATCACGTAAAAGAAGAACTGATGCAATACCTAAGACAACATGGCACATTACCTGATCCCTTTAAGGACATTACTTTATATTCTGACCTTTCACAAGCTACACTGGCAAAGAGAAGATCATTGTGGCCCATTGATAAAGCCTTACGGGACAAACATATCCCATATAAGTGGGGATTCTCCACCAAACTGCTAATCACCAATAAAGGGAAAGTTTCAGCCATCTCCACTCCAGAAGAGGGATTAAAGCTACTGGCCTCCTGGGGAATCCAAGCCAGTTACATATCTGCTAAGCCAAAACGCCAGCCGCGCTCCTCTAAGATACAACCAGATTGGCAGCCAGTCACCTGAATGCTGATAGGAGGTTTACCCACCTGTCAGAACAAAAAGGTATAGGAGCGCTCTCTAGTGCATTAACTTCCTTTAATCGCTTTAATAAAAGATTAAAATATACTTACAAGATGATGTCCAATTACAGGCACAAATCCAACAGACATGTTCCCTTCACCAATCCAAATGTTCCTGTAGATGTTGACTTGATTTCCCACAAGTGCATGGAGCAGCACTAACTGGAGGCAAAGACTGAATCTTTTCAAATTCCTATTGGTTTTAGCGCAGCCTTCTTTTGTTTGTTTGTTTGTTTGGATTACCCACCTGTCACCCTAACTCTCCAGATGGTGAAACTACTGAAGTTGGTTAGGAGATTTTACCATTTCCCCCCGCTTAAAGATGGTATGAGCAATACCTTTTTGTTGTTTCTCTCGATGTTGGTTACTATCTATATGTTTGTTTCTAAGCAAGTACACCTTCAAGCAGTCTCCTCACTGAGGCTCCCAAGCTACCTGCTATTAAGCCCTGGGCACCTCGTTTCCCTCTCCCCATCCCTTCATCATAGGATCCATTATATTTCAAAAGTTACAACGACTTTCAGCTCTCATTGCAAGCTATTTCCTTGGATTTACAATGCTTAAGTTCACATCGATCAACGTCAAGGGTCTCAACAACCCAGTTAAGAGACATGCACTATGGAAGAAAGCTGTAAATTTGCATACTGATGTCTTATTTGCCCAAGAAACTCACTTCAAAGAGGGTAAGGTTCCTAAATGTTCCCACCCTTGCTATCCACACATTATAATCAAATAACTTTGAAAAGAAAAAGAGAGGAGTCTTCATTGCCTTTCACAAAGCCTTGGATGTGGATATAAAATCCATAGAAAAACATCCTCAAGCTCGTTACATCCTGGTGGAATGCACTGTGGACAATATTAAATATCCTCTGCTGAACCTCTACGCCCCTAATAATGGACAAATTAAGTTCCTACAGAATCTATTATCCAAAATTAAAAGATCACCATCCACTTGCCTAGTTATAGGAGGGGACTTTAATTTCATCTATGACTGTAAATTAGACTCATCAAATCCCCATACAAAACGATCCAAACAGCTTTCGGCTCTGTTGGCTAAATTAGATCTTTATGATCCCTGGAGATCACGTCACATGGCAGAAAAAGATTTTACATTCTTTTCCCCAGTACACCGTACTTACACCAGAATTGACTTTTTCCTGGTCGACAGATACACCCCTATCACAATTTTAGAAGTGCTTAAAACCATTAATAACTCCAAAAATAATAAAGCCCCTGGACCTGATGGTTTCAGTAACAAATATTTTAAAACCTTTGCCACTCTGTTAGCCCCGAGCCTTATGAAAGTCTTTAACATTTGTATTCACTCTGGTACCATCCCTCAAGAGTTTACTAAAGGAGTCATAACTGTACTTCCTAAGGCAGGCAAGGATCCCACAAGCACTTTCAACTACCGTCCAATCTCCTTGCTTAACTGTGACCTAAAAATTCTACTCAAAGATTCTTGCCAACAGATTATTTGATTTATTGCCCGAAGTGATTGCACTGGACCAGGTGGGTTTCACCAAGGGTAGGCAGGCGGCAGACGGGACAGGGAGGGTTCTAAATCTAATTTATATAGTGGAGGCCTCTCGAAGGCCTTCTTTGCTCCTAGCTTTGGATGCAAAGAAGGCCTTCGATAGGGTACACTGGGGCTTTTTGGAGGCAGTCCTGAATAAATTTGGTATTAACGGGTTTTTTCAGCAGACAATATTAGCCTTATATAAATCATCTACTGCCTGTGTAAATGTCTCTGGGTTCATCTCTAAAACATTTGCTATATCCAATGGAACCCCTAATATTTGTTTTGATTATGGAAACATTGGCAGAGCATATTCGCATGAATCCCCACATTAGTGGCATCACCTGCGTCAAGCAAGAGTCAAAAATGAATCTTTTTGCATATAATGTTCTAATCACTATAGGAAATCCTTCTAAATCCTTACTAGCAGTATGTAAAGCTCTCCTAGAGTTTTCTAAAGCTTCCCAATACAAAGTGAATGATCACAAATCAACTCTGATGGGTATAAACCCACCAGACTCACTTAAACATAAAATTTCTACAGACTACCCATTCCCATGGGCTAAATCAGGTATTACTTACCTGGGAGTAACCATACCTCCGACGATAAAAAAAATATACTCTGCCAACTTCGCTCCATTATTACAAACTATTAAAGAGGACTTATCAAGATTGCTACCCCACGAAATTTCACTGTCTGGAAGAATAGCAGTTTATAAAATGTTTGTGTTCCCCAAAATGTTATATTATTTCCAAACCATTCCAATATCACTACCAAACAGCTTCTACACATCTTTGAACTCACTAATGTCCCATTATATATGGAGATCCAAGAAACACAGACTTTCTCAACAAACGTTATTTGTACCAAGCAAGTTAGGAGGCTTTGGCCTTCCTAACCTCCAGCAGTACCAACGTGCTTCCCTATTAGACATGTCCCAATTCTGGTGGAATAATTCCCCAAGCAAACACTGGGTCTGCTAAGAGAAAAACCTCTCCAATATCCCCATACAGGACATGATCTACCTTAAAGGGGCACTATGGCGAAAAATTATGTTTTATAGCCACTGTACTATGCCTAGCTGTTTGTAGAGCATAGTGGCTTACATGTAGTGAGGCACAGGGGCTTTTTTTTTTAAACACTGACATCACCTTGTATACATTATCAGTCACGTCGGCAGAAGTACCTTTCCGACGCCACTTAGCCTGTTCCATGTAGTTGTAGGGAGGCAACTTTACCTGTTGCTGTAACTGACGTTACAGTTTTCCCCTCTCTGCAGCGCTGGAAGGTTTGTTCTAAATTTCAACTGCATGATCGTGCAGTTATAATGATCCCCCATGAGCCGTAAAGAGTAGAAGCTTATGTGCTGTGAGGGGAGTGGAACGCACCCTCCCTCTTACGTGAGACGCAACTGCATGTGAGGAGGACTGTGGAGGAATGCATCATCATTACTGATGACGCTGCCCGGCAAGGACCCCTGTAGCTGAAGCTGGCATGTGCTGCGCAGACAGAGCGGCAGCTTGCAGAGCAGACACAAGCGCTGTAGCTGTGTCCTGCTAATTGTACAGTAGTTGTGATTGTTGTTTTTGTGGTGAATTTTTTTTTTACCCAATCGTTTTTTCAGTATTTTTTTTCTAAAGCAAATTGCAGGTAGTTATTCAGCCAGAGTAATTAAAAAAAAATGAATAACTACCTGCAATTTGCTTTAGAAAAAAAATACTGAAAAAACGATTGGGTAAAAAAAAAAATTCACTACAAAAAAAACAACAATCACAACTACTGTACAATTAGCAGGACACAGCTACAGCGCTTGTGTCTGCTCTGCAAGCTGCCGCTCTGTCTGCGCAGCACATGCCAGCTTCAGCTACAGGGGTCCTTGCCGGGCAGCGTCATCAGTAATGATGATGCATTCCTCCACAGTCCTCCTCACATGCAGTTGGGTCTCACGTAAGAGGGAGGGTGCGTTCCACTCCCCTCACAGCACATAAGCTGCTACTCTTTACGGCTCATGGGGGATCACTATATAACTGCACGATCGTGCAGTTGAAATTTAGAACAAACCTTCCAGCGCTGCAGAGAGGGGAAAACTGTAACGTCAGTTACAGCAACAGGGAAAGTTGCCTCCCTACAACTACATGGAACAGGCTAAGTGGCGTCGGAAAGGTACTTCTGCCAACGTGACTGATAATGTATACAAGGTGATGTCAGTGTTTAAAAAAAAAGCCCCTGTGCCTCACTACATGTAAGCCACTATGCTCTACAAACAGCTAGGCATAGTACAGTGGCTATAAAACATAATTTTTCGCCATAGTGCCCCTTTAATCTAATGGGTATCTCACCACAGGACCAACCTCACCCATTCATTTCAGCAACTAATCTAGCATGAAAATACATCAACAACTTAAATTTGTCCTCAGATAACATGTCCACTATTCATGTACATATTCAAATCCTTAACACAATGATTCCTAACCTGAATATTTCCAAATGGATAGCGTCTGGGATCTCAAAATTGAATGACATTATAGATCACAACCAACTACAGTCATTTTTCTTCCTGAAATGGAAATATAAGCTCCCTGAATCAGAGCAATACAGCTACTATCAAGTAGCCCACCTATACAAAAAAAGACCCATACAAATTCCTCGACTCCCAGCAGCTCTATGGAATTGTCTATCCAACCTCACCTCCCAAAAAAAGGTATAGCTTTATGGTATAGTTGGATTACTAAATCTAGTAACTCTACTCTCAATAAATACTTACAAACATGGGAATATGATTTAAATACCTCTGTAACCATGACAGAAATGACTACAGCTATTTTAAATATTAAGAAGCATTCAAAATGTGCCTCACACCGAGACAGTCCAGAAAATTCTCACAAAATGGTACTACACCCCAGTGCAGCTCTCTAAATTCACTACTAATGTCACACACTATTGTTGGAGACAATGTTCCCATACAGGAATGTTAGTTCATCTTTTATGGGAATGTCCCGTGATACGTCCCTTCTGGGAGGAAGTAGAAATCATGCTACCCAAAGTACTGGGTGTTAGCTTTAAAGTATCCCCAAAAATGGCTTTATTCTCTATAGATTTAGACCAAATCCCAAATAATCTGAAATTAGTCTCTATACATATTCTATGTATTGCGCGACAGCTAATAGTTTCCAACTGGAAACAATCTGACAGGCATAGCACCAATCAGCTAATAAATATACTTAAATTCAATCTGATGGAAAAGCTGTTTAAACTCTGCAACAACCAGCTTACTCACTTATGCTGGGTACACACGATAAGATTTCCCGTTCGATTCCCGGATCGATTCGATTAAATCAAACATGTTCGATTGGATTTCGATCGTTTTTTCCGTCGATTTTGCATACCTATCATGAAAAAATCGATCGAAATCCAATCAAACATGTTTGATTTAATCGAATCGATCCGGGAATCGAACGGGAAATCTCATCGTGTGTACCCAGCATTAGATGTATGGTCTTTTAACTGGAACACTTTGACAAATTAACTGAAGAATATCTACTGTTAGGTATCTTTCAATAGATAAAGCATATCTTGATCCTCTAAGAGAGATGTAATCTCTGGATCCTCCCCATACCCCCATTTCCCCACTGGAGGTGGTGCCCTCCCCCTCCCCCCTCCGAACTGTAACCCCAGGCACCACTGTTGGGAGACTCTGGGATTCTACAGTGTTCAACTATGTAAGGTACAATGCAGTTAGCAACTATCTTAAAATGTATAACAGTCAGGAAGTTTCTGCTTAAATAATAGTTGCCAACAAGTATAGTGAGATAAACCATGTAGTAATGTAGGATGTAAGGGGTGTTTGGGAAAGTTGCTCAAACATCTTGTTTATTTTAAGAAGCTTAGACTCTACTATATGCTACTCACATTGATATTAAGACATTGGTCTTAAAATTTCTGTAAACATTTCTGTAAAGTAAACTGTTGCTATTCTTGTTTGATGTATACTATTATATGTACTACCCTTGCTTTTGAAAATTGAATACAAATTTATTGAAATTTAAAAAAAAGTACAGTAGAGAATTATTCCTACTTTAAAAAAGATTATAAAACACATTAGCTCTACTAGTTGCCCCATCTAATATTCCACCCATTGTATTGGCCCCTTAAGAGAAAATTGTAAATTTGGCTCAGATGGCCCACTGACTCATGTAAAATGTCAAACTCTCTTCAGATACTAACTGCTTTCAGCTTGTCACTTGAAGTATATTTCATGATCATAATAAATGCATGTTAATTGTATTACAATTAATTTATCGAGTGAAACAAGCAGCTAGCAGCCTATGTTTATGTGTTGAATCGTGATCCACGGTAAATGGCGCTGCCAGTCCCATGAGTGCCTCCTTGCTGCCGAAAATTACACTTTTCACACTAAGTTAGTTTTATTAATAATATTTCTGATGCATGTTAAACCATCAGGCAGCAAATCTCAAATTGCTTAACAAACATACCTTAGCATTCAGGTGCGGAGTTCTAGTTTTAGGAGTAATTAAACAATATGCAAATGGCCCATAAATAACTTGAGAAATAATAAAGTGTGAGCGCATACATCAGGGAAGTAATCATACATAAATAAATATTCACTCGGCATGTTTATTCCATTAAAATAACACAGCATTCAAATGACGGTGTAATGTGTTCGCTGAAAATATGATTTCATTTTCCATTTAATTCAACGGTATACTTTACTCCTCATAAACATGTTGAGTTTAGGTGTAGATCTATAAAAATGTTATGTACAAAGCAATATAATGAGAATATGATTTGAATGACTCTTTCTCATCAAGAGAACAAAATATTCAATGTCATCAACAGTGATATATCATTAGTATTATGAACCTTCATTTTTAAAGGGCCAGTGCTGAATCCAGCATCGAAGATGGTCAGAACTGCCAAATTCTGAATCCGTTGGGTTTCTAAATTCCACTTAGTAATTCAGAATTTCTCACATATTTTTGTGGACTTTTTACAGAATTTCTAAATTTTACATTGCTAGTAGGCAAAAAGACCTTGTAGTTTTTGAGAAAATTGCATTGAAATAATTCAAGCTAGTTTCACACATGTGCAGTGCAAATTCCTTGCAGCACAAGAGCCCGTCACAGGAAAATCGCACTGCACTATTTTGCATATAATACACCCTGTGGCAGACCGCGCTAACAGGGTAATTTTCCTAGCTCCGCTCCCACTCAGTAATCTGCTCCCTGCTGGACAGGAAGTACGTTGAAGGATTTTTGACAATCACCGCATGCACATATTAAAGTGACACCCAGCAAAATGTCATTTTAGCAAGTTTAATAAAATTTCTTTGAACTTTTTAAAGAAACAAAGAGTCCAGGAGCACCAAAAGGCGCAAGTGGTAGGGTGTGCCCAGGTCCTCACCCCTGTACCAAGGGGTCACCGACACCTGTAATCCTCCATAGAACCCACACCACACGTTCAGTATTAAAGTTGAATTACTTTCATTAAAGCATGAATAAAGTGACGACAACGACAGCCCGCTGTTTCAACCTCATTGGCCTTTCTCAAGTTGCCAAACAGTAACTGTTTGGCAACTTGAGAAAGGCCAATGAGGCTGAAACAGCGGGCTGTCGTTGTCACTTTATTCATGCTTTAATAAAAGCAATTGAGCTTTAATCCTGAACGTGTGGTGCCGGTCCAGTCTGGAGGATTACATTTGAACTTTTTAAAGCAATTTTCCCAAAAACCACAAAGGTCTTTTTAAAAGGGTTTTTTTCCCACATGCTCCTTCTAGCCTCCTTCTTGACTTTCATTTAAAGAGGGAATGGCACAAAATGCAGAATCAGCATTTCAAATTCTGAATTTCGATTAGAAATGAATCCCAATGTGATACTTGAACTTCGGAATTCTGCAGAATTAAATTGCTCATGCCTATTCACAGAATAATAATTATGTAATAGAAAATACTGTCAGCACTACATTATGCAATGCTCTATTGCTACAGGATCAACAGTATCGAGAGGAATGGGCGTAGAGAGGGGTGGACAAATGTATGATGGTAAAATGTCATATAGCTGCTGTACCTCTGACCGTAAATTCCAATGTAGTGGTAGCAGCACTGATATAATATAGATTTTTTTTCTTAGCAGCCTAATGCAGGTTTACAGATTTGCATAAAAATAGAAATATATATAATTTTAAAACTCAAATTCATTCAATCATTATGATCTTATCTGCTGGAAAACCATTGATCTCAGCATATTTGACCGATTCACTTTCAAACCATTTTGGGCAGTTTATTTAGTGAAAATTTGACAGAGGGTTGTGAATAATGGTAAACTGATGGCTGCATAGCACTGCAGTGCAGCAAGAGATACTGGAGGCTAAAGCAGGCCTGGGCAAACTTTAAGTGGAGCAGGCCGGCACATCGGGGTGTCATGTGACTCCAATGCGGTTATGGAGACCCAACACTAGAAGCGGTGATTAGATAAGCAAGGAGGCAAGGAGAAGAGGAATCTAGCCACCCAATGGCAGGCCGGATTTATGGTGTATATGGGCCAGATACGGCCAATGGACCGTAGTTTGCCCAGCGATGGGCTAAGGCTCCCTAAATGCTCCATATATTTTTGCTGAAAGCCAACCTAGCTTTGAAATATATAAATAAAGATAAATAAAATGCATCATCTCCAGGACACTGGTAAATTTGTATACATCCCTTAGCATTTAGGAGATGGCTAAAGGAATAACATTTCCAGACCAGTAATAGTGTCAATTCTTTTATGTCATTGGTTCTGTTTTTTTTTTGTTTTTTTTTGTTACATTATGTTTTCTGTAGAAGCCTGACAAAAGGTACCTGAAGTGATATTGCAATACAGAAAATGCATTGTGGGACAAGCACACAATATCATGTGGTTGGTAAGGAGGTTGTGTGACCAAGTGTGAACTTCTCTACACAGAACATCAGCTTTTTGAGGTAGGCTTAAAGTAAACCTGAAGTGAAAACACACGTATGAGATAATGAATTGTATGCGCAGTACAGCTAAGAAATAGAACATTGGTAGCAAAGACAAAAGTCTCATGTTGTGTTTCAGTACAGGAACAGTTAAAACAACTTTAGCTATTATCTATGCAAAAGAACCTATCTGAACTCTTCAAACCAACATGAGTTGGATACAGTTCTGTTTTCTGAAGCACTTAAACAGTAGAGAAACAGTAAGAGACAGCTTGAGAAAAGGTTTTACTGCAGGAAAGTTCAAAGGGGCATTATTTCTGCTTTGTTTTGTAGCTTAAAAGACAGAGTGTGGTTTCCAAACTACAAATATTACAGAATGATGCAATGTTATAAAAAAAATCTATATGACTGAAAATAAAAATATGAGACTTTTTTTTGCAACTAATGTTCTATTCAGTATTGACACTACACATGCAATTCATTATATCATAAGATTTTTTTTTTGCTTCATGTTTGCTTCAATAAAGCTCAATTTTTGTATCAAGCAGTGACAATATTTTCATTACTGTAATAAGTATATGCTATCTAGTGCAGATTTTTCTTTATTAAAAGATGGTTGGTTTCCACTTAACAGGCAAGTACTTGGCAATTTGCATCTCCAATCCCACTGTGTATCACCAGTCACAATGTTCTACATAACTGAAGTCATTTAGATACAGAATTACACAAGGTTGCTATAGAAAAAAAGCCTGTATGTCATATATGCTGTAAGGATGGTAATATGTGCATTACTGTGTGTTGATAGGTAGTCTAAAGCTAGATTACTGTTGTTTCTTGGAATATCTAATGGGAATTTGCAACTGCTTGCGGCTTTCACACCACCATTCACTGTCTGTTTACTGTGTGTCATCCTATTATCTTGTTAATATTTCTGATAAACATGTAATAATATGACTATATCTTCAAAGACACATCTTCAGGGCAGGATACACACTGGACCTTTCTTGTAAACAACAATTTCAGCTTACATTTTTCTGCCTATATTACAAGAGAGGTTGATACATTAAAAAAATGAGTTTATACAAATGCAGTTAATCTTTGTGCCAATCATTTGTAAGAGCTTTTTCTTTCCTAGAATTCCAGGGGCAGATAACAGTGAGCAGGTAATAATTACAGTGGATGCAACCTAACTTTTAAAGTGTGATCCAATGGCTATATATTGCTTTATAAGTAACTGAGCAAATTAATATTGACTATTGCGTAGAAACACAATGGCCCAGCATGCACCATTTTAGCAACATAAAAGCATTGCGAAAGCTAACATTATAGCCCAGTGTGAACTATTGGAGCAGAATGTGGTCTTGCAGTTGTCTTTCCTGATATTTATCTTAGGTTGTACATTCAAGACAATTACCATCTTTGATTTTTCCTTTTTTTATTGGCTTTTGGGGAATTAATAAATGGCATTCACTAAACACTGTTTACTTACAGTATATAAATGGGCAAAAAAAAATGCTAAACACTTAAGTAATAAAGGAAAAAAGGCCAAATTGATAATGATAATGAACCAAATCACTTGTACAGTCTACACCAAGATAGGCTACACCAAGCAGTGCTGCTCAACAGGATACCGGATATCCGAATAGACTCGGATATCCGAACTTTTTAGGCCTATCCGATCGGATCCGGATTCCGGATAGCTGGATGGGAATCCGGATAGCTCTATGCGGATAGTTGGTCTCATAACCCGGATACCCGCGGATACCGGTCGGATATCCGAATCCGGGTGCTGTAACCATGGACATTATGTCCATGACGTCATTCAGCCAATCAGAGCGCTCCCAGCCTAAGCCCAAGCACCCAATCACAGAGGAGAACCTTGGCCAGTCCCTCCTGTATATAAGGAGGGGGCCATGTTAAGAATCTCGTCCTTGCTTTGTGACTGCCACTGTGATAGGTTGTCCAGTGTGTTTGGCTGAAGCAAGTACATTATCCAAGTGATAACCCAGCGTTTTAACACTAAAACACCTTCTGGTTTTACTGTTGTACTGTGTTGTAGTTAGCTTAGCTAGTCTGTGTAATTTGTTAGTGTCAGTCAGTCTTGTCAGTCAGTCTTTCAGCTGCAGCAGCTGCGCTGCCTGTGCCTGCTACTAGGTCCTGTGTCTTTGTGTGTGCTGTGTCTGTGTGCACACACTCCAGGCTCCTTGCTGCTGGCTGGGCTGCTATTACTACTGCTACTGTGGTTTTGTATTGTGTAGTTGCAGACAGTGCTAGTACTACAGATTATTGCTGCTGTGCTGCTGCTGACTGAGTGAGCAGTGTCAGTGTGTTTAGTTGTTGTACTCCTGTCTGTCAATCTGCTGATCATTTCCAAGCCCGCCGCCAATAATAAAAGTGCACCAAGTACCCCACACACATCATCTGTGACGTCGACTCATCAGTGACAGTGAGTCTTGTACAGTACTATGTCTGGCACTGGCAGTGTGAGACGGGGGAGGGGAAAGGCCGGAAGGAGAGTGAGCAACATTACGGCCTCTGGCAGCAGTTCTGCCGCATCAGGCATTCCGCCGCTACCCACTGGCAGTCACGCTGCAGAGACGCAGCACCGTGTTGCGTCCATTTTCAAGCAGGGTCAGCGGCGCAGATTGGAGGAGAAGGACGCCGCGTCTGTGATGCAGCAGATGGCGCATGACGAGGAGCAAGCCAGTGACAGTGAGGCCACCACCACCACCAGCCCTAGCCCTAGAGAAAATATTCTCTGCAAAATTGGCTTTTCAGAAGAGTCTGAGATGCTGACAGTAATTGTTGGGGGGGAGCCCGTCCATGATGTGTCAGCAGAAGAGGAATTTGATGCGGGCTCATCATCCCAGCAGTTTGATGAAGGGAAGTTTGATGATGAGGTGAAGGACCCGGACTACCAGCGACCGGAGGGGCATGTCAGCTCTGACTCTGAGGAGGAGGAGTCAGTGGGTCTGGCACGCAGGTTGAGCATTTCAGGGATTGGCAGGAGCAGCAGTGGGCATGGAATACGTGACCCGCAGGCTGCTGCTCCATCTGTCAGTGGCACGACTACCACCAGCCGCACCACTCAACCCCAGGCCCTAACCACCACCGGCAGAAAATCCACAGCAGCATCCCGTTCTGAGCCACGTAAGGGAAAACACCAATCCCCAATATGGCAGTTTTTCCATCTGCCCTCACTGGATAGCAAGTATGTTACGTGCAAATTATGCCATGTGAAGCTGAGCAGAGGGTCTCACCCCTCCACTTATGGCACCTCCAGCTTCATAAATCATCTGGGCAATAAGCACAAACCTGAGCATCAGGAATTCAAGAGGCTGAAGGAAGCTGGCGCTGGCCCTTGCAGAGGTCAGAGCACTATAACAACCTTTGCCACTCCTGCTGACACTGAGGCCTCTTCAGGCAGCCAGTCCTCCTCAGTGGTCTCCTCTGTTCCCTCCTCAGCTTCCCGTGCAAGCCTAAAACGCCCCCACCACCAGACCCTGCTGAGTGACTCTTTTGTGGTCAGGGCTCAGCCTCCCGGCAGCCGTCGCATACGCCAGCTGAACGGCTTGCTGACACAGGCCATGTCCTCCCAGCTCCTCCCGTACTCGTTTGTGCAGGAGGGGAGCCGGATGCGTGCGCTCCTGCAGTGCGCAGCGCCGGATTGGCCAATCCCCAGCCGGCACTACTTTGCACGCAAGGCCATCCCAGCACTGCACCGCTTTGTAAAGGCCAACGTGGAGCGTGGGCTGGATCATGCGCTTGGTGCGCGCGTCCATGTGACAATGGACTCATGGAGCAGCCGCTTCGGGACAGGCCGCTATTTGTCCTTCACCGCGCACTGGGTCAGTTTGGTGGAAGGGGGTGAAGAGGAGACAGCAGCATCATCACCCCGGTGGGTGGTGCCACCCCGCAGCAGGGTCAGGGGAAGTGCAGCAGCTTCCAGCTCTGATCCGGTTCCATCCGCCGCCAAACAACCCCGCCTCAGCAGCAGCGTGAAGGCCCACCACTGCCAAGCGCTGCTGCAGATGGTCACGGTGGGCAAGAACAAGCTGACGGCAGACCACGTCTTGGCCAAGCTCCGAGAGCAAGAGAGCAGTTGGCTGACCCCCAGAGGCCTCAGAGTCGGAGAGGTGGTGGCCGACAATGGGGCAAACTTGGTTGCCGCCATCCAGCGGGGAAACCTCACCCACATCCCCTGTCTGGCCCACGTCCTGAACCTAGTGGTGCAGAAATTCCTGCACACCTACCAGGGGATAAACACTCTTTTGGGAGCGGCAAGGAAAACGGTGGGTCATTTTCGCCGCTCGGGTGGTGCCACAGCGACCCTTACAGCCGTGCAGCTGGAGCTGAACCTCCCACAGCACCGCCTCATTATAGACGTTCCAACACGCTGGAATTCCACCCTGGCGATGTTGGAACGTCTGGTTGAACAGAGGCGGGCTGTCAACCTGTACCTGGCCAGAGCCACCATGGATGCCAACTTGTTGGGGACCGGCACCACCCACCTCCCAGACATCATCCGCCCTGCTGAGTGGGGAAAAATGCAGCTGGTGTGCTTTGTGCTGGCACCCTTCCTGGAGGCCACCAACATGGTCAGCCGGGACCATGCGTCGCTGTGTGAGTGGGTGACCATTGTGTGCATGCTGGACAAGGCCCTCGATGCTCTGCTGGAAGTGGGAGAGGAAGCCTTGATCCAGCAGGAGCAGCAGCAGCACACTTCACAGTCCACCTCTGTGCAGCAGGAGGAGGATTCGGAGGAGTTGGAGGAGGACTTGGAGGAGTTGGAGGTCCCTGACCTTGAAGAGGAGGGGGCACAGCGGAGTGCAGCTGCAGTAGTGCGGGGGTGGAGAGAGCAAGATGAGGCTCCGGAATCAGAGGAGGACGACAGCACTGTCAGCGGTGCAGAATATCATAGGTCAGCAGAGATGGCAGCCCTCTTCCCTATGGCAGCGCACATGCTGCAGTGCCTGCGCAAAGACCCAAGGGTGAAGGAGATGAGTGCTCGGGAGGACATCTTGATCACCCTGATGCTGGACCCACGGCTGAAGGGGAAGCTGGCTCAGTTCCTGCCTGTAGGAGGAGACCCTGTGCGCCGAATCAGGGACTTGCAGCGGATTCTGGTTCGGCGCTTGGAGGAAGCCTTCCCCCGGACTCCCACCCCCCCTGCTGTCTCAGTCCAGCCAGCACAGCAGCAGGTGCCTGCATCCAGCATCAGCAGGCGCCCAACAAACCTGCTGTCTCTGACAAAGGCGCTCTATGCCACACCAGTACCGCTGCCTACAGAGGAGGTGCCTGCAGCAGCATCCGGCTCTCAAAGCCAGAACCAGCACCTGACCCGGATGGTGGCCGATTATATGGGGTCCTATAGCGGGCTTGACACCGACACCCCTGTGGACCCCTTGGAGTACTGGGTGAAGCACCTGGATATCTGGGGCGAGCTGGCGCAATACGCCCTGGAAGTGCTGTCCTGCCCGCCTTCCAGCGTTATGTCGGAAAGGTGCTTCAGTGCGGCCGGTGGCGTGGTCACTGAGAAGCGCTCTTGTCTGTCAGGCCAGTCTGTGGACAGACTGACTTTTTTAAAGATGAACGAGGCTTGGGCAGTTGGTGAGTTCCTGGCCCCTGTTGTTGGCAAGAGGGGGAAATGAAGTGGCTGAGTGGTAATCACTATGCCTGGCCTGCTTAACCACCCTTTACCACCACAACCTCCTGACTCCATCTTCATGAAGCCAGGTTCTTATTTTTTGAACTGTGCCGTGGTACCTGCCATGGTCAGCTGTGTAATTTTTTTGGAGGTGTCTGTGCTGTGCGAGTTGTGGGGCCCCAACTGCGGCAGTACGACCGACCGCTTCCTGGAACCTCTCCTAATTTTTTACTGTGCCGTGGTACCTACAACAGTGCCATGGTCAACTATGTAAACACAATAGCTGTGTAATTTTTTTTGGAGGTGTCTGCTGTCCGAGTTGTGGGGAGGCCCCAACTGCGTCAGTACGACCGCTTCCTGGAACCTCTCCTAATTTTTTACTGTGCCGTGGTACCTACAACAGTGCCATGGTCAACTATGTAAACACAATAGCTGTGTAATTTTTTTTGGAGGTGTCTGCTGTCCGAGTTGTGGGGAGGCCCCAACTGCGTCAGTACGACCGCTTCCTGGAACCTCTCCTAATTTTTTACTGTGCCGTGGTACCTACAACAGTGCCATGGTCAACTATGTAAACACAATAGCTGTGTAATTTTTTTTGGAGGTGTCTGCTGTCCGAGTTGTGGGGAGGCCCCAACTGCGTCAGTACGACCGCTTCCTGGAACCTCTCCTAATTTTTTACTGTGCCGTGGTACCTACAACAGTGCCATGGTCAACTATGTAAACACAATAGCTGTGTAATTTTTTTGGGAGGTGTCTGCTGTCCGAGTTGTGGGGAGGCCCCAACTGCGTCAGTACGACCGCTTCCTGGAACCTCTCCTAATTTTTTACTGTGCCGTGGTACCTACAACAGTGCCATGGTCAACTATGTAAACACAATAGCTGTGTAATTTTTTTTGGAGGTGTCTGCTGTCCGAGTTGTGGGGAGGCCCCAACTGCGTCAGTACGACCGCTTCCTGGAACCTCTCCTAATTTTTTACTGTGCCGTGGTACCTACAACAGTGCCATGGTCAACTATGTAAACACAATAGCTGTGTAATTTTTTTTGGAGGTGTCTGCTGTCCGAGTTGTGGGGAGGCCCCAACTGCGTCAGTACGACCGCTTCCTGGAACCTCTCCTAATTTTTTACTGTGCCGTGGTACCTACAACAGTGCCGTGGTCAACTATGTAAACACAATAGCTGTGTAATTTTTTTTGGAGGTGTCTGCTGTCCGAGTTGTGGGGAGGCCCCAACTGCGTCAGTACGACTGCTTCCTGATATACCACTCTGATGTTGATTGACAGCCATTTTTTTTTTTGGGGGGGGGATTTTAAGTCCACTCCCCACATCATCAGTGTTTCCCTTTTCACAATTATGATGCTACATGCCTCATATACCCTAAAAAACCTTTTTAAAGCAATTTAAAGGCCACTTCCGGGATTAAACACGGATATCCGAATCCGATCGGATACTAGGGTCGGATATCCGAATCGGATTCGGATCGGAAAATTTTGAATTCGGATATCCGATCCGGATCGGATAGCGGGGTATCCGGATCCGAATCGGATCCGGATTTTGAAAAGGGGTATCCGAGCAGCACTGACACCAAGATAATTTCAGTATTATTTTCCAAGGCTATATAATTTGTATTACCCGTAATACTTAGAAATTTAAAGGAATGCCCAGAAGGACTAAAGAAATCCTATATGCTAAATGAAATGCGTACGAATGAAATCGCCACCAGGAGACTTGGGCGTTAATTATTATTCCCCCTCCAGTTGCACTTGGATGGTGGGGAATGATATAATTCGGCTTCCAGGTATCGCTGACAGCCGAATTACAGTGTTTTATAAGTAACTTTAGCTCTCTCTTCTGCCATTGCCGAAGTTACTCACTGTGCACCGCTATAGCCGTAATGCCTATTACGGAGCATTTGGTGTATAACTTGCAGCAGGAAATACTGTAGGTCAGGCATGGTCGGAAGAGCCAATTTCTGATTCCGCGGTAATTCCGCATACCGCCATAACAAAATTCCGCTTCCGCTACATTCCGGTGGAATTCCGCTACATTCCGCGGAATTCCGCGGTATTCCGCCGCATGCACTTTTCGTATTTTTAAACGGATTTCCGTAAATTTAGGAGGAATTACTCAATCGCTCATTTGAAATATCGTTTTTGTATCTGAAATTTAAGATGATCATCAATACTGTTGATAACAGTCTATTGTTAATAAAGTTGATTTGTATTTTGTAAATTTGGATAAAAAAATGTTGAAACCGTTATTTTAGCGCGGTAACTTTCCGCTGATTATGATTGGTCAACTCATTCCGCATCTCCTAATTGGGCAATTCATTCCGATTCCGATTTTGCCGGAATTCCGAATTCCGGATTGCAATTTCCGAATTCCGCGGAACCATGCGGAAACCCCAATTCCGGCGGAATTTCGGAATTTTAGCTTCCGCGGAATTCGGAAGCCCATGCCTGCTGTAGGTATATTAGGTTTAGAAAAATCAGGAAAGCAAAACATAATTATAAAGTAGATATGACATAGTACTGTAAATCTTTGCAAACTGAAAAGTAGTTTTCTCATTTAATTTCTGCCTATTACACATTTATGCAGTACCATCTGTTTGATATTAAGCATTTAGCTTTTTCAGTGGATTGCCCACTAGCAAAATGTCACTGGCAATGACTTGCACTAATATGTACGCGACTCCAAGTCTGATTAATCTATAATATTCATTCATACGTGTCAGCCAAATCATTAGCATTATTGACTTTATATTTTACTAATTATAAATATGATTCTGTAACTATAATTTGCTATAAAACTCTTTAGTATTTTATTAAAAATTGGAAGTGACTAGGCAAAACTATAAATGCTAATATCTATCAATTTACCTATCCTAGAAGGTAGTTACATATGGGTTTTGGTAGTTATATTGTTGTAAAACACAGATTTTGCACAACAGTGCATTACTTTGAGGGCCCTTTCACACTGAGGAGGTGCAGTAAATTTACAGCCCCCAACCACACCTGAATGAAAGTCAATGGGGTAGTTCACACTCCCAACATTGCGGTACGCGGAAGCTATATCTACATTACTGCATGGCTCCTGTAGTGACCTGCAGTCATCTGTGTGAAGTCATGTAAGTCGATGGTAATGCGCGTGCATTTAAAAAACCCACCGCAGTTTGTAGCATTGCACATGCATGAAAGCGTATTTTACAAATATGCTTCTGCGCACGTCATCAATTGCCCAACAGGAAGTGAGCATCATTTCTGTAATAAATATTTGTTAGTTGCTATGGGCAACAACGCTACACCTTCGTTCGGCACCATATCACAGGAAGTGTGATAACTTGACACTCATCACAGCAAACAGCATAAGAGATAGAACTTCTTAGACGTTGTCAAAGGTTCAAGGTAAAACAAATATACAGATGTGTTCATCAGCAATCTTATATCTTCGTTACATGTTAACCTCGGCAAAGCAAACGGTCTGTAGAATCTTATGCGTTCCATGCATACTTGGTCTATCCCTAGTGCCTAGATCAGGCTTTCTCTTTGTTACATCTATGCTAGTTGCATTTAGGCATATATACAGCATACAGTTACGGAAAGTTACAAGAAGGAAGTCAGCAGAAATAGAGAGAAGCGCCCTCGGGAACCCATGTTGGCTATTCTTATACTAGCCTCTAAAGAGTTAAATGTGACATCATCCCGCATGGGATGGTCCAGTCCCCATCGCATGCAATTGGCTGATAATAGCATGTGATGGATGACCCTATCTGCGCCTGCTCTGATAGTACAAGCCAAATTTGGCATTTCCTCTACTTGTATCCAGAAATTAGGTAAAATGTTCCCTTGCTATTGTTTACCTTTAGGAAATATGAAAACACTCGATGTTTACAGTAAAGATAAGCACTCTAGCTTTGTGTGAGACACCGGACCCTGTTCCACAGTGCTTCTAGAAATGCTCCTTAAAGGGAGACTCTCTGCAAATCAAGTCTTTTAACTAAACTCAGTTAAAGTAGCTGAGACCTACGAATTCAAGCATATCATGCTTAAATTCTAACAATTTCCTGCTTGGCCGGATGCCAGTTGGGGATTACCGCATACTAATGCGGTAATCCACAAAGGCCTGTTTTTGGCAGTGCGGTGCAGCCCCTGGGCCGCGCCTCACCACCAATCTGCAGTGTGAAGCTGACCTCAAGATTTTGAAATGTAGATGGAAATCAGGATTTGCTTTTAATCTGAGCACTGGAAACCACTAAGCTATGCCATTCTATTGCCTTTGATGGAAAACTTGCTCCTGAACGCATGCAGCTTTTCTGATGGTGTGAGTTTGGGGGTTTGCAAGGACAACTGATGATCATAATGTTAAAACTTCACACCTTGGGTCGATAAAAATGTATTGAAAGCATTGAACACAGTCCTTATTCATATTGGAGGTCTAAACTGAGTAAATGTAGAAGTGTTAACAATGCTGCAGGTATGTGGTTCACTATAAAATCATGGTTGATCTAAATTTGCATATCACTAGAAAGAGCATAATTGTAAATGGCCATTCATTGTCAAAGGAAAATTACATTGTAAGCCCCTTTGGGGGAAATTTAGTAAAATTAACTGTTCAAAGTAAAGCGATATATAGTCTGTGAATGTTGTAGAAATATTAAAAATAGCTAAATAAAATAGAGTTTAATGATAGTAACCTTTGAAGATTAGGGTGTTGTGATTAATTATAATTATTTTTAGCATTAATACAGCCCTGAAATCTTACAAGATCATACAGAATATATATATCTTGTCACTAATCGTCCCTCAGAGGAGCTCACAATCTAATCCTACAGCAGTCATTTTTGATTCATAGTCTAGGGCCAAATTTAGGGAGAAGTCAATCAATTTATCTGTATGTTTTCTGGAATGTGGATGAAACCAGAGTACCCAGAAGAAACCCATGCGACACCAAGGAGAATATTCAAAATTGGTGCAGATAGTGTCCTGGCCGAGATTCAAACTGGGCACCCAGTGCTGCAAGGCAAAAGACTGCTACACATTTTTTTTTGTATTATTTTTTTTTATCTGATAGAAATGACCTTTTGACTTCTTACTAATTTATCATTGCTCCATCTACTCTGTACAAGAGCAAAATATCATGCTCCCTCAGAGCACAAACTCCTTGTCCCTTTCACTGACTCCTGGTCTAAAAACATTATGTATAGACAGACTACAGGCTTCTGTTTTTGCATGGATTGGAGAAGACACTGTATTAGTAAGAAGGAAGACCTCTTCAACTATTCAACAATCTGGTGGGTAAGGTACAGTGGGGTAGATTCACTAAACTGAAGTTATCAGAATTACATGCTTAAAGTCTTATGCATGGTTAGTAGAGCATAACACAATGCATGTCATTTATTGAATTCCGCTCTACTCACTGTGCAGTAAGAATTTATGCAGGTTATTACAATTACCTCAGTTTAGTGCAGTTTTCCATGTCTATACTGTAGGGAGAGTGGGGATATTTGTTTCACTATTGAAATGTTTTTGTGAAACTGAAAAAGCTTGCATGTACAAAAAGGCCTAAGCATAGGCCTAAACACGTTCACAGATACATAGCAGTTAACATTTTGATAGGTACAGTAGAGAAATACATACATACAGTATGCTCCTGTTTGATAGATTAATGTTTTCTTCTTTATCAAAAAAGGGAAAGAACTATGAAACCAACCCAAACATAAATCAGATTGGATAAACCAGAACTAAATCAGGTATCTTCCTCTCCCTGTGCTGATAGAAGGGAAAGGGGGGGGGGGGGGGGGGGCAGAGAAAAAAAAAACCATAATGAATGGTGAGACAGACTTCTCAGGAAGCCATGATATTTTCATTATTATCTGAATATTGGAATTAATTTTTTCCCAATGAAGACATTATATTATTTTTTCCCAATGCAGACAATGGCCTCAATTCACTAAGATCATGTTGGAGATAATAAGACAAGATAAAACTTACCTCCACACATCGATCTTGTCTTATTACGGTGTAGAGATACGTTTTCACAGTGAGAGAGTTATCTTAGCTCTTCAGTCCTTAAGTTACCTCCTCTGTAGTTATTTTCACATGCAGCCTGTCTTTAACTTTAAAATTCTCGAGTTATTTTAAGGATTGAAGAGTTAACTTTAGAAATCTCACCTTAACTTAAAGACAGAAAAGTTAACATTAGGTTTACCTGAGGTAAAATGTTTCCTGTATACTACATGCCTTATCACCATTGTGATAACTCTAAAAACGTTAAAGACAGAAGGAGATAAGCTTAGTGAATTGAGGCCAATGTGCTTGAAAATTGCTATTTTCATGACAGTGGAATGTTTTATTTCAATTTTTGGGAAAATCCCTGTTTGGGCAAAATGACAGCATCTTTGCAAAATTACCGGCAAAATTAAAATGGTCATATGTGTTATCATAAAATATTATATTTATTTATCCATGCTAACAATATTTCGCAAAGTCAAATTTAAGCCTAAGGAGAACATGTCACTTACGTGTTTTCTGATATTGAATACTTCCTCTGGCAGTCGATGACAACAGGAGATAATTTCCCAGGAAAATCCATGTTTTCTTTGACGTCCCATAGATGTGAACTGCTCCTTAATCCAAACGTACTAACACCTTCAGTAAGTTTAGCCCTGTAAAAAAAGTATGTTTACATGTTACATGTAAAATGTTAAATACATGTTACATGTAAAATTTAAAATACATGTATACATGTATTTTAAATTTTACAATTTTCCGCGATAGTGGTCCTTTAACAACATTTAGACTAGGACTTTTAAGAACAGACAGACAAAAGGTGATATTTTCAAAAGTCTATTAATACTGTTCAAGAAAGAAGGAAAAAATAGTTCTAGAACAAGCTAAGATAGCAAATATATGATAATTAGTATCCTATACAACAAGGTAAGTGTTGACTATTTCAGCACTGCCAGATAACTCTAAGGCCTGGAACCCACTAGGAGCACTTTGCTGAGTGCTTTGTGATTTGAAAAGCTCTAGCTAATGCAATGCTATGGGTGTGTTCCCACTAGAGCGATGTGATTTTATAAAAATCCTCCATAGCACTGCATTAGCAAGAGCTTTTTCAAATCACTAGCGCTTAGAAAAGGCTGCTAGTGGGTTTGAGCCCTTACTGCCTGCAGCATATCCTCTGCTGCAAGGACTATGTTACTATGTTATTAGTTGATCTAATAAATATCTGCCAGTTCAGCCTGCAAGCAAATGAATTTGTGTTTTAGATAGACAAAAATGACACATTTTAAAGGGACTCCGAGCAGTGCAGAAACTATGGAAAGATGCATATCATTTTAAAGCTCTCTTTCTCCTCTTTCTAATGATATATAAACCGCCACCCTACGCCTTTTAGTTTTCGCTATTTTTGTGATTGAAATTGCCGCGGCCGCGATTTCAATAGCGAAAATCGAGAAAACTAAAAGGCGTAGGGCGACGATTTAGGTGTCGCCAGAAAGAGGAGAAAAAGAGCTTTAAAATGATATCCATCTTTCCATAGTTACATTGTATTACACAGGGCGACTTTTTCTGCTGAATGGAGCTGCTGATACTGGGGAAAGTGTCGTCCTGTGTAATACAAGTAACTACGGAAAGATGGATATCATTTAAAAGCTCTCTTTCTCCTCTTTCTGGCGACCCTAAAATCGTCACCCTACACCTTTTAGTTTTCTCTATTTTCGCGATTGAAATCACGGTCGCTGCAAATTCAATCGCGAAAATAGTGAAAACTAAAAGGCGTAGGGCGGCGGTTTATATATTATTGGAAAGAGGAGAAAGAGAGCTGTGAAATGATATGCATCTTTCCATAGTTTCTGCACTGCTCGGAGTCCCTTTAAGGCATTTTTCAGACATTTTTCAGAGTCCTGTTTGTTCTTCCAATCCACTGAGATAAGACCAGGGCCTCTAGAGATATCTATTCGGTAATGGGATCTGTTCTTAGTAAATATCAAAAAGTCCCTTGGTATAACCCTAGAAAACTTGTACAACCTACACCACCTCCCATCTTTATTAATGAACAAAAATAATTGATTATATAAATCAATTACCATGAACAATATTTTCTTAAAAATGGTTTTGCTGTTTGCAAATTGTAATAGTTAACTCTTTCTAGAGGAATAAACTATATTTACATGATAATAACCAGCTCAGAACCATTGCATCTGTGCGTATCCAAGGAACACCCACACATAGGAATCACAAGTGACAGTTTTTCCTTTAGTCTTGGAAGCCTGTCAGATAGATTTAAATACCATTCCACACTCACACAGGCGAAGGGGCTGAGGATAATTATAACTGCTCATAACAGGAAATGATGGCTAGCTTATGCCTGGCTTACAGAGAATGAAGAGTCACTCAGAAAAAACACATCAATAAAGGTTATTACTAGTGTGCTAAAGGTTAATTAAAATCCCTCTGGACACATAATGCATCTATAAACATGCCTGTTGTGATGATTTAAAAAAAAAATCCATGATTCAGGGGAAAACTAAAGAGGAAAATAAAGGCTCTCCAAGGGGATTTAAACTTAATTCTATCAACCCCGTAACATCGCTGTAAGTTAAGTGATTTTCTGCATTAGGTAACTTGTAAACAGTTTGCATAGAACTGGGCTATGCATGGTGCATTATCAAACTGAATAATAGGTTCAGTCCATTTCCTCTTTTATTATCTCTGTACAAATTAAAGTGCATAGCCACTTGCCAAAGAAAACTATACAGTATATTATATTCCAAGCATTTTAACATGTTGCATCACAGTGACATACATATGATTAGGGATGAGCAAATCAATTTTGCAGAATTACAAGTACAAAGTCAGAATTTCAGAATTCATGGAATTTTACCACTTCCTTTCAGAGGATGTGAAATACATTACTGCACTCTCCTCTCTACAAAACCCTAGATAACTAGGGATGCTCGTTGGATTCCACGGAATGGAGATTTCCGTGATTCCGGTCGGAAATTGGCAATTTCGTTCCGTTGAGCCGGAGCGGAAAAGGTATAGCACTAATCGGAAATAGCGTAATTTCTATACGGAATTCCATCGGAATTTAAAGAAAACTGTGTAAAAGTTGCATTTGCCAATCAGAAGGATCAGAAGGGGATATACCCATCACAGAAGCTTAAAACATGATGATTTCTGCATTAAAAACTGCATTTCTGCACCAATTAGAGTCTTAACAAAAACCAACCAATCCTACGTTAGCAACCAGCTCATAGCCACCTATCATCAGCTATCCCACCCATTTTGTATATAAGAGAGGTGTGACAGTCAGTCACGAAAGCTTGTGGGTTTCAGTCTGGTGTTGGAGAGAGAAAAGACAGACCCATATTAGTTGTTTCAACATAAAACAATAGTCTTTTTAAAGACTGTATATAAAACAAAAGTGAGAGAGAATTAGATTGAGTGTGAGCTGTAGTAGCTAGCTAGGTGTATTTGTGAGAGAGTGACAGTAGATTGTTAGTTTGAGTGCTAAATTGTAGTGTAGTGTACTAGTGGTTGCTGTGTGGAGAGGGTTAGACAGAGCCAGCCAGGCCGCAGGCTTAGTGTTTGACAGAGTGAGAGTGTTAGGTGGTGATTGATTAGTTGAGTGTAGTGCAAGTTTTCTTTATTTTGTTTTTGATTTATTTTCTTTATTTATTTTACTTTGGTTCTGTCGCTCATACCCCTTCCCCAATAAAGTTTTTGGCCCCAAAGCAACGGAGCGAGACCAGCAGCAATTTCCTGCCACTCCTAAAAGAAAATGGAGTGATGGTGGTGTTGGTGGATCACGTCATGTACGTGATCAGGATGAGGGTGGCAGCAGCAGCAGGAAGCGTTCCCCCTGGTCAGAGATGTCTTCCCTCTGTTCCCACGCAGGAAAATTTTGACAGAGCAGTAGAGTTGGGCCGAACCTCCGATTTTAGGTTCGCGAACCTGGTTCGCGAACTTCCGCGGAAGGTTCGGTTCGCGTTAAAGTTTGCGAACCGCAATAGACTTCAATGGGGATGCGAACTTTGAAAAAAAAAATAATTATGCTGGCCACAAAAGTGATGGAAAAGATGATTCAAGGGGTCTAACACCTGGAGGGGGGCATGGCGGAGTGGGATACATGCCAAAAGTCCCCGGGAAAAATCTGGATTTGACGCAAAGCAGCGTTTTAAGGGCAGAAATCACATTGAATGCTAAATGACAGGCCTAAAGTGCTTTCAAACATCTTGCATGTGTATACATCAATCAGGTAGTGTAATTAAGGTACTGCTTCACACTGACACACCAAACTCACCGTGTAACGCACCGCAAAGAGCTGTTTGTGTAGTGACGGCCGTGCTGGACTGGTGCGCCACTGTCCACTGAACAGAACAGGTATGCAGTGGCGGGTTCACTGAACACAACAGGTATGCAGTGGTGGGTTCACAGAACAGGTATGCAGTGGTGGGTTCACAGCACAGGTATGCAGTGGTGGGTTCACTGAACAGGTATACAGTGGCGGGTCCACTGAACAGAACAGGTATGCAGTGGCGGGTTCACTGAACAGGTATGCAGTGGTGGGTTCACAGCACAGGTATGCAGTGGTGGGTTCACAGAACAGGTATGCAGTGGTGGGTTCACAGCACAGGTATGCAGCGGTGGGTTCACAGCACAGGTATGCAGTGGTGGGTTCACAGAACAGGTATGCAGCCAGACAGGAACAAGTTAAGCCTAACTAATCTTTCCCTGAGAGACAGTCTGCAGCAGCTCGCCCTACTCTCACTAACGCAGGCAGCACACGAGTGACCATAATGGCCGCCGCTGCCTGCCTTATATAAGGGGGGGTGGGGCTCCAGGGGCTAGTGTAGCCTAATTGGCTACACTGGGCCTGCTGACTGTGATGTAGAGGGTCAAAGTTGACCCTCCATGTGCATTATGGGGCGAACCGAACTTCCGCAAAGGTTCGCCTGCGGGACACGAACGCGAACCACTGAAGTTCGCATGGAACCGTTCGCAGGCGAACCGTTCGGCCCAACTCTACAGAGCAGCAAGCGAACAGAGTTGTTGATTGTTTCGATCAGGAACCCTCTACCCAGTCTGAGGAACTCGAAGCTAGTTGCAGCAGCACCAGTAGTGGCCAGGTTCCTCATGACCAGAACCCGACCACAGTTGCTTCTCTTGACGAGGTTGCTTCCTCCCAGTACTCTCCTCCAGAATTAAACCACACCTATGTCGATGAGAGAGATGTGCAGAAGGATTGGGAGGAGGCATTGGAGGAGACCATGGGACCAAGGTCCCAAGAAGTGGTGGGTTCTGTGGTGACAGAAATGGCCCCTGTTTTCTCTTCATCCAGTAGTAATCCATCACAACTGGGAGCTTTTGTCACCACCAATCTACATCACCACCAGTCAACTACAGAGGTGTTTCATGGCCAGGTGAAGGGTCCAGAAGAGTCACTTATGGGTTCCAGTGATTTGGTTGAACTGGATGATGTTTTGGATGATGAGGCAGCTGATCCACCGTGGTTGCCATCTGGAGGGTTAGGCACTAGCAGGTGTGAGCAGCATGGAGAAACAGAGCAGACAGTTGGCCAGCAGCCTGCACGTGCTTTCCCGTGTGTCAGTACCCACCAGTCCAATGCTGAGCATCGACGTGCTAGTACAGGTCACATCACTCCCACCACTGCTCCACGTGCACGCAAGTCCCCTGCATGGAATTATTTTACTGTTCTGGAAGAGGATGAATCCGGGGCAGTCTGTTCTGTGTGCCATAAATCGGTGAGCAGAGGCAAATCGGGCACCGAGTTCGGCACTTCAGGGCTGATAAGCCATCTGCGCAACCACCACAGATGGAAGTTCGATTATGTAAAGAATTACAATAAGATGGGTGGAGGAAAAGCAGCAGCAACAGGCCCCTCCTCTTCTTTTTCTACTCGTCCTGTCCCTATACAACCTGCTCAGTCCCATTCTAGTTAAAATCCCTCTGCATGCCAGGCTGAAAGAGGACTCCAGACCTCGGCAAGCACCTCATCATCACCCTTGTTGGTTTCCTCTGAATCACCAGTGTTCCAGCGTCAGGCCTCTGTGCCAGTAATGTTGCAGAGGAAGCAGATTCTCCCTGCAACTGATCCGTTTGTTATGAAAAATAATGCACTACTGGCAAGGCTGTTGGGCCAACAGCTGCTGCTCTATCAGTTTGTGGACTGTGCCCCCTTCTGCAGACTGATGAACTGTGTTGCTCCACAATTGCGGATCCCCAGCCACCATTATTTTGCCAGGAATGCTATCCCTGCCCTTCACCAGCACATTGTGGAGTGTGACGACCGGTCTATGGATCACGCTGTCGGTGGCAAGGTGCACTTCACTATGGATGTCTGGAGCAGCAGGCATGGGCAGGGAAAGTATCTAACTTTTACCGCCCATTGGGTCACCCTCCATGGTGCTGCTGAAGAGGGTGCAAGATCTGGGGCATCTCAGCTGGTGGTGCAGCCACATGGGTTGAAGGGGAGGCCTGTTCTACTTCCCTTTGCTACCTTTTCTGTCCAAGGCCAGTCCGTCATTGCTGAGCCTCCCAGCAAGTGGTCCCACTCCTACACTGGTCTGCAACACCATCGATGCCAAGCAGTGCTGAAACTCGAATCCATGGGCGAGAACAGGTAAACCGGATCTGTAATCCTTGCAGCCTTACAGGATCAGATTCGGCTGTGGCTTCTCCCCCGAAAACTGGACACAGGTGTAGTGGTGTCTGATAATGGTGCCAACATGCTGGCCGCCATTTCTGAAGGTGGCTACACTCACTTACCTTCCTTGGTCCATGTCTTCAACCTTGTAGTCCAGAAATGTTTACGCACTTTTGATGGGTTGAAGGACGCTGTAGCCTCAGCACATAAAGTGTCAGCCCACATCCGTCGCTCCGCAACCACCACCGCTGCCTTTAAACTGCTGCAGTGCCGCCATAGCCTGCCACCACACAAGCTTATTTCTGATTGTCCGACGTGGTGGAACTCCACCCTCCACATGCTGGAGAGGTTGTGGGAGCAGCGAATGGCGGTCAGGATATACCTGTCTCAGATATCTTCCTCCAGAACAGTGCCACTGGACTACATTACTGGGGACCAGTGGCAGCTGAATGAATAGGTCTGAAAAGTGTTGGAGCCGTTTAAGCAGGCAACAAAATTGGTCAATGAGGAGCACTGCAGCATATCAGAAGTGCTCCCTATTATCTTCATGCTGTACAAGGCTCTTGACAAAGCACTCGGGCAGGGGGAGTTCTGACAGCCAGGAAGAGGTGATTAATGGCAGACATCTCTTCCCTATGGATGTGCATATGATCCAGTGCCTCCGTAAGGAACCCTGGATTAAAACTCTAAAATCAAGGCTCGACATGTGGGTGGCCAGTCCACCATCTTAGATCCCCAGTGCAATGGGAAAATGCGGCAGTTCATACCCCCCTCCCAAGCAGACACCAGGATGAGCCATATCCGGGGTGCCCTTCTTCGTTAGGTAGAATATGCGTTTCCTGCACCTGTATCCCAGGCCCAAGCTGCCAAGCCTCATCATACTCAGCAAAGGTCTGGTGGTCCCACTCCCTGCAGCAGCACCAATAGCCAATCTGTGAACCTGCTGAGTATGTTGAAGGAATTTTATCAGCCAATGCCAGATACTCCTAGCAGTAGCACCACCAGTGGGCAAAGTAGTCACTGCCAGCGGCTGGCCAGTATGGTGAATGATTACTTGGGGTCGGCCAGTGCTCCAGACAATATGGAGAGTAATGATGACCCCATGGAGTATTGAACAAAACAACTGGATACCTGGCCTGAACTCACTCAGTATGCACTGGAGGTTCTTGCATGCCCCGCCGCTAGTGTTCTTTCTGAGTGAGTATTTAGTGCTGCAGGTGGGGTGGTCACCGACCACCGGACCCGTCTGTCCACAGACAATGTGAACATACTAACGTTCATAAAAATGAACGAGTCATGGATCAGTAATAATTACAAGGCCCCTCTCACTAATTCACAATGAAGATTGGATAGACTAAATTAAAATTTTGCTGTAATGACTGCCGTTGAACCACCTTTAGGTCCCATGGCCTACGACAACTCCTGCTGCTCCAAAAAAAAATTGTGATGACAGCTATGAAACCACCTCTAGATGCCATGGCCTTCGACAACTCCTGCTGCTCCCCAAAAAAATATAATGACTGCTGTGAAACGACCTCTAGGTCTCATGGTCTACGACAACTCCTGCTGCTCCAAAAAAATTTATAATGACTGCTGTGAAACCACCTCTAGGTCTCATGGTCTACGACAACTCCTGCTGCTCCAAAAAAAAAATTATAATGACTGCCGTGGAACCACCTCTAGGTCCCATGGCCTACGACAACTCCTGCTGCTCCCCCCAAAAAAATTATAATGACTGCTGTGAAACCACCTCTAAGTCCCATGGCCTATGACAACTCCTGCTGCTCCCCAAAAGAATTGTGATGACTGTCGTGGAACCACCTCTAGGTCTCATGGCCTACGACAAGTCCTGCTGCTCCAAAAAAAAATTGTGATGACCGCCGTGAAACCACCTCTAGGAACCATGGCCTACGACAACTCCTGATGCTCCAAAAAAATTGTAATCAGGATTGTGATTCAGCCACAACTAAAGCCAAAGTTATCAGCAGGACTGCCAGGGAACTGATATTTGTTTAAAAGGAAACATCCATTATGTTCCCTTTAACATTGTGGAAATGGATCACCCAGAATGTGGAATTCTGCGGAATACCGCAGGGATCCGCCGGAATGTAGTGGTTACGGAATTTCATTACCGCTGTATCCAGAATTCCTGTGATATCGGGAATCGCCTGTTCCGATCATCCCTATAGATAACACAGGTTTTTTTTAAATCTCTGAGCTGATAAAAAAAACAATACAGAGTTGAAAAGGAATGACAACAAACCTCCCATCTGGGAATTTAATGGCAGGGCTAATAAGTAAACAAGTGTAAAAAAAAACCCCATTGCAGTAGAAGACAGATGCAATGGGTGAATTAGGTATACAGTATAATGTGTTTCTAATACATGATGAAAACAAATGAACTGTGAGTAAAATTCAGCAATTCTGACTAACCCTACCTGTGCTTACTCCGCTGTTTCAATAATTTCTCCTCTGAACATCTCCTTACACTGAATAGTGAGTCACTGGATAACTGCTACCTTGGATGGTATTCAGGTGTTAGGGAAATGGGAGTGATCACTCCTAAGTTGTTCAAACTATGCTACTATGAGTACCTCTCATAGCTTTGTAAATATGTTAGTGCAGTAAATCCAGCAAAGCTGTTTGTATAAGTGCAATACATTTTACTTTCTGATTTGCCCAGACCTATGAATCAATGAGATAAAACTAAGAGAGCAGAATATTTTGGGTATCTTTAGCACCAATCCATGATTTCCAGCAATTTTCCTAAAAAAAATCTAGCAGCAGCAGACTGAAGTTGAACAATAATATTTAATGGCATTCAGTTACCAAATTACTGGCATAGGGATGATATATGTAAAATATATATATTCGTTCAAAAATGGAATAGTCACACATGTGCTAATAGAGTTCAATTCAAAACACTTCTTTGTTTCTTTTAAACGAAGGTGATCAACAATTCAAATTATGTTTAATTTTTCTTATATAGTAATTTACAGACAAAGGGCTCCCCACATATGGAGTTTTTTTCAGCTAACAACTGATCAAAGAGAATGCACTGGAATGATGGGAAAGGATCAGGTTTGGTTCACACAGTTTTTTGACAGCTGGCATCAATTTTGCATGTATTTCGATGGATGTGTTTCCACATAAATGTGTACATTTCTGGTCCAGTCCTGGCCTGTCAAATTTGTATTCCTTTTGTATGTTTCTATGGCTGTGTTCACACATAAAATGTGTACATTTATGGTCCATTCCAGTTCTGTCAGTTTTCTATCAGTTTTCTATGGGCGTGTTCACACAAAGGTGTACATTTCCGATCCAGTCAGGTAAAACTAATGCAAAACTAACAGGACAGTACTGGACTGTTAAAGTACAGATTTATGTACTGTATGAACCAAGATGAAAAGAAACATTCCTAACAAGAACAAATTAATATATTAAAGTGAAACAAAATCTATATAGTTATGTTGAAGCAACATTTAGACTACATTTTAACCTGTTCTAATAAAAACTTTAACCATTTTTGTCAATAACAATATAATAGAGTATTTTTAATTTGTCATACTATAGGGTACCTGATAGACTTAGATATTTCCCTTAGTCGTGACTAGTGAGAAGTCTCTGGATGGCCCAATGGCTTCCCAGATACTCCCACTCACCACTGTTCCTACACAGGATTGCTAAGTCAAATAGGTTTCTAAAGAGCACATCTGGACTGGGCATGCACAAGTAAGGTTCATGCATGTGGAGTAAAACTGAGCACTTGTGCATTGAGGAAAAAACTGGGGTAAAATGAACTAATTCCACAAGGCATATGAGGACCTTACTTGTGCATGCCCAGTCTGGATGCACTTTTCCATGGCTGGAAGCATGGCCACAAAAGAAAGAGAGAACCTGTGTTGGAATGATGGGCTATTACATTTAGCATTGCCTTGTAATCTAGGGTTTTTGGTCTCTTTTAGCCCTTTATACTTTCCTAGCAGTGCTGAGCTATCTGAGCATTGCTCAGTACTGGTCCAAGCCCTACCCTATAGAGCCCCACCAATCCATGCCCTTTACTAACGAGGACCACAAAGTCCAAAACAGGCTGTGTGCATGGTGAATTGATGTGGCTCTGTAAAATGTATAAGCTATTGGTTCACTATACACCAGTGGTTCTGGTTGTGCAACCTTGTTTCAGGGGTGCATAGATGATTTTCATATTTGGGACTCGGGAGTAATGCATTATGGGAAAATACAAGTGCTTAATTAAAGCAGAATTATAGCAAATACCTTCTGTTGTAGGAAGACAAAATTCAATTTAGCTGAAGCTAGACTAGCAGCACAGTGGTCGCCTTCCACCAGCCACAGTGTTTTGTTGCAGAGGATTAGAAAAGAGAGATTCAGGAACTTATACTAGCAGTGTAAAAAATAAATGTAATTCAATGAATGCGTAATTGGATTTAAATGGTGCTTTTATGCTTCCCTTGAGTTCAGCTTTAAAACTTTTATAGTTGCAGACTTTCTACAGATATTTCCACTGATAATTCTAAATGTATTTAGTGATAGCTGTTAAATGATGTAAATATTTGCTAAGAAACTGAAGAGCCACATGCTTATTTAATGTCGTCCCCCCCCAGTAAAAAAAACCCTCCTAATTTAGTCATTCTATTCCCAACTTACACTGAAAAGTGCTATAAAAATAAAATAGCTTCTGTTTTAGATTCAAATGCTCCATTCTAGGACACCAGGCAGAAGTGTTTTTTTCCCCAACCTGTTTATTTAAAATAGGCAAAGTTGAACACATAAAATAGGCAAAGTTGAACACATAAAATAGGCAAAGTTGAAAGAAAAGCAAACAAACTGACACCTGACGTTTCCTTTAAAAGTGCACACATACTGTTAAAAGTGTTACGTTTTTACACTATTCTAAATGTGGCCACACACCATACAATTTTTTAAAATTTCTCTTCAATTCAAGAATTACAATCAATTTCTCTGATTGATTGAAACATTAAAAAAAATCTAACCAATGTACCCCACACGCATGTTCAATTTTTGCCCCAAAAATGATTGAAAACTCTGAAAAGATTGCTTGGGAATATACATTAAGAAATGGACAATCTACCATACACCATTCAATTTCCATAAACATTTATCAGAAAAATCCAACATTCCCGATCAAAATATATAAAAAAATAAAACTGGAAATTCTATCGGATTTATCACTTTAATAAAAAAAAAAGCTGAATGCTGCTACTACTTTATAACACTCTCCACCTATTACAATTGATATTCAACTACTTAGCCCTTCCTGGGTGCAGCAGGCATGAAGGTCCAGGCACATATGACCTCCGGTATATAGTCTATAGTTGAAAGCACCATGCACTCTTAGTTGACAGTTCCTCACACATGCAGTAATCCACTTTGCTCATCTGTAGACTCTCCTTGGTATGAAAGAAACCTTCTTTCTTACAGCTCTCCTCAGAGACAAGGAAAAAAGGCACACATACCGTAACTCTATTACTACTGGTGTGCCTTTTCTCCTTTTTTTGTGAGGAGCACTGAAGAGGATGAGGGATTTTCATACAAAGGAGAACCTGCAGACTAGCAGAATGTATTACAGCGTGTATGAGGAACTGTCAACTGAGGGAGCACTGTACTTTTGACTAAAACATGACACTCACATACTGTATATACCAAGATAACTGTATATGTGAAATGTCTTTTAGATTATGTTTAGCCATGACCTCCAGTATATAGTCTCTAGTCAAAAGCACCATGCGCTCTTAGTTGACAGTTCCTCACACATGCTGTAATCCAAGCTGCTAGTCTGTAGGCTCTCCCTGGTATGAAAAACCCTTCTCCTTTATAGCACTCCTCAGAGAGAAGGAGAAAAGGCACACATAGAGTAACTCTATTACTACTGGTGACCATCACCATACTTCCAGGTGTGCCTTAGAACAGTATCCATGTTTTAACAACCTTTATTGCCTTAAAAGGCCACTCACCCCAATAAACACCACCACATTACATGGCCGCTAATAAAGCTCAGAGAAATTTTCTCCCAAGCACAATAGGCCACTTACACCTCTGTGACCACAATCTTGTCCACTTTCCCCTTTCTCACTAATCACTCCACTCCTTTACATGCCTCCTTTGCACCAGTAGTAATGGAATTGCACTATGTGTGCCTTTTCTCCTTTTTTTGTGAGGAGCACTGGAGAGGATGAGGGATTGTCATACAAAGGAGAACCTGCAGACTAGCAGAATGTATTAGTGTGTGTGAGGAACTGTCAACTGAGGGAGCACTGTACTTTTGACTAAAACATGACACTAACATATATAACTGAATATGTGAAATGTCTTTTGAGTTATGTTTGCCCAGTTTTATGGTTCACATTATATGAAAAAAATCTAGACAAATAACACAGAGCCAGCCTTCTGATCTTAATTTACTCCATTGCTTGTCATGAAAATGTGTACATGTTATTTGGCCACAAGGTCAGCTGGGTGCAGGGAGAGCCGAATTATGGCTCACCCTGTTGCTGATGAAATACCCATAAACATTAAATATTATTCCCCCTCTGAGTTGTAGCAACTCAAGGGGAGAAGTAATTTGGGGTTTGGATTTTGCTGGGACCCTAATTAAGTCTATGGCAGTGCCTAGGTACAACGCGGGGAAGAGCATGCGCCAAAGTGACCTGCTTTGATGATAATGGCCAGCCTGCTGATTGGGAAACAAAATGCAGCAGCACATTAATAGGATCATCACTGTGGTTGCTCCCAGGGATGGCCGTAGTCAGCCAACTTCGCTACGCTGATACTACGCGTAATTTTACGTAATTACACTTCGCCAAACTACGGCTTTGAAATCAAATATTCATTTCGTATGCATTTCGTAAACTACGCGTTAAAATACGCAAATACGCGTAGTGTGAAGCGTAGTGTATGCGGATGCTTATGCCCGTATGCAGAAAATTTTACACGTTAATGCCTCTTTAAATACTTATACCGGGAACTCTTTTATGCGTACATTCCCCTTTCCAATGCATACATTTGTAAGCATACAATCATACGCGGAATTTAGACGTCAGTAATGCATTCGTAGTTCACTACGCAATACACTTGTTAACTACGCACAGTGGGCGTAAGCTACGCATAGCAGTACTTTGCTACGTGTAAATTCGTAAGCGTAGGTTTGGAACTTCACCTACGAACTACAATGCGTAGATGCGAACTACGATGCATAAATTCACACTGGCGTAGTTTCTGCTCATCCCTGATTACTCCCTTTGTAAGCAAGCTCATAAAGAACCCTGACTATTGCAGCTTGGTCCAGAGTAACCTTGCCTAGAGTGGATGTTTTCAGAAATGTTTGTAACTTATTATTTCATAGCTGGATTCAATTAAAGCTCCTTTATATTTGTGGGATTTAATGAGCATTTTATGTTTCAAAGATTTTCTTTTGCAGTTTACAATGCAAAATGAGTGCATTATGATTGTTAAAAAAGACCATTGCTAAGACAATTAACACTAAACACATTTAAGAGCAGTGAAATAAAGCAGAATTAATTTCCACATAAGCAACTCTTATTTTACTAATAAGTACTTAAACTTAAATTAATTAAATGAGGGGTTTTCACAGGGTGTCCACCGCCAAACTTTGAAATCTTTAATTATTATAACAGTAAATCATCATTAAGTGATATTTCTATGGTAGAACATTTCCACTACTTAAATGAATCCCTACCTCTCTATATGTCATTTAGGCTGTTTTAACCACTTGATGACCCACCCTTTACCCCCTCTTAAGGACCAGCGCTGTTTTGAGTGATCTGTGCTGGGTGGGCTGTGCAGCCCCTAGCACAGATCAGGTTGCAGGCAGAGAGATCAGATTGCCCCCCTTTTTTCCCCCCTATGGGGATGATGTGCAGGGGGGGTCTGATCTCTCCTGCCTGCCTGGGTGTTGCGGGGGGGGGCACCTCAAAGCCCCCCTCCGCGGCGAAATCCTCCCCCTCCCTCTCCTACCTGGCCCCCCCGGCGATCGAGGCTGCACAGGATGCTATCCGTCCTGTGCAGCCAGTGACGGGACGTCCCCTGTCACATGGCGGCGATCCCCGGCCGCTGATTGGCCGGGGATCGCCGATCTGCCTTACGGCGCTGCTGCGCAGCAGCGCCGTACAATGTAAACAAAGTGGATTATTTCCGCTTGTGTTTACATTTAGCCTGCGAGCCGCCATCGGCGGCCCGCAGGCTATTCACGGAGCCCCCCGCCGTGATTTGACAGGAAGCAGCCGCTCGCGCGAGCGGCTGCTTCCTAATTAATCAGCCTGCAGCTGGCGGCGCAGTACTGCGTCGCTGGTCCTGCAGCTGCCACTTTGCCGACGCACGGTATAAGCGTGCGGTCGGCAAGTGGTTAAAGTGGTCTGAAACTCCGACATAACATTCAATAAAAATGTCTTTTCCTACTTTTTATTACTCATACAGTTATCATATTTGCTTTTGTGCCCCAGTAATATTGTCTGTTTCAAATTACAAGCTTCCAAAGTGTAGTTTATCGTGCCCTTAAAGCTGCCATTGCATTTTATTTAAACTGCTATATTAACTCTAATTAACAATACATACTTACCTTTAATTAATGGTCTCATGCCAATATCTTATGGAAAGAGCCCATACCAATATTCTCTTAAAACCTTAAATGAAGATCCCAGACAAACAACTCTCACAGTTGGCGCTTTACCTTCAAATTGACACAGTCGTGTGTATCTCCAAAATTGATTGCCTGATGAAGCGGGCTTTTGACCCGTGAAACGCGTTGCTTGCCTGGAGATTTTAAAATAAATTATTGTCTACTTATATACGACTCATTGGCTGGTCACTTTATACTTGAGGGTGGTAACCACCAACCCCCCTCCTTTTAAATTGTTTCTTAAATATTTTACTCTAATTTGGCGCCTCTGTTACTCCTCATTTTTCATTGATCTAGTCCACCCTTGGTGGAGGGGTGTATCCCCATTTTTTCCTGTCTACAGAGAGCGACTTCTTAAACCTGAGTGGGGTCAGGTTATAATTCTCCCCACCTGCATTTCCAGTGGTTGCCTTAGTGGTAACCCAGACTTGTGAGTATATTACCCGTTGTTGTTTTGTTTTGTTTCAATTGCCAAGACGTACTGCACTATATTGGGCTCTCGGTTTCATATCTTTACATTTTTTCAAACAACTCTGCTCACTTTGCTCCATGTCGCTATACTAAAGTAGGATATTGGCGTGAGACCTTTAAAGAGGATATTGGTAAGAGAGCATTGATTACATGTTAGTATTTATGGCCATGGCCAATTACGGACTTACATTTTTTTTTTAAATTGCTGTGCAGGTGTGGGTGTTTCATTTTTAACCCTTTGTGAAAAACAGTAACATTTGACTTGGGGGGCTTGCATCTTGGGGACCCCAGATTGCTGCCTCTCTCTTCCAGAGCCTTCCCATATTATGGACCATACAGGCTGTATTAAAGCAGAGGCATGACAGTAGTGCAATTGGGATGGAGTGTGTGGGCTTCCAAACAAGAAATTCCAGTCACGTACCAATACTCAAATCTATGAGAGCAGCTTGTGCAGCTGAGTAGTTGGTCTGTATATAATACAGCCTTCGTGCAAGACAGGGAGATGATGACCCATTTCTTAAAAGGAATCCGAGCACCTCTCATGGGCATGCCTTTAAGCCGGACGACTTCCAACAAAGTTGTGCTATGACCCCTCTGGAGAAGCCTCTTGCAATGGCGATGCGTGTCACTTCCTCTTCCTGCTTCATTCAGTGATGCACTTCTCTAACAAAGAAGACAGAGGTGACCCGGAAGTTATAACATAGCCAAGATGGCAGCCGCAGTTTTTAAATTAAAATCGAAACAAAAACTATTTGGTGTAGAATGGCGATTCAATGGCATCAAATGAAAGAGGAGAGCACAAGCTACAGAAAGGTATGCATCTTTAAGTACTTTGCAGTACTGGTCGGAGTCTTAAAGGAATACCCAGGAAAGGTGCTCGGAGTCCCGTTAATATCAATATCTAAGATGTAAAATAATGCACTTTGATATTAAATGCATTAACATGTGATTTGAAATTCATCAACTTAGGTTTAAAATGTACATACCTGCTAACATGTTAAGAAGTGTGTATAAGCCTTTGACAAGGCAATAAACTATAGACGCGACAAATAATGCTTTTGGGTTATCTTGTACAATTGTAAAACACAGGGAGTATCACGAGTCAGCGCTAATGGGACTCTTAATTACCTAACATTTGCTTTAACCCAGTCTGGCTTCTGTTCAGGAGCACTAACATTTTATAGCTTTAACATTGAAGAGATGGAGAATTGTTTCACTCCTGTAGTTTTATATGTAAGTGCATGAGAGAGAATGTACATTACTATGCAGAGGAACTCTAACGACTAGTGATCAGAAGCAAATTATTTCTTCTGCTGAGTAACTTTCTAAATGATTAGACACATCTTGTTAGTTTTAAATTAGTGACAAATGGATTCTGCAAAAATGTGACCCGATTCATTCTCATTCTGCAAGAATTCTAATGCAGATAATACAAAGAATTTCACAAGCATTGGAATGATATACCTAAATGAACCTGTGTCTAACACTTTACAAAGTGAGACTCTGGACAAACTGTGAGATGCGCAAAAAATTTCCATTGTCAACCTTTAAACTGATAACCTTTTGAGGCATGACTTTAAAGAGGAACTCCAGTAAAAATAATGTTATAAAAAATACAATAATTATGTATAAATGATTTAGTCAGTGTTTTCCCAATGTAAAAACTTTCCTCTCCCTGACTTACATTCTAACATTTACCACATGGTGACATTTTTACTGCTAGCAGGTGATGTCAGTGGAAGTGCTTTTACTGCTGGCAAGTGATGTCAGTGGAAGTGCTTTTTTGGCAGTTGGAAACAGCTGTTATTTCCCACAATGCAATGAGGTTCACAGACAGGAAACTGTCAGGACCATGGTCCTGACATCACACTGTGGGAGGCGTTTCACCACAATATCAGCCATACAGAGCCCACTGATGATCTGTTTGTAAAAAAGGAAACTATTTATTATGGGAAAGGGGGTATCAACTACTGATTGGGATGAAGTTCAATTCTTGGTCACGTTTTCTCTTTAACAGCTATTCACATTTATATTTTTCAGTGGTTGCCCACTGTGATGGTGAATAGGTATTGAGTGGCTTGGATGCTTTTTATCTAAGGCCCTATTTCTTAACTACATAATCACAATATTCAGAATGAAACAGGTAAATAGGGTAGTGGAGGCGCCCTTGTAAAAAAAGGGCTCCATCCAGCACCCAAATTACTAGTAACACCCTCTAATCATGGCTATTAACATTACCATCTATGGCTGCACCCAAAATATCATTAGATAGGGTTAGGTGGCAGGAGGGTCTTTAAGGTTAGGTGCCAGTGGAGGAGGATTAAAGTTAGGCACTACATGGGGGGGGGGGGGGGGGGGGTAAGCTTAGGCATCACCGGAGTGGGGGGGTCTTGAGGTAAGTTATTGCTGGGGGTGTTATAGATAGACAGCACAAAGGGGTGGTCTTTAGGGTTAGACATTGCCAGGGGGGATAGGTTGGTGTAAGATATCAAGAGGGAGGGCTTGTGTTAGGGTTAGGTTAGGTCATAGTAAAATATCTGTAAATATTACCAATATTGTGCTAGCGCCAATCTCTGGCACACTTTTTATATGTACGCTTTCAGAACATACTTAACTTTACATCAAAATCATAGACCTCTGTTTAAACTGGGCATTTACCATCTTTATGTGTTCAGCTTATTTAACAAGAAAAGAAATAGGGTTTTCAGTTACAGAGGTGTGGAGATGTACAGAGACGACCTGAACAGTTTGCTGGGCAGGTAGTTTGCGTGCAATTCAGCTGTTCGCGTCCACGGCGGGACGCGTAAACATAGCGCGTTCAAACCCGCCCCATATACCTCATCATTGGGCTAAACTTTGACCATCTACATTGCGGTCAGCAGACACATGGCAGCCAATCAAGCTGCACTCACCCATGGACCCCCGCCCCCCCCCCCCCCTATAAAAATGCAGCAGCTCCGGCCATGTTCTCAGTATGGTGCTGCTGCTGTAGTGAGTGGAAGGGAGAGGCATTGCTGCAGAGAAAGGAACAGTTAGCTAGGCGCTTCTGTTTATTGCCGATTGCTGAAAGCACCCCAAATCAAAAGCCCTTTTGAGGGCTCATATTGTTCTATTTGGTTTGTGTGTGTGTGTGTGTGTGTGAGACACTGGTCACCCTGCATACAGGACACAGTCATTGCTGGGCTGTTTAGTTCTACTATAGTCTTCTATCTATATTGCAAGCAAGCCAGCACACTGTCTATCATAAGCTGTGCTTAGCTAGCTACTGTCTCTGTTATTTATATCTGTTTGTGTAAGTTACACACACTGCATACAGTCTAGAGTCAGTTGCTGGGCTTAGTAGTTCTACTATACTCTTCTAACTATTGCAAGCAAGCCAGTACAATGTCCATCATAAGCTGTGCTAAACTTGCTACTGTATCTGTTATTGATATCTGTTGGTGTGGGTTACACACACTGCATAAAGTCCAGAGTCAGTTGCTGGGCTTTGTAGTTCTACTATACTCTTCTAACTATTGCAAGCAAGCCAGCACAAGAAAAAAGAAGTCGCCTAGGTCAAAAAAGTGTTCAGCACCTCACTTTATATTAAAATAAATGAGGCATGGATCCCGGAGGGCTACTGCCTGCCCGAAGACTAAGTCAGTCCCCACACAGCATCTCTGTCTGCAAGCCGTTTGACTGCCTTCTCCGCCACCACCAACAAGGACCAGGACTCCAGGTGGATTCCTGAATGTTTAAGGCCACTGCTAGCAGTGGTGGCTACCAAAAATAATAATTTTTCTGGTGTGTGTACATGCCTAATTTTTCTGGCTTCACTGTGGTTGCAACCACAACAAAAGGCATGTACATGTGTCAATTCCCCTTCGTGATTGTTACCTTGCCACGGTGAAGGGGCTTGCATATCACAATGAAGCAATGACCTATATGATGAGCGTGTTAGAGGCATATCCAAGATAATAAGGTCATTGCTTCCAGTCATGCTCAAATCCGACCCGGGAGATAGCTGGATAGTTGCTATCTGGATATCTCCCAGGAAGGCTGTGCGGGGGGGGGGGGGGGGGGCGGGGTCAAGCTTACCTGTTTGACGTCTTCTTAGGTATATCCCTCGGCACCTCCCACGATGCGCTCCATGCAGTGGTCACGTGAGTACAAACACTTTCTCCTTCCGGGTTGAAGGAGGAAGTGCTTGTAACCACGTGACGCGTGTGGAGCGCATCGTGGGAGACACTGAGGGACATACCTAAGAAGACGTCAGACAGGTAAGCTTGACCCCCCCCGCCCCCGTCCCCCCACCACACAGCCTTTCTGGGAGATATGCAGATGGCAACTATCCGGCTATCTCCCGGGTCGGATTTGAGCATCACTGATTGCTTCATTGTGGACAGACCAAATTCGATCAGCTGGACAGTCACAGTTGTTTTGTCACTGAGCTACCTTAGCCCGACCATATGGGCTGGAAAACCACCATCGTCTGCACTCTTGCCAATTTGCGCACCAGCATGGCCATCACTACACAAACAGCTGTTTGCTGTGCATTAAACAGTGAGTTTGGTCTGTCAGTGTGAAGCAGCACTATGTATATACACACAAGATGTTTTAAAGCAATGTTTTAAATGCCTCTAATTTAGGAATGTAATGTGATTTCTGCCCTTTAGAGATTATAACCCTACTCTGCATCAAATATGTAATTTTCCGAGGGACTTTTGGCATGTCTCAACTTCAGCATGCCCCCCTCCAGGTGTTAGATCCATTGAAACAATTTTTCCATGACTTTTGTGGCCAGAAATAATCCCTGTCACCTGCCCATTGAAGTCTATGGCGCTTCGCCCAGTTCGTGTGAACTTTTGCGGAAGTTTTGCGTTCACGGTTTGCAAACCCAAAATCTGATGTTCGGGCCATCTCTAGAGATGTATAGAGTGGATTGAACTACCTGCAAACTCTGCTCATGTAACTTTCCCTAAATACATCTTGGTAGGCAATATCTATTTTTCATAGCCAAGACACAAACAACAGCAAGTTGTTTGTAATAACGCAAAAAGTTAGGGCAGATGTGGGATTTATATTATTTTATATTATTGTTTCAGTCCTCATTAAGAATACTTCTTCCTCCACTAGACTCTAGAGAATCATCAAGAACAGGAAATAAGAGTAACTTGCCCTGATGAAAACAGACAGCAAATAAAACCTGAATTTGGTTTTAATCCAGAACTAAACTTACATGTTTTATCTGCAGTGTCATTTTAAAATGAGTGCTTGCAAAAAAAACAAAAACAAAACGAAAATAAAAAGCTATTTTCCCATATAATGCAAACACTCACAGGCAGAATTACAGTATAGCGGGGGCTTCAGTGCACTTAGAAGGGAAATGTGTAATGTGAATGAATTAATGTTTGTTATAAACCACAGCATGAAAAGTGTCACCACTACAGTATATAATGGGTAAAATAAAAATGTATCAAACAAGGCAATATGTTATTTGTTGTTCATGATTGATAGATGAGCAGAATCTGCCCAGGCAGCCATTTTGTGTGTCAGCAAACATAATTGGAATCTATACAGCTTTATTGAATGTTGATCTATATTTTCAAGTTGAATATGTTTAAAAAGAAGCTCTTATATTTTATAAAATACATTTTATATAACATTCTATATGCCTAGTGAAGATAACACCAGGAGGCCACTTAGAAAAGATTACTCACTGTCATGAAAAAATACTACCTGCAATTTCAACTACTGATTCTTTTTCCATTGAAATACTTGAAAAGCAGAAATATTCTTTACATTAAACACATCTAATTGACCTCTACTTTGCCAAACTTAGGCAATTTTTATTGGCAGTTGAGATTATAATTTCTTCTTGAATTCCAGCTATTTCCATTGAAAGTCTCCCACTAAAGTTTCCTGTTAAACAGACATTTTTAATAGTGTAGTGTGATATCACCATGAAAATAGTCATGTACTGTACATAAGATTCAGTATGAATATCTTCTCTGTATAGCTATAATTTTTAATGATCTTAAAAAAAAAAGTCACACACGTAAAAGCTTCAACTGCATATAAATAAATATAAATAAAAATAAAATAAAATAAAATAAACATTATAAATTATCCGGTAATTATATCCTTATATGTTTCAGTCATATTCATTAAATATGCAGAGATGTTTTCCTGTGGAGATTCCTTTTCCTCAATTTAAATCTCTGTGTATAAATGTGATGCTAAATGGTATCATTTGCCAAATCCTAAGGCTGCTGTAGATGTCCATTTTGCCATGTCCAAAGACTGAAAAACACTTTTCAATGTAAAAAAGAAATGTGAGAGGTGTTTCTTGGTGGTTCTGTTTTAAGGACATGTAATGAGATAGATCTATCTCATTACTGGACACTTAAAGTGGACCCAAACTAAAAATACAAGATTTCAGAAATAAAATCTATTTTCTAAATTATAATAATAAATAGCAGCTTTTTTTTCAGCTGCATGATGACAAATATAAAATATTTTACATTTATTGGAGAAACCCCTCCCTTCCTTTCATATTGCTGGCAAAAAATCCGGCAAACTGGTGGAGTAGATGGTGTCCAGCAAAGGAGGAATTGCTAATGGCTGCCCCCAGTATAATCCTAGTTATGCAAAGAGGAGGGTGAAAAGCATGCACTGAAATGCTCATAGGCATGAAGGAGTGTTTATATATATTATATGTGTCAGAGTAGTGCAACTAAATATTTTGAATTAAAAAAATGTTTGGTTTGGGTCCACTTTAAAACAGCATTTGCCTTATCTGAATAATTATGATTGTACTGGTAAATACCTGTATGGCCTTAAAGGATTTTTCAAGCGTTTTAGGCTACCTTCAGATATACTTTTCTGGGGCTTCCTCCAGCCCTTGCAGCCGACATGTCCCTCGCAGCCGCCGCCCCATGGTTCCCGCCGGTGCGGAAGCTGACCTCCTCTACTGCACTCACTCGCAAGTGGGCCCGGTGCAGAACTACTGCGCCTGTCCAGAACACTCGAGCCCACGTGCGAGTGATACTGCCTCTGCGCAGAACACTCGAGCCCACGTGTGAATGATTGACAGCGCCACTCGCGCAGGCACAGTAGAGGATGACCTCGAGGTCGGCCTCTGCACCAGCGGGGACCCCGGGCCGGTGGCTGCAAGCAGAGATGTGGCGTGGGACATGTCGGCTGCAAAGGGCTGGAGGAAGACCCAGGTAAGTATATCTAAAGGTAGCATAAAACGATTGATGAATCCTTTAAGCAATCCTCAACTTGCTCTACTACTCCTTGCTCCTCTCAGCATGAGTCTGCAGACTGATTTAAAATAAACTTTTTTTTCCTTAATGAATTATTATTATTATTATTATTATTAGCTTTACTTAAAGGTGAAACTTGAAAAAAGTCAATTTATTTCAGTAATTCAACTTAAAAGGTCAAACTAATATATAAAATAGACTCATTTCATGCAATATGTCAAACCTTTATCCTACCTAATAGAAGCTAACTGTCGCTGCGTCCAGCAGTTTTGTCCCTGTATCCTAGGATTTTTATTACTACGCATGTGTGCAGTAACGGACAGCTGGGACCAGGGAGCTGGACGGGCAAGCGAGGTGGGCGGCTGTGGCGGCCGTAGACCTAGAGCCCGTTTTTAAACGGGCTGGGTCTACTAGTTTGTTATAATGTTGATGATGATGGCATACAGCTTAAGAAAACCCCAAAATCAAAATCTCAAACTATTAGAATATTGTAAAAATGTTCAATATTCTAGGCTCAAAGTGTCAGATTCTAATCAGCTAATTAATCCAAAACACCTGCAACGTGTTCCAATTTCATATCTTAATTTCACTTTTTAAGTTGAATTAATGAAATAAATGGATGCATGCTATTCTAATTTTTTGAGCTTCACCTATATAAAGTGATATTAAATTATGCAGCTGTACAATAAATAAGGGAGACATTACAACTTTAAACTATGGTACAGAGGCAGGTCACATATTATAAGACAGTGTTCATTATATGATTAAGAGTCATTGGCCCATATGCAATTCACTTTTTCACCTCAGTTTACTACTAAGTGACATTTTCAAACTTGAAACGAAATGCCTTTTAAACCACCAGCAAGCAAACAAATACTCAAAATAATTTTGATAGTACTTTTTCAACTACTATTTGGTACTTTTACCCTGTAAAGTGCTAAACAGTTATTACAAACTGTTTTTTTGGGGATGTAGGAAGAAACCGGAGTGCCCGGAGGAAACCCACACAGTCACGGGGAGAACATGCAAACTCCTTGCAGATGTTGACCTGGCTGGAATTAAAACCTGGGGCCCAGTGTTGTAAGGCGAGTGCTAACCACTTCACCACCATGCTGACCACCGTGCTGACCACTTCGCCGCCCATTGTAAGGTAGTGCTCCTAATCCCAGTTTTTCACAGTATCTGTATTAAATACACCTATCTACAGTAGCAATTAAGCAGATTCCAAACAAGCCACCACGTGCAAAACCAAAGAGCTGTCCCAGGATGTCAGGGTCGAGATTGTAGACCTACACAAAGCTGGACTGGGCTAACCAAGCCAAGCAGCTTGGTTAGAATGTGTCAATATTTGGTGTAATAATTTGCAAATCATTTTCATTCTACCTCCACCTGGGGCTCCATGCAAGATCTCACCGCCTGGAGTTGCAATGATCATAAAAACAGTGATAAAGCACCCCAAAATTACATGGTAGGAACTTGACAATGGGACAATAGTCATCAAGAAAACAATTGGTAACAATTGGAAACAAACTACTCTGTGAAGGACTCAAATAATGCAGTGCCCAAAAGTACTCCTGCTTAAGACAGCATCTGAATGATACAGAGGAGTACTGGGCGAAAGTGTTGTAGTCAGATGAGATCAAAATTGAGCTTTTGGTATGATCTTAGGAGGAATTCTACCTTCGACCCCAAGAACACGTGGACGCGTGGGTCACCATCATTGCGGGCGGGCAGCGGGGACACGGGGAAGGACTGAGGCTTCGGCGAGGGACTGAGACGGCTGCTCGGGGCTGGAAGAAGCCCCAGGTGAGTAAAAAAATGATTTTTCCTTTTGCCTCAGAAATCCTTTAAGTAAACATTGAACACATTCAACACCCCTTCCTTTCTTCAGGAAGCAGCAGACTACTGACTGAAAAACTCTACAAGCAAGCTTTCATATGTACAAAGTTACTTCAATGATCTCTTACACTTACATCATTACCACAAGATCTAACGTGCTAGCTAGTGATTTGCATATTTAGCAATAATAAAAATGTTTTGATATAAGCTGGATTTATTCATAAAAGAGTAGTTTGATGTAATAAAAACTACAATGGTGTCATTATTTTACTGTGTCTTATTTTTATCCAGGATTTACACATTGAAACATATTAGGCTATGTCTACAGCAAACATATATTCATTGTACAACACTCTCAAATTAATTAAATTCACTCAGCTTGAAGTTTTCCCTTTCTTTTTCTTTTTTTTTTAGGTTTTTAATTTTTTTTCTTTAACAAACGTATAGATTCATTATAAATGTCCTCCAAATTAATTATTTGCATGTAAGTATAATTCCATTATGTTTTGTGGTTAGCGGTACACAGGGTGGAGGACAAAGGAAGGATCCATGCATTTAATTTGAAACCGATAAATAAAAAATCATGTTCAGAATATAATAGTATTATACTATACAGTAGTAGCACATTCTGTAGATCATGTATGAATGGATTTATGTTGCAAGTGTACTTAAAAGGTTGTAAGAAGAAATGCCAAACAATTAGAAATTAAACATGTCTATGCTACAGAAAGTGTCTAAGGTTGTAAAGAAAATCTGGCTATAGAATACAATAAGTATTAAGAATTTCTAGATTTCCTGTTTGAAACTCTGTGAATAGAAATTAGAAATATTATTAAAAGCAAGGAATTAGAGTAGTAATTGGTCAGTTGTGAGGTGGACTTACCGTATAATATTCATACAAGCAGGAGAGGATATTGTTAAAATGGGTCCCTGGGAACAACGTATTGTTGGACCCCTTAGATTTCATACTATACTTACAGTAAACTTGCAACATTCCTTGATTTGTAGGACCCCTAAGGAGCTTGAGGCACTAGGCTATTGTCCAGTTTCATCTTATGAAAGCATTGGCTCAGTCTCTGGCTAATTCTTTGTAGGAAAACTAAATAATATAGAGGACGTCGGAAAGTAGTGGAGAACAATCAAATCAGGTACAAAGAGAAGCAAAAGCCTCCACTGAAAACATTGCAAGAATAGAGCTGTAGCCCCTGTTTGTGCTGTAAGTAATTTTTCTTTTCTAGAGTAAACCTGTAAGAAAAAAAAGTGCCCCTGGGGAGTACTTACCTTGGGAGGGGGAACACTTTGGATACTAAAGAGGCTTCTCTCGTATTTCTAAATACTCCCATTCCAGCACTGGCATCACCCTAAAATCCACCCCCATGCTTGTCAGTGGTGCATGCAGGCGCAGTGGTATTCTGGCTCCAGACCCATAATAAGCATGTGACGTGCCTCGCGAAGTGTGAGGTGTCAGTGCCTGTGCAGTAGAGCAAATTCGATCTTATTGCTTATTACCTGTGTTGTTGTATCTATTGTCTATGTGTTGTGCTGTCGGTCACCTCTGTTATCATTGTCTGTAATCCTATGTATTGTACAGCACTGTGTAATATGTTGGCGCTATATAAATCCAATAAATAAGTTATGCTCAGCCGAGGCTATTTACAGTAGCTATGCGTCAATCTCCTTCCAGAGCATTCTGGAAGACCAGGTACATTCTTCTGGCTTTAGAACTCTTTAAAGAAAAATTCCTCAGAGATCACCTGACAGGACTTAATTGTTGCCTCCTGTGATACATTTCAGAATGTAAATCAGGCAAAGGAAAGATTTTACAATGAGCAAACACTGACTAAATTGTAAAAATTAAGGATTTTATGTATAACGTTACTTTCACTACAGTTCCTTTTTTTAAAGTGAAATGTTAAAGGTTAAATCTCCAAAACTGCATCTTCCTAGCAGTGATATTAGGAGTACACACCACACATTAGATATTTCAACGTAGACAAAAATGCCCCTTTTAAATGAGTGAAATACATACCTATAAAAACCTTGTTTTGAGCTACGTTGTAAAGATTTGTGATACAGAAACCACGATTATGCTGTTTAAGATGCATACAACTATAAAGAAATCCATTATAACATCGTGAAATCAATGTGTTATGTAGTCAGAATATTAATGTTTTCCATATCGTATTTTGTACAAGATATCGTCTAATTGCTTTATGTAAAAAATGTAAGAATCACTAATATTATACAGACACATTTATGTTCAAATACTTTATGAGCAAATCTAATAAAAAGCAATGTATAGCTGAAAGCAGATTTATTCAGGGTGGAAACAGAACCTCTGCTAGGATTTTATTGCTGTTTTGGTAAAATGTATTTGGCCTTGATTCACTAAGATGAGAGATTGCTCACCCCATTTTCTCACCTTAATATTACTGCAATCACCTACACAATGGGCTTGACTCACAAAAGAGTGCTAACTGATAGCACGGCCGTTTTCGTGCAAAGTTTCACACAAAGTTTCACACAAAACAATACCGTTTTTGCGCGCAAAAGCAAATGTAATCGCATTTGTGCACAAAAATGGTATCGTTTCGCACAAAAATTTGCAATTGTACGAAATGCGAAAATTTGCGCTAAAACGGCTGCGCTATCAGTTAGCACTCTTTTGTGAATCAAGCCCAATAGGAGACTGGCAGAGGCTCCTTAAAAGTGTGACCTATTGCACTTCTGTGCATGCAGATCAGATCAACATTATTGTCAGATCCGATTAGATTGGCTGCATGCTTGTTTCTGGTGTAATTCAGACACTGCTGCAGCCAAATAGATTAGCAGGGCTGCCAGGCAACTCATATTGGATGCAAGGAAATAAATATGGCAGTCTCTATATTCTTCTCACTTCAGTTGTCCTTTATCACATATCCATTACCCCCCTCAGTGTGGAGCTCCGCCCCAGACTAATAACATGACATTGGTGAGCTGTATGTAAATTGAGGGGCCACAAAGCCATTTGCAGTATCTCCTTGTCTAATGTTAAGGTCAAGGGCTCCTCCCCTTCACCAATTCTGGGAGATAAGAGTGAATATCTCCACACATTTGGGGAAAGGACCTGAAAATGATATGTAGTAGAATCGAGGACTTCCTTTTCGTAATAAGGGGACCACAAGACGTACAGCCACTCCCAGCTAGAATAGATTAGGGTCAATGTTGAATATGAATGGACTCATTGGATTACTCAGTTGCAAATTCAGATATGGGGGCTTATTTGAATATTTCCATGCAATTTGCCTCAGTAGGATATTGAAATTACTGCTAATGAAGCTTCTAATCCATATTGCAACAAAATGCCGCTGGGCAGCCTTTGAACTTGTATAATAAATAGAATAATAATAATCATCTGAATATTTGTATAGTGCTTTTCTCCTGTCGGACTCAAAGCGCTCAAGAAGAAAGTAAGAACAGAACACTGGAAAAACAGAGCGCAGAAAAATTGAAGAGCAGAAGAAAAAAGTGTAAGGGTTAAAATAGTAGATGGCAGAAGTACAAAGAAGGAGATGACATTAGCAGATAGAGGTGTGTAAACCTCCACTTTAACTGCGCTCTCTGCATGGAGCAGGGTTCTTCAACCACCTCCCCTGCTCCTAAAAACAGGCCTGATATTAACCCTTAGGGGTAAAAGTCAGAGTACCTCCAGCAAATGTACACAATACTTTTCACTTATATCTAGAAATTATAATTTGGCGCATATATTCAATCAATAAATAAAATGTATCTCATTGATAACTCTATAGCATAATCACATTTAAAAGAATGCTATCAGCTGTTTTATCTTTGGGGAGACTGAAGGGTTGATTGAACATTTTTCTTTTGTATGTGATATTGGCAGACTCAGGGCCAGATTTGTGGAAAGGCCCCCAAGGCTGGTTCCTAGGGCGCCAGAATTTACCAGCAAATGTGGGGCGGCAAGTGGTGACAAGTTGACTACACTTGTCACCAGCTCCGAGAACCGCTCTACGAAGTCCTGAGCCGTCCCTTCACTACTGCAACTGCCAGTAGTAGGCTGCATGCAGGCTCTCTTCTGGAGACCTGGACAGCGCTGAGCGGCTTCCTGAGGCGAGCAGCGGCTGGATCAATCAGCTCAGCCGCCGCCAACAAACCAATCCGCCCCCCTTCCTTCCCCAGAGAGCGGATGCAGAATCGCTCAGCTCTCACAAGGCTTCCAGCGCCGATGCGTCCTCTGCCCCTGCTCTGTCAGCTGCCGGCGTGCTTCACTTTCTCCTGCTGGCGTCTCCCTCACATGTGACTTGCTGGCATGTTACCGGTGAGAGTCACATGCAGGGGAGTCGCCAGCAGGAGAGAGCAATGCACGGCGGCGGCTGACAGAGGAAGCCTCAGCGCTGGAAGCCTGGTGAGAGGTGAGTGATTCTGCTTCGGAAGGGGGGTGGGCAGAGGGGTAAATGTGAAGAGGACATCCGCGCCAGGCAGCTCCTTCCTCTGCAAGTGGTGGGTGACACGGGACAGCAACTAGCTGCCTATACTGAGGGAGGGCAAGCAGCCCAGCGATCTGACTACCTATACTGAGTGGGGGGGGGAGCAGAAAGCATCTGATTTCCTATACAAAGAGATGGGGGGGGACTCAGCATCACCTATACTAAGGGGTAGGGGCCAAGGGGGTAAGCATCTGACTACCTATACTAATGGGGGTGACGGGACATCATCAGGCTACCTATACTATGGGGGAGGGGGCACCATCCGACTACCAAAACTAATTTGGGGGCATCAGGGAACAGCATCAGGCTACCTGTACTGGGGGAAAGGAAGGGGGGTGTCAGCATCTGACTACCTACACTAAGGGGGGGCACCTATCTACCTATACTAAAAGGATAAACAGGATTTAGCTACCTATATTGGGGTGTCAATGTCATGAACGTACTTAACCCCCATTGCTGCCCATGACCCTATTTTTTCTTGTGGCTGCACTCCTATGTACAAGTGTAACTGTACTAGGCATGCACGAGTATGGTCCTCACATTCCCATTAGCACAAAGTCACTTCTGCACAGAGGAAACAGACATGCACGAAAGGCTTCAAGCTACTGGGCATGTGCGGACTATGCTCACGCAGACCCAGTACGGTTGTACTCAGATGGGAGTGCAGGCACAAGGAAAAAGAGGGTCCCAGACAGCTGTGTGGGTTCTGAATATGTTCAGAGGGTCTCAGTGCAGTAACAGTGGGCATGGGAAGGATCTATTAAGGTAAGATTTTTTTTTGTGCCAGGTTCACTTGAAGACTTTTTGATTGGTGAAAAATTGGGGAGTTGAGATGCTGTGGTGGTGGTGGTGGTGGTGGTGGGGGGGGGGCTGGTGACAGTGGGCCTTGGGCGGTAGAAGGTACAAATCCGGCCCTGGGCAGACTGGTTTAAAATCAAGTAAAAAAACAAATGACAGACCATCAGACACTGCATGTTTACACCTATACTGAAAGTGTAACAGTACAGTTAGCACACCATACAATTAATACTACTGTTTTAAGACTACTGAAGAAATATCACTGGACACGCTTGTGTGTAGCGAGGATCGGTGCACTAGTGTGACCAATATGCACTGTTCCAGGGCCTACTGCAGAGTTCTGCAGCAAGAAATACATGTAAAAATCTCCAGTCATTTTGAGTTTGTACCTTGAAAAACAGACCCAGGTGGTCTGAAAACATTCAATGTATTTGGACAATAGATTTATTATATGGAGTGCAGACTCTACTGATACATTTTCTGACTTTGATGACGAATGTGGCAATAACCACTAGAAGTAAACATTTGAGGGCCTGTCAGGTTGTCCTTTTGGCAATTACTATTAGGTGTGCTGAGCTGAATTATTGATATTTCACAGATATCCTGATGCCACCATTGTGATGTTAATGTTAGACTAGTGCCTTTCACAGGAACAAAGCATAACCCTGATGCTGAGAGATGTTGTTCTGCATATATTCACACTCTATGATAACAAGGAAAATAAAGACATCTTGAACATATAAAATAGCACAATGACAATGTTCAGGGTACACTAGGCATACATTTTTCATAGTACAAATTTGTATAAATCCCTATGCACCATGAAACATAGATGACAACATTTAAACTGTAGGCTCTGACATTGAGAGCTGGATGATGAAAAATAACAGATATTTTTCACAAGTTTGCACAAGAAATGTGCTCTGATCTAAAATCCCTGGATATAATAAGCATACCCATTCTTAGATGCTTGAGTCAAGTTGAGAATACATATTAAACAATGGATCATGTGGTCATGAAACCTAACTTTTGTTTTTTCTCCCTGAAAACCTTACTGTGCTTATTCTTAAGGGCTTGAGCCCGCTGACACAGTTGTGTTCCCTTTTCAGTTACACATAAATGTTACAGATGCTGAAAAGTGGACAGAAGCGGACACAGCTGCGTTAGTGGGCGCAGGCCCTTAGTGTGGCTAAAATGTTGATTTTCAGGCTGGATTCACAGTGGTCAGTTGCATAACGCATGCGGTATAATGAGTGTGAACTGCAATGGAGACAGGATCAAGACTTTAAGGCCCGGTTCACACTGGCAATTCAGTGGCAAAGGGATCTGATTATCAGTCGATTGGATCCATTTTCACTCCGTTTCCACTCAGTTGCTTCCATTCCGTTTCCTCACACACACCCAGACCCCCACCCCCAAAGTGGATTTTTTCTCTTTAGACCAGTCTGTTTCTTCACTAGTGTGAAGAAGCTTTCCTTTTTCTCATTGCCCCCAATGCAGTGCATCAAGATCCATTTCCCTTCCACTGGGCTCAGCGGTCTGGAAAAATTGCTGCAGGGGGGAAATTGTGGTCCGTTCAGCGGATCGTGCGGAATGAATCCGTTCCGTCAGATGAATGTGAATGGATCCATAGGCTAACATTGGATCCATTGACATCAGTTTCTATCTGTTCCCTTCTGATCTGGGAATGAACCGTTTTGTAACGCTAATGTGAACTGGGCCTAATATAAAACTTGCATGGAACAAGATAGAATAACACTATCCGTTACAACACAGCACTGTGAACAGATCCTCAGAACTGTATGACATGCATAATTATTCTGTAATGCAACTGAGCACTGTGAACTAGGCTTTAGTACTAATACAATATATTAAATATAGACTTTCTTTAAAAAAAATGCATAGCTGTTGATCCTACTGTTTAGTTTACACTAAAACAGGTTCCTTATTAGTCCATACTCTTGCTCCACAGTGCTGCTACAGATCTGTGTGCGGGATACAATTACAAAAAAGAAAGAACTGTATAATTTCAGATAATAATAACTTTTAAAAATCCATTTATTAGACTAATTTAGGGGGATGGGAAGCTTTGATAATGTATGAGCCAGGGAAACAAAGCACTGAAACAAAGGTAAAAAAAATTATAATTTTTTGCCAGATTGAGTTTTCAGTGATGATATTTATTTTTACGATAGAATTCTAACCATATTCTTTGGTTTTCTGTATTTTCAGGATACCAAATGTGTGTAGCAGAGCACAGAAGAAATAATCAGTGAGATGACTCCCGCAGTGTTATAAATGAATGAAAAGCGAGTGTTATCCTTGTAGGTGCAGTCCGTTTTGTTTCAGACACCCAAATGCAGGTGCCAGTGTACAGTGTGAATAGGTATGAAACTTCCTGGGGGACCAATTTACTGAAAGATAAGCAGTCCCTCAAAAGTCCTTTTTTTGCCTTTCTCCTTTGCATTGTACAGTATACTATATATATGAGCATTTGCTTTAGTACAAACTACCTGTTTATGTTTTCTGCAGTTCAGCTATTGCATGGCAGTTTTTCCTGCATGTGTTCATAAACTACACTTATAATTTGTGTTTATTATACAGAATGATATTGCTCAAGCTGTGGACTCATGCACTCATTTATTCAAATCAGTTCAAATGAGTTTTCCTTACTTACAAAAGTATGAGGGTCATCCAGAAATAAGCAGCCATTTACTTTTATCTATTTTATGGAAGGTAATCTTTCTGCAAAATGTAACTTGCATTATCAGTTAAGCTCTTCTCTACATGTGCCTTTTGCCATGCGATACAGAACACCAGTAGTTATTTGTTGAGCAGCATTAACATGAACCCCTTCCCCATCCCTCCAACCAATAGGTGAGAAGTATGATTCTACTAAAACAAAGGGATTCAAACCCTGGTAAAAAGATATAATAAATGCTTTAATAAAGGAGATGATTATGTGAAGAAGTAATCAGAAGATACATTGGCCCTAAGTCAATTCTTCTATGAGAAAATGTTTTAATTTTATATTTAAAATAACTTCTCAGCACTCTGCAATTTAAAATTACTAAAAAGTAGCTGAAATAACTGGTGTGAACGATTGGCATTATAGGCGTGAACGCAGCGGCAGCCCCAGGACCGCTCCACACCAATTGGCGTGAAGTCCCGAGGGCGTGTTTTGCAGGAGATCGCGCACGCCGATGCGCGCGCATCTCCACTTGAATGACGGACTTCCACTCTGTCATCAGTCTCCTAGCGGCAATTGCCCCTAGGAGACTGTTAGACAGCAAAACCGCCGTCTATTTACTCTGTACAGCACTGCGATCTATGGCAGCGCTGTACTGGGGACAGCCATGTGACACGGCTGTCCCCCTGGGCGGCAGGGAAGTGATCCGCTGAAGACTATGACAGACGATCGCTGGCGGGGGGAGGTAGGGAGGGCAGAAAAAAAATTAAAAAATAGGCAAATATATTTTAAATAAATATTTATAAAAAAAATAAACATCCTGGAAGCAATCATAGCCCACCAACAGAAAGCTCTGTTGGTGGGCAGAAAAGGGAGGAATCACTTGTGTGCTGAGTTGTACGGCCCTGCAGCGAGCCCTTAAAGCTGCAGTTGCCTTAATTGTAAAAAAATAGCCTGCTCACTAGGGGGGTTAAGACCATGGTCCTCAAATGGTTAAAAAAAAATTGTATTGATAAAGGCCCATAAGCAATTAACTTTATTAGTTAATTATCTTCTAGGACATCATTTTCATCTTCTCTTTAAAAAAAAAACACTTTTCAGCATTTTACAATTGAAAAAGTACCCAAAAGTTGGTGAAAAAGTACTATCAAAATTATTTTGTGTACCATTTTCCCTGGCTCTGTCATGCTTATTTCTTGTCTTACTCCTTACCTAGTTCACATTACATATTTTAAATATTAATCTTCTCTACAAATAATATTTGGTAAACTGTGTATTCATTGCAAACACAAAAAAAATCGGTGTTTAATTTTGTATTTCAAGCACACCTGTTGCGAGAGGGATATGGAGGCTGACATATTTATTTCAATTTAAACAATACCAGTTGATTGGCTGTCCTGCTGCTCCTCGGGCCTATATGCAATTTACTTTTTCTCCTGAGCTTTCTCCTAGGTGATATTTATCACCTTGTGATAAAATGCAAGAAAATACTCAAAGTACATTTGATAGTACTTTTTCACCAACTTTGAGGTACTTTTTCAATTGTAAAATGAGTAAAAGTTATTTTAAAGAGAAGATGAAAATTATCACCTAGGAAAAAAAATATCTCCTAGGTGAAAAAGCTAATTGCATATGGCCCTTTGTCTCTAATACTTTTAGCTATAGACCCTGAACAAGCATGGAGATCAGATGTTTCTGACTGCAGTCTGAATGGATTGGCTACATGCTTACTTCAGGTGTGTGATTTAGTCACTACTGCAGCCAAACAAAGTAATAAATATAGCAGGCAGCCTCCTTCAGATGTAGAAGTGTAGGGTGGAGGCACCCAAAATATATGGGGGTTAAAGCATTAAAACATAATGTGTAAATGAGAGGTAATCACTTACCTTTCCAGAAGACACAGACACCAGTTTGACTGGAAAAATATTGATTCAAAAAATTGATGTCAGTTGGTGTCTGTACCTTCTGGAGAGGTAAGAGATTATTATCTCTTATTTACACATTAAAGTTTTAACACCCATATATTTGGGTGCTTCCACCCCACCATTCTATCAATTACACCTCCTTTGGAGGTAAAGGTAATAGCTTTACAATTTGCTGGAAAGTGTATTAAACCACAGGAGTGACACCGTCCAGTATCCAGCAGGACCTGGAGCACCGAGCAGGGATGATGAATTCCCTCAGGCTAATATGGGGGTTGCAGGAAATGCAAACCACCGTTGTGAGTATATAATTTTATATACTTACATCCCCTTACACCTAACGATACTGCACCATTGGGCTCCTGTTTTTTCTCTACTTTAGGTGCTCTTGGTCCGTACAAGAACCACCAAACCTCTTCTATCCTTCAGGTGTACTTACTGTATAACAAAGGTCTCATTTTTTAAGGTGTGCACTTAAAAAATACCTAAATCTCTCTCTGCAAGTAGATACAATGTTCTTGTTTGATGTGAATATACAGTAATATATCCCATCTTGAACTCCAGGGATGGTCTGTACATTGTAATAAAAAAAAACCCTCTGGGGGGTACTTACCTCAGGAGAGGGAAGCCTCAGGGTCCCAATAAGGCTTCCCCATCTTCCGTAGCCTGGGGGAATCCAGCGGTGGCTCCCCTGAAAGCTCCTCGACAAAGGCTGACAAGGGTGAACAGGCGCGGGCAATATTTACCTAACGCAATCCTGCGCAGGCGCACTAGCAGCTCTTCGTGCGGGTTAAGGCGGAAATAGCCAAACTCGACTGGATCTGTTCTATTGCACAGGTGCAAAGGACTCGGGCCTGCGCAGTAGAGTGGATCCAATCGGGTTCGGCTATTTCCATCTTAACCCGAATGAAGAGCCGCTAGTGCACCTGCGCAGGATCGCGGTAGGTAAATATTTACCTTGCCGCTGCTTGGGGGGGTCGACACGCTAGATTGCCAGGACACAGGAGGACAGTGGACGCCTCGTTAGGATCCAGAGGCTTCCCCCTCCAGAGGTAAGTATCCCGGGGGGGGGGGTGTTAATTGCCACAGACTTATTGATTATCATAGAAAATGTAATTCCTCTGATTGAATCTGCTAGAAATTCATGGTCACCTCACCTCACTACTAATTTTCTAATTTTAGATATGCAATCTCTACAAATAATTTGTGTAGCAATCTGTGGATTCATTGCACAAAAAAGTATTTGTTTAACATTGAAATGTTTATGTTTATTTATGCCATTACCAGTGGGGATGAGTTGAGTGCACAGATTTGTCAGGATTCCGAATTATGACTTTACATTGGAATTTTCACAATTTTGTGTTGAAAGTTGAGATTTGGAATTCATGTTATTCTGATGCATAAATTCCAATGTTTGTGTAATGCACAGATGTTTTTCACATAAATAGCAAATAAAAAGTCTATAAAGTACATTTAAAGGACATGATGAATGTGAAAATGCTATGTGAAAAAGTTCTATACCAAATTTTAGCCTATTGCGAACATTAACAAATTAGCATTACCAATATTTTGCATGACCAATATTTAAAGAATCTTAAAAATATATTCACAATAATTTACAATTTTGCAATATTTCAATGCACACTGCAAAGCATATCTGTGAAATCTAGAATTTGTTAGTATTTCCGTGTGAAATTTTGGAATTTTTGTTGGATTTGTTATTTGGCTATAACCATCCCTAATTACTCCATGCTACAGGGAAGTAATAAAAGATAATGGGCCCAATCTAATTCACTTTTTCTCCAAAGTTATTCCTAGGAGATAATATTTCAACTTCTGTTTAAAATAACTTTTCATCACTCTACATGCAATTGAAAAAAAGGTACCAAAAAGGTAAAAAAGTATTTTCTTGCTTGCTGGTGGCTTAAAAGACATTTTATTAAAAAGATATGAAAATATCACCTAGGAGAAAATTTGGAAAAAAAAATGAACTGGATTGGGCCCAATTTGCCTTATGCTTTCCACGAGGCACGTTTATATTTCACACTGTGTTCTTGGTCAGTAGGGTACAAATTGAGACTTGGATGAAAATCATTATCATAAGGTTGCATGGAGAAAACACCATTTTTGTGGGGTAACAGTATTATTATGCATTTTTTTATGTAAAAGGCAAAGAAGCAAAACACATATACACATCTTTAATCAGCTTTCTACATATGCTAATACTTACATATTTTTTTTTTAATATGAAAGTATTAAAGAGCCTAACTGTTTTTAACAGACTTTAAAACTATTTAAATTATTAAAATCCAAAGCATTTCAGGTGGTTTAAAATCGCCCTTACTTTTCTGTTCCTTCTAGATGCATTTTTCTTAAACACATATTAGAAGTGACAGAACTGAGGGCCTGCTAAGGAGATATTGTCAGTGGTTTCAGAACTGTGCAAAGATGATTCAACACATTAGTATTTTTCTATGTACTTCAGCATTTCTGATGACTCTATTTAACCACTTGCCATAATGTTTGCAAAAGCAATGGGGCAATTCTGACAAATTCCCATTAAGCTAAGCATATTCAAAAGAACTTCTTCAAAGTCATTTTAGTTCAGAAACAGCTTGTCTGCTGTCATTCTAGTACATTGCCCATTATAATCATGGCATTATACTGAGGCAGACTGTTCTATTTTCCTTTTCGTATCTTATAATTTTATTTAAATTTCTTAATACAACAGTAAAACAGCATGCCATAATAGAATTGTTTCAGTATTTTGTTGCCAGTTACAAAGTGCTATGTGCATGAGTATTTAATCATTCTAAACTGAAAACAAAAGTTTGTTTCACTTGATGCAACCTAAACAGCATTAACCTTATTATCTTCACGAGAATGTCGATTTAATAGAAAGGCTTTTCATAATACAGAATTAAGTATTAAAAAATGTGTCTCTTTCTCTACCTCAGCAGTAAAAGTAAAAATGCGTACATATCAAAAGCGATTTGGATACCCAGAAAAGCCAATAGTAGAAAATTGGTAAACTTTACCGATATTCTACTGGTCAAGTGGAAGAAAAAGAGTAAAATATGGTTAATAAATACTGATATTTTACTACAGCTAAACATAATCCTATTTACACACTGAACTCTCCCACTATTGAAGCCTAACCTTACTCAACCCCATGGCTAACTTCAACCACCACCCTCATGGCTAACCTTAAATTCCCCATAGCTAACCTTAACCCTCCACCCCCATGTATAACCTTAACCCCCCCTCTTATGGATAACCCTAACCCTCCCCCTCACTGCTAACCTTAACCCCCCCCCCTTATGGCTAACCCTAACACCCCCACGGCTAACCTTAACCCCCTCATGGCTAACTTTAATTGTCCCCGCCACTGCAAATACAGTAAAAAAAATGCCCTCAAAACCATTTTTCTTTTTGCAACACCAGCTATCTTTAGCCCATTTTGCATTGTGGAGCTTCCCTGACTCCTGATATTTATTGAGGGCCCCAATTCCCCCCTCCTTGGGTACTGTAAGATCACAAAGGCAGGGACCTCTCCCTTGTGTTTCCTGTTTCTGTTTATTTTATCAAATCAACAGCCATCAGCATTGATGATGTTTTTCAAACTACACATCACTTGTATGTATCTGTACTAGTATCACTAGTTTTTATGATTGTATAGTATGTTGAACTACTCATGTATCTATGTTCCACATTATTGTATGTTTTTGTGCATTGTACAACGCTACAGAAGATGTTGGTGCTGTATAAATAAAAAATAATAATACAAGTATTTTCCAAGGGATACTTACTGGCTAGGTGCTGGGTCCCCAGCACTACAACTGCAATAACGTTTTTCAGAGTTTAATTTAGCAGTAAAGAATATGTGTATGTATGACATAAATTCACAACCTGAAATAGCCCCTTGGGTTAGGACTCGTTCACACTTCATAGATTAAAAACTGATCCGTGTAAAACTGTTCCATCCATCGGATTTCATTTTATTTGGGCATCAGCTTTTCATATGTGGCTTTCATTCTATTAGTGATCAGTCAATCCCCTAAATGGCGGTGGAATGGACTGAACGGATCCACTCAAATTGAATAATATCAATGAATCCCATTGATCAACATAGAATCTGTTTGCATCTGTTTGTATCTTTATGTTTCATTCCACTAAATGGATCATTTTTAATGGCAGTGTTAACCAGCCCCAACAATGCCACTATCATCTTTTACTGATATTTGACCCACTTAAAACTCATGAGAGGATCCTGACTGCCTGTTTTATACAAATGGTATGCATTTACCAATTGTCTTTAAATGAATACCTGTCAGAATCCGCTCTGCTGACCTTGATTCCCTGGACAGTTTTGTTTCCTATGCAGGTTGCATAGTTCAGTGCAGGGAAAATAGGCCTTTTTGTCAGTTACATAGTTACATAGTTACATAGTTACATAGTTATTTTGGTTGAAAAAAGACATACGTTCATCGAGTTCAATCAGTATAAAGTACAACACCAGCCTGCTCCCTCACATATCCCTGTTGATCCAGAGGAAGGTGAAAAAACCCTTACAAGGCATGGTCCAATTAGCCCCTAAAGGAAAAAAATCCTTTCCGACGGCAGATGGCAATCAGATAAAATCCCTGGATCAACATCATTAGGCATTACCTAGTAATTGTATGGATGTCTTTCAACGCAAGGAAAGCATCTAAGCCCCCTTTAAATGCAGGTATAGAGTTTGCCATAACGACTTCCTGTGGCAATGCATTCCACATCTTAATCACTCTTACTGTAAAGAACCCTTTCCTAAATAAATGGCTAAAACGTTTTTCCTCCATGCGCAGATCATGTCCTCTAGTCCTCTAGTCCTTTGAGAAGGCCTAGGGACAAAAAGCTCATCCGCCAAGCTATTATATTGCCCTCTGATGTATTTATACATGTTAATTAGATCCCCTCTAAGGCGTATTTCCTCTAGACTAAATAAACCCAGTTTATCTAACCTTTCTTGATAAGTGAGACCTTCCATCCCACGGATCAATTTTGTTGCTCGTCTCTGCACCTGCTCTAAAACTGCAATATTTTTTTTGTAATGTGGTGCCCAGAACTGAATTCCATATTCCAGATGTGGCCTTACTAGAGAGTTAAACAGGGGCAATATTATGCTAGCATCTCGAGTTTTTATTTCCCTTTTAATGCATCCCAAAATTTTGTTAGCTTTAGCTGCAGCTGCTTGGCATTGAGTACAATTATTTAACTTGTTGTCAATGAGTACTCTTAAGTCCTTCTCCAAGTTTGATGTCCCCAACTGTATCCCATTTATTTTGTATGGTGCTAGACCATTAGTACGTCCAAAATGCATGACTTTACATTTGTCAACATTGAATTCCATCTGTCATGTATGTGCCCATATAGCCATCCTATCCAGATCCTGTTGCAAAATGACACTATCTTCCTGAGAGTTGATGATTCTGCACAATTTTGTATCATCTGCAAAAATAGCAACATTGCTCACTACTGCATCTACTAGGTCATTAATGAATAAATTGAAGAGCACTGGACCCAGAAAAGACCCCTGTGGGACCCCACTGCTAACAGTCTGTCAAGGCTGACTGATTTGCATCTACTTATCTTGCAATCTGCTTGTCTGCTTCCTTTGAAGGTTTCCAGTATAAATGTCACTTCCTCCCAGAATTCCTCGCTCGTCATAGTTCCTGTTTAGGTAGATTTACTTTAGAGCCTCAGCACCTTTGTTGCTATTATTCTAGTGTAGTTAATTCTTGGGGAGAGCACCTTGCACTCCTATTAGTGCAGTTAGCTTTGTGTATTATTTGTACTGCCTATTCTGTCTTGTCTTGTCCGTGCGATTGTACTATCGCCAGCGGTGGCTGATAGTGAATCGTTCTGTCCTGTTCCTAGATCACATTCGCCCTAGCGTTAGAGGCAGTGGTTCTCCCTTGTCTGAATCTTGGAGTATAACCTTAGCTGCGGTTGCTACTGGTTACTCCTTCAGTCTGTCTTGTCTGGAACGAACGCTTGCTGTTGTCTGGTGTGAGGCAACCGATTAGCAAGCGTTTCCCTCTTGTCTGTATCTTGGAGTATAACCTTAGCTGCGGTTGCTACTGGTTACTCCTTCAGTCTGTCTTGTCTGGAACAAACGCTTGCTTTTGTCTGGTGTGAGACAACCAATTAGCAAGCGTTCCCGCTATCTGTTTGTCTTTGTTCTCCGTGCTCATTTGTCAGTCAGGGTTGGTATGTTTTGTCACTGTTGCGCTTAACGTGTGGTGACCGTACATTTAACGTGCTTGTTACTGTTGCGCATAACAGGCGGTGACCGCGTTTAGCCAGTTCATTTGTTATTTTCCTTGGCGTTCAGATTGTAGTTATTTGCTGTGTCTTCCTTACTTAATTCATGCTCTGTCTTTGCTCAGTCTTGTGTTGCTGATAGCAATCACCTCTCTTGCGATTATAATAATAATATATAATATATAATCTGGACATTTATATAGCGCTTTTCTCCTGTCGGACTCAAAGCGCTCAAGAGCTGCAGCCACTGGGACGCACTCAGGAGGCCACCCTGCAGTGTTAGGGAGTCTTGCCTTGAACTCCTTACTGAATAGGTACTGACCCTAGCCAGGATTCGAACCCTAGTCTCCCATGTCAAAGGCAGAGCCCTTAACCAATACTCATTTCAGCCACTGTGATTAGCTTTCTTACTCTGGTCTGTTCTGATGTGATATGTCTACCGTCGCTGAGTGGCGACTAGATTGGTAGACGTTCACATAGTCTGTCTCTGTTCTTGCTTTCTTCTGAGTTGCTACTTTGTTGCCCAGTCTTGCTTAATCATGCAATTTCAATCTGGCATCTGTGGCTGTACAGAGGGCTTACTCCTCTGTACTCCACAGCTTCATCTGCTGGTTGGAATTCTCCTCTACAAATATATACTGGATACTTTGCTTCTGTGACTGTGGGGATTTCCTTCTGCTTCAGCGCACGTGGTGTGCGCTGACTGGAAATTGCCCACAGATCATTACAATACCATTATACACCAGCACTGTTCTGGTGCTTCCTGTTTGCACAACAGCTTCCTTTGTTTCTCTCTGCTCCACAAAGACCCTCCAAAAGTATGTAAGACTTGATAACCCATATATTTGTGATCTGCTATTCTGGCCTTTGATGGTCAGTGGTCTTAGCACAGATAGAAAGTGAATCAGTTACAAATAGTACTAATCAGACCTGACATGCAGTTCACAGATATGTGAGTAGCCCTGTTTTCTCATAGCCATGCGAGAGAGAAGGGGGTTTGGAGAAACAGGTAAACTTACAAGAGTACCACTAGCAACCTCAAGGTGGGGTCTGGCCTCAAGAAACACTCTTGACGCCTTCAATATTATCATAACTGTTATACTGCTGAAAAAAAATCACACAAAAAAAAACTTCTATTACAATAAAGATTGATAATTTCTTCTAAGCCCTTATGAAGACATTCTTAAAGTTACTCTGAACAAGTAACATAATTCACATTCCAAGAAGCATATGAATACGTCCTTCAGTAGCTCCCAGGCAGACATCTCTCATGTATTGTATCTCAAGTGCTTGATTACTTTCAATTACACATTAATAATTCTTCAGAAGGCTGAAAATGCTCTTCCAACCAGCCAGAAGTCCGAGGTATTACACATCAATAATTCTTAGGAATATTTAATATACTTATTCAAGCAGCCAAGGATTCAAGGTATTAGAATTCAGTATGTATGTCCATTTTTAAATCAACAGTTCTACAGCCCCGTAGTATTATGTTTCACAGATCAGCATGTGCTTTGTCACATAGGTTATCATACTAGGATAGGTTATCTTACTACATAAGCTAATCAAAACTGAGGTCCAGTGTGCCCACTACTGCAAGGTATGTAGGTATGTAGTGTTACATTTTACTACAGTTCTCATTGCCAGTAACACCAATAGTGCATATGTAACCAGGGCCGGCCCGCCCATGAGGCGGGGTGAAACTTTTGCCTCAGGCGGCACTTCTGGAGGGGCGGCACCCGCCCGTCTGTGTGTGTGGGGGGCCGCCTGAGCTGGAGGGGATAGCGGGCAGGAAGGGGGTATTGGGCCTAGCGGCGGGGAGGGGGGTTGGACCCCCCCCCCTCCCTCGCCTGGGTCCCCCGTCCTCCGCTCCCCTCCAGCTTTAAAAGTGAGGTCGCTGGCTGCAACTATATTGTAAGAGGCAACGGGCGGGGATCACTCACCTCTTCCTCGTTCCAGCCCGAGCCTGCGCTCCACTGACGTCACTTCCTGCTACGCCGCAGGAAGTGACGTCAGTGGAGAGCAGGCTCGGGCTGGAACGAGGAAGAGGTGAGTGATCCCCGCCCGTTGCCTCTTACAATATAGCTGCAGCCAGCGACCTCACTTTTAAAGCTGGAGGGGAGCGGAGGACGGGGGACCCAGGCGAGGGAGGGGGGGGTCCGACCTAGGCCCAATACCCCCTACCTGCCCGCTATCCCCTCCAGCTCGGGCGGCCCCCCACACACACAGACGGGCGGGTGCCGCGGCGATTTTTTTGAATTTTGCCTCAGGCGGCAAAAAGTCTAGGGCCGGGCCTGTATGTAACATGCACATGTACAATAAGCAGATCTCTGTCATTCATCCAGCTGCCATGGCTGGTGTTCAGGCTATTATAGCTGCAGGAGGAGCCTCCATGCTGATAGGGTCTACATTTTCTAAAGTGTTTTACAGTATTATAGGATGTTTGTGAAAATGGTTTTAGAAAGCAAATTATAGTTAACATCAGACAGATCAGAGGTCCACATTGTGCTAGGTCCAAAAGCAGTATTGGGTAGTAGGTAGAAGGTGAATTTGTATAATTGGGCTTCCTGCATTGCTGCCATAAGTGATATAACTCGTGATTTCTGTTAAAAGAATACAATCACATTTGTTTTAATACCTATTTATCCAGTAACCTTTTTTGATCCAATAAAGAACAAAAATTAACATGTATGGTCGAATGAGTTCTTTTATTCCCCCTATACAACTACTACTAAACATTCTGCCAATATTGTTTTAATAAAGAAGGTATAGAGTTTGCTAATTTCATCCCTTTTAACTACCTAACAACCGCGTCATGCCGATGGGCGTGAACGGGGCGGTAGCCCCTGGACCGCCTAACGCCAATTGGCGTCAAGGGGTTTTGCAGGAGATGGGTACACATCTCCACTTGAATGACAGACCTCCACTCCACCATCAGTCTCCCAGCAGCTGTGTGACACGGCTGTCCCCCTGGGAGGCAGGAGAGTGATCGGAGTGATCGGTTCTCATAGGATGATGCCTATGAAAGCCAATCACGTTCATTGGCTGGTGGGGGACAAAAATAAAAAAAATAGCTATATTTATTTAAAAAAAAAACTACTAACGATTTATAAAAAAATTAAACAAACATTCCAGGAGCATCAGAGCCCACCAACAGAAAGCTCTGTTGGTGGGCAGAGAAAGGGGGGGGGGGGGAATTACTTGTGTGCTGAGTTGTATGGTCCTGCTGCGAGGCCTTAAAGCTGCAGCGACCTAAATTGAAAAACAAATAGCCTGGTCACTAAGGGGGTTGTAAGCCTACAGTCCTGAAGTGGTTAAAATGCCATTTGCTTTGCAGTCAGGCTTATTTTTTGGCTTCAGTAGTCTCTTAGTCACACTTTCATGTAGCCAATGGAATTAGACTTAAATACAAACTTTAACCTACGAATAAATTTCATCCCAATTAGTAGCTGATGCCCCCTTTCCTACAAGAAATCTTTACCTTTTCTTGAATAGATCATCGGGGGGGGGGGGGGGGGGGGGAGGGGGGGGGTCTGTGTAGCTGATAGTGTGGTGAAACCCCTGGCGCAGTGTGATGTCATAACCATGGTCCTGACAGTTTGCATTCTGTGATCCTTGTTGCATTGTGGAAAATAACATTGTTTTCCAACTGCCAAGCAAGTATCTCTCTCTGTGCGTAGAGCCCTCAGTAAACAAACATTCTGCACAAATCACCTGGCAGAACTAAAGATGTCACCACCAGTGATAAATTTCAGAATGTAAATCATGGAGCTTTTCCAATAGGCAAATACTGACTAAATAGTCTATAAATTAATATTATAAAAAATAAGCATTTTTATTCATTTTATCATTTTCAATACAGTTCCTCTCTACTTTAGATCAACTGACAAGCAAAAAGGTCAAAGACTTTAAGTAAGCATAAGAAAGACCTCAAACAACTTTGGAAAGGCCCTACTCTACTATGAACATAAAACAATGCTGTAGTTAAAGGAATACTATCGATCCACATATTTTTTTCAATTGACACAGGAATTGTTTGGGAAGTGCTGCTAAGTACTGGTGTATACATTTTAGTAGCAACTTCTTTGTTTACTGTTATCAATATACATTCAAACTTCACTGACGCCAAAACTGACGGCTGACTGAGCCATGAGGAGAGGGTAAATTCCCCTCACACTTGATCAGTTAACTCTATGTGTAGCTTTGTGTGTGACTGAGAGAGACAGGACACAGGTGCTGCAGCTGTTGGGAGCTCTGTTTCTGACTTAAAGAGACTCCGTAACAAAAATTGCATCCTGTTTTTTATCATCCTACAAGTTCCAAAAGCTATTCTAATGTGCTCTGGCTTACTGCAGCACTTTGTACTATCACAGTCTCTGTAATAAATCAACTTATCTCTCTCTTGTCAGACTTGTCAGGCCTGTGTCTGGAAGGCTGCCAAGTTCTTCAGTGTTGTGGTTCTGCTATGAACTCCCCCTTCCAGGCCCCTCTATGCACACTGCCTGTGTGTTATTTAGATTAGAGCAGCTTCTCTATTCTCTCTTATCTTTTACAAGCTGGATAAATCGTCCTCTGAGCTGGCTGGGCTTTCACATAGTGAGAAATTACAGACAAGGGCAAAGCTGTTTGCAGGAAGAAAAGAGCAGCCTGAAACTTCAGTGCATGAGAGATGCAGGGGGGAAGAAACACACAAATGATCTCTTGAGATTCAAAAGGAAGGCTGTATACAGCCTGCTTGTGTATGGATGTATTTTCTATGTGTGGACATACTGTACATCAACCTACTTCCTGTTTTGGTGGCCATTTTGTTTGTTTATAAACAAACTTCTTAAAACTGTTTTTAACCACTTTTAATGCGGCGGGGAGCGGCAAAATTGTGACAGAGGGTAATAGGAGATGTCCCCTAACGCACTGGTATGTTTACTTTTGTGTGATTTTAACAATACAGATTCTCTTTAAGAGCAGAGGAAATGTAACTAATAGTCACAGCTTTTCATATTGTTTTTGCTTTCAGAGTTTGATATGTTTGATATTTGCTTTCTGTAGTCTGATATGCAACTCTGGCTGTGCATTGAAGCAGACACCCCTTCTGCAATTGATTTGTCACAATATAGCTAAATCCTACCCTCAATAAATTACAGCTTTTGCCTCTGATATTTAACATGAAAAGTAGGAAAATGTTTACACAGCTACTTAGACATTATTTGTACACTGTCATTTTAGAACACTTGGGTATCGATAGTATTTCTTTAAGACTGAGCGCAAGAGGAGAATCTTTGAACCCTCAATCAACATGCAAAATAAATAATTACAATACTGCATGTGTTGTTGTTGTTATTATATTTTCCTCTTATGGTGACTGAATAGGGTTGTGCATTGCACAGGGCTTATCTGATCATTCTATTGTTGTTGCAGTTGGGCAACATCATAAAACTCTGCTTCTTCACTGGGTGGGAGATGTCAGTGAAGCTTCTGCGCCTACAAGTACTGACCATGAAGATTTTTTTTTTCCTGGGCAGTGATCTGCCAATTCCCCAAAGGGGCATGCATTGTAGTTAGGTAAATAGAGCTTGAGGTATCAGGCACACTTACTGGGTCTCTTTTTGTTAGCTACCATCTTCTATGCCTGGGGAGCAATGGCCAATAATAGTATCTTGGTAAACTCTCCGTTTTCTCCATTTATGTACTGTAAGCATTAAAACGAGCTTGGAAAGTCATGCTACAATATACCAAGATAACTGAGAAAGAACCACATGGATTTTGTACAGTGTCTTTTCAGAATCAGAATCAGAATCAGAATCAAGTTTATTTCGCCAAGCATGAGGGGTTATGCCCGGAATTGTTTTTGGCACAGTACAAATAGCTCAGGAAGAGTACATAGAGAGAGACAGCAGTGAACAACAGACATCAGGTTAACAATACATTGTCATATACAACACGTTCCCAGTGTGTCACTGAGATGTCTAGTAGTTAGTAAGTAGTTAGTCTTATGGGCTGGATGACTGGTCAGCCATAGCGCAGCTAGCGTCACCGCTCGTTGTGGCTTGCTTTGATGGTAGAATGTGGAGACTGACTGCCGAGGGGAAGAACGAGTTCTTGTGTCTCATGGTCTTAGTGGATATGGCCCGTAGCCTCCGGCCCAAGGGCAGAAGGTTGAAGTAGCGGTGGCCTGGGTGTGAGGGATCACTTGCAATCCTCAGTGCCCTGGATCTGAGTCTCTTGTTGTGTAGTAGGGCAAGTGAGGGGAGGGGGCACCCAATGATCCTCTCTGCTGACCTGATGACTCTCTGTAGTTTGTCCTTGTCGTCAACAGTGGCGCCAGCATACCACACCAAGATGGAAGAGCAGAGGATCGACTCAATGGTAGCGGAGTAAAAGCTGGTTAAGATTTCTTGAGTCATGCCGAACTTTCTCAGCTGGCGGAGGAAGAAGAGCCTCTGCTGGGCTTTCCGTTGGGTGGCAGTGATGTTGGGCTTCCAGCTGAGGTCACTGGAGATGGTAGTGCCCAGAAGCTGGGTGCAGGGCACTCTGGTTACCTCACTGCCGTCTTTTCTGGTTCCTTTTGGCCCTGGTCTTTGACAGTGTTATCTAAGTGGCCACTGGCCAGATTATATAACAGCAAAATATAACCGAATAGCAGAGAACATAAAACCTCAGCACACCAAGCCTCTAATGTAAGCCAGACACTGTCAGATTGATGTGGCAGATCGGCAGAATGTGTTAGCTCTTGGAGGCCAGGAAGTAATTGTGCAGAGAAGAATAGTGAGGCATCACTGCAACAACTTTAACCTTGCCATCATCCCAATTTTTCAGAACCTGATTAGATGTTTAAAATCAACACAGTGATACACCATTGCACATTGGCTTCAGTTAAGTATCTGCACTATTGGTACATTTGGGTGTTCTAAAGAAAATGTGTCAGGTGATAGTCTGCTACTATGTGGCCTGCATAAGATACAGTTAAAGGGCCACTATTGTGAAACATTTTAAAATTAAAAATACATTTCTCCCAGAGTATGCCTTGCAAAAGTACTTCCCAGAAAGGAACATGCAAAGATGGCAACTAGCATTTCTACTTGCTTGCACACTGCTTTGGCAGTTGGACTGAGCACCTGCCATTCAGCAAGTGCTTTTGAAAATAAAGAAAAACTTAAAAATAGTCCATTAGGAAATAGGCTAGTTTAAACCCAGAATAATAAGATTTTTACTACTTGCTGAGAGGAATATAGGAAACAAGTAAATTATTTTTCCCAGTAGTGGTCCTTTAACTACTTACTGCACCTTGTGCAGTATAATCACGGCCCGTGAAAACTTCACTTGAAGTCCCAGGGCTGTGACTCTACAGCGGTGGGCACCCATCGCTGCCTGTAAGTGGGGAGATGAATGAATGGGAACGCAGTTCCCATTCATTAATCTAAGTCCCCGTGGCAATAAATGCTGGCATCTAATAGAGGCCTGCTTCATTGTATCTTCCTGTTGTTACAGTTGTTACAGTGCACACATTACTTCTGATTCATGACCTTCTGTACCCGAATCGGAAATAATGACTGAGGACATCTTATGGCCAAATAGTAAAACTACATCAAGACACATTTCATTTAATAAAAATACCTACCACACTCCCCCATAGTACCCAAACATGTTTCTATATAAATGTATAAAAAACTTACATAAAAAAATACATAAATAGTTGCCTTAGTGACTGAACTTTTTTAATAGGTAGGTGAAGAGGGTATATTATTGTTATTTTTTTAATTTGTGGGCTTCTAATTAGTGATGGACGCAACACTGAAAAAACGCTCCTTTATTTCCCCCAAAAATATAGGCGCCAAACATCGTACTTGGGAAATACTTTAAAATGTTGCAATAACTGGGGCAAATGGACAAATAAAATGTGTGGGTTTTATCCACAGTAGAACGTTTTATTTTAACCCTATAATGGTCAAAACTGAGAAATAATATTTTTTTTCCATTTTTTTTAATGCCAATTAATATAGATCATGTCATTGTGATTATGTGTGATTAAGTTATTGGCGAAAGAATGGGAGGAGCACTGACAGGTGAAAATTACCCATACATTTTAAAATAGCTGCATTTTAGTTGCATTGGAGGTGTCATTTACATACTGCTTACCTTTATAGAAAATGTACTGATATATACTTTATATTCAGGGCCATAATGTTAGTTAATGATGAAGCTACATCTGTCATATTTGATGTCCTATGATACTGTGCAGTGAATTGCTGAAAAATACAAAAAGACTGCTTGAAAAGGGTTCAAATCTGACTTCCGATATTGCCTTGCCACTGGAAGTTCACTTCATGGAATAAAAGAAGCCTTTTGCCATTTATAGTATATGTAAGTAATTTGTTGCAGCCTATCCTTTGCTAGATGGGGATTGTGACTTTTGGAGTGTCAAAGGGTTCAGAGGTATAGTACAAGGCATAGGGGTTTGTGATTCTGATCTACTACTTGGATTGTGCTATTATCATTTGCATTCTATTGTGTGAATATTTAATTATATTGCATTGATATTTTATGTAGGTGAAGAAGGTTCTCTATTGCAGAAAAGTGCTTAGCAAAAAAAAAAACTTCTGATTTCTGCTTTAATGCTGATAGAGCTTGAACTAAGGCACTCTTCTTGTCAATGTCTATATTAATTCCAATCAATCCAGCAAGACTGACTGCCAAATGCAAAATACGTTACTGAAAGACTTTACTGTCTTTCGGCTAAAAATATATGCCCTCCTCTTTAACATCACAGTAAAATACAAGTAAAATTCCTTAAAAATATAACAAAAATGAACCTTGAACCTTGCTCATTACTCATTGCAAAACATGTCAGCCAGCCAGGGCAGTGGGTATGCAAGTGCTTCTAAATTAACAGAGCTCCACAATATATATTGCCACAACTATTTGACATCTCCTCTCGAGAAGTAATCCATTACTCTGTTGTGTCTAGAAAATCCTAACAACCCGTCAAGGGACTACAAAGCAACTCAAGTTCCAGGCAAGTGGAAAGAGTTTCAGCTGATCAATTACTTTATTGCTGTGCTTCAATTCTATGATTATAGTTGCACTAATATAGATTTCTCTCTGGGTGAAAGATCAGAGTATTCAGCAGATGCTTGTTTAATAGTTCCAAATTAATTGCCAAACTTTTGAATATTAATGTTATTACACTTCATACAAAAAGCAAGCATACATACAGATCTTGCTTCTGTGTGCTTTCAGAGAATATTTCCACCAGTTCACGCACAGCGGAATTAAATTAGCAATTATTAATAAATTTTAACCTTTTGATAATTCATATTTCACAATTCAAATAAACTGTAATATACAGAGAACATGATGCCAGCCAAAACCAACCTGACATGTTCAGGGGTTTCTTCACTCCAGTATAAATATCGAAACCTTTTTTTTTAAAGATGGAAATGTATTTAATGCCTCGTAGCCGTTTGTTAGATATAATTGTTTGTGTACTAAAAAATGGTGCACTATGGTTAGGGGTTGAGTTAGCTATGATTGTCATAGTAATTGGAGAATTTTAACAAATTGGTCACATTTGGTCAGTTTTGCAAAAGCTATAACGTCTAGGAAAAGCTGTTTCTGGGTTTTCAAAGTGATCTGATAATAAAATTAGTTGCTGAATAGTGTACTGGTTAAGGGCTCTGCCTCTGACACAGGAGATCTGGATTAGAATCTCAGCTCTTCCTGTTTAGTAAGCCATCACCTGTTCAGTAGGAGACCTTGGGCAAGACTCCCTGACATTGTTACTGCCTATAGAGTGCATGCTAGTGGCTGCAGCTCTGGCGCTTTGAGTCCGCCAGGAGAAAAGCACAATATAAATGTTTTGTGTCTAATGTAGGCTTGTTTTGATTGGGATGACCTTAGTCATCAAGAAGAGCAATCTTCAAGGGAGACAGTTTGCATGACTTCATAAAGTGTATGGTACATACAAGTGGCTCTCCTCTACTCTATGTTTATATCTATATCCAATCTAGGGGGTTTCTTATGTACAACAATATTATATTGAGCTGCATCTGTTTTTCTAGAAAGTTTTTTTTTCAACTTGTAGGCATCCCAAGATGAAGCTTGCAGTTAACAATGGCTACCAAACAGTCCAATTGCTCAATTGCACTGCTTCCTGTTTTGCCGCTCAGCACAAACACGAAAGCAGAACACGTGCACATCATAGTAACATCCTTCCTTTGCTATTTGGGTTATAGTTTTTGGTTTGGTTTGACTGTCTGGTATACATATCTTAGTGCTGAGAAGGAGGATGGCCTGTTGTTATTAATTTAATTTAATGGGATTTGGCCGGCTGAGCTCTATAGGTACAATTGTATTTTCTTCTCCTAAAACCTGTTCTTTCCCTCTCGGATGTATTGCTGGGTAAAGTTCACAGGAAAAGTTCAGCTTTTTGTGGAAATGTTCCTGAGCATACCTCTTCCACCAGACATGGGCCTCAATTCACTCAGCTTTATCAAACACTTTATCAAACGTTTGATAATTTACCTCATGGGTAAAATCTAATTTTGAATACACTTAAGTGTTATAGATTTATCGAATGTTTGATCGATAAAACGTTCAATAAATCTATAACATCTTAGTGAAATCAAAATTAGATTTTACACATGAGGTAAATTATCAAACGTTTGATAAAGTGTTTGATAAAGCTTAGTGAATTGAGGCCATTGTGATCCTAAATGTCTCTAGATAGTTCTGAGAGAAGTGGGTCTGTTGTGTTGTCAGTTTTTGTACTTGAGGGCTAATAATTCGTTTGGAGGCTTTGAAGGTGTAGTCTGCAAAGTAAAGGATCTTTTTTCTCAAATTTTAACCTGTTGTTGATCTCTAAGTGTCTATAGTTTTTTTTTTCTGAATATTACCAATATCACTCTTTCTTTTTTTTTGCATCAGAACGCAGTATTCTCAGTCTCTGTGTACATTCCAACTGACACCAAAACTCTTATTGCTTTCACTATAATATGGCAGAAGAAATATGATGTGATAATAACCTTCTTTTATAGCTTTCAGGCATCTCTATAAATTGTCAGGCTGTTTCACCTGGATCAATTATTATTATTATTATTGTTATTAATGTGTATTTACATAGCGCTGACATTTTCTGTTCACAATCTAATCCCTATTATAGCCAGTCATTGTTTTATGTTCCTATTGTAGTATAGGACCAATTTTGAAAGTTTGGGTGGTACCAATTAACCTACCTGTATGTTTTTGGGATGGGGGGGCTGAAACACCCAGAGGAAACCCACATGACCATGGGGAGAACTCCATACAGACATTGTCCTTGCCCGGATTTTAACCAGGGACCCTAGCACGGCAATGCTATCTGTGCCCATCCTCTGAATCTTCAATGAGGTCTGCAATGATGGAAAACTCTGGCCCTCTGCAGAGGAGCAGAACTATTATTTCATGCCCCAAGAGAATGCTAGAGCTCATATAACTGGGGTTTTTCCCTTCCAGGAAGTCCTAGAAAATGCTAAACCATGAAAAAGGGACAGTAAATAACTAACTATACCAAAGGCATGAAAGTTGATAATTATTATTATTATTATTGTTATTAATGTGTATTTACATGGCGCTGACATTTTCTTTTCACAATCTAATCCCTATTATAGCCAGTCATTGTTTTATGTTCCTATTGTAGTATAGGACCAATTTTGAAAGTTTGGGTGGTACCAATTAACCTACCTGTATGTTTTTGGGATTGGGGGGGGGCTGAAACACCCAGAGGCCCCCTGCAGAGGAGCAGAACTATTATTTCATGCCCCGAGAGAATGCTAGAGCTCATATAACTGGGGTTTTCCCTTCCAGGAAGTCCTAGAAAATGCTAAACCATGAAAAAGGGACAGTAAATAACTAACTATACCAAAGGCATGAAAGTTGATAATTATTATCTGGCCTGTGAAATTACTTTTATCTATTGCATGCATTCTCCAATGAAATTGCCACAATTAAAACTTGCAATGTTGGTCTACATTTTTTAAGTTTAGTTTGAAGAATAGAACTGATCAGACCATTAATGTTCTTGCTTTACACCATATTATTTGTGCAGTAATATTATATAAATGTATATTTTTTGCCATATATAAATGAATGTAATTAAAACAAAACAAAAAACTTTCCTTCAATTATAAGGCCAGTGCCTTAGACTCTATCAGCCAAAATGTTCACATAAACATGCTGCTAAGTGAAAACATCACATATGTAAAAACCTAGACTAATGACAATGGAGCCAAAACAATGAGAAAACTTATTTCATACAGCAGAATTGCTTACTGCACATTTAGTGAATCAGGGTCATTATGTTTGAAATCTGACTGCTGCTTGCTGCTGCTGTGTTCTGTAGATGGTGCCTCAAACAAGGACACATTTGAGGATTTAATCATGTGTAAAAGATGTCGCTTGTGCATTATTAATGCTTCAGTATCTGAAAAACCTAAATGTAGGTGTTTATATCACTATTTTTTCTTATTGTCTTTTTTTTTCTATTTTTTCACCACATCCACATAAAACATAGCTGAGGTTGGCAGTCTTTTCTATCCCTACACATTGTATTCAAAATCCCCCTATTTTTTTTTTACTTTACATTAATGAGATTTACTCAAATCAGAAATTTTGAAAGACATCTCAGCCTTAATTCTGAAGTGTTTTAGCTATAGTAAAGACAATTTTTCTTTTAAATCAGATTTCACAGTAGCAGCAAGGTATTGTGTTTTGGATCAGCCATCCACCAAAGCAAAAACTTTGCAGTAAAAGTGATACCCTACAAAGAAATCTATGGTGATTAACCCATTCGCGTTCCGTCATTTTCACTTGAGAAATGTTGTTCACCTCCCATTCATTAGCCTATAACTTTATCACTACTTATCACAATGAACTGATCTATATCTTGTTTTTTCTGCCACCAATTAGGCTTTCTTTGGGGGATACATTTTGCTAAGAGCCACTTTACTGTAAATGTATTTTAACAGGAAGAATAAGAAAAAAACGGAAAAATTTCATTATTTCTCAGTTTTCAGCCATTATAGTTTTAATAATACATGCCTCCATAATTAAAACTCACGTATTGTATTTGCCCATATGTCCCGTTATTACACCATTAAAATTATGTCCCTATCACAATGTATGGCGACAATATTTTATTTGGAAATAAAGGTGCATTTTTTCCGTTTTGCATCTATCACTATTTACAAGTTTAAAAAAAAAAAATATAAAAGTATTTCATCTCTACATTGATATTTAAAAAGTTTAGGCCCTTATGTAAATATTTACATGTTTTTTTTATTGTAATGTTTTTTTTTTATATTAAACATTTTATTTGGGTAGTTTTGGGAGGGTGGGATGTAAACATGTGATTTATAATGTAAATGTGTGTTTGAAGTTAATTTTTTTTACTTTTAGTTGTAGTTTTACTTTTTGGCCATAAGATGGCGGCCATGAGTTTGTTTACATGACGTCACTCTAAGCGTAACACACGCTTACAGCGACGTATGGGGTACGTTACAGCCAGAAAAAGCGAAGCTTCCGAGAGAAGCTGTCACTTTTTCTGTGGGGGAGAGGAATCAGTGATCGGGCACCATAGCCCAATACACTGATTGCCTGGCTAACAAACCGCGGGCCGGGGAGCGCACGTGCACGCGCGCGAATGGCCGCGGGAGCGCGTGGTAGCGCGCATGGTTCCTGGACATAGTTTCTACATCCAGGAACCAAAATAGGTTAACAACCTGCATTTTTAATCATTTTATATTGTCATGTAAAGATTTCAATTGTAACCTCTGACAAACTGTGGGAATGTATTATTTCTGGTGATATATCTGCCTGCAGTTTGCTAAACAGCCAGTAGAGAGTACAAAGTATTTTTTCCATATTTCTTATTAAAATTCGGTCAGTAGATGGTGCTGTCTCAAGGCTTTAGATTTATTTTTTTTTCCTTGCCAGTCCTCCCTTAGTGAATTTATAGAGCTGGACTAAATAGGGTTCATGTTGACAGCCAAGTGGGAATCTAAGGTGGCATCTGGCATGGTGGCAGGGAAGATGCCAACCTTTGTTCCATTTAAACGCTCTCTTAGAACTCATTTGTTCCGGCAAGCATATGCGCGACCTTAGGCCACTTCCCTTTGTCCTAAGACCAAATTGCACTCCTACTATGTATCCTAATCCACACTGGACCATATGCAATTCACTTTTTTCACCTGAGTTTTCTCCTACGTGTTATTTTCACAACTTGTAAATAAAAAGCTTTTTAAACCACCAGCTAGCAAACAAATACTCAAAATAATTTTGACAGTACTTTTTCACCAATTTGATGTTACTTTTCGCATTGCAAAGTGCTAAAAAGTTATTTTAAATCAAAGATGAAAAATGATCTCCTTGGAGAAAACTCAGGAGAAAAAATCAATTGCATATGGCCCCCTGCCTCTATATATTTGTTGTATACTACCCCTCCTCTTGTTTCCCCCCCATTCCCTTTAGATTGTAAGCTCGCAAGGGCAGGGCTCTCTCCCCCTTTTGTGTCTTAGAAATCATTGTACATTTTATTTATTATGTTACGTTTATCACTGTCATTACCAATTCTGTATTTTGTATTCTGTATTTTGTATCATTTTTGTATTTTGTCATTAATTATGTATCTTGTATATTGGTGTACACTATTGTCTATATTATTATGTACCCCATGTTTGTTTCTTACTTTGTACAGTGCCACGGAATATGTTGGAGATTTATACATCATTACTAATAATAATAATAATAATAATAATAACTTGTAACACTGGTTCCACAGTTTAAATCTCAGTCAGGGCACTATCTACATGGAATTTGTATGTTTTCCTCATATCAATGTGAGTTTCTGCTGAGTAATCCTGGATTCCTCACACATTTCAAAAACATACAGTTACATTTATTGGCTTTTCCCCAAACTGCCCCTAGACTAGTTGGGCGAACACCTGGATGTTCGGGTTCGGGCCGAACAGGCCGAACATGGGCCAGATGTTCGGCATGTTCGGCCCGAACGCCGAACTCAATGGGAGTCAATGGGACCCCCGAACATGCCCATTTTGGGGGCCCTATGGGGTCGCAGGCATAAGGGGGGAGCATGCCCCGGTCGCGGGGGGGGTCGGAAATTCCCCCCACCCCCTCCGCTAGCGCTCCCCCCTCTGCCCGCTTCCCCATACAAAAAGTTTAAATCAAGTTCAATAGTACCTGGGCTGGTGGCATTGGCTGGCAGTGGAGTGAGGAGGAGGAGGAGTCCGAATAGCAGAGTGACGTTGAGGCCGGGCAGCGGGCGGTTCAGCGCTAGTACCCTTGTGGTACTTCCGCCCTTTCTCTGACCTCACGTCCTCTGCGTGATGACGCATACGAGGGTACGCGTGATGCGTACCCTCGTATGCAGAGGACGTGAGGTCAGAGAAAGGGCGGAAGTACCACAAGGGTACTAGCGCTGAACCGCCCGCTGCCCGGCCTCAACGTCACTCTGCTACTCGGACTCCTCCTCCTCCTCACTCCACTGCCAGCCAATGCCACCAGCCCAGGTACACTACTATTGAACTTGATTTAAACTTTTTTTATGGGGAAGCGGGCAGAGGGGGGAGCGCTAGCGGAGGGGGTGGGGGGAATTTCCGACCCCCCCCGCGATCGGGGCATGCTCCCCCCTTATGCCTGCGACCCCATAGGGGGGCCGTATTGCGGCCTGTTCGGCCGAACAGGGCCCTGTTCGCCCGAACAGGGGCCCTGTTCGGCCCTGTTCGGGGGCATACAGAAGTTCGGGGCGAACCCGAACTTAAAAGGCCGAACACCATCAGGTGTTCGGCCGAACTCGAACATCACCCGAACAGGGTGATGTTCTGCAGAACCCGAACAGTGGCGAACACTGTTCGCCCAACACTACCCTAGACTATGATGGTCAAATAACTATGGTAGGGATTAGAGGGACAGTTAGTGAAAAAATGGTGTACCCTGTGTACAGCCCCATGGAAGATGTCAGCACTTTATAAATATTGACCTCTTGAGCAGTGCTGCTCGGATACCCCTTTTCAAAATCCGGATCCGATTCGGATCCGGATACCCCGCTATCCGATCCGGATCGGATATCCGAATTCAAAATTTTCGGATCCGAATCCGATTCGGATATCCGACTCTAGTATCCGATCGGATTCGGATATCCGTGTTTAATCCCGGAAGTGGCCTTTAAATTGCTTTAAAAAGGTTTTTTAGGGTATATGAGGCATGTAGCATCATAATTGTGAAAAGGGAAACACTGATGATGTGGGGAGTGGACTTAAAATCCCCCCCCCAAAAAAAAATGGCTGTCAATCAACATCAGAGTGGTATCAGGAAGCAGTCGTACTGACGCAGTTGGGGCCTCCCCACAACTCGGACAGCAGACACCTCCAAAAAAAATTACACAGCTATTGTGTTTACATAGTTGACCACGGCACTGTTGTAGGTACCACGGCACAGTAAAAAATTAGGAGAGGTTCCAGGAAGCGGTCGTACTGACGCAGTTGGGGCCTCCCCACAACTCGGACAGCAGACACCTCCAAAAAAAATTACACAGCTATTGTGTTTACATAGTTGACCATGGCACTGTTGTAGGTACCACGGCACAGTAAAAAATTAGGAGAGGTTCCAGGAAGCGGTCGTACTGACGCAGTTGGGGCCTCCCCACAACTCGGACAGCAGACACCTCCAAAAAAAATTACACAGCTATTGTGTTTACATAGTTGACCATGGCACTGTTGTAGGTACCACGGCACAGTAAAAAATTAGGAGAGGTTCCAGGAAGCGGTCGTACTGACGCAGTTGGGGCCTCCCCACAACTCGGACAGCAGACACCTCCAAAAAAAATTACACAGCTATTGTGTTTACATAGTTGACCATGGCACTGTTGTAGGTACCACGGCACAGTAAAAAATTAGGAGAGGTTCCAGGAAGCGGTCGGTCGTACTGCCGCAGTTGGGGCCCCACAACTCGCACAGCACAGACACCTCCAAAAAAATTACACAGCTGACCATGGCAGGTACCACGGCACAGTTCAAAAAATAAGAACCTGGCTTCATGAAGATGGAGTCAGGAGGTTGTGGTGGTAAAGGGTGGTTAAGCAGGCCAGGCATAGTGATTACCACTCAGCCACTTCATTTCCCCCTCTTGCCAACAACAGGGGCCAGGAACTCACCAACTGCCCAAGCCTCGTTCATCTTTAAAAAAGTCAGTCTGTCCACAGACTGGCCTGACAGACAAGAGCGCTTCTCAGTGACCACGCCACCGGCCGCACTGAAGCACCTTTCCGACATAACGCTGGAAGGCGGGCAGGACAGCACTTCCAGGGCGTATTGCGCCAGCTCGCCCCAGATATCCAGGTGCTTCACCCAGTACTCCAAGGGGTCCACAGGGGTGTCGGTGTCAAGCCCGCTATAGGACCCCATATAATCGGCCACCATCCGGGTCAGGTGCTGGTTCTGGCTTTGAGAGCCGGATGCTGCTGCAGGCACCTCCTCTGTAGGCAGCGGTACTGGTGTGGCATAGAGCGCCTTTGTCAGAGACAGCAGGTTTGTTGGGCGCCTGCTGATGCTGGATGCAGGCACCTGCTGCTGTGCTGGCTGGACTGAGACAGCAGGGGGGGTGGGAGTCCGGGGGAAGGCTTCCTCCAAGCGCCGAACCAGAATCCGCTGCAAGTCCCTGATTCGGCGCACAGGGTCTCCTCCTACAGGCAGGAACTGAGCCAGCTTCCCCTTCAGCCGTGGGTCCAGCATCAGGGTGATCAAGATGTCCTCCCGAGCACTCATCTCCTTCACCCTTGGGTCTTTGCGCAGGCACTGCAGCATGTGCGCTGCCATAGGGAAGAGGGCTGCCATCTCTGCTGACCTATGATATTCTGCACCGCTGACAGTGCTGTCGTCCTCCTCTGATTCCGGAGCCTCATCTTGCTCTCTCCACCCCCGCACTACTGCAGCTGCACTCCGCTGTGCCCCCTCCTCTTCAAGGTCAGGGACCTCCAACTCCTCCAAGTCCTCCTCCAACTCCTCCGAATCCTCCTCCTGCTGCACAGAGGTGGACTGTGAAGTGTGCTGCTGCTGCTCCTGCTGGATCAAGGCTTCCTCTCCCACTTCCAGCAGAGCATCGAGGGCCTTGTCCAGCATGCACACAATGGTCACCCACTCACACAGCGACGCATGGTCCCGGCTGACCATGTTGGTGGCCTCCAGGAAGGGTGCCAGCACAAAGCACACCAGCTGCATTTTTCCCCACTCAGCAGGGCGGATGATGTCTGGGAGGTGGGTGGTGCCGGTCCCCAACAAGTTGGCATCCATGGTGGCTCTGGCCAGGTACAGGTTGACAGCCCGCCTCTGTTCAACCAGACGTTCCAACATCGCCAGGGTGGAATTCCAGCGTGTTGGAACGTCTATAATGAGGCGGTGCTGTGGGAGGTTCAGCTCCAGCTGCACGGCTGTAAGGGTCGCTGTGGCACCACCCGAGCGGCGAAAATGACCCACCGTTTTCCTTGCCGCTCCCAAAAGAGTGTTCATCCCCTGGTAGGTGTGCAGGAATTTCTGCACCACTAGGTTCAGGACGTGGGCCAGACAGGGGATGTGGGTGAGGTTTCCCCGCTGGATGGCGGCAACCAAGTTTGCCCCATTGTCGGCCACCACCTCTCCGACTCTGAGGCCTCTGGGGGTCAGCCAACTGCTCTCTTGCTCTCGGAGCTTGGCCAAGACGTGGTCTGCCGTCAGCTTGTTCTTGCCCACCGTGACCATCTGCAGCAGCGCTTGGCAGTGGTGGGCCTTCACGCTGCTGCTGAGGCGGGGTTGTTTGGCGGCGGATGGAACCGGATCAGAGCTGGAAGCTGCTGCACTTCCCCTGACCCTGCTGCGGGGTGGCACCACCCACCGGGGTGATGATGCTGCTGTCTCCTCTTCACCCCCTTCCACCAAACTGACCCAGTGCGCGGTGAAGGACAAATAGCGGCCTGTCCCGAAGCGGCTGCTCCATGAGTCCATTGTCACATGGACGCGCGCACCAAGCGCATGATCCAGCCCACGCTCCACGTTGGCCTTTACAAAGCGGTGCAGTGCTGGGATGGCCTTGCGTGCAAAGTAGTGCCGGCTGGGGATTGGCCAATCCGGCGCTGCGCACTGCAGGAGCGCACGCATCCGGCTCCCCTCCTGCACAAACGAGTACGGGAGGAGCTGGGAGGACATGGCCTGTGTCAGCAAGCCGTTCAGCTGGCGTATGCGACGGCTGCCGGGAGGCTGAGCCCTGACCACAAAAGAGTCACTCAGCAGGGTCTGGTGGTGGGGGCGTTTTAGGCTTGCACGGGAAGCTGAGGAGGGAACAGAGGAGACCACTGAGGAGGACTGGCTGCCTGAAGAGGCCTCAGTGTCAGCAGGAGTGGCAAAGGTTGTTATAGTGCTCTGACCTCTGCAAGGGCCAGCGCCAGCTTCCTTCAGCCTCTTGAATTCCTGATGCTCAGGTTTGTGCTTATTGCCCAGATGATTTATGAAGCTGGAGGTGCCATAAGTGGAGGGGTGAGACCCTCTGCTCAGCTTCACATGGCATAATTTGCACGTAACATACTTGCTATCCAGTGAGGGCAGATGGAAAAACTGCCATATTGGGGATTGGTGTTTTCCCTTACGTGGCTCAGAACGGGATGCTGCTGTGGATTTTCTGCCGGTGGTGGTTAGGGCCTGGGGTTGAGTGGTGCGGCTGGTGGTAGTCGTGCCACTGACAGATGGAGCAGCAGCCTGCGGGTCACGTATTCCATGCCCACTGCTGCTCCTGCCAATCCCTGAAATGCTCAACCTGCGTGCCAGACCCACTGACTCCTCCTCCTCAGAGTCAGAGCTGACATGCCCCTCCGGTCGCTGGTAGTCCGGGTCCTTCACCTCATCATCAAACTCCCCTTCATCAAACTGCTGGGATGATGAGCCCGCATCAAATTCCTCTTCTGCTGACACATCATGGACGGGCTCCCCCCCAACAATTACTGTCAGCATCTCAGACTCTTCTGAAAAGCCAATTTTGCAGAGAATATTTTCTCTAGGGCTAGGGCTGGTGGTGGTGGTGGCCTCACTGTCACTGGCTTGCTCCTCGTCATGCGCCATCTGCTGCATCACAGACGCGGCGTCCTTCTCCTCCAATCTGCGCCGCTGACCCTGCTTGAAAATGGACGCAACACGGTGCTGCGTCTCTGCAGCGTGACTGCCAGTGGGTAGCGGCGGAATGCCTGATGCGGCAGAACTGCTGCCAGAGGCCGTAATGTTGCTCACTCTCCTTCCGGCCTTTCCCCTCCCCCGTCTCACACTGCCAGTGCCAGACATAGTACTGTACAAGACTCACTGTCACTGATGAGTCGACGTCACAGATGATGTGTGTGGGGTACTTGGTGCACTTTTATTATTGGCGGCGGGCTTGGAAATGATCAGCAGATTGACAGACAGGAGTACAACAACTAAACACACTGACACTGCTCACTCAGTCAGCAGCAGCACAGCAGCAATAATCTGTAGTACTAGCACTGTCTGCAACTACACAATACAAAACCACAGTAGCAGTAGTAATAGCAGCCCAGCCAGCAGCAAGGAGCCTGGAGTGTGTGCACACAGACACAGCACACACAAAGACACAGGACCTAGTAGCAGGCACAGGCAGCGCAGCTGCTGCAGCTGAAAGACTGACTGACAAGACTGACTGACACTAACAAATTACACAGACTAGCTAAGCTAACTACAACACAGTACAACAGTAAAACCAGAAGGTGTTTTAGTGTTAAAACGCTGGGTTATCACTTGGATAATGTACTTGCTTCAGCCAAACACACTGGACAACCTATCACAGTGGCAGTCACAAAGCAAGGACGAGATTCTTAACATGGCCCCCTCCTTATATACAGGAGGGACTGGCCAAGGTTCTCCTCTGTGATTGGGTGCTTGGGCTTAGGCTGGGAGCGCTCTGATTGGCTGAATGACGTCATGGACATAATGTCCATGGTTACAGCACCCGGATTCGGATATCCGACCGGTATCCGCGGGTATCCGGGTTATGAGACCAACTATCCGCATAGAGCTATCCGGATTCCCATCCAGCTATCCGGAATCCGGATCCGATCGGATAGGCCTAAAAAGTTCGGATATCCGAGTCTATTCGGATATCCGGTATCCTGTTGAGCAGCACTACTCTTGAGCCCCAGATGTTTACTTTCCCCTAGTGACCAGGCCATTTGTTACAATTTGGCACTTCATAACTTTAATGGTTTATTGCTCGGTCATACAACTTAGCACCCAAATTAATTTTACCTCCTTCTCTTCTCACAAATCGAGCTTTTGGTGGTATTTGATTGCTGCTGCTATTTTTACTTTTTATTTTATTCATAAGAAAAGACTGACATTTTGTAAAAAAAAAAAATTTATGTATTTTTCCCCTAAATTTGACCTAGACTAAGATACTGTATATACACTACACAAACATACATAGACATATGGATATGGCAGGGATTAGATTGTGAGCTCCTCGAAATGACAGTTAGTGACAAGACAGTATACTCTGTACAGCTCTGCGTAAGATGTAAACAATATATAAATACTTTTTATTACATAAATAAAATAAACAGCCTGCCAGCTCCGATCATTGGCTGGCAGGCTGATGGGTGGGAGCCGCTGTGCACGCTGATGGGAGCTCTCAAATGTGCAATAGCGAGCTCACGTCAAATCTCCTTCATTGTGAGATGACGCATATATGTGTCACGGAGGAACGAGAGAGCCAATGCCTCGCCGCCATTGCATGTTAGGCAATCGGGAAGTGGTTAAATAATGAAAACTAGGGTTGTTTAGGCTTTTTCTGTTCCGAAGCAATAAGATCCCATCACTGACCCATCTGCAGTTGGAAGGGTAAGTAACAGGCTTCCAATCATCCCAGCTGAGTGGGCCACTTGGGAAAGCTTACAATCTGGAATTTATTAGATTGACAATCATCTAAATCAAAGGATTAGTGTGTCCTCAACCATAATAAAAAGTCACAGATGTGTCTAATGGGACAGGAAAGCAGGTCCTAGACCTAATAGCATTTGTGGAGGTGGAACGCAGCATGACCAAGCATCCTGTTGGACGCGAAACGGCCGTCACCGATCCATTCACGCCCATGGCATCCACCTGACCACCGCTACCACCTACAAGTATGTATGCATATGTAACCAGCTAACTGTTTACACTGATGTTCACCCCTATTCCACATGGGATTGATTTAAAGGGATTATATTGGACAGTTACAGTTGGTCCACGCTGCTGCTTCTTTTTCTCCAGCTAATAGCATTTGTTAACTGAGCTGTGCTAAATGACCTCACAGTTACTTACATGCTTTCAGAACAAACTAGATAGTAAATGCACTGGAACACTTGGACTTACAGGGATTTTTTTTGGGGGGGGAGGGTTAAAATCCCTGGCCAGTGAAAATAGTAGTCTGACTTGCATTTCAGGAAGCTTTATCTTTTACCAGTTCCCTCACCAGAAGATGTATTATCTGGGTCTAGGCAGTTAAAGGAAATTAGGCCAGATCAGACTTTCTTTTTGTGAATGGAAACTTCAGCTGTATGTTTTTGGTCTGTACATAACTGTAAGGATAAATGTACTATAGAGTTTTTGTTTTTCAATAAGAATTGCAAAGATATATAATAATAGATGCATGTCTATTATTGCACTTAAAGAGAACCTGAATTGAAAATAAAAGGTCAAAATAAACATACACAGGTCATACTTACCTTCCATGTAGTCTGCTCATCAATCTCTTTATCCTCTCCTGCGTCCTGTTTGTCCACTGTAATCGATGGAATACTCTGTCCTCCATTTTGAAAATGGCCACTACCCCATAACAGCTTCCTGGTCAGCAGACTGTTAAACTGTAATATCGCCCACTGGAGCCATAGGGAAACATAGACATTACCTTGCACATCCAGTTGTAACTGACAGCTGCTGATATATAACTGACAGCAACTGGTATTTTTCAGTTCTGACAAAATATTGTCAGAACTGGAAGGGATCACTGTAATAAGAAAATGGTGAGCTTCTGAGACGAGCTGACAGTGAGGTTAGTATGTAATTTGCAGGTACATCATGTGTTTATTTTATAAGTGAGAGCAAAGGGAAGAAGTTTATGTTGGGATGCAGGTTAAGATTAAGGATAGAGAAGGGCATCATTCAGCCTTAGCTGATACATGGGGAGAAGTATACCAAATAATAAAGAAAATATTGTGTCTAAGCCAGTAATAGACTATCAGCAATTTATTGATACTCTAGCAATCATCATATCTGGGGATGATCAGTCATGTCAATTGTTACTAAATGTTTTGGTGCTGCCATGGTTCGGCAGGCACCACTGTTTGTGTTTTATAAAAAATGCTAATAAAAAGTGTACTTTCAAAAAAAATACAGTAGCAGCTGAATTAAATGTAACAAGTAAAAAGGAAAGTAGTGTAAACAAGAGAATAATGGAAACAGATGTTAGACTTGAAGACTGTGGGCGATAGGGTTGAGACAGAGAACTGGCATCATCTGCATGAAGGGAGGATAACTTTTGGGTGGCTCAATGCTTAACCTCCCTGGCAGTATGATTATTTCTGGATTGAGGGTCTAAAAGCCATACAATTTTTACAAGCTTTTATACCCTAAAAACAAGCAAAAAAATACAAAAGAGAGCACGGGATTACCGCTCTGAGCTGCAGATTTCCATCCCATGCCTAATCTGCTGATCAGGTGTCAAACTCCAGTATCCACGGCCATGTCCATGCCAGTGATTAGGATGGACTGAAATAAATAAATGTTTTCTACTTGATGAACCACCCCTTTTCTAATTCAGTCAATTAATTTGTGAGCTGTGCCAAAAATGTGTGAGAACCTCAGCCCTTGAGGACTAGAGTCTGATATCACTGCACTAGAAGAAGTAGTAGCATATGGCCCTTAGACTTTCATTGCACCCATGTACCACAACTTTTTAAAGGGCGTTTTGTATAAAACTATCAAACAAGGTGTGTGTCAATCAAACTCCACTGTTCTCCATTGTAGCCTAAGGAGCATATCACAGTGAAAGTAGCAAATGGAATCTGGTGGTGTCTAAAGAGTGGAAATCAGGCGACTCACCACAACAACTTTAAGTACAGTTACAGTACAGTGAAGTGGAAGAGGCAGAAAAATAACAATCCCTTATAAAAAAGCTGATCATTTACTGGAACTTTTTTTTCAATCTAATGATCTGAAAAACTATTATTATGTTTTGTAGTCGCCAGCTTTATAAATAAGCCTTTTAATGTCAGAACCTGCAGTACAGGAGAAAATGAAAAAACAATCTTTAGCAAGAGTAAGTAATACCTGAAAACAAATTCTGGCATCCTAGCAAGAAAAAGGGTCATTTTTGTGTGCATATATTTAGATATTACTTCTTTAAGCCTGTTATAGCATTGTAAATTATTTTGCATGTATTAGTGTTTATGTTTTGATGTATATTACAGATATGTCACTGTTAGCGTAGGCAAAGAGCTGCATTGTCCTTTATTGTGGATAATTAGGTTCATTCTGCTAGTTTTTTAGCTGTGTGATATGCCCATTAATAAGATTCAACATACACTATGTCTAGTATCTTTTGAATGCCTAATAAAAATCCTTTATTTGTCCCTTGTGCATGCCTGAGATCAGAAAATTCAAAACACTGCAACCACTGTGCTCCAGAAAAGATTATTTACTGGACTACAAAACAAAATAAATGTTACTGCTAAAACAAAGGGAAGAAAGGAATTGTTTATTATGAGCAGTGGTGTGAACAGCACTTTGTGAGATATCTGGGCACTGTAATTGCAGTTCAATATTGAAAACTGTACTTAATGTTGAAGTAAAGAATGTGCAGGTCTCAGAGTTCCAAATTCCTGCTTTTAAAAGCCTCTTACATCATAAGGCACCTGAATCAGCAAGGATGTTAAATGTGTTAGGTACTTTGATTTATAACAGCTAAAACCCTTAACCACACCCACACCCTACTATTTAGCTGTTCAGAGTGGAGACAGAGAAAAATTGACATTTGAAAGCTGGTAGCAGAGACTTAAAAAAACGTAAAGAAAAGGAAGAGACAAGAAAAATGTCTTCAGATGAACTCCAAACATGGAATACAATTTACACAAAGAAAAAAAAATATATATACCAGTATTTTATTCTAAACAACACTAACTCAGTTTGCTTTATCTCTACTTAAAGTGCAAACCACTTGAATCAACAAGGCTCTTGAATGTGCAAGGTTGGCTACATCTATCATGTTTAACAGGTTATGGATGGCCATTCACTGAGCAGTGAAAAGCATGTTAGCTACTGTAAGGCTTCAAATGCAGAAAAATTAACAGAAATGCAGAAAAAACAAACAAACGTATAAACTGGAAACATTAAGAAATGTACCAGACCGGCATTAAAGAGGAACTCCAGTGAAAATAATGTAATAAAAAAGTGCTTCATTTTTACAATAATTATGTATAAATTATTTAGTCAGTGTTTGCCCATTGTGAAATCTTTTAAATCCCTGATTTACATTCTGACATTTATTACATGGTGACATTTTTACTGTTGGCAGGTGCTGTAGCTGCTGCATGGTTTTTTGGCAGTTGGAAACAGCTGCAAACAGCTATTTCCCACAATGCGGCAAGGTTCTCAGACAGGAAACTGCCAGGAGTACGTACTCAGAATTTCTTTGTGGGAGGGGTTTCACCACAATATCAGCCATACAGCGCTCACTGATGGTCTATTTGTGAAAAGGAACATATTTCTCATGTAAAAGGAGGTATCAGCTACTGATTGGGATAAAGTTCAATTCTTGGTCAGAAATTCTCTTTAAGTCTTCTTTTTAACATTCACAGGATTTCTTAAAGAGAACATGTAAGAAAAAAAAAGAGTCCCTTGGGTGTAGTTACCTCGGAAGTGGGAAACCTCTGGATCCTAATGAGGCTTCCCCCTTCCTCCTGTGCAGCTCCGATTCAGCGATGCAACCCCTGGGCAGAAGCAGAGAGCAATATTTACCTTTGCGATCCAGTGCAGGCGCAGAACCATCTTCCGCATCAACTGGTGCACGGAGAATACGTGAATCAGGTCCTAGTCCTGATTAACTGCCGGTGCCTTGTCTCAGCCGGATTGCTCCCACGGCTAATGGAATCTCCAAACAACAAAAGAGACGGCACACCACTGGCTGCAACAAACTTGTTGTATTCACGAACAAGTGACACTACATGTTATGGAACATTACTTCCTTCATCAGGTGATAAAAACCTTGTTGCAGCCAGTGGTGTGCCGTCTCTTTTGTTGTTTGCAGAACCATCTTCCCCCTCGGGATTCAGTCGATATAGGCAAACCTGATCGGGGTCTGCTCTACTGTGCAGGTGCCTAAATTGAACCTGATTGGGCTCGACAATTTCCATCGGAGCCCAAGAGGGAAGACTGTACTGCCCCTATGCTGGATCACAAAGGTAAATATCGCTGTGTGCTGCAGGTGTTACTGGGCCCATGAGCATCTGCTGACAAGCTTATTTTTCAGGGGTAGGATTGGAGGTATACAGGAGGATGGGGAAGCCTCAATAGGGTCCAGAGGTAAGTACCCCATAGGGGCATTTTTCTTTCCTTACAGATTCTCTTTTAGCTGGTCCACACAGGTCTATGATAGATTCCTTTCATCTCTAATCAGAGCGGGATCAATCTGATCTACTCCCTTCATACACTACACACAGATTTTCGATAGATTGAAAGCAGCTTGAAATCTATTGAAAATCGGTGTGCACTTCCTACTGAGTCCCCAGGTCCCCATAGTCTAACCCCCCCACCTGTGCTGAGTAATCAGCTCTCACCTGTCTGCCACATATCTTCTATCCCCTGTGGGCTTTGCTTCCTTTCTCTTCTTTCCCAGGAGCCTTTGTCACATGAGAGAAGATAGAGGCCAAGCACTACAGGCAATGTGGTACATACCTTATGTGACCAATAGAGACCTGACACAAGTGCCCGGGAGAGAAAACACAGAAAGCAAAGCCCAACAGCGGATAAAAGAAGCACTGTCTGCAAACAGGTTAGTATAAGCTCCACTGCTGCTGCAGCAGTGGATCTTATATATACTAACCTGTGTGCAGATGGCCGCAGTCGTCATGATAATGAACGCTGCTGCCTACGCACTCCCACCCTGCTGCCGATTGAGTGAAATCTTCTCAGGTTTGATCTAATGATTATTTTTTAAATGATCGTAGCTTTTTAAAAACCTGTCCACTGTATCACACGTGTTCAGTTCTTCCCCAGTTATGAAAAAAAGATTGACAACTCAACGAAAATTTCATTGGTCTATACATTGCTCGGGTCATGTGTCATTGAACTTGGAAAAATTTAAATTTCCACATTACACATGACAATAAATTATTAAACATGTCATACATTATTTTACAATCCCTGAAAATTCCGCGTCTCTGACAGTGGAAGCAGCTAACATGTTTTAGACTGGGGTATGCCATATTTTTCAGGCCTATGCTACAGTACCTTCAACTAACACATTTCACACAGGTAAATGCCACATATTTAAGGCCTCTGCTACAGTGCCTGAAAAGTTTTAGGCCTTTTTAGTCATTTTAAAGACCTTTATTTAAAAATTTAGAAACTATATGTGATTATTCACATTTATGCATGAAAAAAAAGCCTCTGCATAAAATACCTATTTTTTTATGTGGATTTTGACATTGATTCTCCTCTGCCATGTCCCTGTCCAGGTTTTTGTACATTATGTACACATTTTATAAAGAAATTGTGGCTGCAAAGATGCCCGGAAGGTCTTAGAAGTTTGCCTGGCATTAAAGTCAATGGGGCTCTCCACGAACTTCCAGTTTGCAAACATTTGCTGAAATGTTCACGAATGGTCCGCAAACATTAATTTGCAATGTTTTCCAATTACTAGTAATCAGTGAAATTTGTGGCACTAAAACAGTAACGCAAAAGAAAAAAAAACTTAGTTATTTAAATTATAGTTGAGTTACATTTTATAGTATGTAAGGGAAATGCACAACTACCTTCTTTTTTAACCACTTGAGGACTGTGGTGTTAACCCCCCCCTCTAGTGACCAGGCTAGTTTTACTTAATCGGGCCACTGCAGTTTTAAGGCAAAGCTGCAGGCCCGCACAACTCAGCTCACAAGCTCACAAGTGATTCCCCCTCCTTTTCTCCCCACCAACAGAGCTCTCTGTTGGTGGGGTCTGATCGTCCCCACATTGTTTATTTTTTTAATACATATTTATGTATGTTATTTTTCAATAAACTTTAATATTTTTATTTATTTTTTACTTTCCCTCCCTCCCTCCCTCACTCTCCCCTGCCGGCCAATCACGCGATCGGCTGTCATAGGCTTCTGCCTATGAGAGACGATCGCTCTCTTGTCCTCCAGGGGGACAGCCATGTCACACGGCTGTCCCCAGTACAGCGCTGCTGCTGATCGCAGCGGTGTACAAAGCAGTTAGATGGCTAATCCGCCGTCTAATAGTCTCCCGAGCGGCCACACGGAGACTGAAGGCGGGGCGGAGCTCCGCCCCGAACGTGCACGCAACCTCCTGCTAGCCCCATAGAGGACAGTTCATGCCAATTGGCGTGGAGTGGTCCTGGGGCTGCGGCACTGCTCACGCCAATTGGCGTGGAGCAGTCGGCAAGTGGTTAACATACTTTACGTAAATACCTTAAAATATTTTAAGACATGTATTAAAACAGGATCTTGGTCAAAGATACAATATACTTACATAATTGATTTCAGTCCTATGTTTAAATACTGGTGCAACATTTCCAGTTGTGAGATCCTGTTCTCCTCATAGAAAATATTTGTGAAATGCATGATATAAACTAAGGTAAGATGATGCTAATTGCTACATCAATTATCTGAGTGGCTCAGTCTGAGAGACCAATTGGTTTAAATATATTGCAGTTGTTAATTATCCCTTTGTTCTGTAAATAACAAAATGCTTAAGAGGCCTCTTGCACACTGCACGAGATTCCGATTCAGATTCCGCTTTTTAATCAGTTTTTACATCCGATTCAGATTCAGATTTGCAGTGTGCAGGGAGCAAACTGCAAATCAGAATCTGAATCGGATGTAAAAACTGATTAAAAAGCGGAATCTGAATCGGAATCGCGTGCAGTGTGCAAGAGGCCAGAAACTGATTAAGAAACATTTTAGTTGCCTTTTGCAGTCACAGCTCCTTTTAAGGTGAATCTCTATGAAAGTCCTACCAGACTACCCATAGGCATTTCCAAAAAAGTTACTATAGATCATTAGTTGCATGCACTTTTGTAGATATGAAGATATTTATTCTGAAACACATGGGCTGGATTTACTAAGCAGGCACCAATCAACCATCTCTGAAGAGCCAAAATAATGGACTTACAGAACTAAAACGGTAATGCGAGCTCACAAAAGGTGTGCACACATGGCCTATATGCAATTCCCTTTGTCTTCTCTTAAAAATAACAATTCAGCATTTTGCAATTAAATAAAGTGCCTAAAGTGGAAAAAGTACTATCAAATTGACTGTGTGTATTTTCTTGCATGCTGGGGGTTTAAAAAAACATTTTATTGACAAGGTGTGAAAATATCAACTTGGAGAAAACTAAGGAGAGAAAGTAAATTGCATACGGGCCATGGACCATTGCAGAACCCAGATATAGCCAAATAAAAATCATATTAAAATATTAATATAAAAATAGTTGACTCAACTATATATTTACTATATAACGGCTTGCCACACTGCAATGCACAACCTTTGCAACATTCACAGTGGAGTGGAAGCATTGCGGAATAACGGGTTATGGCATCATAATGCACTGCATGCAGTGTTACTGCTAAACGCATGTGTTTATAGAAAAGTGAAGCATACTTATCATTGATTGCATGCTTTACTGTACCCAAAGCAATGCGAGCATAACTTGCGGCATTCCTGCTGTCAAGGCAACGCAACGCTCACTGTGAATGTTTTTTCACTCAGGTTTTGACAGATTTCAGTTTGCATTGATTTAAAAAAGGGACATTACTAGTATTATGTTTCTGCTTTTTTTTTTTTGGAGCTGGGCTTCTATCAGAAAAGCATAGGTTTCTTGGTCCACACTTGAAGACTTTAAAATTTAAGGTAAGCAAAGGTTAAAGCGGATCTTCCTTACCTGTGATGTCTCCCCCCCCCCAACCCCCCCTCCCCCCGAAGTCGTTCACGAAGCCCCTCTATGGGTCAACATCCATCCATAGCCCTGTCCAGTGGAAAAATGCTGCATAGAGGGGTTTAGGGAACGACTTAGGAGGAGAAGACATCACAGGTAAATATAAATATCCACTTTAACAATAAACGATAAACCTGGGATTGTAACAGATAAGTACTTACCTATGAAGAGGGAAGACTCTGGATCCCACTGTTGCCACATCTAGACCCTCTGAGCTTATTGGCTATGTTACTGTGGCTGTGATATCTGCAGTGTATGAACCTGGCCATACTGCGCCGGTGCAAGTACCTGCAAAGTAAGCCAGAGCCCCTCATCGGGGAGCAGCTCCATGTTACTGCACAGCATAGCTGGACTCACGTGGATGCAGCATGAGCAAACTTCCAGAGGGTCCTTAATAATGGTGATGGCCTTGAGGGGGATATAGGAAGCCTCTGTAGGGTCCAGACGCTTCTCTCTTTGCAGGATAGGATCTTTTTTGTTAGCTTCCTCAGGTTCTCTTTAAAGGGGAACTTCAGCCTAAACAAACATACTGTTATTAAGTTACATTAGTTATGTTAATTAGAATAGATGAGTAATATAATCTTTTACCCACCCTGTTTTAAAAGAACAGGCAAATGTTTGTGATTCATGGGGGCTGCCATCTTTGTCATGGGGGCAGCCATCTTTTTGGTTGAAAGGAGGTGACAGGGAGCATGAGGCACAGTTCCAACTGTCCTGCGTCCTGATAACCCCTCCCAGCTGCGCACACTAGGCTTCAAATGTCAAATTCAAAATGTAAAAAAAAATAATTTGTACCAAAACAGCAGAACGAGAACAACAACATCAGAAATCCCATTATGCTTTGCAAAGCATAAGGGGAAAACTGCCCGGGCAGTTTTCTTCTGTGCAGCTAAAAATGAGGCTTGTATAAGAGAAACAAAGTTCTGATGCTGTGAAACTGTTAAAGAAACACCAGGCCTTTTCAGTGCTGCTGAGTTGATTTTTAGTCTGGAGGTTCACTTTAATGTGCACCAGAAAAAAATGCAAATAAGCCAGTTAACTCAACAGTGCAGCTTCTGTGTATATGTTAAGAGCTGATCAGTTTTCTTTGGTCATTTCAGATTTACTGTATAAGGACTATACTGATTTCACCAAGTCTTGTTCAGACAAAGCAGTAATGATGAGAAGTTGAGTGTGAGTATGCTTTCAACTGAAGTAACACATAGAAAAGTAACACATAGAACTTTAGGCTGAAGTTGCTATGAATTATCCCTGTTTTGAGGATAGTGTTGACATCACCAGCAAAGCGGAAGCTTCAGTGCAAGAAAGAAAAATAAATAAGGTAAAAATCAGCTAAGGTAAAAGCGACATTAGAACATTTTGTAAAAACCATGTTTCTTACTTCAAAATGCAGAGAGCACCACATTTATTTGAAGTATACCTTTAGTAAAGCATTGCTTTAAAGGGAACCTAAAAAGAGAAGGTTATGGATTTTTTTTTTAAATAATACCAGTTGCCTGAATCTCCTGCTGATCCTGTGTTTCTAATACTTTTAGCCACAGCCCCTCAACAATCATACAGATCAGATGCTCCGACTGAAGCCAGACTGGATTAGCTGCATGCTTGTTTCAGGTGTGTGATTCAGCCACTACTGCAACCAAAGAGATCAGAAGGACTGCCAAGCAAATGGTATTGTTTAATAGGAAACATCCATATCCCTCTCAGTTAAGGTTCCCTTTAACCTCCCTGGCGGTTTATTAAAATCCGCCAGGGGGCAGCAAATACGTTTTTTTAAAAAAAAAAAATTTCTTTTTCATGTAGCGAGACAATGTCTCGCTACATGATAGCCGCTGCCGAGCAGCATCCCCCCAGCCCCTCCGATCGCCTTCGGCGATCAGAGATCAAGAGATCCCGTTCAAAGAACGGGATCTCTTGGAGGGCTTCCCCCGTCGCCATGGCGACGGGGCGGGATGACGTCACCGACGTCATCGACGTCGTGACGTCAAAGGGGAATCCGATCCACCCCACGGCGCTGCCTGGCACTGATTGGCCAGGCAGCGCACGGGGTCTGGGGGGGGGCGGCTGCGGCGACGCGTATAGCGGCGGATCGGCGGGTAGCGTCGGCGATCGGAGGTTACACGCAGCTAGCAAAGTGCTAGCTGCGTGTAACAAAAAAAAAATTATGCAAATCGGCCCAGCGGGGCCTGAGCGGTGCCTCCCGGCGGCATAGCCCGAACTCAGTTCGGGCTTACCGCCAGGGAGGTTAAAGGCATTGACAGTATTCCATTAAAGAGAATCTGTATTGTTAAAATCGCACAAAAGTAAACATACCAGTGCGTTAGGGGACATCTCCTATTACCCTCTGTCACAATTTTGCCGCTCCTCGCCGCATTAAAAGTGGTTAAAAACAGTTTTAAAAAGTTTGTTTATAAACAAACAAAATGGCCACCAAAACAGGAAGTAGATTGATGTACAGTATGTCCACACATAGAAAATACATTCATACACAAGCAGGCTGTATACAGCCATCCTTTTGAATCTCAAGAGATCATTTGTGTGTTTCTTTCCCCCTGCAGCTATCTTCCACTGAAGTGTCAGGCTATTTCTTCCTGCAGAGTGCAGACAGCTGTGCCTGTATGTAATTCCTCATTATGTGAAAGCCCAGCCAGCTCAGAGGAGGATTTATCCAGCTTGTAAAAGATAATAGAACAGAGAGAAGCTGCACTAATCTAAATATCACACAGGCCGTGTGCAGAGAGGGGCCTGGATGGGGGAGTTCATAGCAGAACCACAACACTGAAGAACTTGGCAGCCTTCCAGACACATGCTGACAAGTCTGACAAGAGAGAGATCAGTTGATTTATTACAGAGATGGTGATAGTAGAACGTGCTGCAGTTAGCCAGAACACATTAGAATAGCTTTTGGAACTTGTAGGATGATAAAAAACAGGATGCAATTTTTGTTACGGAGTCTCTTTAAAAAGATACAATGTGGGACTAATGATGTGTTATTTCGCTTTTTTTTTTCAAATTCACTTTAATTTACAATTGAATAATATACAAAATATTCCCAAACTAACATATCACAATAGAAATATGTCCCTTACACAAGGAGACTCTTGCACGAGAAGATACATAATTCCATCAATATTAACAAGAAGTACAAAGTAAATCCTCACATATTAGCTAACTTAATTTTTGAGAGAGTCAAGGAAAGAGTCCAAAATTCCCCAGTTACCCCCTCTTCTCTTCTCAGGTTTTTTACTACTCAATTGCCACAGTAGGGGCTCATCAGTAGCCTTATGCTGGGAATACACTATAGTTTTTCCTATTTCCATTCACTTCTATGAGATATCGATCAGAAAGACGATCGAAAATCAGATCAGACATGTTGGAAATTATCAAAACATCTATCTGCTGAAAAATCTCATGGTGTATTCCCAGCATAACTCTCTCATTCCTTTCATTCTCCCCTTCCTCTTTAAACCTTCATGTAAGACTTCTGTGCATCTGGTCTCTCCCTCGTGAATTTTCACCACCGTCTCCAGCTTCCACCCCTCCCCCTTCCACCCATCCAATCACACCACTACCCTTCCCATCCCTCCCCCTCAAGTATACTTCCCACTCACACTCTTCCATTCTTCCTAGTTTCTTCCCAATCCTCCACTCTCTGGGCTGATCCTTTTCTTTTTTCTTTTACTCTTTCATTTAGCTTAAGCATTATCTCCCTCTATCTGTCATTAAAACTCAGGTGGTGCCTGCTAAATCGGCAGTTACCATTACCCTATTACCATCTGCCAACCGCAAATATTCGTTTGAGTCCTTAAACTCCTGCCATTGTTTCCACCTTTAGTCATAGCCCACTCTGTCCCCACATACATAACTGGTGAGGTTAGGGGCAGCGCTACCATATGGGCAATGGGGGCAATTGCACCAGGGCCCCAGCATCCATAGGGGCACCCAAGTGTCTGCATCACACCACTAAATTGTGTGGCTGTGGCCAATCCCCCCACAGCATTATGGAGGCACATACTCACCTTGTTTATGAGGGCCCCCAAGTTGCTTTTGCCCCAGGGCCCCATTGCAGTTGGAACTGTCCCTGGGTGAGGTCCTCCATCTTCTATACCCCCTCTAACTTTCCAAACCACTTCTATAACATAGACATTTTTGTGAACTTCCAGTGTTTTGCTATGAGAATCCTGGCTGCATTTAGAAGAAAGAATGTGGGGACCTCCGGAGGGGTTGCCCCTGTAATGTGGTATGTATGTTTTCTAACATCTGTCCAGAACCCCTTTAACTCTCTATACCCCCAAAAGATCTTCCTACTCCATCTCCAATGCAACACCAAAGTGTAATTTTGCTTCTTAATAAATAAGACAGCAATGTAGGTGCGGTGTAAAAGTTTCTTACCTTTATAAATAGGTACCTAATTATATCTCTCTATGCCATGAATATTACTATCAAATCAGGGCTTTTATCGAAATAAGTATTTATGATCTGCCACATATTAACGCTTCTCAATTATTTATTCTGCACAATGAACAAGATACAGAGATGTTCTACACTTAAGGCAATGGATAGGGAGTCTACTGTCATTTGTCAAGCTGTCTCAAAGCAACAAGGTAAAAGGAGTAGAGATCACAAAACACATCTGCCTGCTTTCATACAATATATTTCCCTTAGGTATAAACACATTTCTCCATAAAATGAGAACACCCTTGGCATCTGAGCATATATAATTCCTTGATAAAAATAAACAAACTCTGATGATTTAATTTTCTTGGCACCACAGTAAACAACATTTATTTGTTAAGAAAGGATGAGGAAAGCTAGCTGTTTAATGTATACAGTATCTGTGCATTTAAAGTAGCTTTGATATGCTTTTAGAAAAGATCTTCTGGTGCCAGATGTTCAAGCAAGACCTTGAGCAATCAAGCATCATAATCGATATTCATACATAAATACTGTTCTCGGCAAGTTCTAAATGGGTCAGTTATGACCTTCGTGTATTTGCCATATTTTTTATCGCAGTGTCCTTATCTGCTCCAGTTTCATCAGTTGAAGAGATGCAGTATTTTGTCTTCCTCCTCTCTATATAATAAGGTACAGTCCATATTGAACGCCAATCTCCTAGAGCAGCCTTTACTTTATTTGTTTCTGCTAACTGGAACAAATAAGGACATTCTGTATTTTGATCATTATTTTATGTTCATTCTGGCGAGAAATCAGCGATTGATTATTGGGATGAAGCTTTCTCAGGATTTGCCAGTAAATAGTATCTTGAAGTTCACACAAACATGACTTTCCTTAAGGCTTGCTATAATAATGAAAATGCTTGTGACCATTAAAGTGCACCTGACCTGTTATTTATCCTCTAAAATGTCAATCATTTTAAATGATAAGCCAATATTCAGCCTATGGTTCGTGCCACATCAGAAGTCTGCAGCAACTACAAAACCTCCAGTTGGAAATGATGATGTCATTCAAATGTATCTAATACAAATCAAAACACACTAGCAGCGATCTGTGGCTACACAGATATGTGTTGTGGCTGACTGTGAATCTCTGTGGCTACGCAGATATGTGTTGTAGATAGCTGACTGTGAATCTCTGTGGCTGCAAAGATATGTGTTGTAGATAGCTGACTGTGAATCTTGGTAGCTACCAGTGGCGTAGCTACAAACCTCTGGGCCCCGATGCGGAATCTGGATGTGGGCCCCCCAGCAACAACAGCCCCCCCTCCCCCGGCAACACCCGACGCACACACATATCCGAATTTCTATAGCCAGCTATAGGTCCCCCAGTATAGGTAGCCAGGCATAGGTAAGCCAATATAGTTGCCCCTGGTATAGGTTAGCCAGGTAGGTGCCTCCAGCATAGGTAGCCAGTATAGTTGCGCCCAGTATAGGTGAGATAGGCAGGTGCCGCCGGTATAAGTTAGATAGATAGGTGCCCCCAGTACAGGTTAGCTAGGTGGGTGCCTCTAATATAGGTAGCCAGAATAGTTGCCCCCAGCATAGGTTAGATAGGTAGGTGCCCCCAGTATAGGTTAGTGAGGTAGGTGCCTCCAATAAAGGGAGCCAGTATAGTTGCCACCTGTATAGGCTAGCTAGGTGCCCCCAATACAGGTTAGATAAGTAAGTGTCCCCAGTATAGGTTAGATAGATAGGTTAGATTAGGTAGCTGCCCCCAGTATAGGTTAGATGAGGTAGGTGCCCCCCAGTATAGGTTAGATTAGGTAGCTGCCCCCCAGTATAGGTTAGATAGGTAGGTGCCCCCCAGTATAGGTTAGATTAGGTAGGTGCCCCCCATTACAGGTTAGATTAGGTAGGTGCCCCCCAGTATAGGTTAGATTAGGTAGCTGCCCCCCAGGATAGATTAGGTAGCTGCCCCCCCCCCCAGGATAGATTAGGTAGCTCCCCCAGGATAGATTAGGTAGGTGCCCTCCAGTATAGGTTAGATTAGGTAGCTGCCCCCCAGTATAGGTTAGATAGGTAGGTGCCCCCCAGTATTGGTTAGATTAGGTAGGTGCCCCCCATTACAGGTTAGAGTAGGTAGCTGCCCCCCAGGATAGGTTAAAATAGGTAGCTTCCCCCCAGGATAGGTTAGGTAGCTGCCCCCCAGGATAGCTTACATTAGGTAGCTGCCCCCCCCCCGGATAGGTTAGGTAGGTAGCTGCCCCCCCCCAGGATAGGTTAGGTAGGTAGCTGCCCCCCCAGGATAGGTTAGGTAGGTAGCTGCCCCCTCAGGATAGGTTAGGCAGGTAGTTGCCCCCCCCAGGATAGATTAGGTAGGTAGCTGCCCCCCAGGATAGGTTAGGTAGGTAGCTGCCCCCCAGGATAGGTTACAGTAGGTAGCTGCCCCCCAGGATAGGTTAGAGTAGGTAGCTGCCCCCCAGGATAGGTTAGGTAGCTGCCCCCCCAGGATAGGTTAGATTAGGTAGCTGCCCCCCCAGGATAGGTTAGGTAGGTAGCTGCCCTCCAGGATAGGTTAGGTAGGTAGCTGCCCCCCCAGGATAGGTTAGGTAGGTAGTTGCCCCCCAGGATAGATTAGGTAGGTAGCTGCCCCCCAGGATAGATTAGGTAGGTAGCTGCCCCCCAGGATAGGGTAGGTAGGTGCCCCCCTTAATGGAGGGGGGAGCCGCAGCCACGGGGAGGGCAGCCCGACCTCTCCCTCCCTTCCTCTCCCCGGGCCCTCCCCCCCCTCAGATGCAGAGTGAGCGCTCACGGAAGCGCTGTAGGCAGAACTCACCTCCATCCCTGGTTCCAATCGCCATTGATCTCCTCCCGCTCTGTATAGATGCTGATACACACACTGCCGGAAGCAGTATGTGTATAGCGGCGATTGGAACGCAGGGAGGTGAGTTCTGCCTACAGCGCTTCTGTGCACGCTCACTCTGCATCTGAGGGGGGGGCCCGGGGAGAGGAAGGGAGGGAGAGGTCGGGCTGCCCTCCCGCGGCTGCGGCTCCCCCTCCCAATAGCGCGCATGGGCCCCCCGGGCCCCTCCCCGCCTCCTCAGGAGCCGGGCCCGGTCGCCATGGCGACCGTTGCGACCGCGGGCCCTACGCCATTGGTAGCTACGCAGATATGTGTTGTAGATAGCTGACTGTAAATCTCTGTGGCTGCAAAGATATGTGTTGTAGATAGCTGACTGTGAATCTCTGTGGCTACGCATATATGTGTTATAGATAGCTGACTGTGAATCTTGGTAGCTACGCAGACATGTGTTGTAGATAGCTGAATGTGAATCTCTGTGGCTACGCAGATATGTGTTGTGGCTGACTGTGAATCTCTGTGGCTACCATATATGTGTTGTACAGTAGATAGCTGACTGAATCTCGGTGGCTATACAGATATGTGTTGTAGATAGCTGACTGTGAATCTCTGTGGCTACGCATATACAGTACGATATGTAATGTAGATAGCTGACTAAATGTTGGTGGCTACGCAGATATGTATTGTAGATAGCTGACTGTGAATCTCTGTGGCTACCATATACGTGTTGTGGATAGCTGACTGAATCTCTGTGGCTACGCAGATATGTGTTGTAGATAGCTGACTGTGAATCTCTGGGGCTACGTATATACGGTATGTGTTGTAGATAGCTGACTAAATCTCGGTGGCTATGCAGATATGTGTTGAAGATAGCTGACTGTGAATCTCTGTGGCTACGCAGATATGTGTTGTAGATAGCTGACTGAATCTCGGTGGCTACGCAGATATGTGTTGTAGATAGCTGACTGTGAATCTCGGTGGCTATACAGATAAGTGTTGTAGATAGCTTACTGTGAATCTCTGTGGCTACGCAAATATGTGTTGTAGATAGCTGACTGTGAATCTCGGTGGCTACGCAGATATGTGTTGTAGATAGCTGACTGTAAATCTCTGTGGCTTTGCAGATATGTTTGGTAGATAGCTGACTGTGAATCTCTGTGGCTACGCAGATACAGTATGTGTTGTAGATAGCTGACTGTGAATCTCTGTGGCTACGCAGATATGTGTTGTAGATAGCTGACTGTGAATCTCTGTGGCTATGCTGATATGTGTTGTAGATAGCTGACTGTGATTCTCCGTGGCTACACATATATGTGTTGTATATAGCTGACTGTAATTCTCCGTGTCTACACATATATGTGTTGTAGATAGCTGACTGTGAATCTCTGTGGCTACCATAGACGCGTTGTAGATAGCTGACTGAATCTCAGTGGCTACGCAGATATGTGTTGTAGATAGCTGACTGTGAATCTCTGTGGCTACGCATATACGGTATGTGTTGTAGATAGCTGACTAAACCTCAGTGGCTATGCAGATATGTGTTGTAGATAGCTGACTGTGAATCTCTGTGGCTACGCAGATATGAGTTGTAGATAGCTGACTGTGAATATCGGTGGCTATACAGATATGTGTTGTAGTAGATAGCTGACTGTGAATCTCCGTGGCTACGCATATATGTGTTGTAGATAGCTGACTGAATCTCGGTGGCTACACAGATATGTGTTGTAGAAAGCTGACTGTGAATCTCTGGGGCTATACAGATAAGTGTTGTAGATAGCTGACTGTGAATCTCTGTGGCTATGCAAATATGTGTTGTAGATAGCTGACTGTGAATCTCGGTGGCTACGCAGATATGTGTTGTAGATAGCTGACTGTGAATCTCTGTGACTTTGCAGATATGTGTTGTGGATAGCTGACTGTGAATCTCTGTGGCTACGCAGATATGTGTTGTAGATAGCTGACTGTGAATCTCTGTGGCTATGCTGATACTGTATGTGTTGTAGATAGCTGACTGTGATTCTCCGTGGCTACACATATATGTGTTGTAGATAGCTGACTGTGATTCTCCGTGTCTACACATATATGTGTAGTCTACTGGGGCAGCACGGTGGCGTAGTGGTTAGCTCTCTCGCCTTGCAGCGCTGGGTCCCTGGTTCGAATCCCAGCCAGGGCACTATCTGCAAAGAGTTTGTATGTTCTCTCCGTGTCTGCGTGGGTTTCCTCCGGGCACTCCGGTTTCCTCCCACATTCCAAAAACATACAGATAAGTTAATTGGCTCCCCCTAAAATTGGCCCTAGACTACAGTACTTACACTACATAATATAGACATATGGCAATGGTAGGGATTAGATTGTGAGCTCCTTTGAGGGACAGTTAGTGACAAGACAATATATATATATATACACTGTACAGCGCTGCGTAATATGTCGGCGCTATATAAATACTAAATAATAATAATAATAATATGTGTTGTAGATAGCTGACTGTGAATCTCTGTGGCTATGCTGATACTGTATGTGTTGTAGATAGCTGACTGTGATTCTCCGTGGCTACACATATGTGTTGTAGTTAGCTGACTGTGAATCTCTGTGGCTATGCTGATATGTGCTGTAGATAGCTGACTGTGATTCTCTGTGGCTACACATATATGTGTTGTAGATAGTGTAATGATCTGCTCAGCTGCCTGTGCAGGCAGGCAGTTTATTGACTATTGTTCAGGTCTGCATTCTGCAGGTCTCTGGAAGAGAGACCTTTTGTCAGTTTTTCAGCTTGCTGCTGCTGAAGAATTTGCATACGTTTGTCATGCAAATTGCCTAGCCACATGCCTTGTGGGCTTGCTCTATATATACCATGTGATATCACAGACCTTCGCTGGTCATAAGGATTTATCCTGTGAAACACTCCGGAGAGTGTCAGCCTTGCTCATTGTTTGAAGATTAGCTTAGAGTAATTCCTGGGACTGCACTAGGCAGGTTTCCCTAGTGCAGTTAGGATTGAATATCTGTTTTGTCTGTCTGTTGCGATTGTCCTGTCCCTGCGGTGGTCGACAGGAAGTCGTTCTGATCTTTGTTCTTGGAGCATAGCTGGAGCAGCGGTTGCTACCGGCTATCTCCTCTATCTGTCTTGCCTGGATCGCACTCGCCTAGCGCTAGTGCTGTGGATCCGTCTGATCTCCATCTCTCTGTCTCCCTGGATCGCACTGGCCTCTTTTCGCTAGTGCTGTGGATCCTATCTCTCGCCTGTTTCTGTTTTCGTGTGTCTGTCTTGTCTGCTACGAACGCTTGCTGGAGGCTCGGTGAGGTAACCATTAAGCAGGCGCTCGCGTCCTCTGTTTCATGTTTGTCTGTCGGTGGTTAGTTAGGCGTGCTTGTCTCTATTGTGCTTATCATGTGGAGACCGCGCATAAACGCGTGCACTGTTGCGAATGAGTGCGGTGTTCGCGTAGCAGTTGGCTGATGGTGTAATGGTTAAGGGCTCTGCCTCTGACACAGGAGACCAGGGTTCGAATCTCGGCTCTGCCTGTTCAGTAAGCCAGCACTAATTCAGTAGGAGACCTTTGGCAAGTCTCCCTTACACTGCTACTGCCAATAGAGCGCGCCCTAGTGGCTGCTGCTCTGCTCTGGCGCTTTGAGTCTGCAAGGAGAAAAGCGCAATATAAATGTTATTTGTCTTGTCTTGTCTTGTTTAGCTAGCGTTTGTTGCTGTAGCCTTGTGTCACGTCTGGCGATCGCACCTCTTGCGATCGCGTTCCTACTTCATATCTGCTGTGGTGTGTGCACCGTCTCGGGTTGGCGACTAGTTTGGTGCACACACATACAATCTGTCTCTGTGCTCATTCTCAATCACCTCTCTTGCGATTGCGTTTCTTCCCTTCGTACAATTCCTGTCTGGCGTGTGTGGTAGGGCAGAGGAGCTGTTCCTCTGCACTCCACAGCTCCACCTGCCGACAGGAATTTCCCTCTACAGGTGCATTGCACCTTCTGCTGGGTTTGCTCAAATTATACACTTGTGGAGGATTTCCGCAGTGTCAGCGCACGCCTTGTGCGCTGATCACGGAGAGAATTCCACAATCGTTACAGATAGCTGACTATATATCTCTGTGGCTACGCAAATATGTGTTGTAGATAGCTGACTAAGAATCTCGGTGGCTACGCAGATATGTGTTGTAGATAGCTGACTCTGAATCTCTGTGGCTACGCAGATATGTGTTGTAGATAGCTGACTGTGAATATCTCTGACTATGCAGATATGTGTTGTAGATAGCTGACTATGTATCTCTGTGGTTATGCAGCTCTGCATTGTAGCTCACTGTAGGTCTCTGTGGCTACACTGATATGTGTTGTAGTTGACTGTAAATCCCTGTGACCACACAGATATGTGGTGTAGCTGACTGTGAATCTCTATGGCTATGCAGATATGTGTTTGTAGCTGACTGTGAATCTCTGTGGCCACACAGATATGTGTTGTATCTAACTGTGCATCTCTGTGACCACAAAGATATGTGTTGTAGCTGACAGTGAATATCTGTGACCGCACAGATATGTGTTGTAGCTGACAGTGAATCTCTTGACCACACAGATATGTGGTGTAGCTGACAGTGAATCTCTGTGGCCACACAGATATATGTTGTAGCTCACTGTGAATCTCTGTGACCACCCAGATATGTGCTGTAGCTGATAGTGAATCTCTGTGGTCACAAATGTATGTGTTGTAGCTGACTGACAATCTCTGTGGCTACACATATGGTTCTGAACCAGTTCTGCAACATGCCTGAAGAAGATGTAATGGTCTGGATTCACCTGCGCCATCGCATAAAAATATACACACAAAGGCGTACTGTCGAATACGCCTTTAGTTAGCTTGACTTAAAAAAAAATGTGATTTTTGACACAGTCCAGACACTTTCTATAGGAAGTATACATTTCTGCTGAGGGAGAAGGGCAATAAAACTATTACTCCCTCTCCGAAGCAGGCCCCTCACATTCTTTGGGTTCTACATCAAAGGGAGCCAGGAAAACCAGATCCTTGGCACATTCCTTCCCCATCACCTGTTAGGAGAAGATGAAATCCATTGTCCTCACAATTCAACTCTGATATACATAATTTCACATTGTGACGTCATTTGAGGAATATTTAGGAACAGCAGGGTGCAAATGGCCAGTGGCCACGGCTCACAGTGAATAATACGCCATGGTATAGGTACACCTTTGAAGAAGTTACTGATTCTTCTAGCTGAGATGCCAATCCCCCACACAGGGAAGCTGGTAAAACAGGCACATTTAGTACTTTACTGAACATCCATATAGTTATGGCATAATCTGAGAAAATGCCAAAACTCTCTTTCTAAGGCAAGAGGCTGGACCCAGCCTGAGGTCAGGTTGCTAGATTTGGGTTGTCATTTCTCCTTACAAGATCCACCCCTAGCAAATAAATGGTTAAATGTGTGGACACAAAGCCTGTCCAGTGTATTTCCATTACCAATCCATATACCATCAAGGATTTGGGTTGTTATTGTTGGACCATTACACACAGAACTTGCTAACTTCTGTTTGGACTTATAACTCCAAAGGACGTAGTAATTCTACAAGCCTGCCCAGCCTGTATCCTGTTATCGTTTTCACTTTCACTCCCATTATTATACTACAGTATATCAATCTGTTCATTGTTAGATACTTTTTTAACATTTTCTGTACTTTTTTTTTTTTCCATTTTTTTAAATTATAAAATAAACGATTAAAAATCATTTGTCTAAGTGTTTGTTCTGAATATCTCTGCAAAGAGTCCCACTTTTCTGAGAGAACTTTACCATAACTGTTTTTATTGATTGGTATATCTTGCTATCTCTAGAAAAATTGTTAAAAACAACCCTTTTCCCTGCAGGACTACCTAGAGTTAGATTTGCATATTCACACATTAATGCAAATTGGTGGCAGCTACCTGATCTCAATAGGAGATTGCAGATTGTATAGAGTGTGCATACAAATTGAAGTGTATGTGGTCTCACCAACCAATCCAAAAGGTTACTTTGCCTGCAGTGATGAATGCCTTCAGAATTCCCTCAGGGTCTTAGGCTGAATGGTAAACTGTGGCAAAGGGAACAGGAACTTCTGTAACGTCACAGAAACTTAAAGTTTTGAAAACTTGTATAGAAATCTTGTACAGTTAGTCATTAAAGGTTTCACCTAAACAACTTTTGCTGTTATGTCTTTGAATTCTCTCTATGACTAATACCGGCAGACCACATGCAAACAGGTATAGCGTGACCATGTGTTATAACTTTTTTTGATTGATTGATTGCAGCAGGTGTGTATAGCCATACCTAGCACTCCTGTATTTTAACCACTTTCGGACCAGCACAGTTGAAATCTGCATCCTGCTTGTGGCTGCGTGGCTCTGACAGGACATAGATTTCAACATTGCCGCGCTGCTCTGACCCGTGGCAACTCACTCGCACTACCGTCAATATTGACGACAGAGCTCTGTTAGCGAATCAGGAGCGGATTTCATTGGCTCCTGACCCTGTCATCACTGTGAGCCAATCCCAGGGTCAGGAGCCAATTAAAGCTGCTCCTGACCGGTGCACAGAGCTCTGTCATCATAGGGACAGCAGAGAGAGGGACCTTCTGGCCATGGGAAAGCGGCGTGACCCGGGAGAGCAACTGGTCTGTGCGGGTGACTCATCAGTAAGTGCAGTTTTGCGGTACCAGCGGTCCTTAAGGGGCCAGAGACTGCTGGTATGGCAGTAGTTAAATACCGCTGTTATAACAAACTGTACAATTTCAAATACACATGTGTACAAGTGTGCATTCGTCCACGAGTAAAATACATTATGCTATACATTTTTCTTTTTTTCCCCTAATTATGTGTCACATACATTAGGCATCATTAATCTGAAAACTCTACACCTCTTACCTACTGTAACATTGTCTTACCAACAGGTTTTGGACTAATTCATTTCTGAATGGGGAATTAAAAAAATATTTCTTCATTTTTTTAAATTGACTCCATGGACAGGGCCTACACAAAGATGCCAACCAGCCTGCCTACTTATGTGAACAACCTCTGATATTTGCACTGCAGTCCAGGTAGTGCTTTTGAAAATAAAATACATTCTGAAAAAGGAAAGAAAATCATTTGCAGTACATCGTACTCTGGGACAACTGTAACTTTGTGTACACATGTATTGTCAATTTTACATCTTTGGTTGTGTGTGGTTCTTTAATTAAAAAAATGGTTTCCAATGCAGGCTTAAAGTAAAAGTAAAAGTTAAAGTAAACCTTAATTGAGATGGATGGCAGGCTAACATACTTATTTCCTGTTAAAGGGACTCCGAGCAGTGAATAAAAACTAAATCTGAACTTACCTGGGGCTTTCTCCAGCCCACCGTAGGTTGGGAGGTCCCTCGGCGTCCTTCTGGCTCCTCTCCCAGTCCCAGCTCAGAAATGGCTCCCGGCGACACCAGGATCGAGTGTCAGGCTCCTTTCTGAAAGATGACGTTAGTAATCATCACGCCGACCGCCTCGCGTCATCACGGTGGCCAGCGTGACAGTACTGTGCATGCGCGTTTAATTGTGCATGTGCAGTACTGTCACGCTGGCCGTCGTGATGACGCGAGGCGGCCGGTGTGATGACGACTAACATCATCTTTCTGGAAGAGGGAGCCCGACACTCGGTCCCAGTGTCGCTGGGAGCCATTTCTGAGCAGGGACTGGAAGAAAAGACAGAAGGATGCCGAGGGACCTCCCAACCTACGGTGGGCTGGAGAAAGCCCCAGGTAAGTTCAGATTTTGTTTTTATTCACTGCTCGGAGTCCTTTTAAACAATACAGGCTTCCTGGCATCCTACTGATTTCTTTGGCTGAAGTAATGTTTGAATCACACACCTGAAACAAGCATGCGGCTAATGCAGTCAGACTTCAGTCAAAAACATCTGAATGACATGCTTGTTCAGGGTCTATAGCTAAAAGTATTAGAGGCAGAGGATCAGCAGGATAGCCAGGCAAATGGTATTGTTTAAAGGAAATACTGTAGATATGGCAGCCTCCATATCCCTCTCAGTTTAGGTGTGCTTTAAGTCCAGAACTGCAATCAAACTATAACTCATTTACTGACATCAAGCAATCCTCACTATGACTAAACACGATTCAGATCTGGGTTGTAATCTCTTGCTACTTGACAGCAGACAATGTATAATATATTCCAACCAGGTTTTCAGAATCACTTTTGTTCTATGAGATACAGATGAGGACCTTAATAAATTAAGACCACTGTCCTGACACCAATAAACAACCCTGAAACATCATAATCTCCTAGAATGTTCCCAATATGATGGCCAGGCATGTGTAAGGGGAATGCATAACTCTCATAATTATCATAACTCAGCATATCAAGGTCTGTGTCATAGTAATTTAGGTTCCGCTATCCACATGGAGTGTTAACCGCGCTACTAGAAAATTAACAGATATAAATCAAGTGAGGTGGCGGCAACCGCCGAGGCAGGAACATCCCGTCTATTCCAGCATGGACAACATATCACAGTAGGTAGAGCTCTGCAGCCACCTTACTTGATTTATATTTGTTGGACTTCCACAGCTGTGGATCTTCTTGGAGGTCTTTAGCTCCTGTGTGAAATATTTATAATCTCTGGTGGCCCTTTGCAACATTATTTACTACTAAATAACTAAACCATGGCGCACATCACATTGAACCAAATAACCAATCTATTTTAACCGCATACATTAGCATTCTGATCTAGCATGGGGTTATTTTTAAACACGGAGCGTCTTAAACTGTTCCTTTATCCAGAGCAAAAAACTTACATTATGCGCATTAAAGCCTGATTCATAGGCAAGGATGTGCTGGGAACTCTAGTAATATATAAAGCTGCCAAAAGCATCTTAACCTATCAGTCTACCTTGTAAATATTTTACACTTTACTAACCATACTCATTATTTTCCTTCCCCTCCCCCTCTGCTCATCAGAGGTGCCCCAACTATCTGCTGTCTGCAGACCAGCAAGCATGAATGGCATAATTTGTTCACAGGTGAGGTCCAATTTATTTATGTGTTCATCTGACCCTGACGTATCTCCTGTGGCTGTGCCACTACCTATCATTTTTAACTATTACTTGTTTAGCAATTACTTTTAAAAGCCCCATAAATATCATACATTACCCACGCTCATAATAATTTCACATCACAGTATATAACGCATTGATTGTTAGAGACAGATGTCACCCATTTATTTTTAATGGACAACAAAAATAACATACAGCATGTACAACAGTTATAGGAAACCTGAAGCAAAAGGCGTGTGGGAGTTAATATCTGTATTCCCTTTTGATGAATGCAATTTTCCTGGCTGCTTCTAATATCTTCTAAACAACTGAGACCAGATGATTTTTATCCAAGTATGACTCACCTTGTTTCATGCTTATTGCAGCAGGAGTGTGAGTTAGTCACTATTTAAAGGGAACCTAAACTGAAACCAATAAAAAAAAATAGTTTAACTTTACTGGGGCTTCTACCAGCCACCTAAACTGAAACTAAAAGAAGAGTTTCAAATCCCTGGTGCTTCTACTAGCCCCCTGAACCAAAACAAGAGTTTCACTTATCTGGTGCTTCTACCAGCCCTCTGAAACAAAAAAACAAAACAAAAAAAGAGTTTCACTTACCTGGGGCTTCTACCAACCCCCTGCAGCTGCCCGGTGCACCGTCATGGAACAATCCCCTGGTCCCCTGCAGTGGCTGAGTTCCATTTTTGGCGCCTCAGCCAAGTGGATGGCCACTGCCCCTGTGCAGCCCTGGCCGAGAACATCCTCGATCCTGCTCACACCGCTGGGAGCATTCTGCGCATGCACAGTATGCAAAAATTTGCAGGAGAATGACTGAGGATGGGCATGCAGGTGCAGTGGTCATCAATTGGCCCAGTTGCCCGAAAACGAAACTCAGCCGCTTTAGGGGACCGATCGTTCTGTGATGGGGGAGGCACAGGTTGGCTGCAGGGGGCTAGTAGAAGCCCCTGGTAAGTGAAACTCTTTGTTTTTTGTTTCAGTTCAGGTTCCCTTTAAGCCAAAAATTATGCATGACATCCAGGCAATTGGCATTTTTTGAAGGAAATAACAGCTTCCATAATCCTCTTGCTACAAGTTTCCTGTTTGTGATGGTTTTCTGTTTGTGTTGTCATGTTGTGTTCTAGCCTACATTCACAGTGGGATGTTGCGTTGTAATGTGACATTAAAGTCACAATGCAGCATTACAACGCAATGCAAAAAAAAGATAGTAATGCAGATTAACGCTATGTTAACGTCACATACAGTAGGCACAGTAAAGCATACAGGCAGTGAAGAGTATGCTTTCCTGTACCCGGTTACGTGTGCGTTTAGAGGTAACGCACTGTAGCAGTGTGTTGCCATAACGCTACACGTTACAATGCGACGTAATGTCGCACTGTGAACGTCCTATAGGCTTATCAGTGCAGTGCGGCAAGCTGTGTTATAAGAGTTTATAACAGAGCTCCGCAACGTCCCACTGTGAATAAGCCCTGAGTCTTTTTGAATGGTTTAATTATTGGTAATTCGTTCACAGAGTTTTTCTCCTGCTGCTTAGATTTCAGTTATTACAGGAGAAAAAAAAAGTTGGAGCCATACAACAAAGTAAACCCACAATTCCCCCCAAAAAACGATGATTGCAAATTTACTGTAAGAAATAAAAACAACCCTCCACCATGCATTTGCATGGACTATGGTGGCTGTTTAGGAACTCATTAACTGATGCCTATTGCTTAAGTTACTCTTAGAAAATCAAATCAATCAAAGCGCTCAACCTTGTGCACATACATTTGAAATCACATAGGCCATCCAATTAATGTCACTTTGTTATTTATAGTCGGCCTCACTTTGCTAATGAGTTAATGTTACTGTCAGAAAAAAATAACAAAGTTATTGGATGCATACATTTGTGAACACACAGGACATCTACTGTAAGTAAAAAGATAGTATGTCATTTAATTTGTTTCTCATTTGTCACAACAAGCTAGATTTTCCAATGCAAAAATAAATAAATAACTACTCAAATAAGTATAAGTGTATTTTGATCAGTCTGACTCTCTAATTAAAAAGTAGGCTTTTAATTTATTTTCTGTCCCACTTTCAACAAGTTAGCATTACTATTATGGAAAAAAAAGTATTCAACTTGTTGTGTTTATATTTTTTACTACACAGGACAGCCAATTAAAAAGGGGTTGGTAATTTATTTTCTGCATTACTTAAAATAAGTTAGTGTAAAATAAGTATTGAACTCAGTATACAAAAGTAAATGATCACATAGGCAAGCCAGTTAAAATAGGGAGTCTATGTTTTATTTTCAGTCTAAATTATCAGACCAAGCTTGTGATATATTCTAAAAAAAACAAACACAACACAACAACTCTCTTACACCTAGTGTTTGTAACGTTCACGGAATCGTTTTCGTGGTCAGCACACGAGATGCGCACTGACACAACGAAAACCTTCCACAAACGTATAATTAAGTAAACCCAGACTAGGTGCAATGCACCAGCAAAGGGAAATTCCCACCAGCAGATGGTGCTGTGGAGTGCAGATGAGCACAGCCTCTGCACGGCCACAAATGCCAGATGGGAATTGTACAGATCTAAGACAGTGCGGAGCTGAACAGCCCTTAAAGAGAGAGCACAGAGATACGCTAAATATGTGTTTCCCAATCTAGTCGCCACCCAGCGACGGTGAACACACATTCGCAGAAACAAAGTATGAACGCGATCGCGAGAGAGGCGATCGCCAGAAGTGACACAAGACTGATCAGAACAGAACACAAGAGTAGCAAAGGCACAGCAAATGACAATGAGAAAATAACGAAAATAACAAACGCTAGTTAAACACGAACACCGCACTCATTCGCAACAGCGAACGCGTTTATGCGCGATCTCCGCACGTTAAGTGCAACAGAGACAAGCACGCCTAACTAACTAACCACCGACAGACAAACACGAAACAAAGAACGTGAGTGCTTGTTTAACGGTTACCTCACCGAGCCTACAGCAAGCGTTCGTATCAGACAAGACAGACAAACAGAAAACAGGAATACGAGAGGAAAGATCCACTGCTCTTTCCATCAGAGCAAGTGCGATCCGAGTTCAGGAACAAGAAAGCATATCAGAAGGATCCAAAGCCGCTACCGCTAGGGGCTAGTGCGATCTAAGCAAGACAGGCAGATGAGATAGCTGGTAGCAACCGCTGCTCCAGCTATACTCCAAGAACAAAGATCAGAAGGATCCACAGCTGCTACCGCTAGAGGCTAGTGCGATCCAAACACGACAGATAGATGAGGTAGCCGGTAGCAACCGCTGCTCCAGCTTACACTCCAAGAACAAAGATCAGAAGGATCCACAGCCGCTACCGCTAGAGGCTAGTGCGATCCAAACACGACACACAGATTAACAGAAGGGGCTACCAGTAGCGACCGCTGTTCTGGTTAGCACCCCAGACAGACAGAACGATTTCCTAACAACCACCGTTGGTGACAGGACAATTGCAACAGAGAGGCAATACAGACAAAACAGATAGCAAGCTAACTGCACTAGGGAAGCTGCCTAGTGCAGTCCCAAGAATTACTCTAAGATAACTTTGACAAGAAATAGCATGGCTGACACTCTAGGAGTGTTTCAACAAACCCTGAAGGATGACCAGCAAAGGACTCTGGGAAACATAGCTCTTTATACTGCCAGCCTACAAAGGAATTAGCTGGGCGATTTGCATAACCAATATATGCAAATTCCTCAGCAGCAGAGCAGATCAGAAACTTGCAAGGGAAAGACAGGTCTCTCTTCCAGAGACCTGCAGCCCACAGACTAGAGGAATGGTCAAACAGCTGTCTGCCAGTGCAGCCAGCTGAGCGGATCATTACAGTTTTACCATTGGGGAAAAATAATATAAAAATTATGCATTTGCTACTACTCATACTCATATTCCTTGATATGTCCTAGGCTTTTAATATTCTTGACTACTCCTCACTACAGATACTTTAATCTGTAGTTATCTCCTCACTCTCTTGGGTATCTTCCATTTAGTATTCTTCTTTCACAATCCTTTACTCAAATCAGATCTGTTCTCCATCCATATCCTTTGTCTGTGGGGGTACCTCAGGGCTCTGTCCTTGGTACCCCCCTTGTTTCCCATCTACATGCATGGTCTTGGCAACTTAATAAACTAATTTGGTTTTCAGTGTCATTTATTACACAACTGTACCTCTCAGCTTCACACCTTAAAGGGAACCTTAACTGAGAGGTATATGGATGTTTCCTTTTAAACAATACTAGTTGCTTGTCAGTCCTGCTGATCTCTTCGGCTGCAGCAGTGGCTGAATCACACACCTGAAACAAGCATGCAGCTAATCCAGTCTGACTTCAGTCAGAACATCTGATCTGCATGCTTGTTGAGAGGCTGTGGCTAAAAGTATTAGAGACACGGGATACGCAGGGGAGTCAGGCAACTGGTATTATTTTGAAGGGAAAAACCAGTTTAGGTTCCCTTTAAGGCTACTTTCAATTTTGCAATGTTTTGTAGCATCTAGGGACTATTTCCCGCTGCAGCTCATTGTAAGGGCAGTGTAAGTCTATGGAGACTTACATACTTTGGCGATGAGATGTTGTGCAACAGATGTAGCTAAATAGATGCAAACCCACTAGCAACTCTGCAGTGTGTTGCCACACAATCTGTGCCTATCACACAGATTATGCAGCACTGCAAGTCTATGACAATGCATAATGAGGTGGTAAATATGCATAAGTGATTGTGGCAGTGCCGCGCATGCGCAGACTGACGGTAATCCAGTGACATACTTCTAGATGGAAGTACGTCATGAAGGCATTTTACCCTGTCAACACACACAGTCACAGGGTAATATGCATAGGGGAATGGTGCGGTGTGCTCATCCTGTATAAAGTTTTTTTCAGTGCAGCAGGTATGCTTATACTACTTGATAGCAGAAAAAACTGTTGTTATGGTGGCATTAGATACTGAGAAGGTGTATTCAGGGCCGGATTTGTACTCTTTACCACCCAAGGCCACTGTCACCAGGCGCCCCCCTTCAGTATAGGTAGCGAGATGACCCTCACCACCTTCCCTCAGGTATAGGAAGCCAGTTGCCCCCCCTCTAGTATAGGTAGCCTGATGACTACCCTCCACCCCACCCCCACCAGTATAGGTAGCCAAATTACCCCTTCCCCCTTTCCCTCCAGTATAGGTAGCCAGATGATAGATGGCTTCCTTAAACCCTCCTTTTCCCACCCCCCACTTTTAGTATAGGTAGCCAGCTCGCCTTCACACCGCAGCAGCCATCAGCTCGCCTCCAGTGCAGAAGCTACCTCTTCCTTTCCGTCTCCAATGCTACCCAAGTCCATAGCCGCCGGCCACAATGCAAACATGCATAGAGAGTAAGATGGCTGCTGCACAGGCGGCTAGCAGCTGAGTACCCTGGCCAGGCGCTCGCCTGATCTCCCCGCATTGCAGTATTTGCAAGCTTGCAAATGCTGCACCAGTTTTGCCTGCTGCTTTGGTGCCCTTGCTCCTGTGGTGCCCTAGGCCATGGCCTAGGCGGCCTTGGCCTAAATCCAGCCCTGGGTGTATTGCAACATCTAGAGCTAATGGGCTTTTGCTGCAGTGACTATACTACTTGGACAGTAGATGGCACTGTAGTGCTTAGTCTGTAGCTCCTCTTATTGCTGCATTACTGTATTCTATTGGCTCCTTGGCCTCTTTGTATGTTGTTGGTTATATATCCATCTAAAAGGGCCAGTCCTAATAAATGTTGCTTTAAACGGAAGGGATCCAAACGGATGTGAGCAAATTTTATGTTAATCAATAGGATCCGTTCACATCAGTCCATTTAAATAGGATCTGTGGTAGTTCTGGATCAATGGAAGCATTGTATTGACTATTTGCTAATGGAGCAGAGGTCATGTATTAAACACTGATGTCCATTAGATGGATCCGTTTTTCCCCAGATCAGTTTTTGATACATGCTGTGTGAACCTGCTCTTAGCCTAAAACAGCCAAGAAAAGCACTTCAGAATATCCAATTCCAGTGTGCAATGACCTACTGACCTACCCTGTGAACCGTCAGGGTCCCAAACTTCAAAGTACAAGTCTTGACCCACAAGACTTCAAAAACCACCAACTTTATTGTGTCCACATGAGTAAAACCTGTACAGCAGCTACAGCCCGCTGCTTCAAGTGTCTAGCCCTTTTACAAGCCACTAAACTGAGCAGCATGTTAAAGGGATAGATGCCCCAAAGCAGCGGGCTGTAGCTGATGTGCAGCTTTTACTCATGTGGACACAATTAAACCAGCTCTTAGCCACTTATATTTTGCACTGTCTAGGTAATGTTCTTCCATGTAAATGTTTCTGTGTGCTGATATTCCTATAAGCCCAGACCTCAATAAGGGAACACTAATGCAGATGAATAACTTCATATACAGCAGTTGTTGCTGGCCTGTGATCAAAGAATCAGAGCGTATTAATATTATTGCACAGCATGGGTAAAACATGGTTTATAATATTAAAACTCTGTGCTTTAATAAATACAACCTCCAAAGAGCAACTATGAAGGATATGTTAGAAATCAGACAGGAAGCTCCAAAAACCTAGAAAAATGGCAGACACTGCAAATATAAACCTTTTCTTCTGAGCTGAGGCTGAACGCTCAAGACTTTTGTGTTGAAAGACACAGAAGACCTCAGACTTTGAGATAAAATTGTGTTTAGCATAGGCCAGTTTTTTTTTTCTAAAGAGAAGCTGCTCAGTGATCCTGATCTATCATTTAAGCACAGCTGTATCAGTCTGCAGAATCAAGAGACCACTAAAGAACAATTTGAAGCTATGGATACCCCTGAGAAGCTACAGTAAACTGTAATAAGAAGTTATGAAAGTCAAACAGGTTGCACACAAAAAGTGAGGATGTGCAAACTGTTAAAGGTTCTTTTAAGATAAACTACTGCACTATGTATCTATTCATATTTTTGATCATATTACGTATGCTCATGTACAGTTCTAGAGCCAATAGTCTTTCAGTAGCAAAGTCAGACTTCCTGCCCAATCTACCAGCATCTGCTATTTGTTGTGTAGGAAAGCAGTAGGAGCTTGTTCATTCATATCCAAAATGAAAATCTCTCTGGCATCTATTAATAGTGCATGAGTAGTACCGATTCCGAGTTGACAATTTAAAAAGGAAAAAAGAAAAAAAAAAAACTCAGCTCTTTGGCCTCTTTCACACTGTGCAGTTTGGGTTGTGATACCCAACACTGTTGAAAAGTCATATTATGTATTAGACGTACGTCAGAGCCTGCAGCACCACAATGAATTTGAGAGCCCTAGAGCAGCCTTTCTCAGCCTTTGTACCCTGGATGAACCCTGCAAATACTTTTAGGATCTCAAGGAACCCCTGCAAGTAATTTTTGGAACTTAAAGAGACTCTGAAGCGAGAATAAATCTCGCTTCAGAGCTCATATTTAGCAGGGGCATGTGTGCCCCTGCTAAACCGCCGCTATCGCGCCGCTAAACGGGGGTCCCTTCACCCCCAAACCCACCCCCGCAAGACTTGGTCGAAGTCTTGGTCATAAATCTTCCCTTCCTGGAGGCAGGGCTAACGGCTGCAGCCCTGCCTCCAGTCGCGTCTATCAGACGTGCATCGCCGCCTCTCCCCCGCCCCTCTCAGTGAAGGAAGACTGAGAGGGGCGGGGGTGAGGCGGAGATACGCATCTGACAGACGCTCATGGGGCAGGGCTGAGGCGGTTAGCCCTGCCCCAATGCAGAAGCGCTCCCCCGCTTTACGGAGGGGATTTGGGGGTGAAGGGACCCCCGTTAAGCCGCGGGATAGCGGCGGTTTAGCAGGGGCACACATGCCCCTGCTATCTATGAGGTCTGAAGTGAGATTTATTATCGCTTCAGACTCTCTTTAAGGAACCCCTGCATTTATTTTGCAGATGGCATGGTCTTTAAAAGCTGGTGTGGTTGTTTATGTTTATGTCACCACCCCCTATTACAGTGCCCTTGCAGCACTTATTCTAGTGCTTTTTATTTATGTGCTCATAATTATTATTAATTTAGTGTGCTCTCTATCATACTTCCCCCAACCCCCACGATGCAGAGAATGCCAAGAAACCCCTGCGGAGTACTCAAGGAACACTGATTGAGAAAGCCTACCCTAGAGGAATCATTGCAATGCATTGTGAAGTGATGATATTGTCACTTGCAATGCAACATAATGTGTGGAAAGGTCCTTAGCTAGTCAACAAGGTCCTTAGCTTAGCTAGTCCCTCAAAAGCAAAATGTCTTGCTTTTAATATAGAGGGCAGCCCTGTAAAAATTACACAACATGGATTTCAAGAAGGAACAACTACACTGACCTGCAAGAAATCCAGTTTTTATATTCATTTGATAAAAATCACCTTGCAATTTCCATGATTGGACCACTAAAGCAAAAAAAGTAAGCAGTTAAAATCTTACAGAACTCACAGGTTTTGGACTAGTCCATTTCCTCGTGGGGGATTTTTATTGTTTTCTTTGTTTTCAAAAGCATTTCCTGAATGACAGTTGCCAAGTCTGCCAAAATATTAATAAGATGCAAACTTCCCTACTCGCTTGCACAACATTTTGGCAGTTAGACTTGGCAACTGCCATGCAGGGAATGCTTAAAAAATATAAAACCCTGAGTATCCACCATGAGGAGATGGACTAGTCCAAAACTGTCGGTTCTTTCAGATTGCAAATGCTTGCTTTTTTTTCTGTAGTGGTCCTAAAGCTTTATTCACAGAGGGAGTTACAAAGGCCTTCATTCACAAAGCCGTGGTAACTGTATAGCACGGTGGTGCTAAACAGTTAACAAGTGAAGTGCCGCGCACAGTGCTGCGATCGCGGACATTTGCGTGCAATAACGCGGACTTTGCACACGATCATGCGGACTTTTGCACGCGATCGGCCGCTGATCGTGTGCAAAAGTCTGCGTGATCGCGTGCAAAGTCCGCGTTATCGCGCACAAATGTCCGCGATCCCGCGATCAATGCACCTTGCGCATGTAAAAGTTAGCGCGTGGCACTTCACGTGCTAACTGTTTAGCACGCCCGTGCTAAACCGTTAGCACGGCTTTGTGAATCAAGACCAATGTGTTCCCTATGACAACACAAACACAACAGATTGGGAAAGCAGAGCCGTACAATATCAGGGTGTTGCGTTGCATACAGTGAAACATACAACAATAAAAGGTATGCTTTCCTGCACTGTTAACGTAGGTATTATGAGAAAAAACGTACTGCATGCACTAGACCGCACCGCAACGGCCGCACTGTAAAGCTCTTTGCTTTCACATTGCAGTGCAGTGCATACTTCTGCGGCTGTTACGATGCAGTGCAATGGCCCACTGTTAAACTAGGCTGAAAAGTGCATCAAAGAAAAATGGCTACTAATAAGACAGCATTATAGCTTCATTACTGAGCACACGGCTCCTTCACCTCTCACCTGCTCCAGAGTCCACTGTTGTCCCCCTATTGGGTGACAGTCTGCACTCTGTGGGCTCTTTCACACTAGGAGCTGATCCGTGTGTTTTGACGGATCACTCCTAGGAGGCATTTAGAAAGGTAACATGAAAGTCTATTTGACTTTCATGTTAACTTTCACATTAGACGAGGCGTTCCAGAGTGTTATTTTGTAATGCATCTGGGAGCTTCGTAACGTCCAGCGCCGCTGTTTTCAAGTTGGGTAAATTAGAACTACTGCCGCTAATCAGTGTTGCACCACAACTTCCTGACGTCACACCGCAGGTCATAATAATGCGTGCATGAAATGGGTTCGTACACGTGTTATGTAATGTGAAAGAGGCCTGCGGGACTGTGATTTACAGCCTTTTGTATTTATGACATATATATGAAGGGAATACGTGGTGGGGAATGGCTTGAACCAGATATTTCAAGACAGGGCACTTCTGCAGCAGTGTGAAGATCAACAGGTAGATCCAAAAAGATTACACTTTATCGTTTTCTTACCCTAGAAATAAGCATGCATTGCAAACATTGCATCTTTCTTTTCCAGTGTAAATCACACATCTGTGTTTGCTGCTTTTGGTCAAGTGATTAAAATTTCATTTCAGGATTTTTAGTTGCAGAAACCTCTTTTCACATGAAAGGCAACATCTGAGCTGTTAGATGGCGTTCTTAGATCTGTGTCTGGAGATGGGCTTAAATGAATACAAACTTTAAAAAAGGGTCTTATTAACGGGTAACTAGAACTTAGGAAAAAATAAAACAAAAAAGCAGAACCAGCGTACACATGAAGAATAGTAATAAAGTTTAAAAGAAATAGACTGATGTTTGAAGAACCAAAATGTATTAGACTTTTTATATACCAATGTAGTAATCTGACCGGCACAAGTAGAAGGGAAGTTAAAGTGGGCTTTTATACATTTTTTTTGTACACTTACTTGATTTACACCTAATTAGAGAGGCACTGTAGTGACATATAGTAGAATGCATAATATTGGTGTGTAGCCAGCCCTCCCAGTGATGCTTGGCCTAGGCCGGTGATCTGCAAACTTGGCTCTCCAGCGGCTAAGGAACTAGAAGTCCAACAATGCATTGCAGCAGTCTGACAGCCATGATTCATAAAGGCAAATGCATTGTGGGACTTGTAGTTACTCAACAGCTGGAGAGACAAGTTTGCAGATCACTGGCCTAGGCTATTTAGCTTTGCAGAATTATCCTCCCAGAGCATTCTGGGAGATCAGGCATTATTTTTACTGGCTTTGGAATTTCTCAGAAACAAGGATTCCGCAGAGCTGCACCTGACAGAAAAACATTTCAGAATGTTGTTTAGGATGAGGACAGATTTTACTGCGGGCAAACGCTGATTTATAAATAAATAATTTATAAATTAATATTGTATAAAAAAAATTAAAAAAAAGCAATGTCATTCATTACGTTATTTTCAGTTCAGTTCCTCTTTAATTATGTATCTGCCTTTGGTATTTCTGTGCATTCATGTAAACTGGCATTATACAATGCATACTTTCCCCCACCCTTCTACTCCACCTACGTCTTTATCCATCATTCGTCTTGACTCTAATGAATCTATTCTATTCTATCATGCGACCTTCTGCCTGCTCCCACCACACTGTATACCTTTCTGCTCTTTTAAACCAAGATGAATACAGTCATGCGTGTTTCTATATATGTCCCTGCAGCGGTTTCCTTTGATCCAGTTGTTCCAGGTATTTTTAGCAAGTTAGTTGTAGTGTTCCCTACTGCATAATTGTTCATTCAACAAACCATTCGAACTTGTATACATGATGCTTCTGTCAGTAATGTATACTTTAACAAAATAAAACTATTTGTCAGCCATCTTGCCATACTTAAAGAGACTCTGAAGTCTCTTTTTTACCTTATTTTGTTAAACAATCCTCTTCAGCATTAATGCCCAATGCCCGCATCTCCACAGCAGATGGGTGATTTATTACTGTGAAATAGCCCTGCAAAGCTCCAGGGCTCACAGGGCTTTAGTTCCTTGAAGATGGAGAGCTTTGCACTGTAGCTCTGCCTCCTCTGCAGTCAATCTCTGCCGATCGCCGCCTCTCCCCAATCCCTCTCTGTCTCATTTCACTGATAGGGGCGGGGAGGAGGCAGAGATCCGTGGAGATTGATTGCAGAGAGGCAGAGCTACAGCTCAAAGCTCTGCCTCTCCAGGGCAGCATAATCTGCAACCTGCAAAGTTGTGGAACTTTGCAGGTCTATGTCTCACTTATAAATCACTCATCTGCCATGGGTATGCGGCGATTCCACTTGGGCATTATTGCTGAAGAGGATTTTAATACAAAATAAGGTAAAAAAAGAGACTTCAGAGTCTCTTTAAAACCCAGCCCTAACACTCTTTGTATCCCAACTGGATGATTTCCTTCCATTTTCAGTTTTTTGTTTCACACATGAAACAGATAGCATTAATAATGTTTCCCTCAATAGGAGCTGTGAGAGCAGTATAAATCTTCTACAAATGATATTTGTTGGTTGTGTCCATATTGAGCTTTTTACTTTGACAATTACATGTATCAACAAACGGGTGAAACTTTTCAGAAGGCTCTCCCTGGAGTACATGTAATAAAGGCGCCTGGTAAAAAAGGCGCAGAGAAGTGGAGATGGTAGAATATTGGTAACTAGCCGACCCGCGGCGTAGCATACGCCGCATACGAGGGTAGAGGGCAGGAAGGGGGTATTGGGCACAGCGGTGGGGTGGGGGGTTGGACCCCCCCTCAACTGGGTCCCCCATGTGCACTCCCCCTCCAGCTTAAGCTCAGCAGGAACCCCCCCCCTCACCTTGGTCCCCCTCCTGTTTAAGCACAGTAGCAGCCGCCACTATTAGTAAGAGGCAGCGTGCGGGGATGACTCACCTCTTCCGTGTTCCATCGTGCGTTCCACTGTCCTGCAATGCTGCACACTGTATTGGTGTAATTTGCCTTTTTAAAACAGAAAGAAATCTGCAATAATTCAGCTATAAGTGAACATTTGTGGTTACCCACAATGCACTGCTACTAAATATGAAAATTACCCCTTTTCCCCCTTAGTAAGCCAAGCAAGCATTCAGAACCGCTGGTGTATAGCAAGCATATAGCTTTAAATTTTACACAGTCATATCAAACCCACATGTGACAGCCTGGTTCAGACTTTTGTTCCTCATCAGTACAGGGCAAGGATTGATACGGCTGTATGAGATAGGGCTTGGACCAGCACAACAGAGTAACCAAGCAGCTCAGGGTGACCCAAACTACTCGTAATGTATAGGGGGATAAAGGGACCAAAAAGACCTCCTACTAAAAAAAGCAAAGCTTGGTGTAATTTGCCTTCCTAAAACAGAAAGAAATATGCAATTACTCAGCTATAAGTGAACATTTGTGATTACCCACAATGCACCGCTACTAAATATGCAAATTATTCCTTTTCACCCTTAGTAAGCCAAGCAAGCCTATAGCTTTAAGTTTTACACAGTCATATCAAACCCACATGTGACAGCCTATTTCAGACCTTTGGTTCTCATCACTACATAGGCTATCATTCATAAAGCATTTCCGCATGCGGAAATGCTTAAAACAGCTGACTTTCCCGCACACGTAGCAAAATCTGCATTCATAAAGGCTCCTTCCGCATAAAAAGCTGACATTACCGAGCAGAGCGATAAATCACCGCCTTGTTGTAAAAAATGTAGCAAAATGTTAATTCATAAAGATCACCGCAATCGGTGTGAGGTCGGGAAGATGTTACGTGAATGGAGACACAGCTCCCAGGCAGCTGCAGTAGAGCGGAACACGGAAATAGCTTCCGTGTCTCCGCAAGCCTACCGCCTGCCTACTGCCAGCTTAGTTCAGGGAATCTCCACACTGCTATCGCACCTGGATACTTTTTATGAATTAGCAGCCAGAAGTCAAAACCACCATCAGTGGTGTTTTCCCACACTGATTCTCCATACCAACAGCACTTTCATGAAAGATAGCCATAGCAGGGATTGATATGGCTGTATGAGATAGGGTATGGACCAGTACAACAGAGTAACCAAGCAGCTCAGGGTGACCCAAACAACTAAGAATGTATAGGGGGATAAAAGAGACCAAAAATCCCTCCTACTAAAAAAAGCAAAGCTTGGTGTAATTTTCCTTCTTAAAAAAGAAACAAATCTGCAATAATTCCGCTATAAGTCAACATTTGTGGTTAGCCACAATGCACTGCTACTGAATATGCAAATTATCCCTCTTTGCCCTTGGTTTAATATGACACTACTTCTTCTTCTTGCTTGGACCAGCCCCTTTTTCTTGCTTGGACCAGCCCTGGGGGCAGGGCGCTACTTCTTCTTCTTGTTTGAAGGTTGAGGCACTTACTCTATTATATATATAGATTATACAGATATTCCATATCACATAGGCAACTTTGATCTGTTAAGTAGCTTCAGCCCATGCTCGCAGTCATAGCACTCCTCTGCTGGACATCAGCAGCCCCATCTCTGCTGTGTCCCAGCATCCTGCCACTGACTTCCAGCATTGTGTCCCTGTGTCTGGCTACTGCTACTTCGTCACAGTATCCCAGCTTCCTTCGCTGACCCCTGACGCTGTGCCCTGCTGCTGCTCATCTGGCACCCAAAGCCGCGGTGGCTGTTTATGAAATTAAGGACCTTGGTAGCACACAGCTACAGAGATTCGCTCCATCATGCTTTCCCTGTGTCCTGCCAGTGCTGCTTCAGCGCTGTATTCCAGCCTTCTTCTGCTGACCCCTGGCACTGTGTCCTGTCACTGCTGCTCTGACACCCAAAGCCGCTGTGGCTGTTTACGATATCGTGACCTTGGTAGCACACGGCTACAGAGATTTGTTTCAGCATTCTTTCCTAGTCCTGCCAGTGCTGCTTCAGTGCTGTATTCCAGCCTTTTTCTGCTGACCCCTGTCACTGTGTCCTGTTGCTGCTGCTCTGACACTCAAAGCCGCTGTGTCGGTTTACGATATTGGGACCTAGGGATTATGCACTACAGAGAATCGCTGCAGAATTGTGCCCCTGTGTCCTGCCCCTTCAGTGCTTTATATCTGCCGTCTTCTACTGACCTCTGGTACTATGCCCTGCCACTGATCCTCTGGCAACCAAAGCCGCTGTGGCTGTTTACGATATTGGGAGCTGGGGAGTATGCTCTACAGAGAATCACTGCAGAATTGTGCCCCTGTGCCCTGCCCCTTCAGCGCTGTATATCTGCTGTCTTCTACTGACCTCCGGTAATATGCTCTGCCACTGATCCTCTGACAACCAAAGCCACTGTGGTTGTTTACAATATTGGAACCTGGGGTGCATGCAGCTACAGAAAACCACTGCAGAGCTGCAGTGGCTATGCACTATTTTAGGTGCCTGGTGTTCAAATTGAGCTTCTGCAGCAGAGTCACAGTGGCAATGGACAATGCCAGGCACCTGGTGCCCTGAATTAACAGCTGTGGATGGGGTGATTCAGAAGCTGCTGCAGAGTCACAGCGGTTGTATACCATATTACAATGTTGGGCACCTGGCACCTAATTTATTCCCCTAGCACCGACATAGCTGATAATTACAGTGTGAACTATGGCAGAGCCAAATTGAACCTACTATCTCAGAAAGATACAGTGATCTTTTAGTAAGCCAGTACAGTACACAATCCTGTTACCATTGGATGTTCTAACTAATGAGGTTTGACTCAGCTTTACTGAAAGGCAGAGTTTGGCTGGACTATCTAATTCTGGAGCCCATCCACACACCTTAGCAACCCTACCATGCCTCTGCTTGCCCTTTGCCATGACTTCACCTGCACTTGCCTTACCTCTCTTGCCTCCCTAGTTGCAACTTTGTCACATGAGCAGGGGTGAAGGAGCTCATACTGTATCCATAGTCAACTTCTGATATGACCATGATGACTTTCCAGGACCATGATCATGTTGCTGGGAGAGTATACAGTCCTCATGACAAATAGGAAGGCAGTGATACAATACAGGGTCACTTTAAAGTGACTGTGGCTCTAAGCTAGGCTGAAGAACGTGTGTGTGATCACCATCAATTTGACAATGAATCCAAAATGACTTGCCAAATTGCTGGTGATCATACTTGTTCAAGGTGTTCCACTTCAGCCTCTGCTCTTTTCCATATGATTTATGACTGTCCCACAACACCAGTATACTAGAAGCCCATTACAGTGTTTCTGCATGTTGGAATGGGGTGCTCTAGGTAATACTACTGACTTTTAAGTCTGCTTTCTTAGAATGCTTCTTGATTTAATTGGTGACTCAGCTGTTGCAAGCTGTAATAAGGTATTGCCATTGTAGCCACTCTTTTGGGATAAAAAGGCTATCAACATCAGATGGCTTTCCCCCACTTCCCCTGCCACATTCAACTGTTTCAAGTTGATCACTCTTCATTTCTTACAAAAAAGTTATATGCACACAGAGGCTGCCCACACCAGATGATACAATTTGGGGTATATGGACAAACAATCCTTGAACGCTGATGGCTTTGATATCATGATGCATTTCAGCTACCCAAGTCTACGACCTTCCTTCGAATGTCCCTCCCTGCTCTCGTTTGTTGTCAGGAGGAATTGTATTATACTGTAACGTGATAATGGACTTCTGTATCAGTTAAACTCTAACCCTGCTCCGTTGGCGACAATGGTAAGAGTTAAAAGGTCAATAAACATAATCTGTGCTGACAGTGCACTTAAAGGTTACCAGGTTTATGCAACTGACTTTGTGAGTTACACAAATAGTGTAACATACTTAAAACATGCAACACTTACGTTGACTGTTATACAAGCAATGTAAATGTTGCATGTATTAAGAAAGATAGTCTATTTGTGTAACTCATTACATTTACACACATTACGTTTACCAACCTTTATGAATCTCTACCAATTTGGACTTTTCCAGCCCTTTGCTTTGGAATGTGTTACTTAACTATGGGAAAATGTATTTGTTCACAATTTGGAAGGACTGAATAAGAGGCACCCAAGTGTATAGTTAAAGTGAATACCACAATACAAGTATATGTAAAGTAAAAAAGGAGGTGTCTTACTTCAATAGGGTGTCTAGACTTCAGGCTGATACAAGAATTATTTATTGCACAATTCAGACAACGCATTTTGTGAGACAAACACTGACTCCCTCAGGTCAATAATGTGCCAACACTTCAATCAGACAGAACTCAGGGTGCCTCTATCTTTACAATATATCAGAGTTGCTTTTATAAGATCTTCTTTATTTCAAAGTGTACAAATCTTTGAATTTTTATCTATGTGTTTAACATATGCCTGGTAAAATAAAGTTATCTTTTGATTTAAAAAAACAAAAAAACAACTCCTCTGGTGAAAAGATGTGTACCTTGTGTGGAAAATGCTGATATATTAGTGTTGTTATTTGAGCAATCTATATTTCCATGTCTATAAGAGACCATGTTATCATCATTTACAAAAATCAGAGAGAATAAAGAAAGCTGGTCTATTGTGGTCTATTGCTCTCAGCAATCATTACTCCAAGCAATCAGTTTTTATTCTAGAAAGATGAACCAGACAGTTTTGCCTTATTATCCATTCTTATCTTCACATTATGTCATTTTTTATATATTTTCTTCTGTTAATGTACCTATAAGGTACATAACGGCAAGACAAAGCAGTCTATACAATGTCTTTAGGGTGGTAACTAGAGACCTATCAAACTATTCAAACAAAAGATTTCTGAAAATAGACTTATATTTCAAAAGCATACAATAAACAAGAGCTGTATTTTGATGTAAACCCTGACATTCAGTGCTTTTATTTTACTACAAGTGCATACTACATAAACTAAGTATTAGTGTTGGCATATTACACAGCACAAGCATAGCGAATAAATCCTCATTACTTATAGTACTAACAAAAGTGCTAACAAATATAAACTATGAAAAACTAAACCTTTTTGCCTTGAAAATCAAAGTAAATAAATATTTAAAAAATACATTGAATTTTCAATACCCATTTATATTATGGATAAGTCAATTGGAGAAAAAAAGAACACAGTTTATTGATTAACCCAATGTGTAAACAAATTTGTATTACGTTGACCCTACTTATTTAAAGTGGACCTGAACTCTTGCACAGGACACAAGGAAAACAAAGAGAAATTCATCCTGTGTGTTTTTAGACAGAAGAGTCTGTCTAATTCCCCCTCATCTGTAATTAATCACAAGTGTAATTTGATCTCTCAGCTGTGTCAGCACAGAAATGTTGCAGTCCTTGGCAGAAACAGCTAATATGTAAGGGATGTTAACCCTTTGTCTGCTTCCATGAATGTAGGAACTAGGCGTATTGCAGATTTATTGCAGAAGTTATGTAACCTGTAACAAATAAATGTTTTTCTTTAACAGTTATTATGATGCTGCTTAACCACTTGCCGACCGCACACTCATACCGTGCGGCGGCAAAGTGGTAGCTGGAGGACCAGCGATGCACATCTGCGTCGCCAGGTGCCTCCCTAATTAATCAGGAAAGGCCGCTCGCGCGAGCGGCCGTTTCCTGTTAGGTCACACTTGAGGAAGGGTCAGGTGACCCATAACATGTATGTGTCCATGCTCAAATAAACCACAAACGAAGGTTTGAAGCCTGTGGAGTGCCTTTTTCTACCGTGTTGCGGTCTCTGTGAATAGCCTGTGAGCCGCTGATCGCTGCTCGCAGACTAAATGTAAACGCAGGAGACATTTGTCTCCTTTGTTTACATTGAACGGCGCTGCTGCGCAGCAGCGCCGTAAGGCAGATCGGCGATCCCCGGCCAATCAGCGGCCGGGGATCACCGCCATGTGACAGAGGACATCCTGTCACAGGCTGCATAGGACGGATAGCGTCCTGTGCAGCCCCGATCACCAGGGGGACAGGTAGGAGAGGGAGGGGGGAATTTCGCTGCGGAGGGGGGCTTTGAGGTGCCCCCCCCCGCAAACCTCAGGCAGGCAGGAGCGATCAGACCCCCCCTGCACATCATCCCCATAGGGGGGAAAAAGGGGGGGGGGCGATCTGATCGCTCTGCATGCACCCTGATCTGTGCTGGGGGCTGCAGAGCCCACCCAGCACAGATCACAAAAAACAGTGCTGGTCCTTAAGGGGGGGGTAAAGGCTGGGTCATCAAGTGGCTACATTTTAGAGCAGAGAGGACGTTCAGAGTTCAGGTCCACTTTAAGTTTTCAATTCTAATAAAAGGTAAACATCTTGTACTAAACATAAACAAGAGGAGTTTGCATATGACTATTTACGGTAATGTACATGCTGTAGTTCTGCTTTACATCAGGTGCATCTTTTGGACATTGCTGTTACTTCTGTTTCTTTGCGCTGCTATTTTGGATACAAACCTTTATAAAATGGTAGTGGTAAACTACATTGCCAAAAGTCAGAGAAAATGCTGTTTTTAACAAGTCTATTTGTTTCTAATAAATCTCTTTATTTGATGTAGTCCTGCAGTAGAGAGCTACAGTAATATACTGCATGGCTCTGCTAGGAGATTGCAGAGATTTAAGCTCAATGCCAAACAATTCTTCATATTACACACTACAATTTTACACTGAAAGAAAACACGCAGCAAAGATTCTTTCTTCACTAAATAATACAGCAATGTTGGCTGCAGAATATGTTGCAAATGGCTTGTGTAAGCTTAGCAATTACAATACACAATTGTATATAAAAAACGTATTAACTGAATTGACACAAAATGGGCAATTTACTGAAATTCTCAGAGTAAAACTCTGGTTTTGTTAAAAAAAAAAAAAAAAAAAAGCAATTCTCTCCAGGTTACTCTAGTATGTTTAGTGCTCTGGAACTGGGGCTTAGAGCAGTTGGTAAAATACAATAACAGAGCTTATAAAACATAATTTTTAATATACATAGAAATTAACCACTTCAGCCCAAAGGGGTTTTTACCCTAACAGACAAGAGCAATTTTCACCTTTCATTGCTCATCCCTTTCATTTGCCAATAGCTTAACACATATCTTGTTTTTTTCACCACCAATTGGGCTTTTTGGGGTTGATATTTGTTTTCAGTAATTACTTTATTTTCTATGCATTTTAAAGGGAAAAACAAAGAAAAAAAATGAAAAAATACACTATATCTCCAATTTCATCCCATATAGTTTAATATAAACACTGCTGCTGTACATAACACCCACACATTTTATCTACCTATTTGTCCTGGTTATTACAAGATTTGAATTATGTCCCTAGTACAAGTATGGTGACAATATATTATTTGGAAATAAAGGTGCATTTTGTCTATGTTGTGTTTTTGTTTTTACTTTTCTGATGTGCACGCACGCGGGAACGCACATGCACGAGCTGGAGCGCGCAGGAGCATGCACACATGTATGTATACACACACAGCGGCAGCAGCGCTGCTTAACAGGCTCCAACAGGACATTTTAATATGCCTGCTTGTCACTAAAGTGGTTAATAATAATGAATAATTTATATTTTATAAGCATGTAAATTATGGATCGGCCAATTGATATAGTTTAGGGGCAAAGTTAATTTAAACGTATAAAATAATCCATATTAACCCAGTCAAAGTAGGAATCGTAAATGTAAGATTGTGTGGTTTCAGCATCAGAAACACTTCCTATATCTATATATTTCAGTATATTGAATGTAGCCCTGCCTTTCCAGTGTGGGCTGATTAGATATGTGGAATCCCAAGCCCATCGCCGAGCATTCTGTGAGACTGGGTATACGTTGTACTGGCTTCAGACCTATCAGTAATCAAACATTCGGTTAGGAAAGGTTTTACAACAGTAAATGTGACATCACCCTCCAATTTCTGTTAACTTTGCCACGGTTTACCATTCAGCCTCAGACCCTGAGGGAATTCTGAAGGCATTCAGCACTGCAGGCAAAGTAACTTTTTGGATTGGTTGGTGAGTCCACACACAATACAATTCTGATTGTATGTACAATCAATACAATCTGCCATCTCCTATAGAGATCAGGTAGCTGCCACCAATTTGCATTAGCATGTGAATACACAAATCCTACTCTAGCTAGGCCTGTAGGGAAAAGGATTATTTCAACAACCTTTCTAGAGATAGCAAAATACAACATCGATAAAAACAATTCCACCGACAGTATAACAATACCAAGTAAACAACATGAATACAAAGTACAAGGCATTTTTTCCTGTGAGTCTTCTAATGTGGAAGAAACAAGACAAACGCTGTATGAGTGTATGAACCATCACAGGTTCACCATTGACAGGAAAATAACCAAAAACGAATACACTGATCTCCCATTGCCCACACAATTCTGTTCACATGGCCACAGTTTAAGTGATCTTCTTGTCACTGCATTAATGGGTGGCTTCATATCGCACAACAAAAGACTAAGTTTATACTATGGGTATAATGTAGATGAAAGATTAAATAAGGGCTACAGTTTATTGTGCAAATATGATGGTTTTTAAATTCCATTATCCTTTTTTATATATTTTTATTTCTTGTTCCTTAATTCCTTTTTAATTATTGTGCTGTGCAATTTGCTTTAGCCTATAACAAACATTGTATCTAGAATGACCAAGTTATGCTTGAATGAGTTACGAATTCTCCTCATCACACGGAGTCTGTGGGATGTGGTGTTCAAGCATACAAGTGGTCTTATCTTTTTTCATAAATTACCTAGCATCCCTGTGGGACCCTCTTGATAACTCTCTTGATGTTGTAATTAGGCATTTATTACCATTTATTGCAGAACAATGAATCTCCTTTTTAATGTCCAGTGTATGCTGTGTTCTAAATTTTGTCCGTATACAGGAATCAGTCTGATGAAGGCTTCATAGCCGAAAGCTTACTGCTTTTATTCTATGTTAGCCAATAAATTGTATCAACCTGATTCAAAACAATGGGAAAATACTGACTAAATCCTATACTATAAAACCCCTGTGTCGCTGCATCCAGCTGTCCCTGTGTCCCTGTCTTTTGCTACTGTAGTAACGGACAGCTGGACGGGACCAGGGAGCGAGGCGGGCGAGCAAGGTGGGCGGGTGGGAGAGGCGGGCAGTTGCATGCGCACTGGTGGCAGCGGCATAAAAAAGACCTAGAGCCCGTTTTTAAATGGGCTTGGGTCTACTAATAATTAATAAATGAATATTGTAAAAAATAAGCATTATTTTCACTACAGTTCCTCTTCAAACTATTAGCACAAACGCAGATCTCCACTATAAAATTATGATCTTAACTGTAAAAAAACAACAAAAATAAAAAACAACCTTCACATGTAGCATGTGCACCTGATGGACATTCCTTTGTAGCATTGAAGTCTGCAGTAGTGACAGCTATTCTTGACCAGTTACATACCTGTACCATTCCCATTAGCTTATATGAGGATGCACATACTGATATACAAATGGCTGCTCTACAGGCAGTTAGAAACCCCTGTCACTACAGCATACCCTTCTGCTGTGAACAGACATCTGCCCAGCACCCCATGGTGAAATAACAGTAAAGATCCTAATTTAGCAGATGAGACCTGCTTCAGTATTAATAATTTATGGAGAAGGAACCCAGCCAGTAATTTTGCTGGAAGAGTTAAGCTGGACTTTCATGCATATCATTAAGACGGGATTAATTTCTTATAGTAACCTAATATTGGAATAGTCAATATATTTCCCACAAAGTAACACAACAAACAGAAAATATGATATCTGTACTGATGTGTTTCTATTTTTCCCTCCCCAAGTCAATAGTGAGGATTTATGCGTTCAATATTAATCTTTCTCAAAGCAGCTAATCATGTGAACGTGGCATAGTTTCTGGAGGCAGTAAACATTGCTGAGAAAAGCAGATGAAAAATCTCTCTGCCTAACAAATAAACAAAAACAATGCACAAAAAAAACAAAGGCAAGGCTTTCAAAGGCAAAGAAGCAGTTAAAAGGAATTCAATCATCTGAATAAGTCAAAAATTGAGCTTTCCAGGAACTAACAACACAAAGAATGCACTTAATGTATTAGCTAATTAGGTAGAACATATTCTGGTCTTGGTCAATATTTGAATTCTAAAAGTCTTGAAAGCTTATACATTTCGAAAGTGATGTTTTATTTTTTGTGTATTATTTGCTTTAAAATGTTGTTTGGCAAATACATATTAAATAAGGGGTACAATACATTAAATAAACCTTGCACTGCATACATGCCTCTGAGCGTGCATATAATAAAGATTCCTGTTAAAAAGGGTGCCAGATATAACTTATATTAACCATTTCAGCCCGCAGGTATTTTTCACCTTATGAACAAGAGGAATTTTCACATTTCAGCGCTCCTCTCCAATAACTTTATCACTACTTATCACAACAAAATGATCTATACCTTGTTATTTTCTGCCACCAATTAGACTTTCTTTGGGTGGTACATTATGCTAATAATTATTTTATTCTAAATGCATTATAATGGGAATAATAAGAAACATTGAAAAACAATCATAGATTCATTATCTCTCAACCATTATAGTGTTAAAATAATATATGCTACCATAATTAAAATCCACACATTTTATTTGGACATTTGTCCCGGTTATTGCAAAGTTAAAATTATATCCCTAGTATATTGTATGGTGACAATATTTTATTTGGAAATAAAGGTGCATATTTTCAGTTTTACATCCATCACTAATTTTTAGCCCATACCTTAATAATAATAATATTCCCTCTTGAAATACATATTAAAAAAAATATTCCCTAAAGTCAGTAGGTGTAATTTTACTATTTGGTCATAAGATGTCCCCGCTGAGTACTTACTATTCACATACAATAAGTATGCTATTGGAAGTAATGTGTTGCTACTTTGCAACTAAGGAAGTGACACAGGCATCAATGGATGCCTGTGATCACGGTGACCTAGAGGGGAGATTAATAAATGGTAACTTTGTTCCCACTCTAACGATCGGCGGCAGTAAGCGGTGGATATCGGTGAGCGGGAGGAAGCACGGTGGCTCTATTTCAAAATGAACACTGTTTTTGAACTAAAAAAAACAGTGTTCATTCTCGCGGACATGTATGGATTGGCTCAGGGGACTTTTGTTGCCGGCAACATCGTGATCGTGGGCATCTGCCCGCACGATCACGCGTACAGCCCCTTGAGCTGCAGGGACGTGACTATCACATCCCTGTGGCTGTAGCAGCTACTGCTGCGGATGTAAGGCTCACGTCCCAGCGGCAGAAATGGTTAAAGTTATCGTTTAGTAAAATGCGCGCCAGGATATGATGTGAAATATTGTTTATGTAAGGAAACGCGGAAAGGCCGGCGTCTCTCGAGGTGAGGCGGCTGTTTCCGCGTCCAGCATGGCGTCACAACGCGGAAAAAACGCTGCATGCCGCATAGGCAGTGCGGCGGAATCCGCATTGGTAACGGCGGAATCTGCACTGGTAACGGCGGAATCCGCATCAGAGGCGGCCCCCGCACAAGATACATTGCATGACAGTACTGGTGTGGCTGGGACTGCTAGTCCACCAAGATTCAGACTTACACACGCGCGAGCACAGAGGCAGAGTTTAAATAGCAGTTAGAAGGGAGTCGGCTGACCAGCTGGGTCAGCTGACAAATTCCACTGCTCTCATTGGACCAGCAATTAGGGAGGTCCTGGAAAGGTCCTAGAGTATATATACTGCTGGTTGTTCACTTGCTCTTTGTCTGGCGTGCGATCACTTATGTGGGAGCACCCAGATCCGTAGTCAGATCCGCAAGTGTGCCGGGACCAGCTGGAGCTGTAATCCTACACTTAGCTAGATTCTGTTGATAGCTAAAGTACTAGTTTGATTGTAATTATCTGTTATGACTTTTGCCTGCCTTGACTACCCTTCTGAACTCTGATCTTGTACCTCGATAATTCTGATACTCTGTTGCCGATCTCCGGCTCGTTTCTAGACTCTGCCTCAGCCTCCTGATTCTGTACCTCGATATATCTGATACCCCGTTGCCGAACCCTGCCTGTACCTAGACTCCGCCTTTTGTCTCCTGATCTTGTACTTTATCTATCCGTGTGTATACAACCTGGCTTGTCCGACCAGGAGAACCGACCTTACCGTTGGAGGCGGTTCCTCGCTCTGTTAGCGACCCTTCTCCTGAGGGTCACTTTCAGACATCCTTCCTACTGTCAGTCTGACTCCTCCCGTCTTGGAGAGCTCAGGTCTGCGGAAGGAATCTGTGTAGTACTTCTTGCTGCACTGAGGCCTAGTCCTCAAAGTGATACTGTTACACCAAACACTACACTCTACTCAGGTGAACAGAGGTTAGTTTGTATATCGGATTATCGGTGAGACTGCAGATCACTTATAATCTGGTATATATCTGTATTCCCGGTGATACTGCAGATCACCGGTAATCAGATACTCTCTGCGCCCACCGATCGTTACAGAACGCCAGACCCTAAAACAGATGGAACGCGCTGATCATCTGACTGTGCTTGCCACTTCGGTGGATAGCATTCATCAAGCACTGGGCCAGCACAAAGCTTTGATTGATTCCCTATCGGGCTCTGTGCGAACCCTCCAGATGTCAGTTGATTCAGTGCGATCCCCTCCTAGTGATGCCTTTCGGGTTGTGCAATGCGCCAGCCGTCTTCCAGGAACTAATCAATGAGGTATTTCGGAAGGTATTGGGTAGATTCGTACTGGTATACCTCGATGATATACTAATTTATTCCAATAACCTCTCCGAACACAGGGTCCACGTGAAATTTGTCCTAAACAAATTAAGACAGAATAGGCTCTACGCTAAGGTGGAAAAGTGTACATTTGAAGTGACCACGGTCACGTTTCTGGGATACGTAATTTCCACCTCGGGCCTCTCAATGGATCCTGCCAAGGTCACAGCCGTGTTGGAGTGGCCACAACCAGTGGGGTTGAAGGCCCTGCAGAGATTTTTGGGGTTCGCAAACTATTACAGGAGGTTCATTAAGGGATACTCCACGTTAGTGGCCCCCCTTACCAGTCTCACAAAAAAAGGGGCGGATACCAACCACTGGTCTCCTGAAGCCGTGGCGGCATTTGCTCTATTGAAAAAATTATTTTGTTCAGCACCAATATTGAGGCATGTTGACACATCCTTTCCCTTTATTGTGGAGGTTGATGCCTCAGAGGTTGGGGTGGGGGCGGTGCTGTCTCAACGGTCTGGGTTGCAGGGCAGATTACACCCATGTGCTTATTTTTCCGCAGGTTTTCACCTGCAGAAAAAAATTATGATATAGGCAACCGGGAACTTCTGGCCATTAAGTTGGCATTTGAGGAGTGGCGCCACTGGTTAGAGGGGGCAGAGCACACGATCAATGTTTACACCGACCACAAAAACTTGGAATACATCGAGGGGGCTAAGAGGCTGAGTCCCCGTCAGGCTCGGTGGTCCTTGTTTTTTACGAGATTCAGGTTTATAATCACATACACTCCAGGCAGCAAGAATGTCAAAGCAGACGCCCTCTCCAGGTGTTTTGAACCTGAGACAGCACAGCCCCCCGCTCCTGAATCCATCATCCCGCAGAAACTGGTGTTAGCCACCACAGAGACTTGGGAGGATTGGACAGAGGTTTTGGGTCCCTTTCAGTGAGATGTTCCTGAGGGGAAACCCGAAGGGGTCTTGTTTATCCCACTGCCATTCCGGTTACAAGTTCTGCAACTCTTTCACACCCACAAGAATGCTGGTCATCCTGGAGCGGCCAGAACGCAGGATCTGATTGCCAGGTGTGCTTGGTGGCCTTCCTTGGCAACAGATTGCAAGGAGTTTGTTAAGGAGTGTGCGGTATGTGCCAGGAGTAAACCCTCCCGGCTGTCACCTGTAGGAAGGTTGCAGCCTTTGCCCACCCCGAGTGAGCCATGGACCCACCTGTCCATGGATTTTGTGGGTGAATTGCCCAGGTCTGAAGGCATGTCTGTTATTTGGGTGGTAGTCGACCGGTTTAGCAAGATGGCCCATTTTGTGCCCCTGAAAGGACTCCCCTCGGCTCAAGAATTGGCCGAATTGTTTATCATTCACGTCTTCCGGCTGCATGGCATTCCGGAAGACATTGTGTCTGATAGGGGAGTCCAGTTTGTGTCTGGATTCTGGAGGGCATTTTGTCACCAAATGGGCATGAAATTGTCGTTCTCGTCAGGTTACCACCCACAGACGAATGGGCAGACAGAACGCATTAACCAATCTCTGGAGCAATTCCTGAGATGTTACGTTGCGGAGGCACAAAGTGACTGGGTGAAATTTTTGCCCTTTGCGGAATTCGCCCAAAATAATTTAAAGAATTCCTCGTCTGGGTTTTCCCCATTCCAGATTGTGACAGGGAGGTCACCCAAATTCTCTCCTTTTCCAGTTATCTCGTCTCCATTTCCTGCACTGGAGGATTGGCAGAGGTCACTCAGGGACAATTGGGGAATTGTTAAGGGGAATTTGCAGAAGGCGTTTCAGTGTCAGAAGGGTCAAGCAGATAAGAGACGGTCCGTGGAATGGAAGTTTCAGCCAGGGGATCTAGTTTGGGTGTCCACACGTCACTTGACCCTGAAGCAACCATCTACCAAACTGGGTCCCAGGTTTGTGGGCCCATTTTCCATGACCAAAAGAATTAACAATGTTACTTATACTATTGACCTTCCCACCAGCATGCGGGGGGTAAAGTCCTTCCACGTGTCCCTTCTTAAACCTGCAGTCCAGGTGGGTCCTACTCCTCCTCCTCCCGTGTTGGTAGATACCTAACCCGAATATAAAGTGGAAAAAATATTAGATTCTCGCAAGGTACAAAACTCGGTACAGTACCTCGTACATTGGAAAGGGTATGGCATCGAGGAGAGGCAATGGGTACCTGGGAACCGTATGCATGCGGATGAGTTGGTGAGGGAGTTTCATGCCTTACACCCCGAGAAACCTGGTGGGAGTTGTCCGGAGTCCACTCCTCAGGGGGGGGGGGGGTACTGTAAGGAAACGCGGAAAGGCCGCCGTCTCTCGAGGTGAGGCGGCTGTTTCCGCGTCCAGCATGGCGTCACAACGCGGAAAAAACGCCGCATGCCGCATAGGCAGTGCGGCGGAATCCACATTGGTAACGGTGGAATCCGCACTAGATACATTGCATGACAGAGGCGGCCCCCGCACTAGATACATTGCATGACAGTACTGGTGTGGCTGGGACTGATAGTCCACCAAGATTCAGACTTACACACGCGCGAGCACAGAGGCAGAGTTTAAATAGCAGTTAGAAGGGAGTCGGCTGACCAGCTGGGTCAGCTGACAAATTCCACTGCTCTCATTGGACCAGCAATTAGGGAGGTCCTGGAAAGGTCCTAGAGTATATATACTGCTGGTTGTTCACTTGCTCTTTGTCTGGCGTGCGATCACTTATGTGGGAGCACCCAGATCCGTAGTCAGATCCGCAAGTGTGCCGGGACCAGCTGGAGCTGTAATCCTACACTTAGCTAGATTCTGTTGATAGCTAAAGTACTAGTTTGATTGTGATTATCTGTTATGACTTTTGCCTGCCTTGACTACCCTTCTGAACTCTGATCTTGTACCTCGATAATTCTGATACTCTGTTGCCGATCTCCGGCTCGTTTCTAGACTCCGCCTCAGCCTCCTGATTCTGTACCTCGATATATCTGATACCCCGTTGCCGAACCCTGCCTGTACCTAGACTCCGCCTTTTGTCTCCTGATCTTGTACTTTATCTATCCGTGTGTATACGACCTGGCTTGTCCGACCTCGAGAACCGACCTTACCGTTGGAGGCGGTTCCTCGCTCTGTTAGCGACCCTTCTCCTGAGGGTCACTTTCAGACATCCTTCCTACTGTCAGTCTGACTCCTCCCGTCTTGGAGAGCTCAGGTCTGCGGAAGGAATCTGTGTAGTACTCCTTTCTGCACTGAGGCCTAGTCCTCAAAGTGATACTGTTACACCAAACACTACACTCTACTCAGGTGAACAGAGGTTAGTTTGTATATCGGATTATCGGTGAGACTGCAGATCACTTATAATCTGGTATATATCTGTATTCCCGGTGATACTGCAGATCACCGGTAATCAGATACTCTCTGCGCCCACCGATCGTTACAGTTTATAATACTGATAGTCTACTATTCCCCACTGCAACCTCTATTCTTACATTTACTAAAATGGAGACCAGTAAAAGTGATCAATATCATTTAAGTTACCAATATTGTACTACTTCATATAGTAAAATATGTATATTACTTAGCAATATTTTACTATAAACTAACATCTCCCTACTCTCACACAGAACCCTCTCCTGGTGATGCCTAACCCTAAGACCCCCCAGGTGGTGCCTAACTCTAAGACCCCCCCTGATAGGCGCCTTACCTTAATCCCCCATTTTGTTTGTGTAATATAAAATAGTATATGATTGTTTATGGTTTTATTTAACATAGATTAAAAAAAATTGTAAACATTTTTTTTCCTGAGAAAGCATAGGGAACAGTTTTAGAAACGGTTATACAGTTTTAGAAATGATTAATTGTTAAATAATGCGTTATTATAATGGATAAATTTGGTATGGAAGTAAAAGTTAAGCTAACAAGCGATATATTTGTTTTATGTTTTTGCAGTGCCCTTTAAAATAAACCTGTAACTAAAAAAAGTTCACCTAGGGGGTAGTCACCTCGGGTGGGGGAAACCTCCGGATCCTATCGAGGCTTCTCCCGTCCTCCTCGGTACCACGCCAGTCTCCATGTGCCCCTCTGAACAGCGGGGATGTAAATACTTACCTTCCCGGCTCCAGCGCAGGCACAGTATAGGCTCTCCGCTTGGAGATAGGCAGAAATAGCCGATCGCTGTCGGTCTGCTTTACTGCGCAGGCGCAAGTCTTCAGCGCCTGTGCAGTAGAGCGGACCCGACAGAGATAGGCTATTTCCGCCCATCTCTGTGCTGAGAGCTGCAGCAATGCCCCCGCTGGAGCCAGGGAATGTAAATGTTTCAAACCTGGTCAGGCTTGTCGACCCAAGATTGTGGGACACTTCGGGGGAGCCAGCGCTGGATTGCCTGCAGCTATAGGGGAGGGAGAAGCCTCATTGGGACCCTGAGGCTTCCCCCTCCCGAGGTAAGAACCCCCCAGGGGAACTTTTTTGTTACAGTCTCTTTAAGAAATTATATAATTGTTTTATATCAACACGGCACCATGTTTATAAACCTAGGGCCAATAGAGAAAAGATTTGCATTGATGTGAAGGAGGCGCCCTTTTTAATAGGCGGGGTTATTACGGTTACCGGACCCTGATGGGTTCATGAATCAGAATAAAGTCTAGAAGTCTTATTTTGTGTGTTTTGTTCTTATGTTGTCTGGAAGAAAGAGTGAGGGTGTGACAGCCTTCAATTAATCACCTAGTAGACTGTGTCAGGCATTGATTACTGGCTTCTGAATATGTTGTACAAGGTTGTACGGGCGCTCATACCTATCTGGACTTCAACAAGCTCCTTGTACTGCCTGATGAAGTGGGAGGCTATCCGCAAAACGCAATGCATCATTTTGGAGTTTTATTGAATAAATAAACATTTTCTGCGAAAACGAACCGTTGCATCTCCTTCGGAGAGGTAAGTCCACCACTACCTCCCTTTTTAAATGTTTTTTAATTATTTTATCCTCATCTGGTGCCCCTGTTCGAACAAAGGTTTTTAACGTTTTAAATCTTAGTAGGAGTGGCCAATCACTGTTTTTATACTTTCTAAAGAGCGTGCACACATATAAATGGTATGTACAGTTCTATGGAAAGGAGACAAGTAGAGTTAAAAATACAATATTAAATGGTTGTAAGATACAAAAAAATCAAGTGATATTCTTTTGTGTGGGCTGGAAAGAAAGGATATGAGATTTGAGTACCAACTATCTCCTGAAAAGGTCAGAAACTTATGTGAATCTCTCTTTATTTAAATTAATGATGAGCAAAGTTATAGAACTTTGATTTGCATGGCATTTGGCAACATATTATTTCCATCTACTGTACGTTATTTAAAAAAAATGAGCTATTTTTTTTGTGTCTGTGTAAATGAATGGATATTGCCCTTGAAAGATTTCCTGACACCCAGACCTTTAAAAATGGGTGTTTTGAAGATGAGAGCATAACGGCACTAATCCTTTCATGCACGGAGAAGATAACATTTTCCTGTGTTGCGCACTAATCTGTTGTATGATTCATACTGGGAGATATAACTAACTAGCACTTTATTGTTTATTTTTAGCTTTAAAAAGTGTTAATTCATAAATGAACACATAGGGAAAAAATAATGATTAGAATGAATGCTACCAAGGGGATTGCTAAATTAAGATTCCATTATTACTAATTTTACTAACTTCCAGCTGCAGGAGTTTGGTAGTGGTCAAGAACAATGATGTTTGGTGAAGTGCTGTCTTTGCTTCTGCAGACATACTAAGTGCAAAACATTAGAGGCTGAATTTTATGTTTGTTGGGCAGTTCTGCCATCCATCTGCTGGCCATGGAGCACTTTCTGGCTGCGATGTGTAACAGTGTTCGTTTCTCCCAACTCGCAGTAGTTGATAGGGATGGTCGGAAACATCCATTTCTGATTCCGTGGAATTTCCCATTTCCGCCAATGCCAATTTCTGATTTTTGGATTTCCAATTTTCAGATTTCTGAATTACCATTTTTTTTATTTTCGAGGAGTATTTTATTAGTATTTTCTTCAACAGAGAAAGCAAAAAATGAATAAATCTTGTGATTGGTCAAAAATTACTGCGGTAATCCATTTTTGCAGGAAAATTTTCGATTCTCTGGTTGGTCCAATGCTACCAGGCTTTGTGATTGGGGTAAAATTACGGTAAATTGGATTTCAATGGAATTCTGGTTTCTGTTTTCCATTTTCCGATAGGGAAATGCGAAAATTTCAATTCTGCAAATTCCGAATGAGCATCCCTAGTGGTTGAAGCCACATCATGCTGCTGAGTGTGGCCATGGCTGTGCTCAGATGTAACTCATTAGCAGTTCCCAGATGGTGCACAAGAGCAGGTGACAAGCAGTGGCTACACAGCCTTCAGTCTCCTGTGTGAAAGAGGTCTTAAAGAGAACCTGAGGAGGGTTTTACAAATCCTATTAGCACACAGAGGCTGGATCTGCACATAATGCTATATTATCTCCCCCCAGGCCCTCCCCTGTGCTCTGCTGTGCCCCCCAAAGTAAACCGCCATGCTAGCGACATGCAGCGTGTTGCCAGCAGGCTGTTTACATGTATACTGTCATTCTCGCCGTTCCCCCGCTTCTCTATTTTGCCGCTCCCCGCCCGCGTCCCTTCCCTCCAATCAGTGGGGAGGGAAGGGACGTAGGGGGGAGCGGCGACATAGAGTAGGCGGGGGAGCGACGAGTATGACAGTATACATGTAAACAGCCTGCTGGCAACACGCTGCATGTCGCTAGCACGGCAGTTTACTTTGGGGGGCATGGCAGAGCGCAGGGGGGGCCTGGGGGGATATAATATAGCAACAGAGGCTGGGCATTATGTGCAGACCCAGCCTCTGTGTGCTAATAGGATTTGTAAAACCCACCTCGGGTTCTCTTTAAAGTGGGATTATTGCATGACAAATTATGCCTTAAGACTAAAGGTTGCCATACACTTATCGGTTTTCTTGTTTGATCCCTAGAGGATTTGATAATTTTGATCAAATCTGCAACAAATTTATTGCCCGAATACTGTATGTCTGATCAATTTAATTTCAATAAGCTTTAACTTAAAATCAATTGACGGGCTATAGCGTTACACTGCTGAAATGTATTGAAAATGTATGTGCTATATGTTAGGAATCAATCCCCCTCTGAACAGATTGTGAGCAGCGAGGGATCAATCATTTGCCCATTCCCACATCTGGTGGCAGTCTATAAGTGTTTGGGTTGCTTGACTGGCTTTTCCTCCAGTATTCTTGCCTACTGATTATTTTATAGCAAACCTGAAGGGAAAATAAACTTATAAGATAATAAAATGTATGTGTAATACAGCTAAGAAATAGCACATTAGTAGCAAAGAAAAGAGTATCATATTGTTTTCCAGCACAGGAAAAGTAAAAAAAAAACTTCAGCTGTTACCTATGCAAAAGAGCCACTGGGTTGAATAAAGCCCTTTTTTATACTGAAGCCAAGAAACAGTGTGAGACATCTGGAGATAAGTTTTTCCTGCAGGAAAGTTCAAAGGTTCATTATTCCTGCTTTGTTTTATATCTTACAAGACAAAGTGTGGTTTTTAAACTGCAAATATGACAGAATGATGTAATGTTATAACAAAAAACCTATATAACTGAAAATAAACACATGAAACTCTTTACTTTGCTACTAAGCTTCTACGCATAATCCGTAATTCACCATGTTTTGTGAGCAAATTGTAGACTATACTGACCCAGATCATGCCTCAAAGATAGTGTAGATAATTCTTCTATTGAGCCATCAATGACAGTCAAGAAGTGAAAGTGACTTCCTTACCAAATGACCATATTCTCATTTGCAAATAGCAAGATCTTCAGAGTTTTTTGTCCCAAGGTTATACTTTATATTGTAACTAATTAAAAGCCAGAACAAACTTTTTTCTCTATTTTATTTGCTTCGCATGGAACCTATTTTTATGCAGTCTGTGTACTTTTTTGGGATAGTATAAGCAAAACATGCATACATATAACTTTACTGACACAAATACATACTGATGCCAACTGGAGCTAGAATTATTATTTAACCATACGTGTTTAAAATAAACTTGATTCCACATTCTGCACAGAATTTTAGTACTGTATACCTATCCAAATGTTTACCTACAAGAGAGAGCAAAGACTGGAATGTTAGAGGCATTCTCTAGATGAACCTTATGGCACAAGGTTTTGGCCTGATACATATTTTGGGCTTGATTCAAAAAAGCGTGATATATCCCGCCTAAAAGCTTTGCACGTGCAAACTAGGGTGTTAAGTAGTTTGCACTGCAAAGCTGATGCTGTTCGCGTGCTATTTTAGTGCGCGTACGGCATAATGCGGTGCGTGCGAACGGCACTGTGTGTGACGCTCTGTTCATATGCAAAATCAGCCGCTTCACGTGCAAAGTATGCTTATCACGCTACTTAGCACGCAAAAACGGCTGATTTTGCACACGAAGCGATGCACACAAATTTTTACGCGTACATCGTTAAACTTTACGCACGCAAACTCTTACGCACATATTAGCACGTGAAGAGGCAGTTTGCACATGCTAAGGGGCTTTTCCCTGGCGTGCTACCACTTAGCACACTTTTGTGAATCAAGCCCCTTGAGAGTCTGCTCAGAAAATGTAATTCAAAAACTGAGGGACAAGCCAGAAGTCATTTGGTGTCATCAGCTAAATAATGTAAACCTCTGATGAGACAGACTATATCATAAAAATGTATATTTTCTGAGCTGTAGCAATTTTGATGGTGCACATAGTTGAATCTGCTCCTGTAAGGTTCTAATAACAAAAGAGATTAAAGAATGATAATGTGATTAGAGTTGGGCCGAACGGTTCGCCTGCGAACGGTTCCATGCGAACTTCAGTGGTTTGCGTTCGCGTCCCGCAGGCGAACTTTTGCGGAAGTTCGGTTCGCCCCATAATGCACCATGAGGGTCAACTTTGACCCTCTACATCACAGTCAGCAGGCCCAGTGTAGCCAATTAGGCTACACTAGCCCCTGGAGCCACTCCCCCCCTTATAAAAGGCAGGCAGCGGCGGCCATTACGCTCACTCGTGTGCCTGCGTTAGTGAGAGTAGGGCGAGCTGCTGCAGACTGTCTCTCATAGGGAAAGATTAGTTAGGCTTAGCTTGTTCCTGGCTGCATACCTGTTCTGTTCAGTGAACCTGCCACTGCATACCTGTTCTGTGAACCCACCACTGCATACCTGTACTGTGAACCCACCACCACTGCATACCTGTTCTGTGAACCCACCACTGCATAACTGTTCAGTGAACCTGCCACTGCATACCTGTTCTGTGAACCCACCACTGCATACCTGTTCTGTGAACCCACCACTGCATACCTGTTCTGTGAACCCACCACTGCATACCTGTACTGTGAACCCACCACTGCATACCTGTTCTGTGAACCCACCACTGCATACCTGTTCTGTGAACCCACCACTGCATACCTGTACTGTGAACCCACCACTGCATACCTGTTCTGTGAACCCACCACTGCATACCTGTTCAGTGAACCTGCCACTGCATACCTGTTCTGTGAACCCACCACTGCATACCTGTTCTGTGAACCCACCACTGCATACCTGTCCTGTGAACCCACCACTGCATACCTGTTCAGTGAAACCACCACTGCATACCTGTTCAGTGAACCTGCCACTGCATACCTGTACTGCTCAGTGAACCCGCCACTGCATACTTGTTCTGTTCAGTGAACCCGCCACTGCATACCTATTCTGTGAACCCACCACTGCATACCTGTTCTGTGAACCCACCACTGCATACCTGTTCTGTGAACCCGCCACTGTATACCTGTTCTGTTCAGTGAACCCGCCACTGTATACCTGTTCTGTTCAGTGAACCCGCCACTGTATACCTGTTCAGTGAACCTGCCACTGCATACCTGTTCTGTGAACCCGCCACTGTATTCCTGTTCAGTGAACCCGCCACTGCCGTCACTACACAAACAGCTGTTTGCGGTGCGTTACACGGTGAGTTTGGTGTGTCAGTGTGAAGCAGTACCTTAATTACACTACCTGATTGATGTATACACATGCAAGATGTTTTAAAGCACTTTAGGCCTGTCATTTAGCATTCAATGTGATTTCTGCCCTTAAAACGCTGCTTTGCGTCAAATACAGATTTTTCCCGGGGACTTTTGGCGTGTATCCCACTCCGCCATGCCCCCCTCCAGGTGTTAGACCCCTTGAAACATCTTTTCCATCACTTTTGTGGCCAGCATAATTTTTTTTTCAAAGTTCGCATCCCCATTAAAGTCTATTGCGGTTCGCGAACTTTAACGCGAACCGAACCTTCCGCGGAAGTTCGCGAACCCGGTTCTCGAACCTAAAATCGGAGGTTCGGCCCAACTCTAAATGTGATGTTCCTAATCAGGGGAATGGGTTGTGCTTCCCGTAAAAATCACATGGGGGGGGGTGGAAATCTGTATTTGTAGAGCCATAGGTTATTGGTTTAGATTATGTTGCCCATGACACCTCGCTGGTATTTGTCCTATTGTTGAGAATGCTGGAAAATCTATGTACAGGTTAAAGCTGTGTGGTTCACTTTGTCCGATAGGATGGAAGTCAGATAAATTTAAAAGAAACAGAGACAGCAATGAAACTGTGGCACTTCAGTCAACTTGCCTGGTGACACGATAGCCTTATTGTAAAGCCTCCGCACACTAGATACAGAATCAGTGAGTTTATTCACCCAATGTACATATCCGATCTTCATAAGCTGATGAAGGGTCTTGTAGGATCCAGTTTTGTCAAGAAGGGGCCTGGAAGGGCCTGAAAGGAATGTCGGTTGACAAAGATTGTATGTGTACTTTGGGACAATAAACTTATTGATCCTGTATCTAGTGTGCCGAACCTTATAATTACCATTTTGATTATCTTACCTTTGGCTCCAGCGCCTAACAATTTGCTAAAAGTGTGATATTCTCTTGACTTACTATTGTAAATCCTGTTATGTCACTAGGAAAGGAGCAATCTATTCAACAAGGGCCTAGACAGCAATCTTACAGAGCTTTCTGCAGTTTACCAATACTAAAGTAGATAAATATATAAAAATGACGCATAAGACTACTTTTTAACCCTTGAAAATCTTCTGAAAAGTTGGGGGTCGTCTTATACGCTGGGTGTCATTGATGCTGGGTGATACGCGATGCTGATACGTGATGCGCGTATGTGACATGCTGGTGTTTACGTGATGCTGATCCGAGATACATGTATGTGACATGCTGATGTTTAATTACCGGGTGCTGTAGATTTGGCAGTTGCCTCATATGCTGGGGGCGTAAGCTCGCCACTAATGTCTGGGACGCCCAGTGTATGGAAGAAAGAGATTGCTCTGTGCTCATAAAACACGTTTCTTCCCTTCATCTGGCCCGCCCTGTCCTGTTACTAAGATCTTGCTGCTGAGGACTATAGTTAAGCGGCACAGGCGCACATGTGCAAAATCTAAGAGGCAAAGAGGGAGGTAAATAGGATGCCAGGGTGGGCCAGACGGGTGAAAGAGGCGTGTTATATGGTCACAGCGCAATCTATTCTTCCACACTGCTCTGATAAACAGCGAGACAGGGAGAGATGACCAATCCGCTTGGAGACAGGTACAGCTGACCTCCGCTTAGGGAGAGGGAGACCAATCCAACCAGTAAATCGCCTGTATACTGTTATATACTGGGTATCACATACAGTACTGCACCAATATCTCTTTATACATAGCACCAGTATAAGTTTTTTTTTTTAATTCATTTTTTTATTTGGTGTGCGTTGTAAGAGGGGTAGTCTTATACAGCATGTATATCCCAAACTCTATATTTTAACTGGAAAAGTTGGGGGGTTGTCTTATATGCCTAGTCATCTTATACGCCAAAAAATACGGTATTGGTATTGGTTGGTCTTTAACCTCCCTAGCGGTATTGACGGTTATACATGTCAATACAAAGCATGCTGTGAACAGTATTGATGTGCATACATGTCAATACTCTCCAGCACTGTATACTTTGCTTGACACATTTTGGCAAGTTACAGGAAAAAAAAGGTTATGTAAATTAATTGGATCACTTTTTGCACAGAAATCCTGGAGAAATTGAACTCCAGGGAGGTCAACTGCTTATTGTTTCAGGACGTAGAGTCTATGTCCTAATGAGTGCTGCTGTAGTGTAGGTTTTGTTCCCCATTAAAAATAGTCATCACGCGTGCACCATCCTGTGTTAAAAATAGATGAGTGCTGCCAACTAATAGGAACTATAAATAAAGCTAGGCAAACAAAGTTTTAAAAGTAAAAAAAAAAGATAAAAAACGTAAGTAACGTCCCAAAAAAAGTAAAAAGTGGTTTTCTTTTGTTTGTTTGTTTTTTTTAATCTATAATTAAGTTTTAACCACAGCCTAGCCTATTAAACCATTGTTAGCCCCTGCAAGAATGTTATTATTGATTCATAAAGTGCCAAGTTCCGAGTTGGTACAAAATACAGAATTGGAAATTACAGTGACAAAATTAATATGAATGAATGAGTAACAAAACCCAAGACACAAAAGGATGAGAAAGCCCTGCCCTTGTGAGTCTACATTTTAAAATAATGGTGAGGGGGGAGAACAAGAGGTGGGGCAGTATATAATATTCATAACTAGAGGCAGTATAATATAGGTTATCTAATAGGAAGTACAACTTGGCCAGAGGACAAAAGGGGAACTGGCATATGCTTGAGGGAAAAAGTGAGTTTTGAGGGAACTTTTAAATATATCAAGGGTTTAAGAGTGAAGGATATGTTGTGGCAGAGGATTCCAGAGGAGGGATGAAGCGTATGCAAAATCTTGTATACCTGATTGTGAGGAGATGATTCTAGAGGAGGACAATATAAGGTCATGTGCAGATCTGAGATTGCGGTTGGGTTGGTATCTGGAAACTAGTGAGGAAATGTACAAAGGATAGAGATTGTGGAGAGCTTTGTACGTTAGAGTTAAGAGTTTGAATTATCCTTGTGGTAATTGGAAGCCAATGAAGAACTTGACAGAGAGAAGCAGCTGTGTAAGAGGGAGAGGAAAGATGAATGAGACAAGCAGCCAAGTTCATTACAGATTGTGGCAGTGCCAGTCTGATAGTTCATAGTCCACAGTAGTATGTTACAATATACCAGACAAGATATTATAAGAGCATGTATTAGCATTTTAGTAGTATCCTGAGTGAGAAAAGGTCAGATGCGAGATATGTTTTTGAGTTGAAGACGACAGGAGCTGGTTAGGGAGTAAATGTGAGGAATAAGATATAGCAGACAAACAGTCAGGAACACACGTGAGGAGGGAGTTAAGGCAGTGTCCTCTACAGGCTCTTTTAGCTCGGTATTTCACCCAGCTAGTTTTGGTGAGCACCCGGCTGTCATCGGCTCACCTCCTCCTATGCTGTAAGAAGAGTTGCTCACATAGTCACCAGCCCTGCATTCTCTCATCTTGCACCACCCGCCACTCTTTCATGCCACCCGGCTGAAAAAAAATTCTGGGGAGAACACTGTAAGGTCTGGGGCCAAGAGGAACAGTTATAAGTGGTATTGAAACCCAAATGAATTGAATTAAATTGCATCATGTAGATGGAAAAGAGGAGGGGGCCAAAGAGAGATAGGGAAATATCCAAGAGAGAGTGAGGCCCTTTATATGTATGGATAAACGTATCTGTAGGAGTAAGGGGTGGTCATCCTATACCTGTTTAGAAACTTTTAATGACTGCCGCCTGTAGCAATCATATGCGATTGCTAGGATGAAAGTTTGGGGTGCTTTACAGATGTATCGCTCCGCCCTTGCATAGCAATGCATCTGTACAGTACTATGCCCCCCCCCCCCAAGCGCATCCGACCACTACAGACACGCAGACTGGGGAGAACACTCCACCACATGCTCAGCTAGTGATAAAATATGGCATCTGGGGTATTATTTTAACTGGAAAGGGCCAAAGAACTCATTTTTTGTGTTTTGTAACTGTGGTATGTGTCGTGTGAAAACTAAGGAGGGTGATAAATGAACAAATGTGTATTTTCTGCATTTACGCCTAATTTTGCTCCATAAAAGGACTATAAAATAAAATAGTTTAGGGGATATTACCCAAAGAAAGCCTAAATTGTTCTAAAAAAAAAGAAAACAAAATATATATCACTAAGATGGTATAAGTAATTAACCACTTAAGGACCAGCCTATGCTGGTCCGATCTGTGCTGCGTGGGCTCTCCAGCCCACCGCACAGATCGCTTTGAAGCCAGGGCGACCAGACTTCCCCCCTTTTTTCTCCACTAGGGGGATGTCCTGCCGGGGGGGGTCTTATCGCCGGCCACCTGCGTTTTGCGGGGGGGGGGGCTCCTCAAAGCCCCCCTCCGCAGCCATTTCCGCCCTCTGCCTCCTTACCTACTTCCCTCCCTCTCTCCGTAATGCGCAGGACGGAGTTCCATCCTGCGCATTGAAGGATAGGCTTCCGCCTATCAGATGCCGGCGATCCCCGGCCAATCAGAGGCCGGGGATCGCCGATCTGCCGATCTGCCTTACGGCGCTGCTGTGCAGTGGCGCCGTATGATGTAAACAGCGGGGGATTTCTTCCCCGCGTGTTTACATTTTGCCGGCGAGCCGCGATCGGCGGCTCTCCGGCTGTTCACGGAGACACCCTCCGTGAACTGACATGGAAAGGCCATGGTAACCCACTTAAGACCTGCTGACGCCTATGGGCGTTAGCTGGTCGTTAAGTGGTTTTTAAAGAGAACCCGAGGTGGGTTCTAAAAATCCTATTAGCACACAGAGGCTGGGTCTGCATATAATTCCCAGCCTCTGTTGCTATACAGCTTCCCTGCAGCCCCCCTCTGCACTCTGCTATCCCCCATAAATATGCTAGCGACATGCAGCGTGACGATAGCCGACTGTTTTCATCTACACTGTCACTCTCGCCACTCCCCCGCCTCCTCTATTTCTCCGCTCCCTGCCTGCGCCCCTTCCCTCCAACCAGCGGGGAGGGAAGAGATGCAGGTGGGGAACGGCAACATGGAGGAGGCAGGGGAAGTGGTGAGAGTGACAGTGTAGATGTAAACAGCTGGCTCGTGATGTCACAAGCACTGCGGTTGACTTATGGGGATAGCAGAGCGCAGGGGGGGCCTGGGGGAGACAGTATAGCAACAGAGGCTGGGCATTATATGCAGACCCAGCCTCTGTGTGCTAATAGGGTTACTAGAACCCACCTCGGGTTCTCTTTAACAGGTTGATGCTGTATCAAAGCGACACAGCTAAAGTGTCAAAAATGTCAGGAAAGGTCAGGGGTAAAACCATGAAATGTGAACCAGTTAATGTTCCATACAGTTTCTGATGTAAAGGGCTCTGCCTGTGAGATATACTGCAAATACATAGAGAGGGAATAATAAGCTTAATTTTGAAATGTTCTTGTGTTACATCAAGATTGATTGCCATCATCATTATCATTATTAAACTTGGCAGTGTCAATATTAATTTGCAGTCGTCATCTTTATCTAAGTTACTTTAGTGCTGTTAGCATCTACCAGCACAAAGCGGCTTTGATTACTATTTGTTTATTGAATAGAGTTATTTATTTTATTACCTTTTAAGGCACAAGGAGGAAGTCCTATCAGCAAGCTCCTTGTTAGAATGATGATGAATGCATGCATTAGCTCGCATTATGGAATGTCCACTTCCTCGCACTGTTTATAATTATTTTGTGAATTCATGCCAGACAGGACCTAAACGCTTCTGAGATCGCTTGATGAGATTTGCGTGGCAGGAAGCCAAGTTTTAATTCCAACAATCAAGCTTATAACATACTCTTCAAAGATTAAATCATTGCATCCCGGGAGTGTTGTGCTAGATAACTGCGCCTGTCCCTTAGTTCATGTGCTGGCAAAGTCATAGGAGGAGTCCAACAGTGAAACAGCTTGTTTCCATTTCTCTCTGTAAATTATCGATTGCTAAGGATGAGAAAGAGAGTGGCAGAGCAATCACTCAAAAACCCCTGGCTTTTAAACTGTAATCGCTGCTAAAGAACACCGCCACGCATCAACAGAGACTTCAATATATCCTTGTTTACTCCTGCTCTCCTGAGATAAGCATCATTCCTGCCTGTCGTCTAAAAGATTTTCACTTTATAGGTCGAGGGTGAATGACCTGTTGGGCTAGGATAATGTCACAATTAAGAGAAAGGTATTTCAATGTCCATTACATTAACTGGCAACAGCTAGCTATTGACATAACTGTGTGTCAGTATTTATGTGATTAATCATTTCTTATTGAACTCCCTGCCACATGGTCTAGTGCATGGGCTTGCTTTATATGAAAGAAAATCTCAACTTAGAGAAATATGGAGGTTACTATTGCTATTCCCTTTCAGAAATACCTATTTGCCTGGCTGTAATGCTGATATATTGGCTTCAGTACTCTCAGTCACTCATCTGAAAAGAGCATTCAGCCAATGGAGTTAGAAACACTTGATCTGCGTGATTGTCATAAACAAGACCAATGATCACAATGATGTTCAAGCAAATACAGTAATAAAAAAAAAGTTATCAGTCAAGGGCATCTTCCATATGGTTTTCACCTAGGTTTCCTTTAAAGTGGAGAAAAAGGTTCTCAGTTACTTAGCACTGCAAATAAACAGCCTCCTATTTATACACACATACATGTACCGCACACGCGCACACAAACACTCATGTATAGGCTTGTTTTGATTCTTTTTTACATTTATATCTTTAGTTCATAATGTCTGGGCACAGATTTATCATACTGATGCACACTTAGATGAAGCAATGGCAGAACTTGCAAAATATATTAACTTTTTCGAAAAACAGTAATTTTTTACAAAAATGGGCATTTATTTATTTACAAAACGATGGTGTATCACAATCCTGGGGTTTGTGATCACATGTTATGTTTTAACAGACAAAGCATCTTGTCTCCATTTACCATTGTCATTTTTATGGAAGGACGAAAGAGAGTCTTTGGGACAGCTTGTGGACACTATGCTGACAGATGGACAGCCAACCTGGCAATGGACAGCTCCAATTACCATTCCATTAGTGCAGATGTCTGGAAGGAAGACATGGTGCCTATCTTGTGGTTGGTATCTTTAAGATCTCACTGAAGGGAGAAGAGGGCTCTGGATCAATAACGACAGGGATCAGAGGGGCACTCACTGGGAAAGGAAGTATCATTTTTTCTACTTATAGGTAACTCTTTGTTTCCTGTTTGGACTTTTTGCTCATAAGATCAAACAGTGACCAGATTAATACAATGAACATGAAATGATCATCACCACTGATGGTTTTAAACATCCATGCGCTCTGTCCCTCAAACACGCTGCCTGGGTATCACCCTTTACTCAGCACTTTCCTTCACGCCACATCCAGAGTGTCTCTAGATCCTGTTACTTCTATCTCTGCAACATCACCAAAATGTGCTCCTATATATCCCCCAACAGCCCCAAACTCCTGGTCCTTGCTCTGTTCATCTCCCATTTAGACTACTGCAATGGCATCCTTTTTTGTATTTCCTGAGACCAGACTACAACCCCCATGGTCTGTTATGAACACAGCTTCTAGGCTCATTCACTTCTCTTGGTGATTCTCTTCAGATACCCCTTTACAAGTCCTTTCACTCGTTCCCAGTCCCCTCAGAATTAAATTTAAACTGTTCTTCCCTGGCACACAAATTCACCATACTTCCCCTTTTACATCTCGGATCTTGCCCAGAGATACTACCAAACCCACTCTTCTCCACTGCTCCAACACTCTAGGGATGTCAACCCCTGGCAGCTCACTCGCAAGGCTCCAGGACTTCTTTAGAGCTGCCCCTCTGCCATGGAACTCTCACCCCCATCAGGCTCACCTCCACCATCATCTTATTCAAGCAGGGCTTAAAGAACCAACTGTTCACCATTACTTACCTACCATATTCATGGTTCCAGCCCCCTCTCATGGTCATATACACCACACCTTCTTATTTGTTCCTCTCCCTACCCCTTAGATTCTAAGCCTATTTGGAAGGCCCTCCTCCCATGGGCTCTTCTCCACCAGCATATGGAATCAATGACTTTTCTACTATATTTATCCCTACATTACAATCTGTGCACCATTTTTCATTGGTACATCACTTTTTTGTGTACTGTTGTTTAACACTGTAATGCCCTTTTGTAACATTGCTTTATGTTTTAATGTCTCCCATCTATTGTACAGAGCTGCAAGATATGTAAGTGCTTTATAAATAAAATTTAAAGTTTAAATGAAAAGGAAGAATAGATTTGTATTTATTTATTTATTAATCATTACAAAAACATTTCACAATTAGAGTTATATTGAAAGGGGCTAAAAAGAGGCAATAAATCATTCTTGACATATTGTTGATTGATGTTTTTGTGAGAAAGGTTTGAGCCGATCCACAGAAGATAACTTCAGGAGGGAAAAACTACTATAGTGGAGTAAGTGTATTATAGAATGATTTGTTACCTACCACCATCACCTCCACCACTACACACAATTACACACCGATTTTCCTACTATTCAGGGGAAGACATCAACTACTTCCAGTTCTAGTTTTACTGCTAGTATAGCATAGTAGTGCTTGAATGATGATGTAATCAGGATAGAAACAACTTTGATGTCTGCAAACATTTTCTTTAAAATGTATTTTTTTATAGTAAGCCTAATCAGAAGAGCCCAGATATGCTCTTAAAATAATATTTTGAACTTTGATTGATTTTACCTACCTATGAATGGATAATATCAACAAGTGGAAACATGTCTATGAATCAAACATTAACTCCTTCCTGACCGCCTAATGCGGCAGCGGGAGGGTGGCAGCCCAAGGGCCGCCTAACGCTGATCAGCGTCAAGTCCTGGGGGCGGAGATTAGCGGGGATCCCCGCTGAGTGATCGCAATCACGGCTAGCAGACTGTTAGACATTGAAAAAAACTGTTTCTTTCGGTGTACAGCACTGTGATCTAATGCAGCGCTGTACAGGGGACAGCTTAGTGACAAAACTGTCCCCTCGAGTGGCTCACAATGTTATCCCCTCTCATAGGCTGGTGCCTATGAGAGGAAATTACTGATTGGATCTTGGGGGGAGGGAGAGAAATAAAATGAAAATAAGGAAATTTATTAAAAAAATAAATGAGAATAAAATTCATTAAAAAAAAAAGCAGCAGCAATTAGATGCCACCAACAGAAAGCTCTGTTGGTGGTAACAAAAGGAGGCAAGATTAATTTGTGTGCTAAGTGGTATGGCTCTGCAGCGAGCTGTTATAGCTGCAGAGTGCAGAATTGTAAAAAATAGCCTGGTCACTAGGGGGAGGGGGGGTGTAAGCCTGTGGTCCTCAACTGGTTAATGCACAGTGCCTTCATTAAAAAATATAAAATTATGATTGTGGTAAAACTCCTGAAGATGTTTATACACATTAAGATCCTATCTGATTGTATGATATTCCGATGGAACTTAAAAATGTTTTCATTTTTGTTGTAATGTAAAAGGTTTCATTCCCTACTATGGAGAAACAACGTACAATCAGAAAATTTTGTTTTTTTTATTTCTTTACTTTATTTAAAATGTGTATTTCTTTATTTTAAGAGGACTTCTTTTAATGGGCAATTTCCAGTTACACTTTTCAAAAGGACCTGAAAAGACCAGTCTCACTCCCACTTTTCTGGCAGCTGGACTGGGCCACTGCCATCCAGTGCAAGCTTCTGAAAAATAAAGAAATCCTAAGAATCCCACATGAGAAGATGGACTAGTCTAGAACATGTCATTAAGAGGTTACCTACTGTAGGTCAGCTACAAAGGGGGACATTTTGACAACATTTTAGTAAGTCAGGTACTTTAAAGTTTTTCTTAATAAGTCCATCATTTCACTTGAGCTTTGGTTGATATAGAGAAAGGAATAGGATTCCTGCCAATGCATATACATTTTTCAGCAAGGTATTTTTGATCAAGAATTTATCAGAATAAGCTGTTTGGAATTAACTATTTGGGTCTTAAAATTTCACCAGGGCGAATGATGCTATCTTGTGAACCCAAACAGTGGGTAAGTATTATCTTTTATACCTTGTTTCTAATCCTGAAGGCTGAGAAATCTGCCTAGAAGGTCTCTGCAGGTTCCAATAGGAAGATAGACAAAAACACATATTTTCTGTTAACACCTAATAAATGTTACAAGGTTTGCTAAATAGCACTGTGGCATACTTCTGGTCACTAAATGGACATTATTCTGTCATTCATACAAGCATAAATTGTCGTAGTATAAAGCAGTGACCAATAGCTAACATACATATAGAATTCGTTTTAGAAGAAAACAATTTGAACACAATGCATATAGAGATGTAGCAAACATCAAATTTTGGGTTCACAAATTTTGAATGTGAATTTCCGCAAAAGTTTGCGAACCGGCTGTTTGCAGCAGGCTACATAGACTTACATGGCAGTCGAACGGCCGCCGAATTTAATAGTTAATAGCAAAGCCCCCTTACATGCTAGAAACACCATCTTTGCAGGGTATGTGGAGGGGGCAGTGGGCACAAGAGGATTTTTTTTTTTCAAAAAGACCTTATAGTTTTTGACAAAATTGATTTTAAAGTTTCAAAGGAAAAAAGTATACATTTAAATGTAGTAAATGACAGTTCATGTAGCAAATCTAACGATAGTGTAAATTTATATATCAAGAGAAAGCACAATAATTTCATGACGGGCTTTCCAGGGGTCCGTATGCAGTATGGTTTCTAGCATGTAAGGGGGCTTCGCTATTATTACTAAAGTCGGCGGCTATTGTCTTAAATGTAAAATATGCGCAAATAAAAAAAAATTTGCGTTAAATGCGAACAGCGAACAGCCGATGTTTGCCAGGAACTATTCGCCAGCAAACTGTTCAGGCCATCTCTAAATGCATATTAGTAAAAGACGGAAGTAGATGTTTTGTAAGGGCCCTTTTCCACTACACAGCTGAATTGCAAAATTGCAGTCCCTATCTCGTTCGTTAACCGGGGACTACCTGTATAGTGATTAAATTTGCAAATCGCAAATCGCAATCACTTTCTGGAGCGATTTTAAGAGGGATAATGCAGTGCAAATAAAAATCACAAATCGCAATCACATAACAAAATTTATGAAAAATTGCAATCGCTGGCGTTTGTGATTTGTAATTACGATTGGGGCCCTTCAATGTTAACACCCTGTCACTTGCCTACCCCTTGTGACCCTCACAGCTCGGGGGCCCACCTTATAAGGGTCATAAAACAAAAAGTGTGAAGATGGTTCACCATGAGCTTCCAGGGCAATCTGTAACATCAAAATGTTCACGCCCATAAGAAGTGCAACCACAAAAACACTTGATCTGAAGGATGAACCCCTTTATCGGAGGGAGTAAATAAATATTTGGGGCCCCCCTACAGCTTCCCCCCCCCCCCTTTCTGCTGCTGCAGAGGATACTCCCCTATAGTTACACCCCTGTGCCGTAGTATGCCTACTATAAAAACGCTGAGGATCTCATACAGTATAATCATGACGTTGAAATGATGGATGCATTCTAGCTTAATCCCAGGATGCAAATTTCATCAATAGACTCGGTTTCTGACCGCTATATAAGCAGCTGTACGTGTCTTATCAATATAACTGTAGAATACCAGATATGAAAGCACTAGCAAGGCAAGCACTCAATAATATAATCGTAACACAAAAGAGGTAATTTGGTGACACATTCTATAAAATTATCTTTGTAAGAAGCAGTTTTTCTTTTAAACATGAAAACGGCACTTAAGAAATACCGCTTTCAGGCCTGCTATGATTGCTATAGTATTCAAATATACACCTATTTGCATTCAGTTATTTGAATATAGAGCCTTCCATGGCTGCCAGCAAGTGCCACTGATACATATTACTGACTAGGAGATCTCTTTCATGTTCATTATATTACTGAAAGAACTGAACAGAAAAAAAAGCAGTGGTGAGTGACGGAAATTAGAATGTGTATGTATAATATATATAATGTGTGTGTTGGTTCCCTTACAGCTTTCTATAAAAGTACCTTATGTCAAATGAAAAAATGTTTAAATGGAAAGCAGTTGTCCTATACTGTATATACGTGCCTGCCAAGGTCTGATATGTCATCAAGTAAAGGAACCCCAAAATGAAAATACTGTAAATAAAGCATCGCTTATTTTGCATAGATATTCTAAAACAGCATGGCATATGTAGGTGTACTCTTAGAAAAGATCATAGTTAACCTTATAAGAGTTGTTTTAAAATGAATGGTTTTCATTAATAAATTCCATACATCTTTTAACCACCTTAGCGGTATGGATGAGCTCAGCTCGTCCATTACCGCCGGGGTGGATTGCTCAGCCCCTGGTGGGTCTTTGTTGACAATTTGTTTTTTAAAACATGCAGCTTGCACTTTGCTAGCTGCGTGTTTCACTCGATCGCCGCCACTCGCCGCCGATCCGCCACTACGCGCCGCAAAAGAGGGCCCCCCCCAGACCCATTGCGCAACCTGGCCAATCACCGCCAGGCTGCGCTAAGGGGTGGATTGGGACTCCCCCTGACATCATGACGTCGATGACATCATTCCGATTGTTGCCATGGTGACGAGGGAATCGCTAACAAGAAGTCCCATTCAGAGTGGGATTTCCTGTTGGGTATGATCGCCGGCGGCGATCAGTGGGGTGGGAGGGATACCGCAGGGAGGGGGGAATCATGTAGCTAGCATTAGGCTAGCTACGTGATAAAAAAAAACTGTGAAAAAACCCACCCGAGGCCGAGCGCCGCAGCCCGCAAAACAATCAAACGCCAGGGTGGTTAACTATCTAAAAAAAGTAGTCACCCTTTTGTGTGTATCATAGTGTCCTGCAGCTGCCTGTGTCCCTGGCTGAGCTGTCTGCTTGGAAAGCAGAGAATAAATGTATCTTGTTTGTAATCCGGGCCGGATTTGTTTCTTTTACCGCCCAAGGCCCACTGTCACCAGCTGCCCCCCCCCCACCACCAACATCACAAGAAGCCCCAAACTTAAACACTTTTTCACCAAGCAAAAAAGTCTACAAGTGAATCTGACCTAGAATAAAAAAAATACTTCCCTCAATAGATCCTCCCCATGCCCACTGTCATTGCATTGAGACTCTCTGAAGATATTTAGACCCCTCACTGCTGCCTGGGACCCTCTTCTTCCTTGTGGCTGCATTCCTGTCTCCATGCAACTGTACTGGGTCTGAGCAAGCATGGTCCGCACATGCCCAGTAGCATGAATCCTTCATGCTTGTCTGTTTCCTCTGTGCACAAGTGACTTTGTGCTAATGGGAATGTGAAGACCATACTCGTCCATGCCCAGTACAGTTGCACTTATACATGAGAGCGCAGCCACAAGACAAAATAGGGTCCTGGGCAGCAATTTGGAGCTAAGTATGTTCATGACCCCTAGGTATAGGTAGCCAGATCCTGTCCACCCTTTTAGCATATGTAGACAGGTGCCCCCCCCCTTAGTATAGGTAGTCAGATGCTGCCCCCCCCCCATTTAGTAGAAGTAGCCAAATTCTGTGCTAGCCCCCCGTATAGGTAGCCTGATGCTGTCCCTGTTGCCCCCCATTAGTATTGGTAATCAAATGCTGCCCCCCCCTCCGCCCTTAGTATGCAAATGCTGCCCCCCAGTATAGGTAGCCTGATGTTGTCCCGTTACCCCCCCCCCCCTGCCATTTTTTTTTTAGTATAGGTAGCCAAATGCTGCACCCCTTAGTATAGGTTACCAGACATGGTTACAACCAGGCCACCAGAACCCACTAAGCAGGACCCAGGCAGGAAGAAAGTTCAAGCAGTCCAGGGGTCACACATGAAGGTTTGATAACCATCAATCCAGGGGGGTCAGACAAACTCAAGGTCAGCAACAAGCCAAAGGTTATACATGGGTGATCAATAGCCAATGCGGATAACCAGAGGGTAAAGCCGAAATGTAGTCAAAACTAGTGAAGGTCGGTAAAGGCAGCAATCCAAATGAGAAGTCAGCAGGTAAACAAGGTCACAACAGAAAATTAATCCACAGCACACCCCAGCAGTTAGAATGAGCAACCATTGCTATCACAGGCTAGGAGCACTGGAGCAGGGCAGCTTTAAATAGTATTAGCCAATGACAGTGGGACTACGTGTCCCAGCAGCCTCTGCTGCTCTACTAAGTGAGTGAGCTATTGGACACTCCTGTTGCTTTAATTAATGTTATAATTCACTGGAATGCATAAAACGGGCATATGGCCAAGCACGTCTGTCTAAGATAATGCCGACCCGTGCACATGTGTATGCAAGCCCCGGGGGATTCTGCGGCGGGTGGAAAAAGCTGCTTTAGTTGGCTCCGGAGTTATCGAGGAAATGCTGAAGGGGGTAAGTTCCTTACAGCTTGTAAATAGTTTCTATTTCGCATTATTCAGAAATACAAACAGGATTTTTTTTTTCAGCAGGAAAAGTTATGTGCTGGAGCTCTAGCAGTCGGTGTCACAACATGCCGGGTTAGGATCCAGGGTTTTTGACTTCTTCTCTCCTAATTAGCCTCCAAGGTAAAATGTCTGTCTTTGTTACTGTAAAGGAAGCTGTGGTTTAACTAGTAATGAAGCTGGTTTCTTTCTGCAGTTCCACCAGGGAGAATCTGAGACTTTTGTAAGGAATGTGCTAACATCTTTTGTAAAGCATTTTTTTAAATAAATGTCCTACCTTTCAGCTGTTTCTGAGGTTGTTTACGTCTTTTTTGTCTGATTTTTCATGTGTCAATATATTTCCTGGCACATAGAAAAAGATCTATCAATGGACAATGCAAACATGCTAACATTCACAGCAACCAAATACTGAAAGCGAGCTGGACTGCCACAAGTTGCTGTGCGCATACTATAGTAGTCTGACAAAACCTTCAAGCATGTGCTAGCAAGACATACAATTTTGGCTCGTTAAAATGAACCTAAACGGCAATTCTCAGCTCTGCTTTATTTAATTAGGTTTCATTAAGGGGGAATGGCAACAGGCCTATTGCTGAGTAAAAAATAAGCAGTTACGTTAATCTTACCATTTATTAAGTCTTGCGTTGTCTAATTCAATGATGCTGCATTTTGTGACCTCAACAGAGCCTTCATGATAAAGAACAGTGTTGCATTACATATTGCAGGTGTTTAGGTAAGCAAAAAATAACTTGTCATCAACATTTATATCTTACGACTCCGTAAGTTCTGATGATGGGAGGTAGAACCCTCAAGCACATTGAACATTGACAGCGTTTGCATTTTTAGTGGGCAATTCTATCTTGCAGATGGGGATAAACAGTACTTTTGCATTTCAAATGTGTGAACTTGTATATTTTGAATTCATATCAGTTTTAATATTCAGAATATAATGCGAGGGTATAAAATTGTGCCCCCCCTGTAGACTTGGGCTCACTATTGTGATACAGGAGCCAGAGGTGTCCCCCAGTATTAGTTAGCCACCAATATAGCTGTATGGTGTAATCACAGGAGGGCACGGTTACCATTAAGATGGGATGCCTATAACTAAGGAGAAGATGCAGCCCATGTGGTTCCTGGCAAGGTGAGTTAATTGAACTACTCCAGCTGCACACTTTGCATGCCTCGCCCCTGCACCCCCCTCTGCCACTGCGCCCCAGGCGATGTCCAGCATCGCCCTTAGAAACAGGTGTGACAGTTTCTTCAATACTCATTTGTACTAGATAAAACACACTATAGCCAAAGGTGTGACAATGTTAACTGGAACCAGAAGTGGCAGGGGTATGGGGTGGCTACCGTATTTAATGCTTTTTAAATAATACCAGTTTCCTGGCAGTCCTGCTGATTGCTTTGGCTGTAGTAGTATTTGAATCACCCACCTGAAATAAGCATGCTGCCAACTTAGTCAAACTTTAACCAGAGCACCTGATTTGAATGCTTGTTGAGGATCTATGTGTTATAAGCAGATGATCAACAAGAAAGGCAGGCAATTTGCACTGTTTAAAAGGAAATGCATATGTCAGATCCATACTTCTCTCACATAAGGGCCTATTTCCCCTACACGCAGATTGGATGCAGAATGGATGCAGAAAAACGGACTCCAATGAATGCCTATGGGAAAATCTGCATCAGAAAAATTGCGTTTAGTGGAAACAGGCCCATTCATTGGAGTCAGTTTTTCTGCATCCAATCTGCGTGTAGTGGAAATAGGCACTAAGCTGTCCCATAAACCGAGGACGGAGAGTATCAGAAGGAATTTTGAAAACTTACCAAACCAATAAGTATTGCTAATATCAGGGGATAGTGGGTCAAGAAGGGTTAGGTCAGGATAGAATTAGAATAGAGTAAATGGTTGGCGTCAAATAATGTTTCAGATAGGTAATGCAAACAGATGATTGTGAATACGCTCTTACTATAGATGTGCTTTAGTATACTTTTATGTGGAGGTGACAGGTGCGCTTTGTGAAGACTTTGAAACACAATGTACTCTATGTCATGTGAATGTACTGTTCATTTTATTATGCTAAGAAAGGCAGTATGTCCACTGGAAACTACAGGACTAAACCCTTTTTACTATTGTCACACGAAGTGATTGTAATAAAGAATAGAAAGATAATGAGGTATTTCAGCCTTCACTCTGCTCATCAACACCTATGTGAACTTGTGTCCACTTGTGCTTCAAAGTCAGGATGCAAAATACAAGAAAATAAGACTATTCACTTTAGAAACCCCTTCGGACTTGTAGCCCGTTGTGATAATTTTAGAAGGACACAGCTAATGTTCTATTCTTTATGAGTAAAAGACTTACCGTACATTATCACAGCACACAATTCTACCAATCCATGCCTTTTAAAAGCCCTAGATGCTATACTCATAACAATTACATTGTCATAATGGATACATAAATGTGAGGTAAAAACTGCAGAGTGTCTATACTTAAAAGAGATAAACATGGTGCTAATAGCAGATTAGATGTTTTATCCCAAACAAATTTCTTTACAAAATAAATAAAATCACTTTTTAGAGCAAACTCCACAAAGACATAATTTTGTAGTTTAAATATTGCTCTATTAAATAGATGGGTATTTCATTATATTAAAATGAAATACACACTACATGGTCTTTGGGGCATACATTTGCTGCTGATTTCCCAGCTTGGTTTGAGTAATGTGTTGACAAAAATGGAGTTATTTCCTGTTCAATTTGACGGCTGTTTGGCTGAAAAACTAAAAATATTATAATAATCTGAACATCATTGACATCAATGGAGAAAAAAAATCAAGTGATGTACTTGGGCTACTGCTGAAATAGAGCCAATGGTCTTAAATTTGCTTAGAAAGTTAACCACATCACTGGAAAAAAACGAGTATTGTTTTAAAAAAATGTGAAATAAAGTGATGTGTCAGTCATTTCACACAGCTTTGTGAGCAACATGACAAAGACACACATTTTTCAAATTACAACTTTGGAAAATGGGGAATGGTCCTTTCATCCATTTTAGCTATGGCCAGAGTAGTGTTACAAATAAGGTAACCCGGATAATGCCTTGCACAGCAGTTCAGCACCATTATGATTGGAGAGTGTCGTGGAGTTGTGGTTCATGTCGTGCTTCACGTGTCTCCAATGTTTTCTCCTTTCAGCTTGGAAAGAGGAAACATTGAAATGTATGTGAAGTGGGACGTGGAACTGCTGTGCATGGCATTATCCGGGTTTCTGAATAAGGCAACTTGATTACAAACAACAAGACTAATCCGGAATATGCCATTCTTTTAGATGTCTTTTTGGTTTTCCTTTGACTTTTTTTATTGGGGGGGCATGAAAATGTACATTGATAGATGCCATGGGTAGTCATTTTTGTCTTTTTTCTAGGAAGAGTAACGCTTCTTTGGAATTGTGCATCCTACTGTCATTTATAGTGTTTCTTTAATGAGTGCCTTCCCTGTTAATGTTCCAGACTTGTGGACCAGCTCCACTTGGCCTTAAGGAAAAGAAACACAGCCACAGGTATTGACATCAAGTTTAGCTAATACTCCTTAGGAAGTATATACCAGCACTCCTCCCCACACTGTGGAAGCCCATGGTGGGTTTTAGAAATAAATCTTTGACCATGCTGGAACATTTTCTTTCGTCCTGTACTTCATTTCATGTGTTACACTCTGTTTGCCTGGTTACTATACCAGCAAACAGCACAGTAAGCACTGAGATGCTGCAAAGGGGGGCAATAGCTAAACTGTTTTCTCTGACTCCGAGGTGGTGAGTTGTGACAGTGGCTGGGCTTCTGCCTAATTTGCAATATAAAGACATTTATAATAATACGAACATATGTATAGCGCTTCTCTCCTGTTGGACTCAAAGCGCTCAAGAGCTGCAGCCACTGGAACGTGCTCAAGAGGCCACCCTGCAGTGTTAGGGAGTCTTGCATTGAACTCCTTATTGAATAGGTACTGACCATAGCCAGAATTTGAACCCTTGTCTCCCATGTCAAAGGCAGAGCCCTTAACCAGTACACTATCCAGCCATTTAATCAGCTTTATGCCACCAGGAGGAGATCTCAAGGGTGCGTAAGTGCCCACAATGGTGCTATAGTATGTATACTGAGTAAAATTTGAAACACTGAGTAAATTAAAGGAGTATTTACTATGATGTGGTAAGATTTAAGTACACTGGAGCAGCTACAGTAATTGTAGAACATCTGGAGAGACCCCTGCTCACTCTGTTATTTTTTTTTTATTATTTTGACGTTTATAATGTACAATATTAATAGATGGTGGTTTTGCTGTCTAACAGTCTCCCCGCTTCAATGATGGAGCTGAGCTCCGTCATCAGTCTATTGATTGCCAATGGTAGACTGATAAGCGGGGATGCACGTGCATTGAGCGGTCCTGGGGGACCCGCCGCGGTCACTCCAATTTGTGTGAAGCGGTCGGCAAGAAGTTAATTTAAAATGTTAAAATATCACCCAGGAGAAAACTTTGGAGAAAAAGTAAATTGGACTGCGCCCTTGGTGTGAACCAGTCTAAATTTGGATCTAAAAGACCATAACCCCTGGCATGGCACTGTGACAAAGTAATCAAAGTTATGCATTTCACCTGTCAGTGGTTTTATGTTGCTGCTGATTGGTGCAGATACTAGAGACAAATTCTAACTTATCGCTAATCAGAGAAAAAGGTATCATTTGTTTTCTAATGAAAGCATCCGTTTTCACGCTGTGTTTTAATAAGTTGTGTATTGCTAGGTAAATATGTCAGAGTGGAATGTGTTCTTTTATTAGAAATGAAGAAGTTATGATACACACGTCTAAATCAGAAGAGACGTTTTTGGCACAGAGAATTCACTGTGTTTCCCAGGCATCAGACAAGCTTGAGTGGTTTGTCAGCATGACACATAATTTTCAGACTCTGAGGAGGGGAAGACATGTGTTTATGGAGAACTGGTTATCTGGTGTTAAAACTCTCTGGCATGAATCATGCGGGAGGATAGACAACTGTTGCTTTTCATTGTACTCCAAATGGAAAAAAATTCTTCAATAGCAGCTGAGAGAATAATTAAAGATGGAAAACGTGCTGTCAAATGCTTTTGTGTCTTTGTCTGCCATGCCATAACTAGCGCTAAATTTAATGCACTATTGTTCTCGGAGTGATTTAAACAAAAAATCTATGGGAAAAAAGTACAAAATGGGGCAGGATTCAGAAACCTCTAAAATAGGCTCGGGTTAATGCAATGTTAGTAAATGTCATTGCAATTATGCTGTTTACTTCCATTCTTAAACAGATTTTTCCTGCTGTATAATATTTTTGAAGCTCTTAAAAATGAGAAGCAGCCTGAGCATGGTGGAAGATGGAAGACTAAGCTCAGAGCTCCTGCCCAGATCCCCACAGCTAACCCCTTTGCAGCGCTACGCTATCGAAGCAAGAATATCCAGAAAGCTTCATAGACACCCAGAGAACAAAAGGTGTGCAGCCAAGCAGAAACATTCCAGCCATATTTCGCATGCAGAAAATGGACAACACCCAAGATGGCGCCGATGCCTGCCACAGCAGAAGACCCACAGACCAGCCTATCTAAAGAACCTCTGGTGAGCCATGCTGACATGTTTACTTATATTAAACAATATAAAAAACAGTATGATGGGTGCAGTGCATGAGCTCAAGGGGGATGTGCAGAGCCTAGTGAAGCGGATTGAGGCTGCAGAGAGCGCGGGAGATAATAGAGATGCAACCATTGAGGAACTACAGCAAGCGACCGTTTCTCATACCTTACATCTGATTGAGATGAACAGACATATGGAAGACTTAGACAAAAGGGAAAGACAACACAACATTCGTGTGAAAGGCATCCCAGAGTCTGTGCAGCCCAGCGACATCAACGCTGCCCTCCTTTCAATCTTTAACAGTCTGCTGCATAGGCCTAAAGACACAGCCATAGACATAGAATGTGCTCACAGAGCTCTAAAGCCATTTGGCGCAGACGGCGAATCCCCTAGAGACGTTGTGTGCTATTTGGTGAATTGCATGCTTAAAGAGGAAATAATGCAAAAAGCAAGGGAACAGGATGCTGTAATGTTTAATGAAACAGAGATCAAATTATACCAAGACCTCTCACTGATTACATTAAGAAATAGGAGACCCCTTGCCCCTTTTACTCACTGAGCTCTGCTCACACAGCATTACATACAAGTGGAAATTTCCTTTTGGCCTGCAGGTCTCACGAGATGGTCGCATAGCTGTTCTATGTCTCCCGGGTGATGTCCACAAGTTCTGCAAAATCCTACGTATACCTTCTATAGATCTTCCTGACTTTTACTTGGATTTTCGTTTACCCATAATCATGGGACATATGTTTAACGAACGAGCCATCATCCCAGCAGGAGATACATGGCCCAACAAATCTGGATCCAGATCCTCTTACCACTCAAAGAAAAACGTCGACTCAGATCGTAACAGGTCTAGGGATCGCTCTCCCCTCACTGCTGATCGAGATACCTCCACTGAGAGAACAGGAGATGAAGATTGACATACCTCCAAGCTAAATATATCCCTTGTTTGCTTTTTCACATATGCCTGTCTGAGTCCCCACTTGCTGGGCACTTTGCTGCAATGATTATGGCTCTAAACTGACCTGTTGACTGTGTTAATAAGTTCATTTTACATTACTGTTTCTTATGACCGCACTATTTTGTTCAAGGGTATCAGTATGCTTAATGTCATGCTCTGATATGGGGTTCATGGAGTTCTGTCCACTCCTACGTGTTCATATAACAACTCCTTACTCCAATTACAGCTGCCTGCCAGTCTTTTAGGGTATGTCTCTACCAGCTTTGCACATCTAGAGACTGAAATCCTTGCCCATTCTTCTTTGCAAAACAGCTCCAGCTCAGTCAGATTAGATGGACAGCGTTTGTGAACAGCAGTTTTCAGATCTTGCCACAGATTTTCGATTGGATTTAGATCTGGACTTTGACTGGGCCATTCTAACACATGGATATGTTTTGTTTTAAACCATTCCATTGTTGCCCTGGCTTTATGTTTATGGTCATTGTCCTGCTGGAAGGTGAACCTCCTCCCCAGTTTCAAGTCTTTTTGCAGACTCCAAGAGGTTTTCTTCCAAGATTGCCCTGTATTTGGCTCCATACATCTTCCCATCAACTCTGACTAGCTTCCCTGTCCCTGCTGAAGAGAGGCACCCCCAGAGCATGATACTGCCACCACCATATTTGACACTGGGGATGGTGTGTTCAGAGTGATGTGCAGTGTTAGTTTTCCGCCACACATAGCGTTTTTGCATTTTGGCCAAAAAGTTCAGTTTTGGTCTCATCTGACCAGAGCACCTTCTTCTACATGTTTGCTGTGTCCCCCACATGGCTTGTGGCAAATTGCAAATGAGACTTCTTATGCTTTTCTGTTAACAATGGCTTTCTTCTTGCCACTCTTCCATAAAGACCAGTTTTGTGCAGTGCAGGACTAATAGTTGTCCTATGGACAGATTCCCCCACCTGAGCTGTAGATCTCTGCAGTTCGTCCAAAGTCACCATGGGCCTCTTGACTCCATTTCTAATCAGCCCTCTCTTTGTTCGGCCTGTGAGTTTAGGTGGACGGCCTTGTCTTGGTAGGTTTACAGTTGTGCCATACTTCTTCCATTTCTCAATGATCGTTTGAACAGTGCTCCGTGGGATGTTCAAGGCTTTGGAAATCTTTTTGTAGCCTAAGCCTGCTTTAAATTTCACAATAACTTTATCCCTGACCTGTCTGGTGTGTGCTTTGGACTTCATGGTGTTGTTGCTCCCAATATTATCTTAGACAACTTCTGAGGTCGTCACAGAGCAGCTGTATTTCTAGACATTAGATTACACACAGGTGCACTCTATTTAGCCATTAGCACTCATCAGGAAATGTCTATGGCCAACTGACTGCACTCAGACCAAAGGGGGCTGAATAATTACGCACACCCCACTTTGCAGTTATTGATTTGTAAAAAATGTACGGAATCATGTATGATTTTCGTTCCACTTCTCACGTGTACACCACTTTGTATTGGTCTTTTATGCAAAATTCCAATAAAATGTATTCATGTTTGTGGCAGTAATATGACAAAATGTGGAAAACTTTAAGGGGGCCCGAATACTTTTGCAAGCCACTGTAAGTACCTGATTTGGACCATAGACCATCGGTGGTCATAAACAGTCAAACAATCATGCAGATGAGGCCTAATTTAACCACTTCACTCCACAGGCCATTTTACCCTTACCACCAAGAGCTACTTTCACCTGTCAGTGCTCCTCCCATCTATTTGGCCATAACTTTATCACTGCTTCTCACATCTAAGTGAGCTATCTCTTGTATGCACCAGTATGGTAGGGCGGAGCAACATCTGTTTCCTTAGACATACATCTCCACGAATAGAATTACAGTAATTCACATTTGTCCACTACCACTAAATAGTCATATACTGCAGTTACCTTTACTAATTATATTATATGGATAGGTAGATGGAGCACCTGCTTGTGGAAACATACACAAATCAGTTACTCTTATAGATATCTTGTAACTTGTTTTTTTTATCTCATAACATGTTATTAGATAGAATGAGTAAACAACTTCTGATGGGGATCATATCAAACTAGAGTAAGAACTGCTGAGAATGTTAAGAGTGCAAAGTGAATGGACTCACTTGTTATTCATACAACCGTAACTAAAGGCAAATGCACTGAAGATAATAATGTTTTGAAAAACCATATGGATGGTACATACTTAAGTGTGCAGGGTTCTTATAACAAGTATAAAGTAAGCAGTGACCTAGCAAAGATTGTCCAATCTCTGCTACTGAAAGACATTTGACTCCACTTAACCTCGGGTCCTTCCTTGTCAGTGTATGTGAAGTAGTATGGCCATTGTCCCGTGGATTTCATAATAAAAGTACTGTGTATGAATTGTTGATAATGTTGACAGATCATGATACTGTGTAGCTTTGCGAGGAAGTACCCTTCAGAACAGTGAGGAAATGATGGTCACTGGGTTCTGTAATGCTTCTATATGGAAAGTGGAGACTGATATAATTCATTTATGTGCAGTCGCAGTACTTAAACTACAAAGTTCATTTGCAATCAGGTCAATAAATAATCTTGTGGACTTGCACTTGTCAATTTTGTAATGATCGGTCACATGATTAATTAGAAACAATCATTTTAATAATGATTTTGAAGTTTAATTATATTACAAAGAACAACACAATTTCTGTGTGATTTGTACATTAATCCAATTTCTACCCAAAATAAATCTGTAATTCTCTTCACAGTGCAAAATAATAGATTTACACCAAGTTCAATAAAAATATGTCCAACTAGTCCAGTGCGTGCGTGCGTGCGTGCGTGTGTGTGCGTGCGTGTGTGTTGTGTTAAATGCTTTGGCACAAACTTTGAGCTTCAACCACTTTAAGGAACAGATTAATGGGTAGCGAAGAAAAAATAATTACAACTTCTTAACCACTTCATCAAAGGTCAAGAACCAAGTAGGGAATACTGAGCATAATCTGGGTAACCCAATAACAAAAAAAAAACAATGAAAGTAATGATGCACAAATAACATCAATGTACTTCCCGAAATCAATAGTACCAGTCCCACGATGTAAGCGCATCTTTACTGGTCTAAACATGAATAATACATAATTTCAAAATTATACAATAATAAAGTACATCAATAAGGCAATTATCACAAATGGACTGATAAAATGCATCAGCTTAAAAGGTTGTTGTGATAATTGCACAAATGCACCTTGGGGAGTTTATAATGTTCTACTCATTTGCTAATAAAGTAGATTCTACAGTGGCTAAAATCCTACTTGTGGTTATGGATTTTAAGCCCTTGAGTGCCCTATTTGACCAGTTCACCAGGACACATGGCGACACTACAAAATCTGAGGATAATGTTGATCTTTATAACACTCTGGACAAGTCTCTGCTAAATACAAGAGGGAGCTGAATTCCCAAAACTATATTTAGCTCAAGTTTTTCCTTACTTTATTAAATGAGTCATTGTAATATAGAGTTTGTAAGTCACAAAAAATAATGTGCCTTTTGCCTAATAATGTGCTAATTTGACCATTACTGGTATTGCCGGTCTGACTTATTTGAGTGCTTGACTCCAGGACAGGTTTTACCTCATTATACAAAATGAAAGTAAGCTTCTTCATTAACAGGAATTTATGAATTACCCTCAGGGGTGTTCAACTCAATAACATATTTGGACAAAATCTAAAACATAGTTGGGGGCCAAATTGGTTATTAAGCTTTAAAGGGAACATTCTAAATGTATTGAGAATTTTTTTTAATTAAATTCTAATTTCTCCAACTGACCATAAAAACATGAATTTGAACGAATGCAACAACCTTTTCACATAATAATAATCATTATAATAATAATAATAATAATATCGCTAAACATATAAGGTAGGATATTTCAGTAAACAAGAAGCGTTACCTCAGTTCACACATTGATAAGATAATGCTGCTTGTCCTGGATAAACCAAATAGATCTTTCCTGGCCCTGATTATAAAAAAAACTCAGCTTTTTTTGTTGTCAAAATACATTCATCTATACTTAACATTTTAGGCTTTAAAAATGCTCACCAATTTCTGTACTGAAACCATCTTCCGCCAGTCAGTGTTTGGTTTTATGTCAGGACAACACTTCACGAGTCCAAACGAAGTGCATTGTGGTAGATGTCGTTTATAGGCAATGTTTTCACTACTGATATATAAAACTCCATTAACCACCTTCCTACTAAGGGGTTTTTCAATGAGGGGAGATGTGATCATATGACAGGATTGACAGCTGACTCTCCTTCTTCGGGTACACCCGATTGTGACGGGACTAAAGTCAGTTACAGCTGCATCCTATCAGCAGCAAACAGACACAAACTGGTTGAAACTTTAACATCCTTGGTCCTGAAGAGGTTAAATTAGTAGTATCAGGTGCATTTGAAGCTCTTGTAGGCCACAAAAAAATGGCATTAAGAGAGGAGGCGGGGGAATGGAATCACTCAGCCCATATACCTTAAGTTTGACACTTATGAATTAACTTGACTTTCGAGTAAACATCAATCACAATGTGAGGATAAAAATATCGTAGAACATGAATATAACTGCTCTGCTGTTTCTTCTCGTCTTCTTTTAAATAAGGTAATATGCAACCAAAAGACTCTCCAAAGGCTCCATTATCCCCAAACATCCCTAAAAATGTGCATACATCGCGTGCCTTCTGACAACCATGAGAAAAATCAATAGTGACTAGATCAGGTGTGTGTGTGTGTGTGTGTGTGTGTGTGAGAGAGTGCATGCGAGTGTGTGTGTGTGCGTGCGTGTGTGCGTGTGATGCCTATGACTAAGGACCCAGCAGGGTCAGTAATGTGTCAGCTTCTGTGCTGTCTTGTTACTATTGCTGTGCTTTTATATCCGGTTCAGCACCACAGTGTCGAAAACCTCATGCATCCGAGCCACGTTCACCTCCCATTCATTCATCAATAACTTTATCACTACTTATTACAATGAATTGATCTATATCTCGTTTTTTCCGCTACTAATTAGGCTTTCTTTGGGTGGTACATTTTGCTAAGAATTATTTTTTTTAAAATCCATTTTAACAGGAAGATTAAGAAAGAAATGAAGAAAAAATATTTTTTCTCAGTTTTTGGCCATTATAGCTTGAAATTAATATATGCTACTGTAATTAAAACTAATGTATTTTATTTGCCCATTTGTCCCGCTTATTACACCATTTAAATGATGTCCCTATCACAATTTATGGTGCCAATATTTTATTTAGAAATAAAGATGCATTTTTTTCAATTTGCGTCCATCACTATTAACAAGCTTATAAATTAAAATAATATAATAATATACTCTCTTGACATGCATATTTAAAAAGTTCAGACACTTAGGTAACTATTTATGTTGTTTTTGTTTTTTTATTGTAATTTTTTATTTTAATAAAAAATGTATTTGGGTAATTTTGGGTGTGGGAGGGAAACAGCTAATTTTAAATGAAAAATAATGTAATTGTTTAATAAAAAATGTGTGTGAGTGCAGTTTACTATTTGGCCACAAGATAGCCACAGTCAAAAAAGTCCTGCATGCGAACGATCTCGCATCCAGGAACTAGAAAGAAGAAGGTAAAGTTTCCTGGGGGCAGAAATACCGCACTCTCTGAATAGAAAGCATAGTTTTTTCTGCGGGGAAGTTAGATCGGTGAATGGGAATTATATTCCCATTCACTGATCGGGGGGGCTAACAGCGGGCGGCAGGAGTGTGCACGGGAGCGCGCCCAATCGCGCGCACCATGCAGCAAGAGCAGCAGTGCCTATCTGGACAAGCATAGTCGTCCAGATAGGCTGAACTGGTTAAATATGAACAATAAAGGCTATTGACTTTAATTCCACAGGAAGGAGTGCTTTGGTGTATATGAATTGACTTTAACATATGTTTTCCTGCATATATGCAATTACCAAAAGAAAAAAAAAAAGGAACCTGGAAATGTTGGTGTGGGATGTAGCTAGTACAAAATCAGTAATGTTACCAATATTCTACTATGAAGTGCAAGATAAAGCCAATAGTAGAATATCAGAAATCTTACTAATAGTGTGCTGTTGCTTTTCCTAACCTACATCTGACAATTCCCCAGCAAAAAATAAAAGATGCATTATGAAAAAAAAACAGCTATGTGTTTAGCTTCTGGAAAAAAAATCATATTCAACCCAAATATCCAAAAATACAGAGGAGCTGTGGCTTAAATTCAACAAAATAAACTTGCTCCTATATTGATGCCTGATGAAGCGGGCTGTGGATGCACGAAACGTGTTGCATTCCCCTTGTCTTTTTTTTCTGGAGTTAAAGATATAAAACATTTTTGCAATTCAGAACTGCATAATGACAAATGTATTCAAGAGGCAACTTAGAGGTAGCTCACTCTTTGTAAAGGCTTTCTCTTATGACAACTCATCCCCAGTGACAGCTTGCCTCCTCTAGTTACAGTATTCACCAATGACAGTAAGTCAAAGCATCCACCACTAGTAACATCCCCCACTATTGAGAGCCAGATGTTTTCCAGTCCCATCCCTTGTCAACCCCCCCCCCCCCCCCCCCCCACAGTAACTGTTCCATGCCCTTAGGGACAGCTCACTTTCCCAGCAAGAGCACTCTCCAGTTTGCTGGTGGCATGGGAAAAAAATATAAGTAATAATAATATTGGCTTGTAATAAAGTAGGTACTCTTTCTCCTGTGATATCCATAACAGATTTCTTTGTATTTCAATTTACACTTGCACTGTAATTGAAGAGCAGAATCTTTGTTTCATCCTTGGAGATGCCGTTTCCCATGTGCCCCCACTTGATCTCCCAGCCCAGTTAAATTCACTTTATCACTTGGCAGAGGATTTAGGTGTAAATCTGTGACATCTCCCACTATTAGATGAAAGCTTGATGGATGGTATGAGCTACACCTGCAAATAAGACTCCTCACTGGTTGTCACTGCCAATCACACCTACCATCTGTCTTCCATTTACCTAGCGTAAACCCAACAGTCCTCTCCCTCATTGTTTCATTTTCTTATCACAGAGGAGCATCTAATGTTTTCTCTATACAGGACATTGGGTTATAGAAAAACTAATTCACAGATACAAGAGGGCTGATTTTATATCTTCCTCTGCTCACAATTTGCCAGTCTAACAGGAAAAATATGATTAGACTTTCTTTTACACTTTATCTGCTCATGATAGCTTGGCCAGGTAGAAAGAAGATAACCAGTATAATATATTTTACATGATTTCCTTTTTTTTTCCTTTGTAAAACTGTGGACATTAAAATATGTTATCTACTTTCCCATTTATTCAAACAGTATGTAACGATTATGCCTTCTGGCTATGGCAAGATGTAACTCCCCTCCAAGAAACCAGTGATGAGATATCTCTAGCAGCTGCTCATCCAGCATCTTGTCTCCATGGCTACAAGTGTCACTCCTCCTCGTTTGACCTACTGACATGTACTGGCATGTCACATGTTGAGATATGCTGTGTAGCTATAGATAGAGGGAACAATGGAAATGTGACTGCTAGAGAACCACCATCACTGGATACAGAGATGACTAATCATGCTCCACCTCTACTGATGACTCTACATGGGGTTCGGGGGGGGCATATTTGCACTGGGGAAAGCTGTTTAGTACCAGGGGCACATCTACAGCTTACATTGGGAGATATTAATACTAGGGGGGGGGGATGGAAGGAGGCTACTTAATACTGGGGGCACAGCTGGCTACCCATCCTGGGGGAAAACATATTTGATTTTTATACTGGGGGTCTACCAAATACTAGGGGAACAGCTGGCTACCTATACTGGGAGCTTATCTGCTCTTTATACTGGGGACCTACTCAACCACTTAAGGACTGCAGTCATAAAACCCCTTAAGGACCAGAGCCTTTTTTTCCATTCAGACCACTGCAGCTTTAACGGTTTATTGCTCGGTCATACAACCTACCATCTAAATAAAATTGACCTTTTCTTGTCACTAATACAGCTTTCTTTTGGTGCTATTTGATTGCTGCTGCGAGTTTTAGTTTGTATTATATTCATCAAAAAAGACATGAATTTAGTCAAAAAAATGACTTTTTTAACTTTCTGTGATAAAATTTGTCAAATAAAGTAAAATTTCTGTATACATTTTTGTCCAAATTTATTGTGCTACATGTCTTTGATAAAAAAAACAAAAAACATTCAGTGTATATTTATTGGTTTGGGTAAAAGTTTTAGTGTTTACAAACTATGGTGGAAAAAGTGAATTTTCCCATTTTGAAGCATCTCCGACTTTTCTGACCACCTGTCATGTTTCATGAGGTGCTAAAATTCCAGGATAGTATAAATACCCCCCAAAATGACCCCATTTTATGAAGAAGACATCCCAAAGTATTCACTGAGAGGCATGGTGAGTTCATAGAAGATTTTATTTTTTGTCACAAGTTAGCGGAAAATGACACTTTGAGACAAGAAAAAAAAAAGTTTCCATTTCTGCTAACTTGTGTCAAAAAAAAAAAATGAAATCTGCCACGGACTCACCATGCCCCTCTTTGAATAACTTGAAGTGTCTACTTTCCAAAATGGGGTCATTTGTGGGGTGTGTTTACTGTCCTGGCATTTTGGGGGGTGCAAAATTATAAGCACCCCTGTAAAGCCTAAAGGTGCTCATTGGACTTTGGGCCCCTTAGCGCAGTTAGGCTGCAAAATAGTGCCACACATGTGGTATTACCGTCATCAAAATTTGCAGATGCTTATACCCCTGAACAGTCACTAAAATGTGGTATCGCCGTACTCAGGAGAAGTATTATAATGTGTTTTGGGGTGTATTCTTACACATACCCATGCTAGGTGGGAGAAATATCTCTGTAAATGAACAATTGTGTGTAAAAAAAAAATCCAAAAATTGTCATTTACAGAGATATTTCTCCCACCCAGCATGGGCATGTGTAAAAATACACCCCAAAGAACATTATACTACTTCTCCTGAGTATGGCGATACCATATGTGTGACACTTTTTTGCAGCCTAGGTGCGCTAAGGGGCCCAACGTCCTATTCACGGGTCATTTTGAGGCATTTGGTTTCTAGACTACTCACGGTTTAGGGCCCCTAAAATGCCAGGGCAGTATAGGAACCCCACAAGTGACCCCATTTTAGAAAGAAGACACCCCAAGGTATTCCGTTAGGTGAATGGTGAGTTCATAGAAGATTTTATTTTTTGTCACAAGTTAGTGGAAAATGACACTTTGTGAAAAAAAAACAATAAAAATCAATTTCCGCTAACTTTTGACAAAAAATAAAATCTTCTATGAACTCGTCATACACTTAACGGAATACCTTGGGGGGTCTTTTTTTTCTAAAATGGGGTCACTTGTGGGGTTCCTATACTGCCCTGGCATTTTAGGGGCCCAAAACCGTGAGTAGTAGTCTGGAGACCAAATGCCTCAAAATGACTGTTCAGGGGTATAAGCATCTGCAAATTTTGATGACGTGGTCTATGAGGGGGCAAATTTTGTGGAACCGATCATAAGCAGGGTGGCCTCTTAGATGACAGGTTGTATTGGGCCTGATCTGATGGATAGGAGTGCTAGGGGGTGACAGGAGGTGATTGATGGGTGTCTCAGGGGGTGATTAGAAGGGAAAATAGATGCAATCAATGCACTGGTGAGGTGGTCGGAAGGGGGTCTGAGGGGGATCTGAGGGTTTGGCCGAGTGATCATGAGCCCACACGGGGCAAATTAGGGCCTGATCTGATGAGTGGGTGTGCTAGGGGGTGACAGGTGGTGACAGGAGGTGATTAATGGGTGTCTCAAGGTGTGATTAGAGGGGGAAATAGATGCAAGCAATGCACTGGCAAGGTGATCAAGGCTGGGGTCTGAGGGTGTTCTGAGGGTGTGGGCGGGTGATTTAGTGCCCTAGGGGCAGATAGGGGTCTGATCTGATGGGTAGCAGTGACAGTTGGTGACAGGGGGTGATTGATGGGCAATTAGTGGGTGTTTAGAGGAGAGAACAGATGTAAACAATGCACTTGAGAGGTGATCTGTTTGTTGGTTTGCGGGCGATCTGATGGTGTGGGTGGGTGATCAGATTGCCTGCAAGGGGCAGGTTAGGGGCTGATTGATGGGTGGCAGTGACAGGGGGTGACAGGGGGTGATTAATGGGTGATTGACAGGTGATTGACAGGTGATCAGTGGGTTATTACAGGGAAGAACAGATGTAAATAATGCACTGGCGAATTGATAAGGGGGGGTCTGAGGGCAATCTGAGCATGTGGGCGGTTGATTGGGTGCCCGCAAGGGGCAGATTAGGGTCTAATCTGATGGGTAGCAGTGACAGGTGGTGACAGGGGGTGATTGATGGGTAATTAGTGGGTGTTTAGAGGAGAGAACAGATGTAAACAATGCACTTGGGAGGTGATCTGATGGCCGGTTTGCAGGCGATCTGATGGTGTGGGTGGGTGATCAGATTTCCCACAAGGGGCAGGTTAGGGGCTGACTGATGGGTGGCAGTTACAGGGGGTGATTGATGGATGATTGATGGGTAATTGACAGGTGATTGACAGGTGATCAGTGGGTCATTACAGGGGAGATAGATGCATACAGTACACAGGGGGGGGGGGGTCTGGGGAGAATCTGAGGGGTGGGGGGGTGATCAGGAGTCCCCAGGGGGCAGTTTAGGGAATAAGTAAAACAAATAGCATTGACAGATAGTGACAGGGAGTGATTGATGGGTGATTAGGGGGGTGATTGGTTGCAAACAGTGGTCTGGGGGGTGGGCAGGGGGGGGTCTGAGGGGTGCTGTGGGCGATCAGAGGGAAGCGGGGGCAGGATCAGTGTGTTTGGTGCAGACTAGGGTGGCTGCAGCCTGCCCTGGTGGTCCCTCGGACACTGGGACCACCAGGGCAGGAGGCAGCCTGTATAATACACGTTGTATACATTACAAAGTGTATTATACACTTTGTATGCGCCGATCATGGGGTTAACAACCCGCCGGTGCTTCCTATCGCCTGGCGGGCTGTCGTCGCGGGTGAGCGGAGCCTATTGCCGGCGGATGCGCGCGCATCCCAGCGTCCCAGGACCTGGCGCCAATCTGCGTTACGTGGTCCTGGGGTGCCACTTTGCCGCCGCCAATGTACAGTGGGCGGTCGGCAAGTGGTTAAAGGAAGCCTATCAATACCCAAGTGTTCTAAAATAATGTACAAATAATGTCTAAGTAGCTGTGTAAACATTTTCCTACTTTTCATGTTAAATATCAGAGGAAAAAGCTTTAATTAATTGTGTGTAGGATTTAGCTCTATTGGGACAAATCATTTGCAAAGGGGTTTCTGCTTCAATGCACAGACAGTGTTGTTTTCTGCATATCAGACTACACAGTATTTCTCCCTGAAAGCAAACAAAGTATGAAAAGCTGTTGAGTCACTGACAATTATAAATGTTTAAAACAAGTTACATTTCCTCTGCTCTCCTGCAGACAGCTCAGAAACACAGTCAGCTTCTGAGAGCTTTCTCTCACACACAGAGTTAACAGATGCATTGTGAGGGAAGTCCCCCTCCCCTCATTGTTCATTCTCCCATCAGAATTCAGCAGACTGCCATCAGTTCAGAGTGAAAGGAATTTGTAACAGTAAACAAAAGAGATAAGCAAATGAAATGTATACATCATTATTTACCCGCACTTCAGGAACTCTCTCAAACTCAGGTTAAAAAACACATTAATTAATAGTGTCCCTTTAATACCGAGGGCACATACTTCCTATATTGGGGCATATCTGCTATCTATACTGACAGAGCCACCTAATACTGATTCATATCAGGTTACCGATATGGGAGGAGAGGGGAGCACAGCTGCTTCCTATATTGGGGAGAATGTCAAATACTGGGGGCATGTCAGCTATTTATACTCAGGGCGCTATGTAATTATGTGGGCACATCTGGCTATCTATAATGGTAGCAACTACCTAATACTGTGGCACATCTGGCTACTAGGCATGATCAATTAGATGCAAATTGTTGCAAAATTATGCAATTTTTATGCAAATGTATGCAGTTTGAAAATGGACCAATCAATTTAAACCCAGGTTCAAATCGATTGGTCCATTTTAAAGCTGCACATATTTAATTTGCATACATTTGCATCAACTCGGAACAATTTGCATATCTGTGATCACCCCTACTGGCTACCTAATACTATTGGAGGCACACAAGAGTATAAGGTCTAGTGTTGCGCCATAATTAACTGCTCCACCTCAGACATATAATAAACATCCCTTGCTATTTTGCTGCGGTACCGGTGGTGGCTCTACAGAGAAAAAAAAAAGCTGAATGTTTTCCTTATTGGCATCAGTGGGGTTGGGTTTGCTTTGCCTTCAAAATCCCAAACATTTTGCCTGGTCAGGCCAAACTGTCCATAAATCAAGCAGAGGTGTTTGCAAGCATTACTACCTTTCAGGTTCTCCTCTAGTTTCAGCTGTGTGCCTAGAAATGTGACTGCCTTGGAAATGTAACTGTTTTTTACATATTTCCTAGCAACACTATATAGCTGAATTGCTCTTAATCTCTATTTTTAATACTGTTTTGGATGAGCTGTTATTATGCTGCACGCATGAAACTATTTTTTAATGTAAAGATAAAAAAAGAAAAGAATGGAATCATAATAACCAAGGTTTCTTTCACATAATGAAAAGAAAAGCTATTCAGCCATAGTTGAACACTCTGCAGTATAGGTGGTTATTTTGAAAATTATTTTATTTTTCACATTTATACAGCTAAAATGGTAAACATCATTCTACAGTTAAATAGCACGCTCTGGGAAACACAGAAAAACATCAAGCTTGAGACTGTCCATGTCAATTTTCGACTTAAAGGGAACCCCAGGTGAGAGGCATATGGAAGGTGACATGTTTATTTCCTTTCAAATAATGCACATTGCCTGGCTGTCCTGCTGATCCTCTGCTTCTAAGGCCTCGTTCACACTATATGCGCTGTTATGCGCATTTTGGCAGTGCGTATGTTGTGCGATCAGCAAGAACATCAGAAGTGCATATGGCTACACTGCACAGTCACAAAATGCTCTGTTTGTGCAGTGTGGGGGCTGGGCCTAACAATGCTCTATAAAGACAGTGATGTTAAATGCTTTGTGTGACAATGGGCTTTAATCATTATTAGTAACACACTGGAACAGCATGAGTTGCCTCTTTATACGCTCGCTGATATATTAGTGCGACTTAATGATACCTTAGGGCATGCTAGTGGCAGCATAGCATGCGCTACTTAGCAACATAGCAACCACGCCACTTAGTGTTAATGTGGTAGCGGGCGCGTTAGTGAAGTATTGCAGTAGCGATATGTCACTACTGCGCAGCAATTGAAAGGATTGGGTGTTGCTAAGTAACGCAAGGTATCATTAAGTTGCGATAGTTTATTAGTGTGCATAAGAAGAGGTAAATCGTTCTGTTCCAGCACATTACTAATAATTAATAAAAGCCCATTGTCAGGTGACACTACATTTTTTGGTAGTATAGTGTGGTCACTCAATCACTTTATTGCAGCACAGTGATGGGCTGTAACAGTGATGTACTCACACACCACACTATACTACACAGGTGGTGCACTTTAGCCAGGTTACACACCACACCAAACCACAAACATTAAAAAAAATTACAGCAGGCTCAGTCCTCAAAACATTTTTTGGGTCCCAAGCTGGTTAACTGGAGACCCAGAGGAGTTGATTTGGTTGCCAACACCATGCATGTAGAGGGAAGAGAGGAGGGGGCCAAGTACAGAGCCTTGAGGTACCCCCACAGACAAAGGATGTGGACAAAAAAATCGGATTTGGAGCAGAACACCTATGAAAGCAGCTACACACCTATGGAAGCAGCTACACCAAGCTTTCAGAGAGATATAAAGATATCCAGGAGAGAGCAAGGCCCTTTATACCTACAGATGAAAGTATCTGTAGGAGTAAGCTGTGGTTGACAGTGCCAAATGCTGATGACAAATCAAGAAGGATGAATATGGAACAATGTCCTTTGGATTTAACCTTAAGCAATCATTGGCCACTTTCTTTTGAGTGGTTAGAGCAAAAGCCAGACTGGAACTGATCAAGCAGGAAGTTAGCAGATAGATAATGGCATAGACCCGGTTCACATTAGCATTTTTTACCAGAATGTAACTGGAACGTATACTGTACAAACGGAACGGATGTGAATGGATCCAATGTTAACCTATGGATCCATTCACATGCGTCCATTGGTAAGGATACGTTCCGGTCCCCGGACCTAAAAATTGCTGCAGGCCCTAATTTTCCAGACCGTTTTGCTTAGCGGAACGGATTCGGACAAAAATGCAGCAGCATTGGGGGCAATGGGAGACGGAACATTTCTTCTACTAGTCCACTAGTGAAGAAACGGACCATTCCACGGGGGATGGGGGCATGGGCCGATGCGAATCTGGCGACGGGAGGGTGAGAAGAGGGTGCAGCAGCCGGGCGGGTGGGCTATGGAGGCTTTATACATACCTTATCTTCATAGGCAGCAGGCGGTAAAGGGTTCCGTCTTCTTCCTAGTCACATGACGCTCTGTGTAGTCACAGCGGAAGAAGAGGAAACCTCTACTGCCGGCTGCCTATGAAGATAAGGTATGTATTGCTGAGTGAAAATGGATCCGATCAATCTTTGATCAGATCCATTTTCACTAATGTGAACAGGGCCACAGACGAGCCATCCGGATCCAGTAAAGCGGAGACCGGATCCGCTCACCGGATCCTTTGGGCTCAAAAACGCAATGTGAACCGGGCCTTAGTTCATCATGTATGTGTTGTTCAAGCAATTTGCATGTGAATGAGAGAAGTGACACAGGGCGCTAGTTTGCGAATGTGGTGGGATCTAGAGATATTTTTTTTAAGAAGTTGTGTATCAGACACGTACTGAAATGTACAATATGCCTATTGTTCATTATGTTCTTTGCAGTGACAGAATGCAAAGTCCATCCTTGCATGGCTTTTCCAGTCACCAAATGGAAACTGGACATCTGTGTGGTGCATTATAAGGGAGTGGTGAGAACTACAGGACTATGCCATGGATGATTCGCTGTGGCTATTTAAACAACTACATCATTGTAATGCAAACCTAGTCTTCCTATACATTTTTGGGGAACCACTCATTATTTTAGTGTATGTATTTTCATGAGGTGCATGTCTCTTACAACTTTGAAGCCTGCCAAGTATTTTGTTGAAAATACTGGCAGTCTGTAGACTATGTTGTATTTAGTTTTTTTTCAAAAATGATCAAAACTACTATGAAATAAAAAGATGCATGATTATCACTAAAATATGCCAAAAATAAAATGTCCATTTTTCCTTATCCATATTTAACATTCATACACCACTCCTGACAGTCTGCTAGTGACAGTTTTCTATCACTGATTTGATGTGGCATGTAATAATAAATGCTGATAGCAACTATCTGTGTATATTGTCACTGACATTGGTTAGGGCCCATTTCCACTATCGCGAATTCGCATGCGTTTTTCGCATGCAAATTCACATAGCAATACAAGTGAATGGGACTGTTTCCACTTGTCAGGATTCCTTTGCGTTTTTCTATGCAGAAAAAATGTGCATGGCAGTGCCATCAGAATTCGCATACCGCTATGTGAATTGCATACAATGGGCTCGATTCACAAAGCGGTGCTAACCCAGTTAGAGACTTTAGGCGTGATAACCATTTTTATCATGCCTAAACTCAGTTTAGGCATGATAAGTTTAGGCATGATAAGTTTAGGCATGATAAGATTAGATAAGTTTAGATCACATGCAAAGTCCCGCACGCAAAGCAGCGCCATTAAACTCTATGCAAAGTGCACCAGACTTTGCTAGCGCAAAACTTTTGATCAGCTGTGCACTGCGGTGCTAACCCAGTTGGTGCTTAAACTTATCACGCCTAAAAACTTATCACACCTAAACTTATCATGCCTAAACTTATCACACCTAAACTTATCACACCTAAACTTATCATGCCTAAACAGAGTTTAGGCGTGATAAAGGGCTTTTCACCAAGGTGCTAACTGTTAGCACCACTTTGTGAATCAGGTCCAATGTATTTAATAGGAAATTTGCATGAAGTTTGTGTATGCGAATTTTCATGCGAATTCGCATAGAAACAATGGAAAAGCACACCAGCACTGCCATGGTTAAATTCGCATACATCGTCATCCATGCAAATTCGCATGAAAATTCGCATGAAAATTTGCATAGACCTGCATGTGAAATTCTCATCCGCATGCAAATTTTTACCGCGGCCATTCGCACCGCACAAGTGGAAATGCAGCCTTAGCACAAACTTTTTCATGAAGAAAACTGAAGAAAGGATTGTGTCTAAACTTCCCTGTGAATAGTCCCTTGACGCTTTCTGTGTAATTTTAAAACAGACAGGACAAATAACTATACAAGAACTTTTAATAAATGGTGTTTACTGGGAAATTTGCAGAATAGTGAAACAGAAGTGCTGAAAGGCATGGAAATGTACTTTGCAGCATGCAGGAAATCAATTTTCATAGTTTAATGTCCAGAAAGGGACTTAAAAGTTGGAGGATTAGCCGAAAGAGTCATAGCAATCAGTGGCTACATGGGCTACTGTGCCTCATCTACTGAAGTGCACAGAATCAACCCTGTTTTTCCATAGCTGTTTCTATATCATGAGTGACACTCTAGCCCTGAGACGATATAGGAAACAGCAGTGTGTTAAGTAATCTATAAAGATGATTAGTCCTGTACAGCTCTCTCAGTGTACAGTAAATGAGGGCCCAGCCATAAGCCTTGGGAGGCCCTTAAGTGGAGAGCTGCTAGTTTATATAGGGGCTTTCTTGTGTCCATGTTTAACTGTGGGCTTCATAAAGGAGGATGTGTACACTGGCCACCGGGAAAAATAGTGGGTACACTATAAATACAAGACCAACTAATGTAAGTGGGGGCTTAATCGCTTTACTACCAAATGATGTTAAACTATAGCCCATACTTGCAGTGTGTTATTGTTATTATTGATTTATAAAGTGGCAGTGGCACTGGCAACATATTCCATGATGCTGTACAGAGTAAGAAACAAGCACAGGGTACATAATAATACAGACAATGGCATACACAAAATATACAGTAGACATTGGTACAGAATACAGAATTGGTAGACATCATAGTAATATATAATATGATTACCTAGAGTAAGTGTGTTTTCAGGTAGTATTTAGTAAAGATATGTTACGCTTGAATAAACTGAAATGTAAAAAAAAAAAAAAAATACAAGAAAAAATAAGTATGGTGATAATGATAATAAATAAAAAAATAATGATGTTGTTGTTATTATTACATTTTAACTGTTTTTTTAAAACACTTTTTATCACGCCAAAATTGGAAATGGCATATTTTTGTTTTTGTTTTCTTTTTGCCACATTTTTTAATGGAGCTAAATATATGCCTGAGAATGGTTTCCTAGAACACATCATACGTATTATAGAGGTCCTTGGGAAAATATGAACCAAGAAGAAAATTAAATGTCTCTCATAATGTAAAATGTTATATTTAGTATGTAAAAAAATGAGTGTAGCAATACTAATAAGAACAGGCATACTGTGATCATGTGTTCCACTCCTAATCATAGTCCTCATACGTCAGTCCCTCTCAGCGTTAGACAGCATTGTGACAAGGCCAGTTGGGCAGCATGACATCAGAGAGTAGCATCGGAGGACTGGCAGAATGCTACATCTTTGTATGCCTGCAATTAAGCACACTTCTGCTCTTGTTTTCAGTGACAATTTTTTGGCATAATAAATATACAGTTTAACTCCGTGGGAGGCAGTAGATTGCTTTTTTTTTTTAGTAAAAGCTTTTGCAGACCCTGTGCGATAAATCTGAAGATTCAGAAAACTTGAAGTTGTTTAAGTCTTGAGATCGTAATCGATTAAGGGCTGGAACCCACAAGGGCGATTTTTTTTAGCGTTTAGGGAGCGCTTGAAAATGCTAGTGTTTTGTAAAAACGCTCAGCTAATGTAAATGGATGGGGCAACTTTCACTGGAGCGATTTCGATTAGAAAAATCACAAACGCAGGACATGCAGCATTTTGGGAGCGTTAGTGCTTCAATGCTAAGTATGTAATCACTGGCGTAATCGCTCATCAAAACCTGCACTGAGCAATTTTGCAAGCGTTTTGAAGTTACTGCACACTGTAACAAAATTAAAATTAATTGAAAGGACCAATCAGACTTTAAAATGCTAATCGCTACACAACCGCTGGCAAAATGATACACTTTTTATATATACAGCCCTGTCAGTCAGTCGCAGCTGGCCTTTGGCCCCTTGGTGGTAATCCCTACTGTGCCACTGTCAGGCCCAGCACATTCAGTGACTACCTGTGTGTGTGACAAGCAGCTGCACATTTGTAATCCCAATCACTGCACCTGTTCACTATTCAGTGCACCTACCTACCTACTTACGTGAGCGCACGCATTGTTAATACCACCAATCATTGCACCTGTCCACGGTACCTGTGTGTGGCAGCTGCACATTTGTAATATCAATCACTGCAGTGCATACCTGTAACCTGTTCAGTGCACCTACGTGACCGCAAGCAATGTAATATACCACCAGTCACTGCACCTGTTCACAGTACCTGTGTGTGACAGCTGCACATTTGTAATACCAATCACTGCAGTGCATACATGTAACCTGTTCAGTGCACCTACGTGACCACAAGGAGTGTAATATACCACCAGTCAATGCACCTGTTCACGGTACCTGTGTGTGACAGCTGCACATTTGTAATACCAATCACTGCAGTGCATACCTGTAACCTGTTCAGTGCACCTACGTGACCGCAAGGAGTGTAATATACCACCAGTCACTGCACCTGTTCACGGTACCTGTGTGTGACAGCTGCACATTTGTAATACCAATCACTGCAGTGCATACCTGTAACCTGTTCAGTGCACCTACGTGACCTCAAGCAGTGTAATGTACCACCAGTCACTGCACCTGTTCACAGTACTTGTGTGTGACAGCTGCACATTTGTAATACCAATCAATGCAGTGCATACCTGTAACCTGTTCAGTGCACCTACATGACCGCAAGCAGTGTAATATACCACCAGTCACTGCACCTGTTCACGGTACCTGTGTGTGACAGCTGCACATTTGTAATACCAATCACTGCATACTTTTCACTGCACCTGTGTGACTGCATATTGTATTAGTCAGTTCAGTGCATACCTTTCACTTCATCCTCCCCAATATGGACAAAACAAGAGGCAGAGGCAGACCCAGAGGCAGGCCACTCGGCAGGTCTGTTCGAGGTCATGCTGACGTGATTTTGTGCGGCCCTAGACCAAAGTAAAGTGCTGAGAAGAAGGCACGTCCCATCAACTCTCAAGTTTGTGAGGACGTGGATGACTATTTAACACAGAACACCTCATCTTCCGCAGCCACCAGCACTGCTCCAAGTACCACATCTGCTACATTTGCCACTTCACAGGAGTTATTTGGTGGGGAAATCAATGATTCACCGCCATTATTGTTTCAACAAGATGAAGGCACTAAGCAAGTTACACCACCTCATATGTCTGAGTTAGGCGACACTATGGACATAAGGTGTGAGGGGGAGGATGATGAAGTACCTGCTGTTGGTGCAGTTTATGAGGTGTCTGAGGCAAGCAAAGCTGGGGAGGATGATTATGATGATACAGATGCCACGTGGGTTCCTAAGAGACAAGATGACCAAGGAACAGTTACAGGAGGAAGAGTTGTGGAATCAATTCTCATCAGAACCAGATGTTCCCTCAACACCTGAGGCAACACAGAGGGGGGAGGAGGAGGAGGAGGAGGAAGAGTCGTGTGGGAAAGAGGAGTCAGATGATGAGGAAGGTGTTTTTTATTTTTTTGAGGAGGAGGCAGCAGCAGAAGAACAACCACAGCAAGTGTCACAGGGGGCTTGTGCTGCTCAACATTCCCTTAGTATTGTTTGTGGATGGGGGGAGGAGGAGAACTTACCTGACATCACTGAGGTAGAGCAAGAGGAGTTGGATAGTATGTCTGGATCCAACTTTGTGCAGATGGCATCTTTCATGCTGTCCAGCCTGTTGAGGGACCCCCGTATAAAAAAAATCAAGGGAACGAGCTGTACTGGGTGGCCACGTTACTAGACCCTCGGTATAGACACAAAGTGGCGGACATGTTACCAACTCACCTGAAGGCAGAAAGGATGCTGCACATGCAGAACAAGCTGGCAACTATGCTTTACAGTGCGTTTAAGGGTGATGTCACAGCACAACGGAATAAAGGTACCACTGCCAGTAAACCTTCTCCCATGTCCACGCAGGCAAGGACAGGATGCTCTAGCTATCTCATGGTGATGTCGGACATGCGGACATTCTTTAGTCCAATGCCTCGCCTTAGCACTTCCGGATCCACCCTCCACCAATGCCTCGACCGGCAGGTAGCTGACTACCTGGCCTTAAGTGTGGATGTAAGCAGCGATGAACCCCTGGACTACTGGGTGCGCAGGCTTGACCTGTGGCCAGGGCTGTCACAATTTGCCATCCAACTTCTGTCTTGCCCTGCCTCTAGCGTCCTGTCAGAAAGGACCTTCAGCGCAGCTGGAGGCATTGTCACTGAGAAGAGAAGTCGCCTAGGTCACAAAAGTGTTTAGTACCTCACCATTATAAAAATTAATGAGGCATGGATCCTGGAGGGTTACTGCCCACTCAAAGACTAAGTCAGTCCCCACACAAAGCATCTCTGCCTGCATGCCGTGTGACTGGCTGCCTGCCCCAAGACTAAGTTGGTCCACACACCGCATCTCTGCCTGCAGGCCGCTTGAGTGCCACCACCAACAGGGTCCACCAGGACTCTGGGCGGATTCCTGAATTTTTAAGGCCGCTGCCAGCAGCGGCCGCTATAATAATTTTTCTGGTGCCTGTATATGCTTGCCTAATTTTTCTGGCTGCACTGCAGCTGCAACAACAAAGCAAAAGGCATGTACATGTGGCAATTCCCCTTCTTGATCGTTACCTTGCCGCGGTGAAGGGGCTTGCATATCACAATGAAGCAATGACCGCCGGCTATACAGGGGTTTGCAAAAGTATTCAGCCCCCTTGAAGTTTTCCAAATTTTGTCATATTACTGCCACAAACATGAATCAATTTTATTGGAATTCCACGTGAAAGATCAATACAAAGTGGTGTACACGTGAGAAGGGGAATGAAAATCATACATGATTCCAAATTTTTTTTTTACAAATAAATAACTGCAAAGTGGGGTGTGCGTAATTATTCAGCCCCCTTTGGTCTGAGTGCAGTCAGTTGCCCATAGACATTTCCTGATGAGTGCTAATGACTAAATAGAGTGCACCAGTGTGTAATCTAACGTCAATCCAAATACAGCTGCTCTGTGGAGGCCTCAGAGGTTGTCTAAGAGAATATTGGGAGCAACAACACCATGAAGTCCAAAGAGCACACCAGACAGGTCAGGGATAAAGTTATTGAGAAATTTAAAGCAAGCTTAGGCTACAAAAAGATTTCCAAAGCCTTGAACATCCCACGGAGCACTGTTCAACAGAGATGTCGCAAACGGTTCCCAAACCGTTCGTCGGAGAACTTCTCTGCATCACTGGGCCTTCTACTACTTCCGGGTCGCTATGACCCAGAGTAGTACGCCTGCGTTGCCCGGCGGGGCACGTCCTAGATCGCGCTCCTGTTTCCGGGCACTTTCTGCGCATGTGCGTGACGTCATGAACGACGTCACGCTCATGCGAAGAGAGTGCCCGGCAACAGGAGCGCGATCTAGGACGTGCTCCGCCGGGCAGCGCAGGCGTGTTACTCCGGGTCATAGCGACCCAGAAGTAGTAGAAGGCCCAGAGATGTTCACCCGGCGAATGGTTCGGGCCATCTCTACTGTTCAAGCGATCATTGAGAAATGGAAGGAGGTTGGCACAACTGTAAATCTACCAAGACAAGGCCGTCCACCTAAACTCACAGGCTGAACGAGGAGAGCGCTGATCAGAAAGTCATTGCTAACAGAAAAGCATAAGAAGTCCCGTTTGCAGTTTGCCACAAGCCATGTGAGGGACACAGCAAACAGGTGGAAAAAGGTGCTCTGGTCAGATGAGACCAAAATGGAACTTTTTGGCCAAAATGCAAAACGCTATGTGTGGCATAAAACTAAAACTGCACATCACTCTGAACACACCATCCCCACTGTCAAATATGGTGGTGGCAGCATCATGCTCTGGGGGTGCTTCTCTTCCACAGGGACAGGAAAGCTGGTCAGAGTTGATGGGAAGATGGATGGAGCCAAATACAGGGCAATCTTGGAAGAAAACCTCTTGGAATCTGTAAAAGACTTGAGACTGGGTTGGAGGTTCACCTTCCAGCAGGACAACAACCCTAAACATAAAGCCAGGGCAACAATAGAATGGTGTAAAACAAAACATTTCCATGTGTTAGAATGGCCCAGTCAAAGTCCAGATCTAATTCCAATCGAGAATCTGTGGCAAGATCTGAAACCTTCTGTTCACAAACGCTGTCCATCTAATCAGACTGAGCTGGAGCTGTTTTGCAAAGAAGAATGGGCAAGGATTTCAGTCTCTAGATGTGCAAAGCTGGTAGAGACATACCCTAAAAGACTGGCAGCTGTAATTGCAGCAAAAGGTGGTTCTACAAAGTATTGACTCAGGGGGCTGGAACATTAGGCACACCCCACTTTGCACTTTTTTTTAATGTTTGGAATGATGTATGATTTTCATTCCACTTCTCACGTGTACACCACTTTGTATCCGTCTTTCACATGGAATTCCAATAAAATTGATTCATGTTTGTGACAGTAATATGACAAAATGTGGAAAACTTCAAGGGGGCCGAATACTTTTGCAAACCACTGTATGAGTGTGCTGGGGTAGGGGGCACACCTGACCCAAGAAGATAGATAATAAGGCTGTTGCTTCACTGTGGACAGACCAAATTCGATCAGCTGGACACTCAGTCA